>NC_037681.1:66000919-66745190 GCF_003255815.1 Theropithecus gelada | reverse complement strand
TTTTTTTTTTTTTTTTTTTTTTTTTAAATCTCTGTCTCTAGAGTCTAGCACAGTGCCTGGCATTTTCTGGATGTCAAAAACACCCAGTTTTACAGGATTGAGAACGGTTGCTTTCAGAGCAGTGGGCCACTTCACCTTCCTTAATCTACTGTTTTCTTTTCTTTTTCTTTCTTCTTCTTCTTTTTTTTTTTTTCTTTTCATCTTGCTCTGTTGCCTGTTTTAGAACTCAGTGGCACGATCATAGCTTACTGTAACCTTGACCTCCTGAGCTCAAGTGATCCTTCTGTCTCAGCCTCCTGAGTAGCTAGGACTTCAGATAGACTCTACCATGAACAGCTTATTTATTTTATTTTATTTTATTTTATTTTATTTTATTTTATTTTATTTTTAGAGAGACAGGATCTTGAATTCCTGGCTCAAGCAATCCTCCTGCCTCAGCCTCCCAAAGTGCTGGGATTACAGGTATGAGCTACTGCACCTGGCCGTTAATCTATTGTTTGCAAAGCTGAATCCAGTTAGTTGGATTTTTGTACCTAGGCAGAACACCAAAGCCTTCCTGCACCAAAGAAATGTAAAACAAACCCAGAGAGTGACATTGGGCAGCTTTAAAGTGAAGTTGTCTTCCTTTCATCTGGTGAATTTGAGAACGCAGTGGCTTTTGAGACTGTCCTGCCAGGTGGCAAGTGAGGCATGGAGTCTCAGCCCTGCTGGCTATAGACCATTATTAATCCATTTACACTACCCAACTGGCTCCTACATCACTGGGGTGTGAGAGAGGGGGGGACGTTGCCCAAGCCAGAAGTTCCTCCACATAATCAAGCAGGTCTCTCTCTCCTTTAGCCGCAAACCTAGGCCCCTCCTCTCTGCTCCCTGGGCCATCCTGCTGTGCAGAGAAACTTGGCTGCTGGTACCCATCCCACCTCCTCCCTTCCCCAACTGAGCCCTCCTCAGGTACGGTCCATCCCACATTCCTGAGTCACTCACTTATTCACTCAAGAAACACAAACTGAGCTCCTATTTAACACCAGATCCAGGGCAGAGCCTCTTCGTATCTGTCAAAAGTGACAGAGATAGATAAGGCCCATTCTTGCTCCTGTGGGAGTCCTGTGGCTTGAGTGTCCAGGCCTCATCTGTGTATGTTTTGGTGCCAGAGTCTTCAAGAAAAGCCATTCCTGAGAGCTTTAAGAACTCCAGGATAGGGTGAGGGAAAGTTTGAAGTAAAGCAAGATAAAACAAAACAAAACAAACAGACAAAAAAAAACCAAACAAGTAAAACAAAACAAAACAAACAAAAAATAGATGACCTTGAAGTAGGGAAGATATCTCTGGGAGGAAAAATAACAGCACAGTCCTCAAATAGTACATTAATATCATTTCAGTATTTTTAAATATTTTTCAACATATTGTCCTTCCTACATATCTTATTACCTCATCACAACATCCCAGTGAAAAGGGCCTGCACAGACAATTGTCTCCAATTGATCAGTGAGGCATCTGAGGGTTCAGATGAGTTAAGTGCCTCACTCAATCTTGTAGAGTGAGTCAGTGGTGAAGTTGAGACCAGAATTGACATTTTCTTTTCCTCCACCAATGACAAGGACATTATCCCATTAAAATGATGTCATGTCGGTCAGGTGTATGTGTCTCCTAATTGGATTCATCTTAGCCAATTAAGTATCAAAATTTTCTGCAAAGACATGAGGTGTTGCTCTTGCCCCAGCCTGCTTTGATCTGTGATTGGTTGGCTACCATGATGGACACCATGGTGATAGGTTGGCCACCAATAACCCACACGCTTCTGAGTGAAACACTTTGTTAGGAGTACTCTATGGATGTTGGTGTGGTCAAGATTCCTAAAATGTTATTTGAGTGTCTGCTGTCAAAGATGCGTGCCTAACAAACACCTTCTTCTGGAGTAAGGCCAGAAGTCTACAGTCTCTGCTCTCAGGAAGCCCCTCATCTGACAAGGGTAAGACTCTGGGGTAGTCCCCACTCAGAAGGAGGAGGCTCAGCCCCCATCCTAGCAAGCCATCTGTCTGGAAGGAGGAATGTGGTCAAGTTGTTAGGTCATGCTGGTTTGGTTGGCCGTACTGGCAACCCAACCTGCTCTATAGGTTTCTGAGGGCTTTTGATCCAGAACCTTCTCCTTCCCTATATAGAGCTTGCTGTAAAATTCTCTACCTTCAAAGCTTTTCGGTCCAAATGCTGCTCCTATACCACGGGTGTAAGAGCCTGGGATTGCAGTGGGGGCAGAGGGCCTTTTAAAGCAGAAAGAGACCATTTAGTAGCACCAGTTGCTATCCTGCCAAAAATGTGGGCTGTGTGGCAAGATCTGATAGTTTTCCCTAAAAAGTTGAAAATTAGATTTATAAGTGAAATTCCTTGATGCTTAAATATTGGTCCCTCCAAATTTTAAACACTGTAAAGCTAAAACAGTACATTTCTATGGGCTAGATATCATTTTATTTTTCCTCAAACTTTGCTATGTTAAAAAATTTCAAATCCCTGGAAGTTTAAAGACAAGTAAGATGAACATCTGTATTCCTTACACTCACATATTGTTAGCATTTTACACGTTTATACATGTTTCATTTATCTCCTTTTCTTCCTACACACACACACACACACACACACATATGCACACACACTTTTTTTTGGCTAAATGATTTGAGAATAAATTACAAACATGATGATCCTTAACTTCTAAATAATCCAGCATCTATCTCCCAATAACAAGGACATGTTCCTACATAATCATAACACAATTGGCTTCAAGAAACTAAACATTGTATAATATTATCTAATGCAGGGTCCATATTCAGACTTCATATTCAGACTTCAATTGTCATAATACTTTCCTTTTTCTTTTTAAAATTCCCAATCTAGTCCAGAATCACACATTGTACTAGATGTCAAGCCCCTCTGCTATCATCTCATCTTTAAGAGTTCCCTTGCCCTGTTTGTCTTTCATGTCATGGCCAGTTTAGAAGAGCCCAGGCCAGTTGTTTGAAGACTAAGTCTGGATTTGCCTGATTATGTATCCTCATGATAAAAGGTCAGACATTTTGGGGAAGAATATTACAGAGGTGATTTCATGTCCTTCTCAGTACATCACATCAGTGGCAAATATGTCAGTTTGTCCCATTATTGGTGATGTCAAATTTGTCCACATTGTTAAGGTGGGTTCCACTGGCTTTATCCATTGTAGAGTGACCCTTTTCCGTTTTTAACTCATAAGCAATCTGCGGAGTGACATTTAGAGACTGTCACCTTTGGCTTATTTAGCACCTTTGTAGGTGTTTTGGGAACACAAAAAGAGACAATGGTACAACAGTAACCAGATGCCTGGTTCCAAACACTAATCTGAGACCAGCTGCATTGGAATCCCCAGTGCCTCTGCAAGCTGTTGGCTTCTGGGTCCAAGGGCTGTTTATAATCATTTGAAGTGAGGATTGTATTTTTCATAAAAAGCAGAGCATTGTCACTCCAAAGCATGTGTACAAACTAGTGTAGACATAGCTCAAGTGCAGCTACACTGAACTATAGCTATATATATTGGGCACATTGGATTGTAGTAGCATACTTGGGACAGCATGCAAAGTAATTAGGTATAAGCTCAATTATAGTTACAATGGGAAGACACCACTTATTTACTCCTTCTGGGCCTCCGTTTCCTCATCTGTAGAGTAGATAGTATGATATTATTTCTAAAAGTCCAGTTTAGCTGTAATGTTTGAATTTTCAAAATTATTTTGCATCTACTATATGCCATGAGTTTTCCCATATTATATCTCATTTAAGTTGTCAAGAGCTCAGTTTTTACACGTGAGGATTCTAAGACTGAAGAGGGCTAAGTAACTTCCTACAGTCATAAACCTGGCCAGCCGGTGAACCACGATTTGAATCCTGGTATTCCTGAGAACAAGAACAGTGTGCTTTAATTCACAGAGGCAGAAAGCAGGGACTGGGAGGAGGGGGAATGGGGAGTGATTGCTTAATGGGTACAGGGTTTCTTTTTGGGGTGACGAAAATGTTCTGGAATTAGATGGTGGTGATGGTTGCACAACATTGTGAATGTACTAAAAGCCACAAAAAATACTCTTAAAATTAGTTAAAATGGTGAATTTTATGTTAAATAAAATTTGCCTCCATTAAAAAAAAAAACAATAAGCAAAACAAAAAAAGGTAGAGTTTTCTCAAAACCATGTTGACTTTCTGGTCAAAGATTAAACTAAAAATTAAGCAGAAATACAAGCAGATCTGCGAACGGCTACTAGTCTCATTAACTTCATAAAATGAAAACTTGGAAATAACCTAAATATCCAACAATAGGAAATCAGTTAAATAAATTGTGAGACAACAAACGAGGGAATACTATGGAACCATTCCAAATTACGTTTTAAGAGAAATTCTAATGACATAGGAATGTGCTTATGCTGTAACGTTCAAGGAAAAAGAAGAGGATGCAAAATTATACAGAATTCTATACAGCGCATGTGTCTGTGCTTAAAAAAAGAGCTCTAGCTGGAAATATGCCAAACCGTTAACATTGGCTATCACCGGGTTGTGGGATTATAGATGGTTTCTTTCTTCTCTACACTTTTTTGTACGTTTTGAAATTTCTCTAGTAATCATTTGTTACTTTTACAATAAAAAAGTACAGTAAAAGTTCTTAAAACAAATTTAGCAAAGTTTTCCCTGCATTCTCCCTGACTCTGGGTAGAGTTCCCAGGACCTTTCCTCTCCCCTACACCCTGCCCAGATAAATAACAAGCAGATAAATATTTCAAAGGTCCCGATCTCAGATGCTGCCCAATTCCAGCAGCAAATTAAAGGGACACTGCCCTGCTCACTGCCCTGCTTATGTCCTTGGAACACCCTATTTTTATGGCCAAAAGCCCTAAAGCTTCTCTCAGGAATCTGGACAGGCCTTACAGGAAGCAGCTGGTCACCCACAGAATGGTGGAAAAGGAGGAGTGGATGTAGAAGGCTCCCATGGCTCCTCCTGTTCAGGGCAAGGGATATTCTGTTAAAAAACTAACACATGAAGTGTTATCAGTCATTAACACCTCAGTGTGACTGAGCTTGTCAGTTTCCTGAGAATGGGTTGATAAGAAGAGAAGGAAGCCACACCTCCAAGAATAATGACAAAATCAAAGTTAAATTTCTTTAGCTCCTTGGACAGTGACTCTGAAAAGTGGCTTCTATAAATATACAAAATTAGCAAGGACTGAGGTCATTTAGGGACAGAGGCTGTCTGTCCTAGCTTTACACTGGTGTATTAGTCCATTTTGCATTGCTATAAAGGAATACCTGAGGGTGGGTAATTTATAAAGAAGAGAGGTTTATTTAGCTCATAGTTCTGCAGGCTGTACACAAAGCATGGTGCCAGCATCTGCTTCTGGTGAGGCCTCAGGAAGCTTGCATTATGGTGGAAGGCAAAGGGGGAGCAGGCATGTTACATGGTGAGAGGGAGCAAGAGAGGTGCCAGGCTCTTTTTGAACCAGTTCTCACATGAATGAATAAAGCAAGACTTCACTCATTACCATGGGGAGGACACCAAGCCTTTCATGAGGGACCCGCCCTCATGATCCAAACACCTGCCACCAGGCCCCACCTCCAACACTGGGGATTGCATTTCAACATGAGATTTGGAGACAAATATCCAAACCATATGAACTGGTAACAGCTGGGAAGCTTAAAAAAATATACCAATGCCCAGTACCACCCCAGAGATTCTAATATTCTTGGTCTCAGGTGGGATCTGATCATCAGTATTTTCTTAAACTCCCCCACCCCCAACATTCTGGCCAGGGTTGAGAAGTATTAAATTTATGTATCTTCTTCCAACAGCACTTTGCTGTTAAAAGATAAAGCACAATCGATCCTTGAACAACAGAGGTTTGAACTGCGGGTGTCTTCTTGTACACAGATTTTCCTCCACCTCAGCCACCCCTGACACAGCAAAACCAAGCCCTCCTCTTCCTCCTTCTCTCTGCCTACAACAAAGATGAAGACTTTTGTGATAATCCATTTCTACTTAATCAATACATTTTATTTTCCTTAAGATTTGCTTAATAACACTTTTTCTCTAGCTTGCTTCATCGTAAGAATACACTATATAGTACATACAATGTACGAAGTATATTGTAATCAATTATTTAGGTTCTCGGTAAGGCTTCCAAGTCAACAGTAGGCTACTAGTAAGTTTTGGGTGAGCCAAAAGTTCTACATGGATTTTCAACTGCATGAAGGCACTATTCAAAGGTGAACTATAATTTAAAGAGTGCTGCTAATAAAAGCATTCATAAGCAGGCGACGATAAGTGATTTCTTCTTTTCTGAGGAATAATTTAGGATTAAAAAAAAAGACCCGGCTGGGTGCAGTGGCTCAAGCCTGTAATCCCAGCACTTTGGGAGTCCGAGGCAGGTGGATCACGAGGTCAGGTGATCGAGACCATCCTGGCTAACATGGTGAAACCCTGTCTCTACCAAAAATACAAAAAAATTAGCCAGGCGCGGTGGCAGGCGCCTGTAGTCCTAGCTACTCGGGAGGCTGAGGCAGGAGAATGGCATGAACCCGGGAGGTGGAGCTTGCAGTGAGCCAAGATCACGCCACTGCACTCCAGCCTGGTCAGCAGAGTGAGACTCCATCTCAAAACAAACAGACAAACAAAAACAAACAAAAAACCCTGCCTTACACTTGAGCGTAATCAGGATTCATAGCTTTATTCTGTTAGAAAGAGAAACTAAGAAAATGATCAGAGACGCAAAGAAAGATTTGTTTGCAAAAATGTTATTTATAACATCAAAAATTTTGAGGTAACATTGTCATCCGTTGTTTTTGATTCCTCAAAACCTGGAACAAATTGAAGGTGGTCAAGAAAAGAGAACAAACCACAAGAGTACAAGTAGGTAAAAAATGTTAAACTGATAGTAAATTTTTAGACTTGGGCATGAAGATAGTTCTCTACTTCTCTGTATAAATTGGATCCTTCTGTTTGCAAATAAAGGTAGCTGGGTTAATTCAGCTAATGAGGGCTTTTTGAAAGTGTACAGAGCGTAATGAACAGGAAGCGACCTCAAGTGCACCACAAGCCAGATCTCAGGGAGGCTGAATCACCAGCTGGAAAATACGTTATTGTTTAGGAACAACACAGCTGGAGTGACATGGGTGTTTAGCCATCCCCTTAGCAACAGAGGCTGAAGTTCTTTCTGTCAAACTGCATCATTATGGCGACTGAGCCATTCTTATCCTCTGGCTACCCAGCTCCTACTACTCCTGACTTTCTGAGCCTTTCCAGGACCGACTGCCTGGAAGGACTCTAATTCGTTCTGTTTTGGTAATTCATTACATCAACAAATATTAATTAAACGTAAATCAGTACCCAGATTTTTTTAGGCATCAAAGATACAGTATTAAGCAAAATGCACAAAGTTCCTGTGCTCATGGTGATTATATTCTAGTGGAGGAAGACAACAAAATTGCACAGACACATCAGGTGACAGGCTCCAGGAGGGCAAGGCAGAGAGGGCAGATGCCAGATTTCCATTTTCACCATGTAGACACCTCCACTGCAAGATGTCAAAGTACCTGGAAACTGAAGAACTTTCTATAAGAAGTGTGGCACACATCAGCCTCACAGAGTCACCCGGCATAAGAAGGGCAAGGATTCCCTGAGTGCCCAGGGAAAGACTGCTGTGATGGGAAACAGAGTGGCAATGGTGGGCAAACAAAGCCAGTTTTCCAGAGGAAGGCTAACATCACCAAGAGCTTTGTGCCAAGGCTGGAACATGTCACGCCCAATTGCAGATCAAGAGGATGCTGGCTATACAGAGATACGAGAACTTTGAGCTGGGAGGAGATAAGAGGAGAAAGGGCCAAGTGATCCAGTTCTAAACTTCAGGACTTTTTGCTCTTTTAATTTTGAGGAAGCGACGTGTAGGGAAATACATTGACAATCTTACTAAAGGTCAGATGGTGCTACATGCAGAGAAGGAGGACAAAGCGTCATAACGGGAGAGAGAGTGAGAGGAGGTGCCATGTTTCATGCAGTGGTAAGGGAGGACTTCTCTGAAGCTAAACTTCAAAGGGAGATCTGAAGACAGCAAGGAGACATCTGGTGAGCACCTTCCAAGCAATGGGAAGAGTACACGCTAAGCCCTAGGTTGGGGGAGGCGGGGAAGGGTGCTTGCTGTATTTGAGGGAGAGCAAAGAGGCCAGTGTGGCTGGAACACAGTGAAGGGGAGAGGGAGAGGTGGAGAGATGAGGCTGAGGCTCTAGAGCTCACAGGAGGTCAATACCACAGGAGTTCTTCTGGGCTCTTGTAGGGGATTTGTTCCTCTCTCCCCTATGAGGAGATGGAAGCTCCTGGAGGGTTTACAGGAAAGGAGTGATGTGATCTACCTTTTTTCTATTAAGATAATTTTTTTGAGCAGTTTTAGATTTATAGAAAAATTGGTGGAAAGGCACAGAAAGTTCCTACACACCAACTCTCCTCAGGTCCGCCTGCTATTTACATCTTATATTAGTGTGGTACATTTCTTATCATTGATGAACCAATACTGATACGTTATTATCTACTCAAATCCATTCTTCATAGTAGGGGTCACTATTTGAGTTGCATATATCCTATGAGTTGTGGCAAATGTATAGCATGATCTACTTTTATGTTAGGAAGGATCATTCACGCTGCTGTGATGAAAGGATGGGGATGAGGATGGAACAATGGGAGAGTGTGGAGGCTGCTGCAGGTCTCTGGGTGCGATGTGGGTGATTTGGGACCGGGTGGTGGCTATGGGGGTGGTATGAGGCAGTCAGGTAGAGCCGAAAGGAATTGCTGATGCATTACATGGAGGGGGCAGGTAGAGAGCGGGGGCAGAATTAAGGATGATGGCAAGGTTTTCAGCTGGAGTAACTAAAATAAAGTTGCAAGGAGAGTGAAATATTGGAGATGAGGAGTGGGAAAAGTCAGAAATTTGATTTTGGATGTATTTCAGTTGAGATGCCAACCAAGTAGACATTTTGGACAGGAATTGAATATATACATGGTGTTCAGGGGAAATGTCTGGACTGAAGTATACGTTGGGGGTTATCAGCGTATTCATTGTTGAATATGGGACTGGATGGGTTAAACTAAGAGTGAGTATAGATGGTGAAGAGAAAGAGTTGAGGCCTGAACCCTGGGATCCTCCAACATCCAATAAATAAATAAATAAAGACATTTTGTTTGGATATTGGAGAATCCCAGGGTTCAATCAAGAAATTCAAGAAAACAAAGTGAATCCTGCAAAGGAGGCCAAGAAGCAGCCAATGAAGTTAAGAACCAAGAGACGGTGGTCTTGGACATCAAAAGAAGAGAGGCCACAGAGAAGAGAGTGATCTGACCACTGCGTCAAATGCTGCTGGGGGTTGGAGGAGGATGAGCACTGAGAAGTGACTGCCGTGCATCAGTTTGCAGCATGATAACCATTGGTAGCTCTGACGGGAGTGGAGGGATGGAGCAGAAACCTAACTAAATGAGTTTAAGAAATAAGGAAAGGAGAGGCTGGGCGCGGTGGCTCACACCTGTAATCCAAGCACTTTGGGAGGCCGAGGCGGGTGGATCACAAGGTCAGGAGATCGAGACCATCCTGGCCAACATGGTGAAACCCCGTCTCTACTAAAACTACAAAACAAATTAGCCAGGCATGGTGGCAGGCGCCTGTAGTCCCAGCTACTCGGGAGGCTGAGGCAGAAGAATGGTGTGAACCTGGGAGGTGGAGCTTGCAGTGAGTCAAGATTGCGCCATTGCACTCCAGCCTGGGTGACAGAGCGAGACTCCATCTCAAAAAAAAAAAAAAAAAAAGAAAAAAAGAAATAAGGGAAGGAGAGGAACCCCTTCTTGCAGAAGACAGTGAGTTTACACAACTCTTTCAAGGAGTTTTGAAATACAGTGGAACAGAAGAATGCGGCTCTACAGGGTTGTGAGGTGATGGAAAAGTTTTGGGGTTAGGGATTGGGGGATGGAACACCATGTGCCATGGATCACCCAGCCAGCATCTGGCAGGGCACTGCCCTGGGGTAAGAGACCTCATAGCTGAGACCTTGCCAGCCTAGGTTGCCCATAACTACTCCGTGTCATTTTGGTTGTGGCCAGCGCTGGCTGTCATGTGGTCCCCAAACCTGATGGCCCCCTAGGTGGGAATCTCCCAGGATGTGGGTGTAGCACCCACCCAGGCTTCCCAGTAGGAGGAAGGGTTTCTCGCCTGTTCCTTGTGTAGCCAGTCCATGATGATCTCGTTCTTTAAAGCAAATGACCCACTTCTAAAGTAATTCCAAGAAAGACAACCACCTTTGTTGATAACACTGAGCATCTGTGCTGACAGTTGCATAGCCACGTCTGTGTTGGTCATCTGCCTTCCTCTGCGGGAGAACTGCACATTCTTCTAAGTTCCTGACAGACGGATCCCATTTGGATCTCCAAGCCCCCGTGGGGTAGAAGGGGTAAATATTATTTTCCTTATTTTATAGTTGGAGCCCAGAAAGGTTAGAGACTTGACCAGGGTCACACAGGCAGCTGGTATTAGGGTCCAGGTATCCTGATCCAGGGCCAGTGATCTGGATTTTTTCGGGTGGCCTAGGTAGCCAGCCTGCTCTGAGCCCTGTGGAGTATCAGAAATGTTTTGTCTATACTGGGGTTCAGGGCAAGGTCTGAGCCTCATGAGCCCATATATGTTCCACATGTGGTGGTATGGCAGGTGCCTTTAAAGGTCAGGTCCAGACAGCACCACCAGGAAGCTCTGACCCAGGCCGAAGATCCCACCTTGGGCATGAGGGCCCTGAGAGAACCATCAGATTAACACTCCATTCCACATGCAGGGCCTTCGAGCCCAAGAGCGGGCGGACACCCAGTTTAGTGTCTTGGATCCCAGCACAGTTGCCTCTTCTTTTCACAGATTCTCCTTACTGGTTTACTCTGAATTTCCCAAAATCTTGACAGTGATGGCGATGGGACCTTGGCCATGTGTCCGTTCCTTGGGCGGTGTCGCTCTCAGGCCTTGAATCTCACCATACAGAGGTTTTCTTTCTCACAGGGGCCCAGACCCCTCAACACCCTCCCCTGGATAAAGTCTGGCTTCTGGTGTTATCCCCAGGTCCCTCTCGTTTCTAGGCCTTTCCACCTTGCTTCCCAGGCCTCTGGGAACACAGGACCTGCCTTCTGCCCTGAGGTTCCTGACCCGGCAAACAGCAGCTGCTTTTCCTCCTGGGGGAAATCAGCACTTCAGAGGGAGTGGCTCAGAAGGGCATAATTGCTCATGAGGACATTTTGGGTAGCTCCCAGTGCTCTGTGGGGACAGACAGCCTTCACAGTAAGCTTCAGATACTCTCTCTACCCCTATGCCATGATACTGTGCTTTCCCTTCCAGCTACTCAGTCAGCTTTATTGGCTTTCTCTGTCCCTGTCTCTGTCCTCCCTCTCTCTTCCCCTGGCATAGAACCCATCACACTGACTGAGTCATCCGGAAAATGTGAGAAATCACTTAATAACGAGCTGCCCTGGGGAAATGGATAGGTAAATGGCTTTAAATAAATGATTTTGTCTTATGCTTAATTTAATAAGAACTATGCCCCAGTACCTTCACTAGTATGAAAGATAGACAGCAGATAAGTGGATGAGATGAATAAGCTGTCAGCACCGGAGCATGTAATCTCTGTGAGCTGAAGTTTCCTTCTCCGGATGCAAATGGGGCCGTGCCAGGGAAAGCAGCTCTCTGCTTTGCCCTGTGGAGAGGAGCAGGGACTGGGAACCCGGCCAGCCTGATGTCGATTCCAGATCCAGCACTTACTCGCTGTGTGACTTTGGGGAAATTACTGAGTTTCTCTGAGTTACATCCAGGAAATAGGGGTGACAAGGCCTATTTAACATGTCCATTCTACAACTATAAGGGAGGTGCCAGACACCATGTTAAATGCTGGGGACACACAGGAAGGACCAGCTCTCAGAAACGCCACAAGCAGAAGTGAAATGGCAAGAAGACTGCAGCGATAGGGACTGAGCCAGTTCACAGAGGGACTGGAAAAGCTTCACCATCACAAGGGAAGAGGTGCAGCTGGCATTTGATGGCATGTGGTCAGGAATCCTGGAAAATCAGACTCTCCCGTCCTGCAGATTATTTCTTCTCCCTTCCTCTCAGCCCCAGAAACTTCCCATTGGAAGGAACAGGAGCCAAATAGGAATGAAAATTGCACTCCGTTTCTGCTTAAGTGCAGGTCTTCGGTTGGGTTGAAGCATGAGGCTTAGACTGTAAGCTGGATAAGATGTCCTGCTTGCCCCCAGGCCCAAATCCAGTTTGTGAGCTCACCATCTTCTGGCTGGGATTGCATGGCAGAAATTAGAGATAGAGGGGAATTAATACAGCCAGGTTTGTACAGTAAAATATGAACTCATTTACTAAGTCAACTTGCTCATCAGCTGGATGCAGAAAGACACATGGATACACATGATTCATTAATGCACAGCATGCCCGCCTACTTCTCCATGGCACCAAATCAGCTGAGCTTTCCAGTTAATACTTCTTGAGAGAGAGTTGGGAAGAAGCAGCAGAGAAGACCTTAGAATAGGATAGGAGTGGAGGTTATAATAAATTCTCCTTTCTCCTAAATGAATCAGATTAAGACTCTGAAAGCCCAGTGGGAAACACCGAAGGCTATTCAGCCAGGTGAGTGGCAAGGTAAGATTTGCATCTTTAAGGAGTACAGCTGCTGGCTTTCTTCCTTCATGATCAACCAGGAAGAACTGTGAGATGGAAAACTGTGAGGACATCCTAGCATGATAGAAACTGTTTTCATTTGTGGTGTGAGAAGTGACTCTGGCTGGGGGCTAGACGTGTTCTGGCTTCCAGCACTTCTTAGGAGGGTAAACGGAGCAGTGAACTGCTGGAGTTCTGCTCCTGCTTGTCCACTACCATTTCTCTGGGTCAAACAGGTGCTGTCCTCATACCTCTGGTGCCTCAGAACTATAATCAGGCAGAGCAGGAGCCCTGTGCTCAAAAGGAAATGACAAAAATAGGTAGGGACCAACTGGCCTCTTTTCCTATTCCTTCTCCTTCTAGTCCTGAGGGCTTGGAAATTACACCCTAGGGAGTGTCTCCTCCTAATGCACTTCTCAGTCTGGGGCATGGGGGGAGGAGGAGGAGAAAAGACCAGAACTGGCCTGGCAGTTGTTTTGTAGATTGAGCAGTGATTGACTGTTTTATGGAAGTGAGGACAGACCTGTGTTATGACTTAGTGAGTCCTGTGTACCCTTCCCTCATAAAATATATTAAAAATCATATTTTATGCCTGCATTGATATAAAGATGAAAATAATCCAGGCTGGGCCGGCTGCAGCGGCTCAACCTGTAATCCCAGCACTTTGGGAGGCCAAGGCAGGTGGATCACCTGAGGTTGGTAATTCAAGACCAGCCTGGCCAATATGGTGAAACCCCATGTCTACTAAAAATACAAAAAATTAGCTGGGTGTGATGGTGGGCACCTGTAATCCCAGCTGCTTGGGATAATGAAATGGGAGAATCGCTTGAACCCGGGAGACGGAGGTTGCAGTGAGCCGAGATCATGCCACTGCACTGCAGCCTGGGCACAATAGAGTGAGACTCCCTCTCAAAAAAAAAAAAAAAAAAAAATCCATGCTGAATTCATTCATTATTACATATTCATAATTATTATACTCATATCTTTCTTCAGATAGTGAAATAAATTAGAAATAAAACATTTCTGTGGCATTTAAAAATGTTGTGGACCCTAGACACTGTGTGTGCTGCAGCTGGTAGATAAGCTGGTCCTGGGTGGGGACTGCGGTTTTCAGGTGCTGGAAGCTCTCTGCACCCTCAGGTTTATTCATTGCCATCTCTTGAGTCTTCTCAAATCTTCACAGACTGAATCTGGCCCTCCCCACCTAGTTATTGCCTGACACATTAGCCAGTACCCTTAGGAGAAAATGAGCCCCCAGCCCAAAGAGTCTGGCAATTTGAAAAGCTCGTAATACAAGAACCAAGTAGAAGTATTAGTTAGGAGCTTATACTCTTATTAAAGAACACAATAGATGGATAAATAGCAGGGTGATTACAATCTAGAAATGAATTCCTAAGCCCAAAAATGAAATGGAAAAAAGCTCTCAAAGACAAAAAGGAAAGAATTAGAACACATACAAGGGAAGTTAGGGGATATGAATTTGAGAGGTGGAAATGCTAATGTCTGTTTAACAGGAATTATGAGAAAGAGAAAAAGGGATAAAATACCTTATGAAATAATAGATATGTATTTCCTGAAATTAAAAAAGAAAAACCGAGCAACCTCAGTTTGAAAGGACCTATAAGAGCACCAAAGAGGAGAAAAAAGGGGAGACTCATACCTATCTATAATGCAGTGAAATTTAAGACCATCAAGGACAAATATTCTAAAAGCCTAGAGAATTCATCAGGATGCCTGGATAGAAAATTAATATTCAAAAGTCAATTGCATTTCTATGTATAAGCAACAAGTAATAGAAGATGCAGCTGAAGAGAAGGCATCATTTACAATAGCATTAAAGAATATAAAATATGCAGGCATAAATCTAACAAGTGATGTTGAAGAACAGGGGAATGTTATTAAGATATATTTAAAACACATAAATGAATGGAAAATAATTTATGAACTGACAAGCTGATTATCATAAAGATGTCAGTTCTTCCCAATGTGATCTATAAATTAAATACAATTCCATTGAAAATCCATTAGGAGGCTTTAAAAAATGGAACATGAGAAAACAATTCTAAAATTTAATTGGAAAACCAAAGGACCAAGAATAGATAGGGCACTTCTGAAGATAAGCAGGGAATTGCCTTACTGCATATCAAGACTTATTTTTAAGCTCTCATGGTCAAAACAATATGGTATCCCTGGGAGGTGTAGGTATAGACAAATTGATCAGTGTGATAGAGCAGAGAATTCAGACCAGGAGGCGGAGGTTGCAGTGAGCTGAGATGGCGCCACTGCACTACAGCTTGGGTGACAGAGCAACACTCCGTCTCAAAAAACAAAAACAAACAAACAAAACAGAGTGCAGAAACAGGTTCATATAGCATGAAACTCTGGTAAATAATAGATGTCGTACATTCAACCAGTGGGGACAAAAGGGATTAGTCAATAAATGAAACTGGGAGAAAATGGTTACTCAAAGAAAAATAGATTAAATTAGATCCTTTCTTTACAGCTACAGACAGATTAGACTTAAATATCCAGAACAAAACTTTAATATTCTTAGGAAAAAAAAATATGTGTGAATATCTTTTATGCCTGGGAATTAGGAAAGGGTTTCTTAAAACACAAAAAGCGTTGGTTAAAATATAAAAGATAAGGCCTGGCGCGGTGACTCATGTCTGTAATCCCAGCACTTTGGGAGGCTGAGGTGGGCATATCACGAGGTCAGGAGATCGAGACCATCCTGGCTAACATGGTGAAACCCCGTCTCTACTAAAAATACAAAAAATTAGCCAGGCGTGGTGGCGGGAGCCTGTAGTCCTGGCTACTCGGGAGGCTGAGGCAGGAGAATGGCGTGAACCTGGGAGGCGGAGCTTGCAGTGAGCTGAGATGGTACCACTGCACTCCAGCCTGGGTGACAGAGCGAGACTCTGTCTCTAAAAAACAAAAAACATATATATACACACACACATATATATATATATATATGAATGATAATTCGATTATATTAAAAGTAAGAGTTTTTGTTTTTCAAGAGACAATTTAAAGTAAAAAAGATAAATTATACATTGGGAAAGATATTTACAATATACGCAACTGACAAAGATTAGTATTAAGAATATTTTCATATATATAACAACCATTTTGAATAAGAGGATAGGCCCACTCAACCCAACAGAAGGATAGACAAGAGACATGAACGAAGATTTCACAGAAAGGAAGCCATATGGCCAATAAACATGAAAAGATGTTCAACATCATTGGTGATTAGGAAACACAAATCAAGATCATAATGAAACACTGTTTTTCATCCATTCAATCGGGAAATATTTTAAAAGTCAAACAATATCAAGTTTTTAGAGTGTGCGGATCCACATCTACAGGGTCTCTTGCACATTGCTAGTGGGAGCATAAATTGGTGAAACCATTTCTATAAAACAGTTTTGCATTATTTTCTAAAGTTGAAAATAAACATAATCTATGCCCCAGATTTTCACTCACTCACATGTACTCAGGAAACATGTGTAAGAGTATTCATAGCAGCGCTGTTCACAATAGCCAAAGTCTGGAAACAATCCAAATGTCTATCTCCAGAGAGTGGAAGATTATACTCTGGCATATTCTCACATAGGGATTAAAATAAATAAACTGTAGTGATAGACAATAATATGAATAAACCTAAGCAGTATAATATAAAGTGAAAAATGTAAGTTTCCCCAAACTACATGCAGCATGACGTCACTTTTACAAAGTTAGGTAAACATTTTAAAATTACATTTAAGAAGTTATATGGATACAATAATACTACTAAAAAGCAATACAAAAGCATTTCTGTACACCAATAAGATGCAAGCTGAGAGCCAAATCAAGAATACAGTCCCATTTACGATAGCTGCAAAATAAATAGAATGCCTAAGAATAACAGCTAACCAGAGAGGTAAAAAATTTCTACAACAAAAGAAATCAGAGATGACACCAACAAATGCAAAAACATCCCATGCTCATGGATATGAAAAATCAATATTGTTAAAATGGCCATACTGCCCAAAGCAACCTATAGATTCAATGTTATTCTTATCAAGCTACCAAAGACATTGTTCACAGAACTAGAAAAAAACTACTCTAAAATTTATGTGGAAGCCAAAAAGAGCCCAAATAGCCAAAGCAATCCTAAGCTAAAAGAACAAAGCTGGAGGCATCACATTACCTGACTTCAAACTATACTACAAGGTTACAATAACCAAAACAGGATGGTACTGTACAAAAACGGATACATAGACCAATGGAACAGAATAGAAAACCCAGAAATAAAGCCACACACCTACAACAATCTGATTTTCAACAAAGTCAACAAAAATAAGGAATGGGGAAAGGACTCCCTATTCAATAAATGGTACTGGGATAACTGGCTGGCTACATGCAGGAGAATGGAACTGTACCCCTACCTTTAACCATATACAAAAATTACCTCAAGATGGATCAAAGATTTAAATATAAGACCTCAAACTATAAGATTCCTAGGAAACAGCATTCTGGACATCAGCCTTGGGAAAGAATTTGTGACTAAGTTCTCAAAAGCAATTGCAACAAAACCAAAAATTGACATGTGGAACCTAATTAAACCAAAGAGCTTCTGCACAGCAAAAGACACTATCAGCAGATTAAACAGACTACAGAGTGGGAGAAAATATTTGCAAACTATGTATCTGATAAAGGTCTAATATCAATAATATATAAGGAACTTAAATCAACAAGCAACAAACAAATAATCCCATTAAACATGAGAAAATACATTGAACAGACACTTCTCAAAAGAAGGCTTATAACATTGAACAGACACTTCTCAAAAGAAGGCTTATAACAACAACCATTGCGGCCAACAAGCATACAAAAAAAAGCTCAATGTAATCACTAATCATTAGGGAAATGCAAATCAAAACCATAATGAGATACCATCTCACACCAGTCAGAATGGCTATTATTGAAAAAGTAAAAAAATGACAGATGCTGGTGAGGCTGTGGAGAAAAATCTATACATTGCTGGTGGGAATGTAAATTAGTTTGGCCACAATGGAAAGCAGTTTGGAGATTTCTCAAAGAACTTAACATAGAGCTACCGTTTGACCCAGCAATCTCATTATTGGGTGTATACCCAAAGGAACAGAAATCATTCTGCCATAAAGACACATGAATGTGTATGTTCATCATAGTGTAAAAAGTAAAGTAGAGGTTCCTCTTCAAAGACTTTCCTCCCCATTTAATTAGGAATAAATAGTAACTTCTCTTAGAAGCAAAATTTATTCAAAGACCTGTGCTAACATTCTTAAATATCTGCTAGCCATGATAAAGAAATCAATGTACTTTATGTTCGGCACTCCCACAATTTAGCCTAAATATTTGCCCTGGCATGCTTATACTGGTCCAAGCAAGCATTAGGTCATAGCCTGTTCCTCTTCCTTATTTGAAGGTGTTTTTTTACCTTTCTCAGCATTCCACAAGTTACTTCCTCCTTCCTTTGTTCTTCTCTGCCTTTGCCTCTTTTAAAAAGTTCTAAGTTGCTAGCTAATCAGGACAAATACACAATGTGAGGTCCTGTTTCAACCAATGGAAACCGGATACAACAATAACGTGGCCACATCAGGTTATAAATGATCTTGTCTCCTTTGTTCAGTGTACTCTCGTGGCAAAACTGCTGACGAGTGTGCTCTTTCTGCAGCAAGTAAAAATGGCCTTGCTGAGTAAATTAAACTTATGTTCAAGTGCTATTTCTTTACAGCACTGGGAAACAAGCATTTCCAACAATAGCACTATTCACAGTAGAAAATACATGTAATCAACCTAGATGTCTATCAACAGTGGATTGGCTAAAGAAAATGTGGTACATATACATCATGGAATACTATGCAGCCATAAAAAGAATGAGATCATGTCCTTTGCAACAACATGAATGGAGCTGGAGGCTATTATCCTAAGCAACTTAATACAGGAACAGAAAATCAGATGCTGTGTGTTCTCATAAGTGGAAACTGAACATTGAATACCCATGGACACAAATAAGGGAACAACAGATACCAGGGCCTACTTGAGGGTGGAGAGTGGGAGTTACCTGTTGGGTGTTACACTGATTACTTGGGTGACAAAATTATCTGTATACCAAACCCCTGCAACACGCAATTTACCCATGTAACAAACCTGCACATGTATACCTTGAACCTAAAAGTTGGAAAGTTTAAAAAAAGAAAAAAGGAGTACAAGGAAATGAAGGATGCAGGATGCAGTATTATTATTACCTAATAAGTGTGGAAGGAAGGGAAAATTAGTTGTGAGAAGTGACCATACCATTGCACGTAAACTCATAGAGACAAAGTAGATTAGTGGCCACTAAGGGCAAAGTGGAGGGGGAACAAGGAATGACGGCTAATGTGTACAGGGTGTTTTGGGAGTGTGATGAAAATGTTCTGGAATTAAATAGTCATGATGGCTGCGCAACTTTGTTCATACATCAGCCCCACTGAATTGTATACTTAGGAAGATAAATATTATGATACAAGAATTATATCTCAGGTTTTAAAAACAGGAAAAATCTTATTATAAAACTACAGGAATTAATAAAGTGTGTTTTGGTTTAAAGATAGGTAAACAAATCAATAGAAAATTATAGAGAGTCCAGGATTAGATCCACAGATAGATGGCCAATTGATTTTCAACAAAGGTAAAGAAAGGATAGTCTTTTCAACAAACAATTCTGGAAAAACTGGATATATGTATGCAAAAAAAAAAAAACAACAACAACAACAAAAAAAACCCTTTGACCCATAGTTTGAAGTATATACAAAATTTAACTCCAATGGATCACAGACCTCAGTATAAAACCTGAAATTATAAAGGGTCTAGAGGAAAACATACCAGAAAACTTTTATGACCCAGGTTTGGGCAAAGAGTTCTTAGAAACAGCACCAAAAAACATGAGTTTTATTTAAAAAGAAATTTATTTATATTTTTATTTCAAAAGAAATTTTCAGAAAAATAAGGATATTTTATTTAAAAAGAAATTTTCAGAAAAGTAAGGATAAATCGGACTTCATCAAAATTAAGAACCTCTCTTTAGGCCAGGCGTGATAGCTCATGCGTGTAATCCCAGCACTTTGGGAGGCCAAGGTGGGTTTACCACCTGAGGTCAGGAGTTCGAAACCAGCCTGACCAACATAGTGAAACCCTGTCTCTACAAAAAAAAAAAAAAAAAATTAGCTGGGCGGGGTGGCACATGCCTGTAATCCCAGCTATTTGGGAGGCTGCGGAAAGGAACTCCTATGAACCCAGGAGGTGGAGGTTCCAATGAGCCGAGATCATGCCATTGCACTCCAGCGTGGGCAACAAGAGTGAAACTCCATCTCAAAAAATTAAAATTAAAATTAAAAACATAGAACCTCTCTTTAAAAGACATTTAAGAGTATGAAAAGAGAAGTCATAGACTGGGAAAAAAATATTTGCAAATCACATTTCTGAAACAGGACTTTTATCCAGAATATAGGAAGACTTCTCAAAACTTTATAAAAATAGTAAAATAGCAATAATAATAACAATAATATAGCATAATAATAAGTAAAGAGGGGGTAGGAAACATTTGGAGATGCTGGACATATTTATGCCATAGATTGTGGTGATAATGTCAAAACATATACTTATTTCAAGTTATATGCATTAAATATGTATAGTTTTTATATGTCAATCAGACCTCAAAAAAGTGCTTTAAAAAATAATTCTGAGTGTTACCTCAAAAGAAAAATAAAACCTCTACTGGAAGTAAACAAACAACCCAATAAAAAATGAGCAAAACCTGTCAGCAGACACTACCAAAGACAGTAAGAGGATGACAAATTAACACTTGAAAGGAAGTTAAACTTCATTAGTCATTAGCGAATTGTTTTTTTTGAGACAGAATCTCACTCTGTCACCCAGGCTGGAGTGCAATGGTGTGATCTTAGCTCACTGCAACCTCCACCTCCCGGGTTCAAGTGATTCTCGTGCCTCAGCCTCCCGAGTAGCTGAGATTACAGGCATGCGCCATCACTCCCTGCTAATTTTCTTTGTATTTTTAGTAGAGATGGGGTTTCTCCATTTTGGTCAGGCTGGTCTCGAACTCCTGACCTCAAGTGATCTGCCCACCTCAGCCTCCCAAAAAGTTGGGATTACAGACATGAGTCACCGTGCACCGCCATGAAATGTAAATTAAAACCACAATGAAATGCCACTACTAATTTTAGTATGTCTAAAATCAAAAAGACTGGTTTTGTCAGATGTTGGTGATGAAGTGGAACAACTAACTCCCGTACACTGCTGCTGGGAATATAAAATGGTACAACCACTTTACAAAATAGTTTGGTAGTTTTCTAAAAAGTTAAGTATACCTTACTGTATAAACCAGTCATTCCATCGCTAGACACTTGCCCAAGAGCAATGAAATCATATGTACACCCAATGACTAGTACACATATATTTACAGTAGCTTTTTTTGTAATGGCCACAACCAGAAACAATGCAAATGTCCATCAACAGATGAATGGATAAACACATAGCAATATATACCTACAGTGGAATACTACTCAACAATAAAAATGAATAAGCTATTGACAGACACAACACCATACATGAATCTCAAAATAATTAACCTGAGTGAAAGAATCCAACAAAAAGAGTACATGCTGTATGATTTTGTTTCTATAATATTCTAGAGAATGTGAACTATTTTATAAGCAGATCAGTGGTCACCAGGGAATGGAGGTAGGGTGGGAGGCAAAAAATGAATTACCAAGGGGCACAAAGGGCTTCCTTAAACTAGATTCTTCCTTCCAAAGCTGGGGCTGACATTCTGCCAGGAGAGAATGTACAGAAATAATATGAATGGATTAAAACCAAATCTGATAGCAGGAGACAGTTTTCTGATATAGATGTACAATGACAGTTTAGGCTGGAAATTACTTTAAATCACTTTTTTTTTGCGGGGGGATGTCTTCAATTTCTGTGTAAATATCCACATGCTTATGCACTGTAAACCAAGTGTATATTCCTATGTATGAATTTGTCGAACTGATTTTTGCTTCAAGAGAAGCCACGACTTTAATTGTATAAGATTCCCTCCACCGGTACCCCTTAAATGTCTGTAAACAGAAGGCTAAAATTAATAGTGATAGAATCAATTTGGGAATATCTGCCGAGAAACCAAAAAGTTCATTTTTTTAAGTGCGTTGGTTAAAGAGGATAAAGATGATTCCTTTTGTTTATTTTTGGAAAGAAGAATGCACTTTAACAAACAGAGCTGCATGTGCAAATCCATGAAATGCATACCCCTTCAGAAATCATACTTCCTGAAAGCTGTTCAAAGGCAGAGCCAAATGGGCTCTCTGCCTGTTGATCTCACTGCCTGTAGACTGAAGCTCGGATTCTGATCAATTTTGAGAGGAGCAGGACTGCTTCAAAAGAACAATGTGGGCTGGGCATAGTGGCTCATGCCTGTAATCTCAGCACTTCGGGAGGCCGAGGCAGGCGGATCAGGAGTTCGAGACCAGCCTGGCCAACATGGTGAAACCCCATCTCTACTAAAAATGCAAAAAAAAAAAAAAAAAAAAATTAGCCAAGCATGGTGGCATGGTGGCAGGCACCTGTAATCCCAGCTACTTGGGAGGCTGAGGCAGGAGAATTGCGTGAACCCAGGAGGCGAAGGTGGCAGTGAGCCGAGATCGTACCACTGCACTCCTGCCTGGGTGACAGAGTGAGATTCCATTTCAAAAAAAAAGAAAAAAGAAAAGCAATGTGAATACAGCTGTAAGCTTCAGATGAATCTGCAAAAATGGTGGGTCTCATATTTAACTGTTAACCTGCAAAACCAACAGGAAAACTCATAGAGAAAAAAGTTTAAGAATCCTTCCTGCCGATGTGCTCTCCTCACAATAGACTTTTGCAAATGGAGTTTTACAGTCTTTATATTAAAACCAGTATAACAGAGTAGGCAGAAAAGGGAATGAGAAGCAAATGGGTGCATAAGGAAACTTTTGATGGTCTGGGTATGCTCATTATCTTGAATGTGGTGATGATTCCTTGGGTGTAAGCAGATGTCAAAAATAGCAGATCGTGTTCTTCATTATCTGCAGTTTACTGTATGCCAGGCATGCTTCCATAAGGCTGGTAAATATTGGCCTGTGTTCATAATTGGAAGCTGGATGATGGGTATATGGGAGTTCATTATCCTATTCTGTTTGTTTTTACATGTGTTTAACATTTTTTCAGTTAAAAAGAAAAAAATCCATAATTGTGATGGTCTCAAAATATGTTTACAAATTTGGTGATATGCCTCCCTTGCACAGGTGAAGTCTAATTCCCTTCTCCCCTTGAGTGTGGGCTGTACTTAGTGATGGCTATTAATGAATAGGAAAGAGTGGAAGTGATGGTGTGTAATTCAAAGATGAGGTCATAAAAGGCAGTGTAGCTTCTCCTTGCCCTGTCCTTGAATTACTCACTTTGAAAGAAGCCAACTACCATGTTGTAAGGACACTCAAATAGCCCATATAGTGAGGAACTGCAGTCTCAGCTAACAGCCAGTGCAGAACAGAGTCCTTCTGCCAATAGTCATGGGCATGAACTTAGAAATGAATTCTCCAGCACAGTCAAGCCTTCAGATTACAGTGCAGCCCCTACTGACGTCTTGACTGCAACCCCATGAGAGAGACCCAGAGTCAGAATCACCCAGCTAAGCCATTCCAGAATTCTTAATCTGCAGGAACTATGAGATAACAAATATTTATTGTTTTAAACCACTATATTTTGGCACAATTTGTTAGGCAGCAATAGATAACTTATATGCTAACATAAAAATTATTCAAAGGATAGGCAGAAAGATCACCCATATAAAACATGCTGGGACATTTTTAACAAAGTCAAAAGTTCCATTCAAGTATCAACTTCTACAGCAGTATATCCTGGCTTCTCCAGCCCTTATTGCTGTCCCCGTTTATAAGCCACTGCAGCCCTTGCTGTCTGACCTGTGCAGTTTGTCTACACTGCCCTGGACTGTGGCAAGGCACAATCTTGTCTCTTCAGAGCCACTCTTGTAACCAAGACCAACCTTGTGTCTCAAAAGAGGCTTGAAGATTCCAAAGACCGTCCCCTGCTTCCCTCATGACACACAATACATGGCAAAATTATGGACTTTAGTACCTTTTTCCCAATTTTTTTTAGTGTGGTAAAATACACATACATAAAATGACTATCTTATCCATTTTTAAGTGTACAGGTTAGTGATATTAAATATGTTCATAATGTTGTTTAATCATCACCAATATCTATTCCATAAATTTTCCGTAAAACAGAAACCCTGTACCCATTAAATGAAGCTGCCCGTTAAAAGAAACTTCCCCCAAGCGCTGGAAGCCAACCGTCTACGTTCTGTCTCTATGATTTTGACAACTCTAAGTACCTCATATTAGTGAGATCATACATATTTGTTTGTTTGTTTGTTTGTTTTTTGGTGAGAAAATAAATACTTTTTGATAGCTAGAAGTCAAAGAATCCAAACAGTACCATTCTCCACCTTATTCAAATTAGGGAAAGATTACAAGTGTCTCTTGAGAGTGCTATCTCACTCCAGAGAATGATGGACTCAAAAATAAAAAAGTTTCAGAGGTAAGAGTCATTATCTCTGTTTTGCAGATGAGGAAACTGAGCCTCAGAGATGTGAAATAACATTCCCAGGTTCACACGCCTAGAAGTCAGTAGTGCCAACATCAGATGTCAGGTCTATCTTGAGTAGGTACCTCTATGTTCGTGAAGAGCCCATGCCAGGCCCCAGCCTCTATCCACTGTAGAGGGAGATGGAAACCATCATGTTACGAAATGGTGGGCACACTACCCCAAGGATAACCTTCCAGATCCCCTGAGCCTTCTCCCCTGTCAACCGCCAGCCCCTTCCTCTGTGTTGCCTTCCCAGACTCCTCTGGCTCACCATGCCCTCCCCTCTTGAGCTTAACCCAGCACTGCTTTCTGAAGTTATCACCCATTTCTGGAGTGAGCAGACTGTGTGTATCTAGTTCACCTATGCATAGGGCAGGAAATGCATCTCAAAGCCTTCCCGCTCAGTGTCTGGTGCTTGCCATGTCCTTGATTATTTGCTAAATTGCAGAGAATTATGTTCCCATAGCTGCTACTAGTGGGCCTCTCAGATGCTAGGACTTGGGCAGCTGATTTCAGGTGAACTGAGGCATCACAGCCCAGATCCTGTGGCACTTGTCAGGTACCTCTAAGGTGGCTCCCAGGCCCAGACCATCCAACTAGGCTGCCCTCAGGAGGTCAGCTCCACCTGGTCCAGATCTCTGTGGGAATGGGGCTTCTGAACATACTGAAAGGACCACAAAACTTTATACTCTAGCCACAGAAGAAGCAGGAGGTCCTCCTCCTACCTACTTCTTATCCACTCAGGCCTGCAAAGCCTAGTGCCCTGGGTGGTCAGAGTGGGAGCGCTGGCAAGAACTGGGGCTTCAGGAGGAGGGAGGGAACAGCCTTCTCTACTTCTGTCCTCAAGGGTGCAGAAGCTCCTTTGGCATAGCCAGGCCAGAGGACCACAGCTGCCCACAGTTCCTCCTCCCAAATCAGGAAACTCTCTACAAGAAACACTGCTCTTCTAGGTCACACCATGACCTCGTGGCCCAGGAGACAGACTGGGAAGCAGCTGCGGGCAGAAGGATGATTCATCATCACCATCATCACCACCATCACTACCATCATGGTCATTATCCTCACCACCATCACCATATCACCATCATCACCACCACCACCTTCTAGGCATAAGGAACTGAAGAAACAAATGGCCGAAAGACGAAGTACCTACTTTCAGAAACATACAAGTTAGCCAGGGAGTGTATTAGTCTGTTTTCACACTGCTGTAAAGAACTACCTGAGACTGGGAAGTTTATAAAGAAAAGAGGTTTAATTGACTCACAGTTCCACACAGCTTAGGAGGCCTCAGGAAACTTACAATCATGGCAGAAGGCCACAGGGAAGCAAGGCACGTCTTACACGGTGGCAGGAGGCAGGGTAGATGGGGACTGCCAAACACTTTTAAACCATCAGATCTTGTGAGGACTCACAATCACAAGATCAGCATGGGAGAAATCTACCTCCATGATTCAATCGCCTCCCACCAGGTCCTTCCCTTAATAGTGGGGGATTGTAATTTGAGATGAGATTTGGTGGGGACACAGAGCCAAGCCATATCAGGAAGGTAGCTACAATGTTACACAATTTTAATTTTAGTATAGATTTTTAAGACAATGGCTTGGGGTTACAAGTTCAGATCACAGCTGTGCCTAGAGGGCCACAGGTGCTCAGAGCGGGAGTGCTGACAGTGAGCCACAGGGGTCAGGGGCTGACCCAAGGATATGAATGCAGGAGCCCAAGGGTCAGGCAGAGTCCAATCCCAACTACCTGGAAGGCTAGTGAGGCACTGTGACCTTGGGCAAGTGCTTGAACATTTCTGGGCCTTGGTTTCCTTGCCTGTAAAACTAGGACAGTAATAATATCCATTTAATGACATCATTGTGAAGGTTGAGATTGTGTGTATAACAGGCAGGTGTACGGCAATATGTGCAATCCATGCTTCCACACACGCCTGGGTGCAGTGAGTGCTTGTCGAGGGGGCTGCTGCTGTTCTTTATAGGAGAGGTGGCCCTCAGTCTTGATGGATGGAAGAGCACGCCCCAAGGGTAACAGTCTGAGCAAAGGTGCAGAGGCAAGTCTGGGCAAAACTTATTTAGCAAAAAACAAAGAAGTTTATCCTGTTCCACATGGGTAGGAGGTCAGCAGAGGTTAGGGAACTAGCCAGGGTCTCCCAGAAACTCTGAGGCAGAAGGAACCTAAGCCCTCTGGGTTATGGCTATGTCCTTTTCCCTGTCCCATGCTGCCCCAGGAGGGGTTCAGTCTTTTCTTAGAAAGAATGAAGAAGTGGAAACAGGTTGGAGGAGGGCGAGACCCACCTTTGGTCTGGCTGTGCCAGTGACCCGACTCCCCTCTGCTGTATGAGTTCCTGAGGCTGTGGAGTGTGTGGTGGTGGTGGGTTGGCAGGAGACAGCAAGAAAGATTTCAGAGAACATGGGGTTCAGCGGGGGAACACAGAGCAACTAGGGAAGATGAGGTGGCCATCCAAGAAGAGATATGCAGGCTGCTGAGGAAATGGCCGTCAGCGCTAGAGGTGCACACATATGCGCTTTTACTACATGTAGGTCCCCACACCCACAGACACGAGTCCAAAGAGGAGCACAAAAGGGAGAGACACGTGCACAGAGGTGCAACAGACCTCACAGGCTCACACAGGCTGAAATAGACACAGTCAGCACACAGGTACACAGACACACCCCAAGCTGGAGGTCTACCTGCCAAGGATAGGTAGGAGATTTCCTGGGCTGCTTTTTGAGATGTATGTTTGTTCAATGCACAAAGGTTCCTGGCTTAGCCAGGTGGGGTGAATGGAGGATAAAGTTTACCCCCACCTCTATTTCCCAAGCTTTGTATCTTAATTTGGGGCTGTGCCTGCTAGGAGGAAAAAAACCTCTTTTTCTCTGTGCGAAAGCATCATTTGCTCATCAAGCCATTCAGCCACAGATCTGCATCTACCAACGGTACCTGTTTCTAATTTGCACAGATGCCCAATGGGCTAGTGATGGCCCTGCATCTGCCCTGTTCACACTGAATTCCTAGCAGTTGGCACCATGTCTGGTAGGTATTCAAGAAATATTTGTTGAATGAATTAAAGGTATATCTAGAGGGTACAGCCAAATGCATACACAGAGATACCCACAACACACACACACACACACACACACACACACAGACCCTCATGAAATCATGAGGACAGAGGGGACCTGGGGAAGGGTGTGGGCTGAGGAGAAGTGCAGGCAGAGGGCAGCTGAGTGCCGAAGCTGGGCAGCTGCTGAGTATTCAGAGAAACAGGGGAGGGTGCTCATACAGGAGGATACAGGAGTTAACAGGAGGAAAGGCATAGAGTAACAGGAGGAAAGGCATAGAGGCCCCAAAGTCCAGGAGGGCCTCCAGGAAACATCCTTTGTGCACACACCATACTTTACACTCTGCAATCAACTTTTCATAGCTCATTTCACATTTGACAGAATAAGGGGCAGAGGAGAAATGACAAGCCCCAAGTCACACAGCCAGGAAGTGGCAACCTCTCCAGGAAGTGGCAGCCTCTCCTGTCTGTGCCCAGTGAGAATGCACGATTATGCTGAGGACACCCGTGTGCGTCAGGCTGCAGAGAACCTTGAATGTCAGGCTAAGGCTTTTGCATTGAGGAATGATTTTGAAGCCCTTGTGGACATCCCACCCTCACTTCACAGAACAATCACCATATGCTTCCAGATGCTTAGCGACTAAGATGCCTCATTTCCATTTAACAGACAATAAATCCTGGACTGCTTTATAAAAAAACAGATGTTTCAACATACACAGACACAGAGATGCATGTGAGACGTGAAGGGGGACACACAGACACACAGCAGACACACAGAGATGCCCTGAGAGCTGCATGGTTCAACAGAGCCTCCCCTGTAATCACAGAGAGACCTCCCCTTGCACCCTACAGCACAGACTAGTGTGCAGACATAGAGGCCCACAGACCAACCCACACACAGCATGGCAGGGGGCCCTTTGCTTTGAGGTTGGGGTGGGTTGTCTGTCCTTCTGCCTCATGCTTTGGCACAGCATGTGTCCATGAGAAGCCTAGACCAGTGGTCAGCAAGCCAGGCCCTTGACCCTGAGCTCCCTTAGGTGAGTCAGAGCCCTTCTCCGCTACGTGGCGTTCTTTAAGCAATCCCTGGGGCTGAATTTCAAGTCTTTCTTCTTTGCCAAGTCCTTCTCGCATTTTGGTATTATCTGAGCCTCTGAGCTCAGAGGTGTTCACCCTGGGAGGCAGATCTCATTATCTCCATTGGCAGGGGATGAAGACAGGCCCTGGCCAACCAAGGTCAAGTGACAAGCCAGAATGCCTTCTCTCTCAAAGGCAGGGCATTTCTCCCAGCCCCCTGCTCTCCTTTCTCCCCATACCCCTTTCTCCCTAAGACTTGCAGAAATACCACAAAGACATGGGGGCTAAGTCTATGGGGGGTGGAGAATTCTCAGCCAGACACAGTGGCCACTGCGGGAGCTGAGAGGAGCAGATGAGGCAGCTCAGGTACCCTCTCTGCACTCTTCCTCCCTTTCTACTCCTTCCTTGCCAGAGAATGACCCCACAGAAACCCTAAACTGTCATGCTTAGGATTGGGAGGGGCACTATGGAGAGCAGCCCCTGTCAGGTCTGAGCATTCTGGGATACAAAAGCTGATTGGCACCCATGCGCATCAGTTTGTGTAAGGCCAGGAGCTTGGTGTTGGCTATGCCACTGCAGGTGAGACTGAAGTTAGATATAAAGGACTTTCTGTCTCAGAAGCTGAGATGCAATACTCTGTGGATCCAAGAAGAGGAGGCAGCAGCCATGATTCTGAAATGTACTAGGGCAGACCAGCTCAGGGGGTGGGGCCTGCAGGTGTCATCCACTTCTCTGGGTCTCAAAACCTTTTGGTAGAAATAGTTACAAGTAGTATTTGCACAGCACATCCTTGTTTCCAAACTGCTATTAGCTATAGTTCATTCTTTTTTTCTTTGAGATAGGGGTCTTGCTCTGTTGCCCAGCCTAGAGTGCAGTGGTGCCATCACAGCCCACTCCAATCTCAAGCTCCTAGGCCCAAGTGATCCTCCTGCCTCAGCCTCCCAACTAGCTGGGACCACAGTCATGCAATACCACATTCAGCTAGTTTTAAAAATTTTTTTGTAGAGATAGGGTCTGGCTATGTTGCCCAGGCTGGTCTTGAACTCCTGGACTCAAGCCATCCTCCTGCCTTAGCCTCTCAAAGTGCTGGAATTACAGGTGAGAGCCACTGTGCCCAGCCTAAAGTTTATTTTTATCTATTACTGTATTCATCTGGGAGGAAGACTGGTACAGTACACAAGAGCATGAGCTTGCAGTGGCTCCCTAGGGTTAAACACTAACTCCATGGTGTGCTGTTTGACCTGAGGCAAGTCTTTTAATTCTTCTGAGCCCATTTTCTCATTTGTAGAATGGGGATAAACAATAGTCCCCATTCCCTTACTTGAGGGTTAAAAGGAAGTTGGTAGCCTCGTACCTGGCACCCAAAGAGAGTTCAGTGTATGTTAGCTATTTGTGTTAATTAATTGATTGATGCCCTGCCTCCATCTACAGAAGAATAAAGTTGGCTGCAAAATGGGCTTTAATCCTCCTAGCATCCTTATGGGTGACCATCACCTCCCCAGTGTATAGCTAAGGAACCTGAGCCTTGGAAAGATCCAGTGCCTTGTCCCAACCACACAGGACAAACCCAGGACCCCTGCCCAGCCTCTGACTTCAAGTCCTGGGCTCTTTCCCTGGAGCTTTTATAAATGCCACTGTCTTGTCATGCAGTCCCTGGTGTAGCCCTGGAGTAGGGATGCCTGGAAGAAAGGTGGGAGGAGGTCAGAACCCCTTAGCTTCAGGAGGACTGGGTGCCACGTGGCTGTCTCTATACTCAAATGGCATAGTATGTGATGTCTTGTCTGAAGAAGATCTTTTTTAAATTTTAAACCTTAATACTGGTTGAGGTATATGTATACAAATATATACAAATCAGATAGTGATTGAAAAGGGAGAGGGTTGAGTAGAAAGGGGTATGAGGGACATTTTGGGGAGATGAACTATTCTATAACTTGGATGATAGTTGTACCCAGATTGTCAAACATTCTCAATTGATATGTACATTTTATTGTATGTTTATCAAATGATATCCTTTTAATATAATATCAATTATATAGAAAAAATAGGCCAGATGTAGTGGCACACAGTAATCCCAGCACTTTGGGAGGTCAAGGTGGGCAGATCACTTGAGTTCAGGAGTTTGAAACCAGCCTGGACAACACGGTAAAACTCTGTCTCTACAAAAATCACAAAAAATTATCTGGGCATGATGGTGTGTGCCTGTAGTCCCAGCTACTCAGGAGGCTGAGGTGAGGTGATCACCTAAGCCCAGGAGGTTGAGGCTGCAGTGAGCCATGATTGCACTTTCCAGCCTGGGAGACAGAGTGAGACCACCTCTCCAAAAAAAAAAAAAAAAGTTTAAGCTGCAATCCCAGAACTTTGGGAGGCTGAGGAGGGCGGATCACAAGGTCAGGAGTTCGAGACCAGCCTGGCCAACATAGTGAAACCCCGTCTCTACTAAAAATACAAAATATTAGCCTGGCATGGTGGCAGGAGCCTGTAGTCCCAGCTACTTGGGAGGCTGAGGCAGAAGAATTGCTTGAACCAGAGAGGCAGAGGTTGCAGTGAGCTGAGATCGCGCCACTGCACTCCAGCCTGGGCAACAGAGCGAGACTCTGTCTCAAAAAAAAAAAAAGTTTAAGCCTGCCTTTGGGGCCTTTTTCAGCTCAACAGGAGGCTGAACTCCCTCTGCAGCTCTGTGTACGGCAGTCCTGGGGACTTGTAGGAACCCTGAATGGAGGCTTCATCTGCATGTGCCACCAGGAGTGTACACCCTTACACACACAAGCACACATGTGCACATACACAAAGCCCGATGGAGGGAAACAGAGGCACAGGGCAGAGGAGCTGAGTGCACTAGCAGCTGAGCCCCCAAGGTATATTTGAGTCTCCTGTTTACCCATAGAGCTGGGCACTATGGAGGGCTCCAGCAGAATGTGAGGTGGGGGTGGGAATTGAAAGGAATGTGTCCTAGGCTGCAGCTGGAGTGAACTGGCCGTCACCCCAACTTCACTGTCCCGGGCCATGTTCCGGGACTCCCCCTCCTGGGAGCCCTCCAGAAACCCTGCTGGGCTGAATTGGCTCTCTGTCTAGGACCAGGGCATTCATCCACGAATTGAGATGCTGGAGCTGAGTCAGAGGACGGGCGAACTTCAAGGACGTGAGGGACAGCACGCTGGAGCTGTCCACACCTCCCACCCCACCCAGTCCACAGCAGCAGCCCAGCCACATCCCAGGCCGCCCTGGCAGCCCCTCCACGCCGAGCCCGGACCACACAGGTTCCTGGGTGGCTCACCCTGCCCCCACCGCCAGGTAGCCACTGGGACAGAGGCAGAACCCTGGACCTGACTGAGGAGGAGCTGCTGCGGGGTGAGATGGGGGTGGAGGGGGCAGTATTTGAGCCCCCAGCATTTAAAAATCTGTTCTTAGTGTTTAAAACATTTAAAAGATGCATCTAAGGAAAAAGAGAATTAATTTTGGGGTCTGTTGTGCTGATTTATCCAGATCATTTATTCATTTATCTAACAAAATATTGAACTGAAAGCCTATTATGCAGGGCTCTGTATTAGGCACTTGGACTCTCTATACAAAGATGCATAAAAGTCTCCGCTTCCATGATGTTTACAGCCCAGTTAAGGAGATAGATCAGTAACAACTCGCAATAATAACAGAAAGAAGGGGCCCCGTGCAGTGGTTCACGCCTGTAATCCCAGCACTTTCAGGAGGCTGAGGCGGGTGGATCACATGAGGTCAGGAGTTCAAGACCAGCCTGACCAAAATGGTGAAAGCCCATCTCTACTAAAAATACAAAAATTGCCAGGCGTGGTGGTGGGCACCTGTAATCCCAGCTACCTGGAAGGCTGAAGCAGGAGAATTGCCTGAAGCTGGGAGTTGGAGGTTGCAGTGAGCTGAGATTGAGCCTCTGCACTCCAGTCTGGGCAACAGAGTGAGACTACATCTCAATAATAATAATAACAGAAAGAAGGAAATCAGTGCTAACAAAAGGTTATAAGCACTGGCAACATGGGCCCAGAGTGAAGGGTTCATTCTAGCTGGAGGGGTTTAGGGAAGCCTTCCTGGGAGGGAAAGGGAAGGAGGAGTAGCATTTATCTGAGCTTGACAGCTAAGTGTACCTGGTAAGGGGAATAGCATAAGCAAAGACCATGTGGGCTTAGCAGCTGGGCCTCTGGAGATGGTGCCTTAGAGCCTGGCTGATGAACAGGGTAGGCCAAACGTTGGAACACCTGCCTATCCACCCCAGAACAAGAAGACCAGCTTCAGAAACCATGTGACCCTACCTCCTAGCTCTCAGTTGAGTAGGTCAGCCTGGGTACCTGCTCTGTTTCCCTTTGCGGTCAGGCAAGAACATTCTGCCCAAAGGAATATTGGCACTAATTGGATCAATAGATCCTTCCCCTGGGGGATTGTAAGTGGAGAGACAGAAAAAGACAGGTAGCTGGCTGGTGTTGAGAGTAGAAGGAAAAAAGCAAAGAGAGCAGCAGAGGGCTGTGCGTCCTTCTGTGAGAGTGGAGCACAGAGCTGAGTAGGTAACAGGGTGGCCCCACCTCTGAACCCCCCATCTGTACCCCAGTCTCCACAAGCCCTGATCCTGCTCTTCTCCTTGCTCTTTCTTGGTGGCACTTCCTGGCCTTTGCCTAGCCACAGTGTTGACTAGGTCTAGCCACACAGTTGACTTCCTTGTGCATCCTCAGCTGGCCTCCCCAACTCACTGCAGAAAGCAACTTGGTCTTTACAGTTAGCTCCATAAGGAACCAGCGCCTTGAAGGGCAGGCTGGGAGCTGGAGTTCTAGTTCATGGCCAGTGGGATACTTGGAAGGTTTCTGAGCCATTTAGGAGCGTCTCTCTGGCAGCAGAATGGAGAAGGGGATAGAGCAGAGCCAGGCTGGGGGCAGGACAGTGGTAAAGAGGAGCTCCCGGGCCCCAGAGGAGAGGATCTGAAGGGGAATTGGGACAGCAGCTGTAGGGTGTGTCACATAAGAGGAAACCAAACGACCAATAAACAGGTGAAAAAGTGCTTCACAGGTCCAATTCTAATATCTGTGAGGCTCAGAGCCCCTAAGTCTAGTGATAGCCCAATTCACATCTCAGTATTTCAAAATTATTGAGTTAACAATCATTAAGTAAAATACATTCTATCCTTCTAATTTTGCAAACACACATTCATCATGACCTGGAAGGCCAGGTTCAAATTTAGAACACTGGGTTCCCGGGAGTTCCATGCCTGAATGTGGTGGTTCAGGAAGAGCAGGCCCCCAGCCCCCAGCCTTCGTCCCACCCGCCTTTACTTCCTGCCCCCAGCAACATCCTGCCCTGAAGAGGACCTCACACTCATGCCAGGGGACACTCCAGCTTACATGTCCAAGCTCCACCCTCCCCCCAGCAAACTACTGCCCTGTGGCTGCCCTCAAAACTGGAGGTGATGGGAATCCTTGCTACCATTTACCCTAGGAAACAGGCCTAGGGGAGCAGCCCATGCAACCTGGTTTGGGAACATTTGGGCAAGAGATTCCAGAGTCTTGAGCACCAGCTCCATCCCTGACTAACTGGATAACTCAACCTCCATGAGCCTTGGTTTGGCCACCTCTAAAGACTCCATAAAATGTCCTCTACTAGGTTACAATATTATGAGGTGAAAACATTACATAACTCTAAGTCCAGATGTTAGCCCAGTGCATTTAACTGGCTGTGGGCTAACCTGACAGCTTGACCCAGGCTGCGGGATGTCACCAGGTATAGGGTTCAAGCTGAGACGGGGCTGGGCTCCAGTAGAACCCTCCTGCTGCCCTGCTGGGGAAGAGGAGGAAGCAGCTGATGAGCACCAGCCACAGCCCAAGGGCCAGGTGAGCAGGAGCCTTGGCTGTGTCCCCTGGGCCTCCTCTGGCCTCAGCGATCCCTGCCTTGGCGGGGAGGCCGTCCTGGGCACTCGGAGCTCTGGCACCACCCTGAGTTGGGTAACAGGATTCCTGCCCTGCAGCTGTGTCTGCCCACTGGGCTGGCTTGCAGCTTGGGGAGGCTGGTGTGTGTGCCAGAAACAGGGAGACTATTTTTGCTCCAGCCACAGGCCCATGGCCAGAAAAAAAGTTAAATAAAGATGATTTTGTTTTTTCTTGGTGTATAGAGTGCAACTCACTTACTTTTTAACAGACAAGATTAAAGGATCTCTTCAGTAAGAATAACGAATCCTAAATGAATGCAGGTCTACAATGAGATCAGCAAAATGGGGAACAAGAAGGGAGGAAAAGGGGAGGGACAGAGAGTGAGGGAGAGCTGGAGGGAGAAAGACAGGTGGACAGAGATAGGAAAAACAGGAGCGAGAAAGAAAATCCAGTACCAATAAGCATCAATACCCTTAAGGGGCGATGAGAAAGAGAGAGCCAGATACCAAGAGAGACAGATGGATGGAAAAAGAACAAAGACTCAGTGGGGTTTTCGGATTGCAGCAAAGGAGGTGGTGAGGTGATGCGTATTCGGATGTGACTTCATCCTGGTTAACCATTATTCAAGCTCTTCAATTATTGCGCTCTACGAACCCACAGAGGGTCCATTCTCAGTGAACTAACACAAGCAGTCCATAGAAGAGGAAGCTAGTCCATAACCCCCAAGTGCTGTCTCAACCCAAGGGGGCACGTTTACCTGGAACATCCCTGTCATGTCCTTGAATGAGGGCAGGGGAAGGGTTAACCTGCAGCAGACTCTGGTAGACAGCTTCCATCCCACCTCGTGGTGAGGATAATCAGAGAAGGAAAGAAATCTCCTTCCAAATAGCTTTTCAGAACAGCAGGGTCCCAGCTCCAGCCAGGGAAGGCTGCACACCCGGGCCCAGTGAACTTGAACCAATTGTTTCACAAGATGAGATTTGAGAAGCACCAGGGAGACAGCCCTACCCCAAAATATCTTCCCCACTGCCTATCAGGACTTTGACCTCCATTTCAAGGTAACAACCTCGGTTGGGGGCAGGAGTCAGGAAGCCCAGTGGGGAGTCCCCCACAGAGCTTTCCATGCCTGGATTCTCCATCTTAAGTGGGGATAACATTCCTTTCCTGCTCATTTCCAGGGTGGTTATGAGAACCAATTTGTCAATGGATATGCAAGATCATGGCTTGAGTTTGAATCCTGGCTCTGGTATAACTGGTTGGGTGGTGATTCAGGTCCTTTGTTCTGCCACCTATAATAAGAAAAAACAGGGTTGTTGTGATAATGAAGAAAGGTAATGTTTGTAATGATCTGATACCAGTTGGTGACCACAGAAAGTACTTAGGTATTGGTCAGGCATGGTGGCTAACACTTGTAATCCCAGCACTTTGGGAGGCCTAGGCAGGAGGATCACTTGAGCCCAGGAGTTTGAGACCAGACTGGGAAATATGATGAGACCCTGTTTTTTTTTAAAAAAAAAAATAGCCAGGTGGGGTGGCACACCTGTGGTTCCACCTACTCTGGAGGCTGAGGTGTGCGGATTGCCTGAGCCCGGGAGGTCAAGCTGCAGTGAGCTGTCATCATAGCACTGCACTCTAACTTAAGTAAAAGAGTGAGACCCTGGTTCCAAAAAAAAAAGAAAGAAAGAAAGAAAAAGAAAATACTTAGGTACTTTCCCTAAATCTATTTAGCTACAAATCTAAACAATTATTGATATTTCTGTGTACAGAGAACCATCTCACCCTCTGGACCCAGATGCATGTATTCTGGAGGGAAGCACACCTAACCTGTCATTAACATCTTTTTCAAATATTTTCCAGTAGGATAGGTAGCTGGGAGCAAGTTTCTGATGGTCTGCTGTCTCACAGCAGAGGTAAGACTTGATAAAGATGGGTGAGAAATCGGTCCAAAGTTGGGGCACTGCCTGGGTTCCACCCAGAAATCAATCAGTTCTCTGCCTGGTAAATTCTCACATGTTCTTGAAGACTCGATCCAGGTGTCACTTGTCAGTGATGTTTTCCCTAATCAGAGATTGTGACTCCTGTCAGTCCCACCAGTCTTTGTCTATAACCATTATATTGTATTTCTCAGTTTTTACTGTAATTGCCTCTCCTACCAAACTGAGTTCTTTGAGAACAGGGACTGCATCATATTCAATTCTGCCTCACTAGCCCCTGCTTGGTCCAGAAAGGCACTCAAGGTTTACTGAATAAATTCCCAGGCGTGCCTCTACTGGGGGGACCAGAAAACAGAAATATTTAACCTCCGAGAGGATCCTCCTAGCTATCAAAATAAAAGTGCTTTCATTTGCATGCTTTTACAGATTACAAATTTATATACCTGTTGCCTCATTTGCTTTTCACAGTGGTCCCACAGGGTGGATAGGAAAGATACCTTATCCCATATGATAGCTAAGAAGAACTAAGAGAGGACAAAGGGTTTGCTCAAGGTCACCAAGCTACTGAGTAGCTGAGCCAGGACTGGCACCCAGGTGTCATGACTTCTAGTCCAAGACAAATCTGCTGAAGGCTTACTGGGTTGGGAAAGTACAGGCCAACTGGGGAATATTATTTTCTAGGTTTTTTCTTTAAGCCAAAGAATTGCATAACTTTTAAAGAAAGCTTGTTCAGAAAAAACCCAATAGGCAAAACATACAAAACATATGACAGTAGAATGTTATATGAGTTTGTAAATTCAAATTTATTATATTAAATCATGATTAAGTTGATCAATGAGAACAGCAAAGCTGTTGTAAATCACACAGAAAAATGTAAAGTCCGATTTGCACGACCTCTGCAGCCAAGTGAACTTTATTATCCAATGCATTTTTATTTGGAATCATAATCATTGTTTAGTTTTACAGCTTGCATTAGGAACAGTAACTAAGAACTTTCTGTTGACCATCAAGTAGGTGCCAGATCATTACAAATGACTTGTCTTCATTTGTCGCACATACAGACTTATAACTATAAATACTATTAACATTTTTTTTCTAAATTAAGGTATCTTGTCCCCTCTTCAATATGAGCACGGGCAGAACAGCCACTCTTCTTACGGATGCAGCTAGTATTCCGTGGGAAGAACGTATCATTTGTTTAGCAAGTTCTGTACTGAGAGACATTTGTATTATTTTCCACTGAGTATATTCAAACATACCGCATACTTCCGTGAGTTTGTCTGTAGGACACAACCCCTGAAGGGGGTTACTCAAAGAGCAGGTGCATTATACATTTTCATAGATATTCCAAATCAGCCTTCAGTGAAGTCTTTCCCAATTTACGCTCTCATATACTGTGTATGAGGCTGCCATTCTGTCCTCACCATTACCAATGATGAGTACAGTATTCTTTTATTTGATGCCAATATATTACCAAATATCATGATATCACTTGAATTGGCATTTCTTTTATTATGAATGAGATGGAGTATTTGTTCATGTGTCTATGGACGATTATATACCTATTTTCTGTGATGTCTATTTATATTCCGTGCCTATTTTTCTCTTTGAATATTAAGGGGTTTCCACACCGACGACTCCTCTGGTTGCCAATGATCCGCATGTTGTCACCTTTAATGAACCATTCTCCGTTCTTATCTGCTTGAGTATTCAGTAGTGTTCAACGCAATTGGCTACTCCCTGCTTTTCCATGATTTTTCTCAAGTTTAATAGTTTTTAGTTTATTCTGATGAAAATTTATACGAACATAGTTGAAAGAATAGACCAGTTTTACGAGGTTTGTTAAGAAAATTAGCAAGAATTTTGCCATACCCTTCACTAATTCCTGCTCCCCAGAGGCAACCAATTTCAGCAACTATAGTTGATTCATTTGGTATTTACTTCCACATCTCTAAAGAACATGCTTATATTGCTATTGATTGATTTTTCAGTTCAAGATACCACCTATTGATTTTCCACTATGGAAAAATGAAGATGTAGCTGTCTTTTAATCCCTGGCCTGTACTGCCACATACATGCATACTTTTCATTCCTCTGCCCTCTCAGTATAATTATATTATGATTTCACTAGATCAGTATTCTGTGTTCACATATTTATGACTTTGTAAATGCCAGTTCCAGCAGAGATACAGAGTAAACTTTGGTTGTGTTACCTTTCCTGCACAGTTTATTGTTTTGTCTGGAATTAATGCTTATTTTCCCATTGCCTTCCGTTTTGAAGAATTTATCACTAAGTGCAAACTTATCACTAAGTTCACTATCTGAAGCAGTTCAACTTTAAACTCTTCCCCACTTGTGTAAATCTCTCAGTGTGTTTAAACACATTGGATGTTCTATCAATTTAACCTTGAAACAATCTCCTGAATCTTCTGCCCTTTTAAAGTCTGTTCTGTTTGCCCTCTGCACTTGGCACATAGCTGTTGTCTTGGGAAATCCTTTCTTCATCATTCTGGGGATTTCCTTCTCCTCTTCCTTGTATTGAATCCTTTGTTTCCTGAATCCTCTGTTTTCCCAAGGTTTCTGAGAAAGGGTGTGTGGGAGATAATTTTTTTAACTTGCATATCTTAAAGTGTCTTTATTCTACACTAAAACTTAATTGACGGTTTGACTTGGCTATTAAATTATAGGTTTAAAATAATTTTTCCCAGAATTTTAAAGATATTGCTTTATGATATGTCTTCATTTATTCTATTTGACATGATATATTATGTCTTACAATGTTGCCTTTGAGGAGTATGCAGCTATTTTTTTTCTTTATTTCTTTTTAGACATGGGTTCTTGCTATGTTGCCCAGACTGGCCTCAAACTCTTAGCCTCAAGTGATCCTCGGCTTCAACCTCCCAAATAGTTGGGACTACATGGGCACACCACTGCACCAACTCCTATAAAGCCATTTTTATTCTAAACATTTGTTTGTGGCATTCGTTTTTTCCTTCCTAGAATCTTGTGAAATTTTCTGTTGATTTTCAGTGTTCTGAAATTTCATGGTATTGTTCATTTAATCCACAGCAGTAGAAATTTCATGCTCTTCTCATATAGGACATTTTCTTCTATGATTTCTTTGATTATTTTTGCCCCTTTTCAATGATCCTGGCCTCCTGCTATGCATGCTGTTGTGTAGTCCCTTTCAACATTAAAAGGGAGGACCTGTGTGACCAGTAGGATATTGTGAAAGTGACAATGGATGACATCAATGGGTAGTCATAAAAGACCTTTCACCTTTTTTCTTAGTCTGTTGGATTACTCTCTCTGGGAAAAGCTAGCTGTCATGTCATGAAGATACTCAAGTGACCCTGTGGAGAGAATCACATAGTGAGAAATTGAGAAAGAACATAAACCTGCTAGTCACATGAATGTGCTGCCTTGCAGCAAATTCTCCAGCTACAGCCAGTCTTAAGAAGACTGCAGCCCTGGCCAACATCCAACTGAACTTCATGAGAAACCTTGAGCCAGACCATTCAGCTGAGTCACTCTTGAACTCGTGGCCACAGGAAATGGAAGAGATATAAATGTTTATCATTTTTTAAGCCACTAAGTTTTGGGGTAATTTGTCACCCCAAATGGATCATTAATATATACTCTTTTTTCTGTAATCTCTAATTATTGGGTGTTAGATCTCCTGAACTAGATCTCTGATTTTCTAATTGTTTTACTCCTATTTATTATCTCAGTGTTTCTTCATTCAATTTTTCTGGAGGTTTCCTCATATTTATTTTTAAATCCTTTTATTTAAGATCATGATGAAGTAGTCAGCATCAGAATAACCTGCTTGCGCCACACACACAGAGAAAACACTAAAATATTAAGAAAAGGTAGCAACCAATTTTTTTTTTACTGAAAACATGCATATCTTTAAAGTAGAGGAATATTACCTTCTTCTAAAAAGCACTGTTTTTTTTTTTTTTATTATACTTTAAGTTCTAGGGTACATGTGCACAACATGCACGTTTGTTACATATGTATACATGTGCCATGTTGGTGTGCTGCACCCATTAACTTGTCATTTACATTAGGTATATCTCCTAATGCTATCCCTCCCCCCTCCCCCAACCCCACGACAGGCCCCAGTGTGTGATGTTCCCCATCCTGTGTCCAAGTGTTCTCATAGTTCAATTCCCATCTATGAGTGAGAACATGCAGTGTTTGGTTTTCTGTCCTTGCGATAGTTTGCTCAGAATGGTGGTTTCCAGCTGCATCCATGTCCCTACAAAGGACATGAACTCATCCTTTTTTATGGCTGCATAGTATTCCATGGTGTATATATACCACATTTTCTTAATCCAGTCTATCATTGATGGACATTTGGGTTGGTTCCAAGTCTTTGCTATTGTGAATAGTGCCACAATAAACATATGTGTGCATGTGTCTTTATAGCAGCATGATTTATAATCCTTTGGGTATATACCCAGTAATGGGATGGCTGGGTCAAATGGTATTTCTAGTGCTACATCCTTGAGGAATCACCACACTGTCTTCCACAATAGTTGAACTAGTTTACAGTCCACCAACAGTGTAGAAGTGTTCCTATTTCTCCACATCCTCTCCAGCACTTGTTGTTTCCTGACTTTTTAACGATCGCCATTCTAACTGGTGTGAGATGGTATCTCATTGTGGTTTTGATTTGCATTTCTCTGATGGCCAGTGATGATGAGCATTTTTTCATTTGTCTATTGGCTGCATAAATGTCTTCTTTTGAGAAGTGTCTGTTCATATCCTTTGCCGACTTTTTGATGGGGTTGTTTGATTTTTTCTTGTACATTTGTTAAAGTTCTTTGTGGATTCTGGATATTAGCCCTTTGTCAGATGGGTAGATTGTAAAACTTTTCTCCGATTCTGTAGGTTGCCTGCTCACTCTGATGGTAGTTTCTTTTGCTATGCAGAAGTTCTTTAGTTTAATTAGATCCCATTTGTCAATTTTGGCTTTTGTTGCCATGCTTTTGGTGTTTTAGTCATGAAGTCCTTGCCCATGCTTATGTCCTGAATGGTATTTCCTAGGTTTTCTTCTAGGGTTTTTACGGTATTAGGTCTAACATTTAAGTCTTTAATTCATCTTGAATTAATTTTTGCATAAGGTGTAAGGAAGGGATCCAGTTTCAACTTTCTACATATGGTTAGCCAGTTTTCCCAGCACCATTTATTAAATAGGGAATCCTTTCCTCATTTCTCGTTTTTGTCAGGTTTGTCAAAGATCAGATGGTTGTAGATGTGTGGTATTATTTCTGAGGGCTCTATTCTGTTATATTGGGTTATATCTCTGTTTTGGTACCAGTACCATGCTGTTTTGGTTACTGTAGCCTTGTAGTATAGTTTAAAGTCAGGTAGCGTGATGCCTCCAGCTTTGTTCTTTTGGCTTAGGGCTGTCTTGGCAATGCGGGCTCTTTTTTGGTTCCATATGAACTTTAAAGTATTTTTTTCCAATTCTGTGAAGAAAGTCATTGGTAGCTTGATGGGGATGGCATTGAATCTATAAATAACCTTGGGCAGTATGGCCATTTTCATGATATTGATTATTCTTATCCATGAGCATGGAATGTTCTTCCATTTGTTTGTGTCCTCTCTTATTTCCTTGAGCAGTGGTTTGTAGTTCTCCTTGAAGAGGTCCTTCACATCCCTTGTAAGTTGGATTCCTAGGTATTTTATTCTCTTTGAAGCAATTGTGAATGGGAGTTCACTCATGATTTCGTTCTCTGTTTGTCTGTTGTTGGTGCACAGGAATGCTTGTGATTTTTGCACATTGATTTTGTATCCTGAGACTTTGCTGAAGTTGCTTATCAGCTTAAGGAGATTTTGGGCTGAGAAGATGGGGTTTTCTAAATATACAATCATATCATCTGCAAACAGGGACAATTTGGTTCCTCTTTTCCTAATTGAACACCTTTCATTTCTTTCTCCTGCCTGATGGCCCTGGCCAGAACTTCCAACACTATATTGAATAGGAGTGGTGAGACAGGGCATACCTGTCTTGTGACAGTTTTCAAAGGGAATGCTTCGAGTTTTTGCCCATTCAGTATGATATTGGCTGTGGGTTTGTTATAAATAGCTCTTATTATTTTGAGATACGTCCCATCAATACCTAGTTTATTGAGAGTTTTTAGCACGAAGGGCTGTTGAATTTTGTCAAAGGCCTTTTCTGCATCTATTGAGATAATCATATGGCTTTTGTCTCTGGTTCTGTTTATATGATGGATTACGTTTATTGATTTGTGTATGTTGAACCAGCCTTGCTTCCCAGGGATGAAGCCCACTTGAACATGTTGGATAAGCTTTCTGATGTGCTGCTGGATTCTGTTTGCCAGTATTTTATTGAGGATTTTTGCATCAATGCTCATCAGAGATATTGGTCTAAATTTCACTTTTTTTGTTGTTGTATCTCTGCCAGGCTTTGGTATTAGGATGATGCTGGCCTCATAAAATGAGTTAGAGAGGATTCCCTCTTTTTCTATTGATTGGAATAATTTCAGAAGGAATGGTACCAGCTCCTGTTTGTACCTCTGGTAGAATTTGGCTGTGAATCCATCTGGTCCTGGGCTTTTTTTGGTTAGTAGGCTATTAATTATTGCCTCAATTTCAGAGCCTGTTATTGGTCTATTCAGGGATTCAACTTCTTCCTGGTTTAGTCTTGGGAGGGTGTGTGTGTCCAGGAATTTATCCATTTCTTCTAGATTTTCTAGTTTATTTGCATAGAGGTGTTTATAGTATTTTCTGATGGTAGTTTGTGTTTCTGTGGGATCGGTGGTGATAGCCCCTTTATCATTTTTTATTGTGTCTATTTGATTCTTCCCTCTTTTCTTCTTTATTAGTCTTGTTAGCAGTCTATCAATTTTGTTGATCTTTTCAAAAAACCAGCTCCTGGATTCATTGACTTTTTGAAGAGCTTTTTGTGTCTCTATCTCCTTCAGTTCTGCTCTGATCTTAGTTATTTCTTGCCTTCTGCTAGTTTTTGAATGTTTGCTCTTGCTTCTCTAGTTATTTTAATTGTGATGTTAGGGTGTCAGTTTTAGATCTTTCCTGCTTTCTCTTGTGGGCATTTAGTGCTATAAATTTCCCTCTACACACTGCTTTAAATGTGTCCCAGAGATTATGGTATGTGGTGTCTTTGTTCCCATTGGTTTCAAAGAACATCTTTATTTTTGCCTTCATTTCATTATGTACCCAGTAGTCATTCAGGAGCAGGTTGTTCAGTCTCCATGTAGTTGAGTGGTTTTGAGTGAGTTTCTTAATCCTGAGTTCTAGTTTGACTGCACTGTGGTCTGAGAGACAGTTTGTTATAATTTCTGTTCTTGTACATTTGCTGAGGAGTGCTTTACTTCCAACTGTGTGGTCAGTTTTGCAATAAGTGCGATGTGGTGCTGAGAATAATGTATATTCTATTGATTTGGGGTGGAGAGTTCTGTAGATGTCTGTTAGGTCTGCTTGGTGCAGAGCTGAATTCAATTCCTGGATATCCTTGTTAACTTTCTGTCTCGTTGATCTGTCTAATGTTGACAGTGGGGTGTTGAAGTCTCCCATTATTATTGTGTGGGAGTCTAAGTCTCTTTGTAGGTCTCTAAGGACTTGTCTTATGAATCTGGGTGCTCCTGTATTGGGTGCATATATATTTAGAATAGTTAGCTCTCCTTGTTGAATTGATCCCTTTACCATTATGTAATGGCCTTCTTTTTGTCTCTTTTGATCTTTGTTGGTTTAAAGTCTGTTTTATCAGAGACTAGGATTGCAACTCCTGCCTTTTTTTGTTTCCATTTGCTTGGTAGATCTTCCTCCATGCCTTTATTTTGAGCCTATGTGTGTCTCTGCACATGAGATGGGTCTCCTGAATACAGCATGCTGATGGGTCTTGACTCTTTATCCAATTTGCCAGTCTGTGTCTTTTAATTGGAGCATTTAGCCCATTTACATTTAAGGTTAATATTGCTATGTGTGAATTTGATCCTGTCATTATGATATTAGCCGTTTATTTTGCTCGTTAGTTGATGCAGTTTCTTCCTAGCATTTATGGTTTTTACTATTTGGCATGTTTTTGCAGTGGCTGGTACCAGTAGTAACAACCAATTTTTATAAGCACTGGATACCTAACAGTGCAAGGTTGCAAGACTTAAGAAAAGGGAAGCATGCAAAGTGAACCCCACATTTACTCTGGCTTTCCTCCTGGAAGCATTTCATAACTACGGTACAAGGAAGTAGAGCCCAAGCAGAGAGAGGAAGTCTTGGTGGGTGGAGGAAACAAATTTCAGAGCTTGGGGTTGGTAGGGTGATGGATGGGATTTGGAGGGGGCATGATGCTGAAGACAGCCACATAGAGGGAACATCAAAAATCTGTGTAGGGGTTTTCTTGAATCCTTAGATTAGTCCTCAGATGTGCATGCACAAATTGAGACCCCAGAAAGCCTAAAGAAAAGATCTGTTGGGGTGTGCCCTAGAAACTGCATAGAGATTTTAGAGATTGTCTAGAGTTGGAGAGACATTAGAGATTCTATCTGGCCAGAGTGGAGAAACTTTGATGAGCATCCATGGCATTTGATAGAACCACAAAAAAGTCATGTCCTAGGAGTAAAAGCTATGTGTTTTTTATTTGTTTGTTTGTTTTTGTTTTTGAGATGGGAGTCTCACTCAGCCTCCCAGGCTGTAGTGCAATGGTGTGATCTCAGCTCACTGCAACCTCTGCTTCCCTGGTTCAAGAGATTCTCCCATCTCAGCCTCCTGAGTAGCTGGAATTACAGGCACCCACCATCATGCCTGGTTAATTTTTGTATTTTTGTAGAGACACGATTTCACCATGTTGGTCAAGCTGTTCTTGAACTCCTGACCTCAGGTGATCCACCTACATCAGCCTCCCAAAGTGCTGGGATTGCAGGCGTGAGCCACCATGCCCAGCCCAGAGCTATGCTTTAAGAAGGCAAAACTAAAATAGACCTGCCCTAACAAAGTAAAAATCAACCCTTAGTTGGGTCAAGGGGATTCACAGTAATATATTAATAACTGTCTTCTCAAATAAAACTCAACACTCTTTTGACCAAAGGTTGACAAATATTTATATGAAAAATCAGAGAGTAAATATTTTGAAGATTTCTATTACAGCTATTCAACTCTGCCACTGTAATATGAAAGCAGTCATAGACACTATGCAAATAAATGGACATGGCTGTGTTCCAATATGACTTTATTTTAAAAGAAAGCAGCAGTTTTGCCTGTAGTTTGTATATCTCTGCTTTAGATAAAGATAACATAATCCTCAGCTTCTAAAATGTGTCATCCACAATATCCAGCTTGCATTAAAAACTTTGTAATCAAGCAAAAAAGAGAGAGGGGGGTGAAGATGGGAAGCACTGATCAAGAGATAGAAGTGTCAATATAACTAGACACAGAAAAGATACAGTCATTGAGTTAGCAGACAAGGATTTCTAAACAACCACCATTGGTAGAAGAAAAAATATATAGGGACAATGGATAAATGGATGAATAATGGTGTGTTTCAACAGATAATCAGATGCGGGAGCAAGATGGTAGAGCTGGGGGAGCAAGATGGCAGAATAGAAAGCTCCACTGATCATATCCCTAGCAAGGACAATAAGTTAACAACTATCTACACAGGAAAAAACCACCTTCATAAGAACCCAAAGTCAGGCAAGCACTCATAATAACTGATTTTAACTTCGTATCACTGAAAGAGGCACTGAAGAAACAGAAAAAACAGTTGTGAATTGCTGACACCAACCCCACCCCTTGCAGCAGCAGTGGCATGGTGCAGAGAGTATCTCTGAGCACTGGGGGCGGGAGAGCATAGCAATTGTGATATATTGGATTCAGTGCTGTCCTGTTAGAGCAGAAAGGAAACCCAGACCAAACTCAGATGATGCCTGCCCATGAAGGCAGCATTTAAACCAGCCCTAGCCAGAAGGAAATCACTGAGCTCAACAGTCAGAACTTGAGTGCCTGCAAATTTCACCACCAAGGGTTACAGCACTCTGCATCTCCAAGTAAACTTGAAAGGCAGTCTAGGCCATAAGGACTGCAACTTTTAATGCTGAACTAGACCCAAAGACAGTGGACTGAGGGGACACACAACATACTGAAACACTAGCCGGGGCAGCTAAGGGAGTGCTGGCATCACCCCTCCCCTAACCCCAGGTTCCAGGCTCCAAAAGAGACCTCTTCTTTCTGCTTGAGGAGAGGGAAGAGTAGAAAGGACTTCTTTGCCTTGCATCTAGAATACCAGCTCAGCCAGAGGATAGATCAGGATAGAGCAAAGAGTTATGAGGCTCCTGTTCCAGGCACTAGTTCCCAGATGACATTTTTAGACACACTGTGAGCCAGAAGGGAACCTATTGCCTTGAAGGATAGAACCAAGTCCTGGCAGCATTAATCACCTGCTAACTGAAGAGCCCTTGGGCCTTAAATAACCAGCATTGACAGCCACGTACTACATCGAGGGCATTGGTGAACCTCAGACTTGCCGGCTTCAGGCGAGACTCTGCACATTACCAGCTGTGGTGGCTATGGAGCAAAACTCCTTCTGCTTGGGAAAAGTGGAGGGAAAAGTAAAGGAGACTTTGTCTTGCATCTTAGGTACCAGCACAGCCAAATGGGGGGTAAGAGAACCAAGTGGGCTCTTGAGATCCCTGATTCTAAGACCTGACTCTTGGATGGCATTTCTAGACATGCCCTGGGCCAGAGGGGAGTCCACTGCCCTAAAGAATGAGTCCTGGGTCAGGCAGCATTTACAACAAGCTGACTTAAGAGACCCTGGGCCTTACGGGAACATCAGTGGTAGTCTGGCAGTACTCCTCACGGCCTAGGGTGGCAGTGGCTATAGGATGAGGCTCCTCTGCCTTTGGAAAGGGGAGGGAAGAGTGGGAAGGACTGTACCTTGTGGTTTATGTGCCAAAAGGCAATAAAACACCAGGTAGACTTCTAAAGTTTTTGACTCTAGTCCCTGACTCCTGGAAAGCACTTCTGGACCTACCCAGGGACTGGGGGACCTTGCTGCCCTGAAATGAAGGACACTGGCTGGCTTTGTCACCTACTAATTGTAGAGACCCAGGAACTTGAGTGAATGTAGCCAGTAGCCAGGGAGTGGTTACAGCAGGCCTTGGGCGAGGCATAGTGCTGTGCTGGCTTCAGGTCTGACACAGCACAGTCATAGTAGTGGTGGTCACAGGGGTGCTTGTATCACTCCACTCCCAGTATTACGTGGCTCAGAACAGAGAGACTCTGTATGCTTGGGAGAAAGTAAGAGAAGAGAACAAGAGTCTCTGTCTGGTAATCCAGAGAATTCTCCCAGATCTGGGCCAAGACCATCAAGATGGTACCTCTATGAGTCAGTCTGTAAGAACCATAGTGTTACTGGGCTTGGAATGTTCCCTAAAGCAGATACAGCTTAGATCACAACGCCTAAGACCTTTCAAATATCTGGAAAGCCTTCCCAAGAATGATGGCTACAAATAAGCCCAGACAGTGAAAACTACAATAAATACCTAACCTTTCAATGTCCAGACAGCAAAGAACATCTATTAGTATCAACTCCATCCATGAAAACGTGACCTCACCAAAAGAACTAAATAAGGCACCAGAAATCAATCCTGGAGAAACAGAGATATGTGATGTTTCAGATAGAGAATTCAAGAAAATAGCTGTGTTGAGGAAACTCAAAGAAATTCAGAATTACATTGAATACAGTTAACAAAGAGATTGAAATAATTACGAATAATCAAGCAGAAGTTTTGGAGCTGAAAAATGGAATTGGCATACTGGAGAATGCAGAGTTCTTTAATAGCAGAACTGATCAAGCTGAAGAAAGACTTAGTGAGCTTGAAAACAGGCTATTTGAAAATATACAGTCAGAGGAGACAAAAGAAAAAGGAATTTTTAAAAAGTATGCCAACAAGAGCTAGAAAATAGCCTTAAAGGGGCAAATCTAAAAGTTATTGGCCTTAAAGAGGAGATAGAGGAAGAGATGGGGTAGACAGTTTATTCAAAGGGGTAACAACAGAGAATATCCCAAACCTAGAGAAAGATATCAATATCCAAGTACAAGAAGGTTATAGAACATCGAGCAGATTTAACCCAGAGAAGACTACCTCAAGGCATTTAATAATTAAACTCCCGGCTGGGCGCTGTGGCTCACGCCTGTAATCTCAGCAATTTGGGAGGCCGAGACGGGCAGATCACAAGGTCAGGAGATTGAGACCATCCTGGCTAACACATTGAAACCCCATCTCTACTAAAAAACACGAAAAACTAGCCGGGCGAGGTGGTGGGCGCCTGTAGTCTCAGCTACTCGGGAGGCTGAGGCAGGAGAATGGTGTAAACCCGGGAGGCGGAGCTTGCAGTGAACTGAGATCCGGCCACTGCACTCCAGCCTGGGTGACAGAGCGAGACTCTGTCTCAAAAAAAAAAAAAAGAAAGAAAGAAAAGAGCATTAATAAACAATAAATAATCACCTAGAGGTATAAAACTCACTGGTAAGTACATAGAAAAACACAGAATATCATAACATTGTAACTGTGGTATGTAAACTACTCTTAAGTAGAAAGACTAAAAAACCAATCAAAAATATTTACAACAACTTTTCGAGATATAGTACAATAAATGTAAATAGAAACAAAAAAAGGTAAAAAGCAGGGGGACAAAGTTAAGGAGAGTTTTCTATTTGCTTGCTTGTTTGTTTATGCAAATAGTGTTAAGTTGTTATCAGGTTAAAAAATGAGTTATAAGATAGCATTTGCAAGTCTCATGGTAACCACAAACCAAAAATCATACAATGGATTCACACACACACACACAAAAGCAAGAAACTAAATTATATTACCAGATAAAATCACCTTCCCTAGTGGAAGACAGGAAGAAAAGAAAGAAGGATGAGAAGACCAAAAAACAATCAGAAAACAAATAAGAAAATGGGAGGAGGAAGGCCTACTTATCAATAATAATATTGAATGTCAATGGACTAAACTCTCCATTTAAAAGATATGGACTGGCTGAATGGATGAAAAAATAAGACACATTGATCTATTGCCTACAAGAAACACGCTTCACCTATAAAGACACATATAGACTGAAAATAGAGATGGGAAAAAATATTCCATGCCAATAGAAGCCAAAAAAGAGCAAGAATTGCCATACTTATATCAGAAAAAAAAAAAAAAAGATTTCAAGACAAAAACTATAAGAAGAAACAAATAAGGTCATTATAAAATAATAAAGGGGTCAATTTAGCAAGAGGATGTAACAATTTTAAATATATATATGCACCCAACACTGCAGCACACAGATATATAAAGGAAATATTATTAGAAAGAGATAGAGAAAAATATTAATTAGAGATATGCCCCAATACAGTAATAGCTGGAGACTTTAACACCCCACTTTCAGCATTGAAAAGATATTCCAGACAGAAAATTAACAAAGAAACATCAGACTTAATCTGCACCATAGACCAAATGGATCTAATAGATAGTTACAGAACATTTCACCTAAGAGTTGCAGAATACACATTCTTGTACTCAGCACATGGATCATTCTCAAGGATAGACCATATGCTAGGTCACAAAACATGTCTTAAAACATTCAAAAAATTGAAATAATATCAAGCATCTTCTCTGTCTACAATGGAAAAAAACTAGAAATTAACAACAAGAGGAATTTTGGAAACAATTTTAATACGTGGAAATTAAACAATATGCTCTTGAGTGGGTCAATAAAGGAATTAAGAAGGAAACTGAAAAATTTATTGAAACAAATGATAATGGAAACACAGTGTACCAAAAATCCATGGGATACAGCAAAAGCACTACTAAGACGGAAGTTTGTAGTTACTAGTACCTACATCAAAAAAGAGAAAAAAACTTCAAATGAACAATTTAATGATGCCTCTTAAAGAACTAGAAAAGCAAGAGCAAACAGAATGTAAATTAGTAGAAGAAAAGAAATACTGGAGAATAGAGCAGAAATAAATTAAGTGAAAATAACGATACAAAAGATCAATGAAACAAAAAGTTCATTGTTTGAAAAATTAAGCAAAATTGAAAAATCTTTATTCAGACTAAGAATAAAAGAGACAATATTCAAATAAAGAAAATCAGAAATGAAAAACAAGACATTACGACTGAAACTGCAGAAATTCAAAGGATCATTAGGGGCTAACATGAGTGACTATATGCCAATAAATTAGAAATCTAGAAGAAATGAACAAATTCCTAGATACATACAACCTACCAAGATTGAACTGGGGAGAAATCCAAAACCCAAACAGACTAATAACGAGTAACAAGATTGAAACCATAATAAAAAGTCTCCCACTAAAGAAAAAAACAAGGATCTGATGGCTTCACTGCTGAATTCTACCAAACATTTAAAGAGAATTAATACCAATCCTACTCAAACTATTCCAAAAATAGAGGAGGAGTAAATACTTTCAAACTCATTCTATGAGGCCAGTATTACCTTGATACCAAAACCAGACAAAGACACATTTAAAAAAAACATACACACACAGGTCAACATCTCTAATGAAAATTGATGCAAAAATCTTCAACAAAATACTAGCAAATGAAATTCAACAATACATTAGAAAGATCTTTCAGTATGACCAAGTGGGATTTATATCCCGGAGATTCAGGATAGTCCAACATATGCAAATCAATCAATGTGATACATTATATCAACAAAAAGAAGATGAAAACCATATAATCATTTCAATTGATGCTGAAAAGCATTTGATAAAATTCAACATTGCTTCATGAAAAAAACCCTCAAAAATTGGGGATAGAAGGAACATACCTCAATATAATAAAAGCCGTATACAACAGACTCACAGCTAGTATTACACTGAACAGGGAAAAACTGAAAGCTTTTCCTCTAAGATCGGGAACACAACAAAGATTCCCATTGTTACCACTATTATTCAGCATAGTACTAGAAGTCCTAGCTAGAGCAATCAGACAAAAAAAAAAAAAAAAGACATAAAGGACATCCAAATTGGAAAGGAAGAAGTCAAATTATCCTTGTTTGCAGATGACATAATCTTTTATTTGGAAAAACCTAAAGACTCTGCAGGAAAACTGCTAGAACTGATAAACAAATTCAGTAAAGGTGCAGGATACAAAATCAACACACAAAAACTATTTTGATATGCCAGTAGTGAACAGTGTGAAAAAATATACTTAAAAAGTAATCTCATTTACAATAGCCACACATAAAATTAAATACCTAGGAATTATCTTACCCAAAGAAGTAAAAGAAATCTACAATAGAAACTATAAAACACTGATGAAAGAAATGGAATAGGACACCAAAAAATGAAAAAATATTCCATGTTCATAGATTGAAATAATTAATATTGTTTAAATATCCATACTACCCAAAGCAATCTATGGAGCCAATGTAATCCCTATCAAAATACCAATGACATTTTTTCACAGAAATAGAAAAATACAATCCTAAAACTTATATGGAATCACAAAAGACCCAGAATAGCCAAAGGTATCCTGAGCAAAAAGAACAAAACTGAAGGAATCACATTACCTGACTTCAAATTATACTACAGAACCATAGCAACAAAAACAGCATGGTCTGGTATAAAAACAGACATTTAAACCAATGGAACAAAATAAAGAACCCAGTTACTCAGGAGGCTGAGGCAGGAGAAACACTTGTACCTGAGAGGTGGAAGTTGCAGTGAGCAGAGATTGTGCCACTGCACTCCAGCCTGGGTGACAGAGTGATAGAATGAGACTCTGTCAGAAAAACAAAAACAAAAACAAAAACAAAACAAAACAAAACTCATTGGATTAGATTGTCAAAAAAGAGACCATCATTTACTATATGATAAAAAGCTGAATGTATTGTGCTATTATTATAAGACACATTATCTTTGAGTAGAGCTTAAAGCTGATCTTGTATAGAGTTTAAGGAAGGGTGGAGCTCAGGATTAGAAGAGTTTCAGAAGTAAATGTATTCAGGAAATGGCTGATCATTAGCTATAGCAGCATAGATTATCAAATGAAGGTTGTTGTTGATTTGCTGCATTCAGAAGCATAGTTACTAAAACAAGTTATAATCGGTCAATTAGCATGACTAATGAATATAAAACCACTTTTGGTGACTAGTTATTGCTAGAGAGTGTATTCTTACCTAAGAAAATAGGAATATTTTTTATTCTCAAGTTGGACAATAGACTAGACACAGAGAAGACAGATTTACAGAACTAAAGGAGAGATTAAGAAAAAATGTCTAGGTCAGGTGAGGTGGCTCACGCCTGTAATCCCAGCACTTTGGGAGGCTGAGGTGGCAGATCACCTGAGGTCAGGATTTCAAGACCAGCCTGACCAACATGGAGGAACCCTGCCTCTACTAACAATACAAAATTAGCTGGGTGTGGTGGCACATGCCTGTAGTCCCAGCTACTTGGGAGGCTGAAGCAGGAGAATTACTTGAACCCAGGAGGTGGAGGTTGCAGTGAGCCGAGATCACACCACTGCACTCCGGCCTGGGCAACAAGAGCAAAATTCTTCTCAAAAAATAAAAAGAAAAAGAAAAGAAAGGAAATATCTAAACTGAAACACAGAAAGAAAAGAAATGGGAAAAAATCAAAAAGGAGCATAAAAGAGATATGAGACACAGTAACAAATATTCAACATACATATCATTGGAGTCCCAGAAGAAGGGAAAGTTAGAATGGGAAAAGAAGCAATATTTAAAGAAATAATGGTCAAGAATTTTCTAATCATTCTATTGGGACTTTTTTCCTGCTACCATTAAAAAATATTTCTGAGAGCCTTGTTGTTGTTGTTGTTCTTCTTCTTCTTCAAATATTCCTTACTCTCTTTAAAAATAACATACCACTTTTTTGTTTTAAAATTGAAAAGTCTCTTCTCTCTTAAGGATATTAAGAATAGTACTTCTTGCTTTTGTGAGGTTTCCTTTTCCCTCCCAAATGCTTCTTGTTTCTGTTTGTTTTCTGAGATACATAAACCCTTTAAATAAGTATTTTAGTACTAGTAAACTGAATCCAGCAGTATTCTGAAAAGTTAATTCACCGTGATCAAGTAGGCTTCATTCCTGGGATGCAAGGTTTGTTCAACATATGCAAAGTAATAAATGTGATTCATCACATAAGCAGAATTAAAAACAAAAACCATATGATCATCTCACTAGACACATAAAAAGTTTTTAATAAAATCCAGCATCCTTTTATAATAAAAATCCCTAAGAAACTAGGTATTAAAGGAACATACCTCAAAATAATAAGAGCCATCTATGACAAACTCACAGCCAACATCATACTGAATGAGCAAAAACTGAAAGCATTTCCCTTGAAAACTGGAACAAAACAAGGAAGTCCACTCTTACCACTCCTATTCAACATAGTATGGGACATTCTTACCAGAGCAATAAAGCAAGAGAAAGAAATGAAAGGTATCCAAATAGGAAAATAAGTCAAGCTATCTCTCTTCACTGATATCATTCTATACCTGGAAAACCCTGGAAACTTTGCCAAAAGTCTCCTGGAACTGATAAATGACTTCAATAAAGTTTCCAGACACAAAATCAATGTACAAAAATCAGTAGCATTTCTATACACCAATAATGTTCAAGCTGAGAGCCAAATCAAGAACACAGTCCCATTTACGATAGCTACAAAAATTATATAAGAATACATCTAACCAAGGAGGTGAAAGATCCCTACAAGGAGAACTACAAAACACTGCTGAAAGAAATCAAAGGTGACACAAACAAATGGAAAAACATTCCACACTCATGGATCAGAAAAATCAATATTGTTAAAATGGCCATACTGCCCAAAGCAACGTGCAGATTCAACACAATCATATCAAGCTACCAATGTAATTTTTCACAAAACTAGACAAAACTACTCTAAAATTCGTATGGAACCAAAAAATAACCAAAATCACCAAAGAAATCCTAATCAAAAAGAACAAAGCTGGAGGCATCACATTACCTGACTTCAAACTCTACTATAAGGCTACGGTAATCAATATAGCATGGTACTAGTACAAAAAAAACAGACACATAGACCAGAGGAACAAAACAGAGTACTCAGAAATAAAGCTACACACCTATAGCCATCTGATCTTCAATAAAGTAAACAAAAATAAAAAATGGGGAAAGGACTCCCTATTCAATAAATGGTACTGGGATAGCTGGCTGGCCATGGCCAAATGCAGAATAATGAAACTGGACCCCTACCTCTCAGCATATACAGAAATTAACTCAAGATGTATTAAATATCTAAACATGACACCTCAAACTATAAGAATCCTAGAAGAAAACATAGGAAATGCCATCCTGGACATCAGCCTTGGGAAAGAATTCATGACTAAGCCCTCAAAAGAAATTACAATGAAAACAGACATTGACAACTGGGATCTAATTAAACTAATAAGCTTCTGTACAGCAAAAAACTCTCCACAGAGTAAGCAGACAACTTACAGAATGGGAGAAAATTTTTGTAAACTATGAACTTGACAAAGATCAAATATTCAGAATCTATAAGGCACATAAACAATTCTACAAGAAAAAAAAAACCAACCCCATTTAAAATGGGCAAAAGACATGAACAGACACTTCTCAAAAGAAGACACGCAAGTGACCAGCAAACATGAAAAAATGCTCAACATCACTAGTTATCAGATAAATGCAAATTAAAACCACAATGAGGTACCATCTCACACCACAGCTATTATTAAAAAATAAAAACAAAACAACAAACAAACAAAAAAACAGATGCTGAGGAGGCTGCAAAAAAAAGGGAGAGCCTATACATTATTGGTGAGAATGTCAATTAGTTCAGCCACTGTGGAAAACAGTTTGGAGATTTCTCAAAGAACTTAAAACAGAACTACCATTCAACCCAGGAGCAGCATTATTGGGTCAATATCCAAAAAAAGATACATTATTCTACCAAAAAGACACATGTACTTATATGTTAATTGCAGCATTAGGCACAATAGCAAAGACACAGAAACAACCTAACTGCCCATCAACAGTGGATTGGTTAAATAAAATGTCATATACCACAGAATATTACACAGTCATAAAAAAGAACAAAATCATGTTCTTTGCAGCAACAAGGATGCAGCCAGAGGCCATTATGCTAAGTGAAATAATACCGAAACAGAAAACCAAATACCACATGTTCTCGCTTATAAGTGGGAGCTAAACATTGGGTACCAAATGAACATAAAGTTGACAACAATAGACACTGTGGACTACTAGAGGTAGGAGGGTGGGAGGGGGACAAGGGTTGAAAAACTAATTTTGGACTACTTTGCTTAGTACCTGGGTGATGGATCAATTATACCCAAAACTTCAGCAACACACCATATCCTCATGTAACAAACCTGCACATGAACCTTCTGAATCTAAAATGAAAGTTGAAATGGTTTTAAAAATTAGTATTTTAGGATATTCAAGAAACAAAAAAATGACTGTTATTAACATAGAACACACACAGGCAAAAATAAACCAGTTACAGGTAGACTTAAAAAAAAGAAATAAAGATCCATAATCCTTATCCACATTCTAAAACCCCAAAGCTGTGAACATCTGGAAGAGTGTACCATAGACTGTTGACAATATCTGGACAGCCCAGGTGCAGCGGGCATGAGAGAACTCTGTCAAAAACTTACTCGTGGGGATAAGAATCACACCCCTTAGTGACGATCGTGTACCTTTAAATACATGTTTCAAGGTCCAAGAAGGACAGGGCAGAAATGAGACAGAAATCACGGGCAGGGCTGGATAGGGTATGAGGCACAGGAAAAGTACAATGAAACATGCAGAGAATGGTAATACAGCCTCAGGATAGCAGATTGTGAAAAATATCAGCAAAAATAACTCCATGAAACTGTCTCGTAGAAATAGCTGGGCCAGGAAAATACAAATCATTTGGGAAAGGGCAGCAATATTTACTAGATGCAGAACACTCATCAGAAAAATATTGCCAAGGGAGAGAAAAAAAGTCCTATGAAAACACTTTATTATAATTTAAAAATTAAAACCTAACAAAGCAATAGTTTCTGTGAAAAAAAGACCACAAAGAAAAAAACATAAGAATTCAGGAAAGAGATAGGAAATCAAGAGTTGATGGTAAAATAATAGAGAGGATAAAACAGGAGCTGGTAGCACTCAGGAAAGAGAGAAACAAAGAAAACTATCCTGGAAACAAAGAGGAAATTAAAAGGGAAATAAGACAACTAGGCATGGCAGAAAATAAGTGAGTTACACGGTTGTCAGAAATTTCTGAAACTGTGACCACAGTGAAACAGAAATAAAGGTTTTCAAAGGATGAGAGGGGCAAATATATAGAACACAGGTGAAGGAGATCAACATATGTGTAACTGGAGTCACGTTTATTAAAAAGAGAAAAATGGAGTGGAACAGATATTTAGATAATCTTAAGTTAGAATGCAGAATTCAGGAGAATTTTGAAACCTTGCAATAAATGGCAGCTTGAGTCTACATAATGAAAGGGCACACCATATGCCATAGCAAACTGACAGAGTGGCCAATATGAAGACATAGTGTATTAGTCCATTCTCACACTGCTACAGAAAACTACCTGAGACTGGTAGTTTATGAAGAAAAGAGGTTTAATTGACTCACAGTTCTGTAGGCTTAACAGGAAGCATAACTGGGAGACATCAGGAAACTTACAATCATGGTGTAAAGCAAAGGGGAAACAAGGGCCTTCTTTAAATGGTGGCAGGAGAGAGAGAGCTGGCGTGAAGGAGGAAGTGTCACACACTTTTAAACCATCAGATCTCATGAGAATTCACTCACTATCCCAAGAAAAGCAAGGGGGACATCCACCCCCATGATCCAATCGCCTCCCACCAGGTCCCTCCCCTGACACGTGGGGATTATAATTTGACATGACATTTGGGTGGGGACACAGAGACAAACCATATCACATCTACATCAAGAGAACCAAGAGAAAGAAAATCTTTTCGGCCAGTCATGAAAAAAAACTATATCATTTATAAGGGAGAAAAAACCTAAGTAGGCTCAGATTTTCCCACAGCAGCATTGCATAAATTAAATTTTCTACTACTTTGACCATAGTAGATTTCTCCATTGTTTAAAGTATTGTTTAATGTTTCGTAATATTCTGTAGTTTCCTTGGTATTGTATGCAACTTGCTGTTTATTCCTAGGTGGTTCATGTTTTTTGATGTTATTGTAAATATTATTTTTAGAAATTTCATTTTCTACCTATTTATTGCTGATATATAGAAATACAGTTTGGTTTTGCACAATGAATGTGTACAGAGATATTTTGTAAAATTTTCTTATTAATTCAAATTATTTAGCTGTAGATTCTTTTAGGCTTACTTCACAGACAATTATCTGTTTGGGAAATAACTTTTGTTTCTTGTTTTCCTACTTTCACAAGTGTTTCTTTTTTCTTGGTATTAGTTTCGTTAGTTACTTTGCCTTGTTGCACAAGCTAGGACATGCTGGTACAATGCTGAATAGAGGAAATGATTACATAGTGACAGCAGGTATCTGTCTTCCTCACAATTTCAAAGGCAGAACTTCCAACATTTTACTTATCGAATGTAAGATGTGCTGCCAAATTTAAGGAATTCTCTTCTTTTCCTAATTTGCTAAGAGGTTATAGTTCTTCTTGTTGTTTAATTGCTACTGTCAACCAAAGGGGAGCTTCATTGAGACCCCAGTCTTACAAAACTCAGAAATGAGGTCACCTTTATCAGGCAAATGAGGAGAAGGCCTTTATTTGACTTTCTTTGGGGATAAATTGTTGGCACAACTGCACTTTTTTCTGTGTTGAAGCAAGGTATTCAGCGAGGTGTAATATTTTCAATAGGTAATTGTTGCAGTAATATCTCTGGGTAGACTGGCAGAGGAAGACCCAGTGATAATGCCCCCAAAACACAGCACCAGAGACACGGTAGATAAATTCTGTTTAGGTATTTTGAGTGTGGAGAGTAAGGTTATCCCTGAGCAGCTTGCTAGCGAAAATCAGAAGCTGTTGGTTAGAAGTCTTGCTTTCCTTCCTCATTTTGAATTTTGGCTTTGATATTCTTCATAGTGTAGCTGAGCTTTGGGTGAAGCGGGGAGGAAAGATGGCCTTGCCCCCTAAGAGCTCCAGAAAAATCTGCTTCTTTGCAGTGCTCTATGAGCCTCTTGTCTGCCTCGTTTTAAAAATATCTTTATCATAAATGGTTGTTTATTTTTAACAAATATTTTTCTGAATCGAATGAAACTATTATATGGGTTTTGGCTTATAATTATTACTACGGTGAATTATATAAAGCAACCAACTAGGAGTTAGGGTCTGCTTCACAGCTGTTTACCCAGGTAAATTATCTCAGGGCCAAGCACAGCTTGGAATCACTAGGCTTAACTCTCCAGGTTTCCCTTGTCTCCCAAAGATTTCTCAGCCTGCGGCAAGTTTTTTGATATATCTATAATTTTTAAAAGTATTATATCTTCTTTATTCTCAGCAGCAGGGTAGGTTGGAGTTACCTAGTCCATTGTTATCAAATGGAACTGATAACACATTGATAACACAAGGCTCACAAATCAAAAGATATAAAGAATTATATAGTGAGAAGCTCTTTATACCTTCTGATTTGTGGGCCTTGTGAATACCTCACTTATATAAAAATAAAAATAGTGTGAAACCATTTGAAAACTTGAATGAAATGAATATATTCCTAGAACAACATACATGATAAGGATTGAGTCATAAAGCAAATTAAAAAAAAAAAAATGAGACTGAAAGACAGTGAATTGGTAACCAAAAGCCTTCTCCCAAAAGACACCAGGCACAGATGATTTCACATGAAAGCTTCATTTCAGAGAATAGAAAAATATACAAATTATTTCAGAGAATATAAAAAAAATCCATGTTACAAAATATATTAGCTAAATTTTGCTTCACTCATGTCATGTAACAAATAACTCCAAATCTCAGTAACTTACAACACTTGCCACTCTATTGTCTGTGGATCTCTGTAACCATTTAGTTATATCAATCAATATAGAAAATGTACTTAATAAAATTCAACACTCACTCATGTTAAACAAAACAGACCTCATAGCCAACTGGTACTAGAAGGTAACATGAAAAGAGACATCTTTCTAAAACCTATAGCAATCATTATAGTTAATATTGAAGTATGCAAGATTTCCCATTAAAACCAGGAGCAGATCAAGAATGTCCATAATAATGGTTTCTATTTGAATTGTCCTGGTTGTGTCCTCCCCAGGGTAGACTGTGAGGTAGGAGGATGAGGAATTCTTTGATGGCATTAATTTTCCCCATGAAGCATGAGGCAAGGTTATCAGCTGAACGTGGGTGGGAAGCTGTCAGAGGTTTGGTAAGAGAGGAAGGTATTGACTAAGATCTTGCAGAGTGGGAGAGCAAACTTATTCGGGAACCATCCAAGGACTGTGAGAAAAAGTTAAATGTCCACTGTGTTTACTGTTCATGAACGGAAGAGGAAACCAGTGAGTAAGAGTTTGTGACTTTCGGCTGGGCATGGTGGCTCACGCCTATAATCTCAGGACTTCAGGAGGCCAAAGTGGGTGGATCACGAGGTCAGGAGTTCAAGACAAGCCTGACCAACAAGGTGAAACTGGTCTGTACTAAACATACAAACATTAGCTGGGTGTGGTGGCGGGCGCCTGGTGTCCCCAGCTACTCGGGAGGCTGAGGCAGAAGAATTGCTTGAACCCGGGAGGTGGAGGTTGCAGTGAGCCAAGATCGCACCACTGCACTCCAGCCTGGGCAACAGAGACTCTGTCTCAAAATAAATAAATAAATAAATAAATAAATAAATAAATAAATAGTTTGTGATTTTCTCAACCAATGTGTAGTTGCTCGGGGATAGACATGGTGAAATTGAGTTTAACCTAGTTTAGGATTTTACCAGAGAAGAAACACTAAATCCCAAGGAAGCTGAGAGTGTTTGAAAGGTAGTAATTATAGAATTTAAGCTGTACAAAAAGAATTGAAGATAAAGGAAAGATGATAGTGAAAAGTGATGGAATCAATGGATTGGAAGTCTCAATGAAGTTGAAAACACATTGATGGGACACAAAAGTCGATGTACTTTTGCCTAGAAAGCTAGAAGGTTGTGGTGAGAAGACGGGAGGTTTGTGGTTGAGTTTCAGAGGTGCTGGAGTCACTGGTGTTGAATAGGAGTGGGGCGACCATGGGGGCAGGGAAGTGACTGAGTTAGGGTAGAAGAAAAGTTGGAGGCCGGGCGCGGTGGCTCACGCCTGTAATCCCAGCACTTTGGGAGGCCGAGGTGAGTGGATCACGAGGCCAGGAGATCGAGACCATCCTAGCTAACACGGTGAAACCCCGTCTCTACTAAAAATAGAAAAAATTAGCGAGGCGTGGTGGCGGGCGCCTGTAGTCCCAGCTACTCAGAAGGCTGAGGCAGGAGAATGGCGTGAACCCGGGAGGCGGAGCTTGCAGTGAGCCGAGACTGCGCCACTGCACTCCAGCCCGGGCAACAGAGCAGACTCTGTCTCAAAAAAAAAAAAAGAAAAAGAAAAAGAAAAAAAGAAAAGTTGGAGGCAAGATGGGCAGGGACTGGGAGAACGTAGTGGGGTGGCTACGTGGATGTTAAAGCCTCATAGAAAGAAGTCAGGAGAGAGAAACAGTGAGCTACAGTTATAGTCCATGACAGAGGCCAGTGGGAGGGTTTGAGGAGGGAATAGCTAGGGGATTGGATAAAACTAGGCCCCGACGAATCAGAGCAGTAAGACCCTGGAGGACTCTGGACTTCTGGTGAAGGCTGAAGTAATAGGGAATTAGTCTCTTGGGCAGGGCTAGGAGAAGGGAAACATTTTAAACTACCATCTGAACTCCTTGTCTTATGAGTTTTGAGGCCTGGGGTGATGTGAGCTTATCCGTACCAATGGAATTAGATGGTGGAGGTTGGGTTGGTTTGGCAGAGGTTCCCTCTTGGGTCCTGCGGGAAGTTTCTAGAGGGAGCTTTAGGGGAGGAAGGAGAACTCCCTGGAGGTTAAGTGTGAATCAACAGACTCAAAACCCAGATGTACCTCATTTAGCTGCGGTGGCTTCAGAGGGCTGCAGCCCCAGGGCAAAGGTTGTGTTTAAAAGTGCTGGCCAGAGATAAGGTCTAGAGGAGATGGTTTAACCAGCAAGTGGTGTCCTGTCCTCTCATCCCTGCTAATAAACAACAGATTCCAGGAATGCTACCTGCTTGAGCTTGCCCCAAGGAACAATCCCAGTACCATAAACATTGATTCCAAGGAGCCCCTCCGGCCAAGGCTGGTGAGGGAAAGCCCCAGGATATGGCTGCTGCTGGTTTTCCTTAGTTTCAGAAGACAGGGCTGAGCAGTTTCTCTGTACACACCCTCCTTGGGCACCACTGTACGTCCTGGCCTTTGAGGGGCCCCTCCAGTAACCCTGCAAGGCAGGGGAGAATGTCTCCACTTCAGCAGTGCACAGAATGTGCCCAGGATCCCGTAGAACATGGCAGATCCCTTAGACCCAGGCTGCTCGCACTCTATTTCCCTGCCTCTCATTCAGTTCTTCAAACATTTATGGGGTACCCACCGTGGCAGTCACTCAGCTAGAAACTGAGGACACTGTGAGGACAGAGTTCGACAGCCTGAGCCACACATGAGGTCACCTTTGAAACCCTCCACCCTCCAATTCCGACTTCAGGAGTTAAGGGATGGAGCCCAAGAGTCGCATTTTCACTTGAACATATTTACGGAAGTTCCTGCTAGAGGAGACTGGTTTGCTTTCTGGGCAAGCCCAGAGAAGTGGAGTGGTCTAGCTTTGGCATCCTACAGCTGGGAAGAGCTCAGCCCTAAGCAAGGGTGAAAGAGACAGTTCAAGGCCTGAGGGGTGCTCCCCTCCACCCTCTACCCCCACCTTCTTCAGGGTGCCGTAAAATCTCACTGTTGCAGATTCTTTTTTTTTTTTTTTCCCGGTTAAGGTTTGTCTCTAGCTAAAATGCAAACACCTCTCAGCTGGGGAAGGAGGGAGGGCTTGATGAGGGAAAGACACATCAGCTATTAACAATTGAGCAGGGTGAGTTTAACAAAGCAATGCACTGCTGGAGATGAAACAACACAAGTAACAAATACTTATTCGGGACTAACTGTGCTAGGTCCCAGCCTGGGCAGGGGAGACTAGTTGAGAAAAGCGGGGGACCTGCCCTTTGAAAGCAGCTAGAGGGAAGTGAGGAGAAAAGGGAATGGAGTTCGGAACCCCGGCTCACCTTGGGAGAAGCAGGTTTGCGGCAGGCCTGCAGGCATCTGGGGTCTGCTGGGACACACAGGGAGTCCAGAATACAAAGACAAGGATGACTCAACCACAGGACCAGCTACAGGGGCAGGCAGTAGGAGCAGTGCTGAGGGATACCAGTGAGGTATCCCAGTGCTGAAGGAGCCCTGGGGAGGGCCTGGCCAGGGAGCATTATGGATGAAGCACTTTCCTCGGCCTGGGAGACCAGGGGAGGCTTCTCGGAGGCCGTTTGATGACAGCTGGAAAGAATAATCTGATCAAGTAGAGGCTGGATGGAAAATGAAGGGCATAGAAGGACAGCAAGGGCACAGGCACCGGACTTTGCAGAGGAACCGCCATTTGTGGGGAGGGACTGATCAGGGGGATGAGGCTGGAGACTTGGTTGGGCTGAGCTGAGGCTGGGCTCTGGCCGGCAGGTGCTTCTGGATTCTTTGTTGGCTGGTCTCCCTTTGGCAGGTTCTGAAGGAAAGGAGAATGGAGGGGCAGAACTGATGAGACTCGGTGCCTTGTACACCTCAGGGCAGCCCTTCCCATGCCCCCAAGAAACCTGTCGTGAGGCCTCTTTCTCTCCCGCTATCCCTCACTCTGGTGCACAGCAGGCAGAAGCTCTTGAATATCTTCTGAGACAAATTGGGGTTTTTAAACTATTTCGTTTATCTTAATAGAAAAAGGAGTTCAGTCCCTGTGCTCAATTCCTGGGAGCCTTTAACTCCAGCCAAGGACCTGGCCTGTCTGGCAAGATTTTTTTCTCCCTTCCTCAGAGGTGGCTGGGGACCACAGTGCCTCTCTGGGCAAAATAAAAAGGCAGATTAAAGAATTACAACCTTCAAATAAACGAAAAAAGAAAAGTCCAAGAACAACAGGAAGTTGGACAGGAAGTTCCCATAGAAGATGAAAATATTTGAGAGTCATGCTGAGAGCAGAGGGCTGAGGGCTGGGGGATTTCAGGGATACACAGCTGTGGAGGTGGTAGAGGCCCATGCCACCCAACCCTTTGCTGCCCCTTCCTTTCACAGGATGCCCCTGGACCTGCTGGTCAGGCCCTGCTCATTCTCAGGGGCTCCAGGCACACTGTGCTTAAACAGGCATATGTACACACATGTATGTGCACACATGACAACCATGACAGGTGCCCAGATACACCCATGTATGTACATGCACACGTGCTCTTGCCAAGAAATATGTGTGCACGGTGAACCTCTATGCACACAAATGTATAAAAAACAAACATAGAGACATTGCGTAAAAGTGTAAAGAAAGCAAAAGATGGAATCTAGGCCCTTCCTCTCCCTTGCTGTATTTGACCCCTGCCCCCCACCTTTCCCAGGATTGTGGGCTCTGGTAATGTCTGGCTGCTGGAAGGCTTCTTACAGGTTTGTCCCCCATGCCCACCCAGGGCAGCCCTCCTTGGGCAGTATCTTAGCTCTATTTTTCTGGACATGTAGTCCTCAAGCTTTTTGATCTCAGGACCCCTTTGTTTGTTTGTTTTTTGAGACAGTCTTGCTCTGTCATCCATGCTGAAGTGCAGTGGAACTATCTCAGCTCACTGCAACCTCCACCTCCCAGGTTCAAGCAATTTTCCTGCCTCAGCCTCCCTAGTAGCTGGGATTACACGCACCTGCCACCACACTGGCTAATTGTTGTATTTTTAGTAGACATGGGGTTTCACTGTGTTGACCAGGCTGGTCTCGAACTCCTGACCTCAGGTGATCTGCCCACCTCGGTCTCCCAAAGTGCTGGGATTACAAGTGTGAGCCACTGCGCCCGGCCTCAGGACCACTTTATACTTTTAAAAATTATGAGGGCTCCAAAGAGCTTGTATTTATTGAGCTGTATCTATCAACATAGCAGCATTGTTTTATATTTTTATACATCTCTTTAATGTGCAGCTGAGTAGAAGACAACTGGATTCTTATATCTGCTTTTGCATTAAATACGTTAAGATATGCTTTGGTCAAAGCATATGAAGAAAATCCAGCATCACAGAGATATGCAGTTGGAAAAGAGAGGACTTCAAGGATCCTGTGTTAAGCAGCCTCTAAGATGTCTCCCAGTGATCCTGCCCCCCAACATTCATATCCTTGTATAAACCCCTCCCCTTCTATGTGGGCTGGACCTAGTGATTTCCTTCTAAGGAATACATATGGCAAAAGTGGTGAGACATCACTTTGAAGATTACAATAAGACTGGCTTTTTGGAACTGAAGGAGACCTCTGGCCCATATCCAGCGAGGAACTGAATCCTGCCAACAACCACGGCAATGCGTTTGGAAGGACATCTTCCCCTAGTCGGTCCTTCAGATGAGACTGCAGCCTCAGCTGACCCCTTGATTGTAGCCTGTTAGGGACCTTGAGGCATCCGTTAGGCCTGCCCCGATTCCTGACTGCCTGTGAGATACTTGCAGATAAATGTGTGTTGTTTTAAGCTGCTGTGCTTTGGAGTAATTTCTTCCACAACATTGGACAACTGATAGACCCATGAGAGGGTCTTAGGGACACCCAGGAGTCCCCAGACCTCACTTTGAGAACTGCTACTCTAGAACTATCCCTCTTCGACTGCTCTTGTGGATTTTATCCAGTCAGTATCTGCCTCTTCTTTCACTGTCCTGCTCTCAGCGGAGAGGAGGAAGAGGATTGTATAGGGATGAGGCCCTGTCCAGGTGAGCAGTAACAGGTGATAGTGTGCGTTTCCAGTCCCGGGTCAGGACGGTGCCTGCGCGTCGCATTGCTGCTCCCTGAGTGTGGAAATTCAGGCAGTGTGCAGCTCATCGGGGACATGATGGCAGATCATGGCAGGTTCCAGGTGGAGTCTGTCCCCTCCTCAGTGAACCCACACCCTGCCCACCCCCATCCTGGTGCTCTCTGGGGAACTAAACTGCAACCCTACAACTCATGCACTGGGGCCTTGGAGGGCCGTCATTGCAAATTATCCTATTGCTTCTTTCTTTGGGGTGAGCAACATAGATAGCCAGAATGTGACTTTGTCTTCCAGTTGAAGTCTTCTGTCTGAATTCGCAGATGTTCATGTTCATACCGGCCCATCTGTCCATCCTTCCAAATTCCTGAACTGCTGATGTCACAGCTCTTCTTACAGATGGAAAAGCTGAGGCAGGAAGGAGAATCGATGGCATCCAGTCAGGGTTCCAGAGGCTGTGGTAGAACCAGGAAAACAACATTCAAACGGAGGAATTCCTTTAACCATATTAATTACTAAGCAAAAGTGGACGTTCCTGATCTCTTATATCTTCCTACTTCCAAGAGTAACGTCAGTTCTGACCGTGACACCTCACATTCTAGATCACTCCTGGCTTTCCCCCAATGGCATGTGCCATGAGGATAGGGACTTGGAGACCATCTGGGCCTGTCACCCCACTGTGGAAGAAGAAATGGAGAGCCTAGCCCAGGAGATGATGTGACCAGCGCAAGGTCACGTAGCAAGGTAGAGATAAGATCAGGTCTCAAACAAGACTTCTGCTCCTCTCCCCCACCCCCACTCACAACCGGTCTCATATTAGAGCTTCACACGAGGGGCCCGCCACCCCCACTGCAGGCTATGGGGGCTGTGAGGGTGGTGCTGGGCTCAGTAGCAGCTCAATCAGTGACTGAGAGTGAATGAGGAGGCTGGCACGTTTTTAGGTTTGGTCTATGATCAGGGTTAGATTCCTGTGATTAAAAGTTGGTTTCTGACAAGGTCAAGGTTAGAGGGTCAGCCTGTAGCCAGGATGGGGAAGTCAGTCATTGTTGAGGCTCAGCCTATCTCTGATGGGGTTTAGAAGTCAATCTGGCTGGAGTAAGAGGCCAGCCTTAGGTTGGGGTGGTGTCAGTCCATGGCCACTGTTTGTTTCTTGCAACACTGCTCAACCTCTGGTGCTTCACGCAGCAGCCCTGACATCCCAAGACCTCTTGCCTTAGTACAGAAGGTCCAGTGTCCTGAGCAGAGGATGGAGGGATCAGCTCCTTCTCCAGGGGTAGAGGGGACTCAGGTAGGGCACCAAGGAACTTGCTCATCGGGCTGGAGTTGGCATAGCCTTGGTTCTAGGGCTGTCCTCAGCAGCTGGCCTGGGACACAGCCCTTGCATGAAGGGTGCAGCCACTAAAAAGACTTCAGGCCCTTGGAGGCATTTCCTGTTTTCCAGTGAACTGAAAACTCAGCTTCCTGCTTAGAACAGTCCGTAAGGATGGTTTCTTTTTTTTGATGGTGGGCAGGGTGTCTGGGGACAGAGGCTTTGTTGGACTTGAGGACAAGCTCTCAGGGTCCTGGTAGGAGGAGGCCCAGGGAGATGAGTGGGAAAGGAGAGCAAGAACCCCCGGACACCTCAGCCTGTTTCCTGGCTGTGCCTTTGTGTTCACAACCAGAGCCCTTAGGGGAAGCAACACCAGCATAATCATACCCCAAACAATTGTGTGTATTTCACATGGAGGTGAAAGTTCTCTGGAGAGGAAAAGCAAGTGTGCAGGACCTATGTTGGCATGGTGACCAGAAGCATGTTGAAAGAGCCGGGTCTTTGGCGCCACCCAGACCCAGATTCAAATCACAGGCTTGAGTGCTCATCTGTCCCTGAGGCTGGGTATGTTGCGTGCACAAATTCCTGGCCTTTCTGAACCTCAGAGCCTTCATTTCTAGAATGGGGTCCAAATAAACCCCTCCCAGGCACCACTGGAAACCAGTCTCCTTCCTTCCAACTGACTGCAGGGGGAGAAGGGTCCAGAGGCACATCTGTTCCCCAAACAAGGCAATCAGCTCCACTTCCGCCAAAGTGAAGGCTCCAGGCTGGTGCTGCTGCCCCTCCCCAAGCCCTCTCTCCCGCCTTCTCTATGACCTACAGGCACAAGCTGGTCCCCCGCCCCTCACTTGCCCAGCTCTGGCTCTCCTGTATTGTCTCTTTTGGTGGTGGGTCGAAAGAGGACCGGGGTAGGACAGAATTTCCTGCTTGGCCCCACCTGCCTTACCTTTGGCCCCCATTATCCCCACCACACTAGACTCTGTCAGTTCCTCTGCCCCTGCCAGGGATCACCCAGGACCCCCAACCCCCAACATCAACATGGAGTGCAGATTAACAGCCCCCTGCACAGCTGGGAGAGAGCGGGTAGAAAGTAAGGCCATTTACGAAGGTCATTAACACGGACCATAATTTTGAAGGAGGTGTTGGCCAGATGAGGCCCACAGCTCCCATCCCCATGGTGGGTCCAGGTGTGGAGGAACTGGCCTAGACGGGAAGGCTGCAGGGGAGGGTGGGGAGGGCCCGCCAGCCCAGCCTTGCTCAGATTCCATCTGGCCCTTGGCCTGCTGTCTTTTGTGTCACCACCCTTGCCTCTGGATGGACAATGTCCATTAAGATGGGCCCTCACCTTTCCCTTCGGAGTGGTGCCTCCTTGGAGCAGCTGAATTGCTGGAGGCGCCGAGTGACCTAACAACTGCCCAGAACAGAGGCCGCCAGAGGCCCGCTCTCACCTGAGCAGGGAACAGCCGGACACAGCTGAGCCTGCCTGGGACTCTGCCCACGTAGCCTTTCTCCTCCTTCCTGAGTCTCTCCTCGTTCTCTCCTCCTCGCCCTCCTGCCTTTCTCAGGACAATAAAGTAGGAGTGAGGTAGATTTAGGAAATCTGGCAATGATGTGAAAATTTCTCTACGCATGCACACATAAATATCTGGGGTGGAGGCACAGCCAGGCCTGCTTGCCCTGGGTGAATGTATTCCTGGGGGAGGTGCTGTCAGAAAACCATTCTCTGCAGGAGCCCTGGGAACTCAGAGCTGTGGGTGGCCGATAATTCTATGATCACAACATTGTTCTGCTCCAGGAAAAACCACCACCCAGATGGGATCAAATGCCAAAGAAGGGTTCTTGGGAGGGTCTATTTATTTGATTTGGTCCTAGCAGGAAGAGGAAGGCTGAGTGAATCTCGGCAGGCCATTTCCCACCCCTCATCCTAGCAGTCTGTTCTCTGGGATGCTTCTGGGAGCCCTGAATGACTGTTCATTGGTTCATTCATTCATTCATTCATTCATTCTTTTAATTACATATAAATATAGTTCAGCCCTAGGGAAAATCACAACGACTTCATCCCACATTGTGATCTCTCCGGCGTTGTTTTCTTTCTTTTCTCCATAGCATGTGCCACCTTCTCAGGACACTCCTAGATCCAGGCAGGAGGGGTGCTGCCCAGGCTCTGCAATTTAGAGGGATCCCTTCTCCAGCTTCTCCCCCTTTCCAAGGGCCAAGGAGCCAGCAGCTGCAGCCAGCAGCCCTGCTGCTGGACTACCTCTGGGTACCTAGGATGTGAAATTCCCTGCCATGAGCAAACTCATGGTCCAGAGTTTGCTGTCAGAGTCTGCATATCCTCAGGCCCATCCTCCCAGGGTGACTCAACCCCCAGCACGTGCACCCTTGGCCAAGGAGTGTGGATGGAAGCTGGACATGGTGACTGGGGGTGTCCTACTGGTGTGAGACAGAACTTGGAGTGGGAAGAGAAGGAGTAGCCCACAAGCAGAGCCAGCTCTCCCCAGGCAGCCACGTTCCTGGGAGCCAGGACTCCAAGGAGTCCTATTCCAAATTCAAACCTGGCCTTTCAGGTTGTTATGAAAATGTGTATCTCAAGGGACAAAGTTAGGATGTATTTTACTTAACAACACCCTGATTTATAACTTTAAAAATATTTAGCCCTTTGGTCCATTTATACTATTCCTTAAATGTCAGGGGCAGCCTCGACCTTCTAACACATTATGTAATTTACTTAATGGTCATGTTTACAGTTTATTATTCTCTGCCAACATCCTTGCCTTGTGTAAGGGCAAGGATTTTTGTCTTTGTTCGCTGATGTCTAGATGGATGGCTTACATGTAGTGGGAACTCCATGAAAATTTGTGGAATAAGTGAATGAATGAATGAGTGAATGAATAGTTCTGTGTGTCATCTATCCTGTGTGCAAGTACTTTCTGTATGGTCTCTGGGGTTCAGCCAGATCTGGCCTGTTGCTAGGTCTGTGAACTGAGCAATGTTCAGTTTCCTTAACTGTACAACTGACATACAAATACAACAGCTTTATGAATCTCTAAGAATTAAATAAACTGTATAATTTCTGAGACTCAGTTTCCTCATCTATAAAATGGGGGATAATTGGAGTATCTACTTCATGTGGTTTTGGTGAGGTTAAATAGGCTAATGAATGTGACATACTTAGTATAGTGTCTGGAACAAAGAAAGTTTTTTAGGTTATTAATAACCTAAAGAAGGAAGCATGAATGGTAGATTCTGCAATTGGTTTCCCAGAAGTCAGCCTTTTCAGAGCCTCCCAAAGCAATCAGTGGGTGGCCTCCTGCTCCAATGTACGTAAGGCCTGAGAGGCAGTGGCATGTATAATTGTTCACCTTGCACATAGGTTCCAAAGCTGAGCCTGGTCTGATCTCAACCCTCTGGCAGTATTTACCTGATCCAACTGGGGGAAGTAAGCACTGAAACATGAACTCTGCCATCATACCCAGAGACAAGGGTGTCTTTATTGAAGGGGTGGGTTGGGCTCTCAAAGATTGTCCCCCCTGCAAAAACCATCAAACTACTTTATAAACAATTCCCATGACCTTGACACTCTCATGTTGAGAAATGAAGTTGAAGACTGCTGCAGGACTGTCCTGGAACCCAAGCTCCCCAAGCTCCCAGCCCTTCCATGCCATGCAAAGCTGACTGCCCTTCCCTGCCCTTTGTCTGCCCACATCTTCCTCCCCTTTTAGTGCCCTCTCAGCACTGCCTCATCCAGGAAGCCTGCCTCGATAATGCAAACCTCCCCCGCTTCTCTGGACTTCCCTTCAGCAGGGCTTTCTTTGTCTCTCTTGCCTGCCTTCCGCTGCCCTCCTGCATGGGGCCTGTTTTGTTTCATGCTGGTTGTCAGTTCCCTGAGGGCCACAACCTTGCCTTGGATATGCTCCTTTCTGCCTGCAGTGAGGGTCCCTCACTGGTGGGGCGGGCTGTGTCAGGCGCCCCCAGGAGTGCTGAGGAGCAGGACATCTGAAAGACAAGAGAAAACAGAAAAGAAAGGCTGCCCTCATTACACCAAGCTAGGCTTTCCTGTGGTGCAGCCTGCACTCTGATCAAGAAGTGGGGGTGCGAGTGCCTCAGGGAGGAGAAATGATGGCAATGGAACCAGATGCTGCGCCTTGGACCTTTTGATCTCACTGGTGTTTCACAACAGGTCTTGAGGCTGTAGGTCTCATTACCACCATTTTATAAATACAGAAACAGGTTTAGAAAGGTACAGTTACCCACCTAAGGTGGGCAAGCTCCCTAAGCCAATTTTTGGTGCACATCCCTGCATTATTTTTGGTAGATTCCTACAGCTGCAAGAAGGGGAGACGTAGTTACTCCATAACAAGTTCTCAGCCCACCCTCCGAGACAAATACAATTTATTAGCAAGTAGGCACAGAGAGCCTTGTGGATATTCTGAAAGCTCCATCAAGTCCCAGGTCCCTGTCCTTTTGGGTGTTTCTGATAGTGCCTCCCAGGAACGCTTTCCCACAACAAATGTGACCCTGTTCCCCCATAGCATCAGGCTGTCTGTGGGAGTGAGACAACAGGACACCTCCAAGGCAGCAGGAAACACAGGCCATGTAGGGGTTCAGCCAAGGTTGCCGTCTCCAAGGGCGATAGACAAAGGTCTTTCTAGATTTGGGGTATTTTCTCTTTTTTTGAGACAGGGTCTCATTTTGCCACCCAGGCTAGAGTGTAGTGGTGCCATCACGGCTCACTGTGGCCTCAATCTCTGGGCCCAGGTGATCACCTCAGTCTCCCAAGTAGCTGGGGCTACAGGCGCCACCACCATGACTGGCTAATTTTTTTGTAGAGACAAGGTTTTGCCATGTTGCCCAGGCTGGTCTTGAATTCCTCCTGGGTGCAAGCTATCTGCCCACATTGGCCTGTCAAAGTGCTGGGATCACAGGTGTGAGCCACTGTACCCAGCAGAGGGTTATTCACTTATTTATGTTCTTTTTTCTTCTTTGGAGACGGAGTCTTGCTCTGCCGCCAGGCTGGAGTGCAGTAGCACGATCTCGGCTCACTGTAACCTCCACCTCCCAGGTTCAAGCGATTCTCCTGCCTCAGCCTCCCGAGTAGCTGGGACTACAGGTGTGCACCACCATGCCCAGCTAATTTTTGTATTTTTAGTAGAGACAGGGTTTCACCATGTTGGCCGGGATGGTCTCGATCTCTTGGCCTTATGATCTGCTCACCTCGGCTTCCCAAAGTGCTGGGATTACAGGCACCAACCACCACGCCCGGCCATGGGGTTCTACATGAAGTGCGCTACAGAGAAGTGCATAGATCTTAAGGATAGAGCTTAATGCATTGTCACAATGTGAACCCACCTGTTTGCCGGCTCCTCATTCTGAAAACAAAACTAGTACCTCCAGAAGCCCCTTTGTGCCCCCTCCTAGTCACGACCTCGCCTCCGCATAAGGCTAACCACTAGCCTGATTTCCAAGAGCATGGATTATATCAATAGAATCACAGTGTGTACTCTTCGGCCTGGCTTCTTTCCCTTCACATTATGTTAGAAGAATCCTCTGTGTTGTTGCATGTAGCCCTAAATCACTCATTCTTATGGTTATATAGTGTTCCATTGTGGGAATATTTCACAATTCATTTTTCTTTCCGTAGCAGATAGATTTTTCTCCTGGGTCAAAGGTATACAATATGGCTTTCACAGACACTGATGAAGTTTTTCAAAGTACTTGTACCATTTTCTGCTGAGACCAGAAACATTGAAAGTTCCAATTGTTCCACATCTTATGTCTGACTTTTTGAGTTAGTCATTTGGGTGGAGGTAAAGTGGTATCGCAGTTCGATTTAAATGTGCATTTTTCCAACTACTAGAAAAGTTGAAGTCTCCCTAGGTTTTCATATCCTGTGTTTTAAAACATGGAGATTTATCTTGAGATATCTTTGCCAATCTGCATATCTCAGACACCACTAATGTCACCTTTCTAACATTCTTTATGCTAATTAACAAGCCACCATTTTCCTTGAGAAAATAGTTTTCTAGCATCCCTTATGTTAATGGCAAAACTCCCAGGTGCTTTGGGAGGTAAAAGAAGGCTGAAGAACTTGTAGTAGCTTTCTGAATAAATACTATTTATTCAACCTGCTGTCCATCCCTGAAAAATGTATTTCTGATTGTACTTGAAGGGTCCTCTTTCAAGTATAGCTTAAAACTAACATACCACATATGTAATGTCATTGTCTGGGCTAAAGTACTTTGAAGTAGGAAACAGACTTCATGATGTGGCTTTCAAGCCTTCTTTCCACCTGCTCTCTGCCACTCCAAACATGAGGACAACACATGCCTAGTGCTTCTGAGATTGCCTTGCATGGGGATCTTCGGGCTTCTGGTAGCCCGAGTGATGGTCTGCACCTCGGTACAAGGAAATAGAGAAGGGATAATATCCCCATAGATTTCCTTGGCAAGAAATCTATTAGTCTGGCTGTTTCTTAGTTCAGGGCACAGCCACACATACTCTCCTCAAGCAGCTCTGCAGCCACCTGAACCTTGCTAGGGACCCTGTCCAGAGCTCCCCTGGAACAGGTGGGTCAGCGCCTGGCTTTCTCAGCTAGAATGTGGTTGAGGGTGGGAAGAGAGGTTCCAAACCAGATATACTGACAGCAATTGACCTTTCTCAGTGCTTTGTGGAGCACAGAAATTTGAGAGGACGAGTCCCTTGTCTCCAGCACTTTGGAGCTGTTCTCTTCCAGAGCTCTAGGTAAAGGGACGTGCAGGCTGGTCACATTTCATTCAGCCACGTGCTTGCGGGTATCTCCTGACCTTCCTACAACAGCTCCTTTTGTTTCTGCTGATGTTTTTCGGCTTTATTAAGTTATAATTGACAAGTAAACATTGCGTATATTCGCGGTATATGTGATGTTTTGATAAGTATACATTGTGAAATGATTACATCAAGCTGATTGATATTAGATTGGTGCAAAAGTAATTGTAGTTTTGCCATTACTTTTTAAAATTTGTTAAAATAGTATATAGTATTTCTTTTAATTTTTATGTTAAGTTCCAGGGTACATGTGCAGGATGTGCAGGTTTGTTACATAGGTAAAAGTGTTAGTATTACTTTTAAAAATGGCAAAAACCACAATTATTTTTGCACCAACCTAATATATCCATCACCTCACTTTCTTTCTCCTCCTCCTCCTCCTCCTCTTCCTTCTTATTTTGAGACAGGATCTTGTTCTCTTGCCCAGGCTGGAGTGCAGTGGCACAATTATGGCTCACTACAGCCTTGACCTTCTGGGCTTAAGCAATCCTCCTGCTGTGGCCTCTTGTGTAGCTGGACCACAGGTGTGCACCACAGTGCCTGGCTGATTTTTTTTTTTTTTTTTTTTTTGGAGAGATGAGGTCTCACTTTTTTGACCAGGCTGGTCTTGAATTCCTGGGCTCAAATGATCCTCTCACTTTGGCCTCCCAAAGTGCTGGGATTACAGGTGTGAGCCACTGTGCCTGGCCCCAGCCCATTCTTTTTTTGTGGTGAGAACACATAATATCTTCTCTCGGCAACTTTCAATTATACATAATTATTAACCATAGTCACCATGTTCTACAATCAAGCTTCGGAGCGTATTTTATCCTAACTGAAACTTTGTTAGTTCGGCCAACATCTACCCATTCCCACCCTCATCCCAGACCCTGGCAACCACCATTATACTCTCTGCCTCTATGAGTTTGATGTTTCTCCTAATTTTGTTTAACTTCGTGATAAGACAGACAAGCTGGTGGGAAGGTTGCTTCTCCTTGGGTGGTCACTTACCTAGAAACAACTGCCTGAATCAGAGAGAAAACTATGTGCTAAACACATCCTTCTTGGGGTGGGTCTGGATATTCATGCTTAGATCTCCAGGTGGGCAGGAGATGTTGCTGAGAGAGGAAAAACTGTGAGAGAAGAGGCCTTTCGGGCAGACATGCCAGTCACTGGAGGGCTTATGAGGAAGTGATTTTGTGAGTAGAGGGTGACAAGGGAGGCCATCCCCTTACCTTAGGATAAGAAATAGTAGAACTGCAATCGTTTCTGTAACTTTTTTTTTTTTTTTTTTTTTTGAGATGGAGTTTTGCTCGTTGCCCAGGCTGGAGTGCAATGGTGTGATCTTGGCTCACCGCAACTTCCACCTCCCGAGTTCAAGCGATTCTCTTGCCTCAGCCTCCCGAGTAGCTGGGATTACAGGCATGCGCCACCATGCCCGGCTACTTTTGTATTTTTGGTAGAGATGAGGTTTCTCCATGTTGGTCAGGCTGTTCTTGAACTTCCAACCTCAGGTGATCTGCCCACCTCGGCCTCCCAAAGTGCTGGGATTACAGGCATGAGCCACCGCACCCGGCCCATTTCTGTAACTTTTAAGGAACAGGAAATTCTGGCCAATGGAAATTTCTGGTGTACTCAAGAGGGTGCTTTTGAGTTTCAAACATTCTTGAAAAGTTTGTGTTGGGGAAAGAGGAGGAGTCTTGCAGTACCGGGCCAACATGCTTGAATGGCAGAAAAGGAATCCCAGAGTGAAGGAGGAACCTGGAGAGCCCAGGAGTCGGCAGGATGGGCACAGACATGGGCTGCGTGGGGCAGGTGGGCAAGAGCGAAGCGTGGAGCCCCCCGGCCAGTCTGTGCTCCAGGCCAGCCTGCACGGAACTCTCGCCCTAGGAGGAGTCCCTGGACCCCAAAGGCCTATAGTTCCAAGCATCAGGCCCAAAACTGAGTCATGAAGAGGCTCAAACAGGCATCGGCTGCAAGGTGGTCCGGCATTTGCTTCTCTGGAAAGACAAAAATGCAGGTGCTTTCTTGCCTATCTCCCAGCACCCCAAGGCAGACAGGCCAAGGCAGCTGAGAGCCATGTCCAGTCGGCACAGGTCCCCTAATTCCTTCTGACAGCCCAGAAGCACAGAGGAAGGGGGAATGTGCAAATATGGTCATTTGCAGCTTTTGTGCATCTTCCAAGGAGAAAGGAAAGCTGAAACCACGTTTAGGTTTAGGAATTTTTGAATCTCTAATATATAAATGGCAAAAAGCTTCATTAGTGCCACTTTGCCACTCATAACGGAGATTAAAAATTCTTACTGGCACTGAGAAATAAGACTTAACGTCATTGTATTTATTAGGTTCTGAAACAATACACATTCACATCCTTTTGAATACAGTACATTTGGCACAATAATGTTTACAATGAAATAACACTAATGAATGGCAAGAGATTAAAATTACATCCAGAAAGGAAAAAATGTACAAATAAAGCATCACAATACAAAAAAAAATCCTAAAATTGAATACATTTTATAGTTAGCCAGAATTATTTTGCACATAATTTAAAAAGAGGTAATTTTTTAGCCTTCTTTTTTAAAAAAAAGCAAGAATAAGTTGTTTTTTCACCTTTGGAGGAAAAAAAATTATGTTTCTACTTCACAAAGCCCATAATGAGAGAACACAGGAGAACAGCTATCCTTCATATATATTTTTTGGCTTTTTTTTTTTTTTTTTGCTCCCCCCCCTTTTTTTTTTTCTTTAGAGAGAGAGAGAGAAAGAGAAAGGGGGTGGGACGGGAAAGATTAGAAAAAACTGGCAGAAGTGTCAACAGTGTGTCTATTTTCAAACTCTTGTAAAAATGAAAATGAAACAATGATTACTCAAGGAACACACAAGCCTTTTTCTATAGACCTTTGCTGGATTTAAATCTGCCTGTGTGAGAACGTCACCAGCCAGAGGCATCCCAGCCAGCCCAGCCTTGGGTGCTAAAAAGGGCCCTTTCTGGGACAGACTGACTGACTGCCTTCAGCTGCCAGGTGGAATGTATTATTTGACTTCCCAGCAAATTTGCCAGTTGTCCTGTAGGAAAGGCCCAGTCCCCACTGCCATGCAAACACCAGACCCTTGGACAAGGCCATCTGGCATTGCAGTTAGAGCTTGCTTGGTTGTCCAAAGTTTAAAATGGTGAAGAAAGCAGAAGAAAGAACAGTAGTTACACATGAGTATGATGGGCAGTATTATCATGTCTTCCTAAAAAATGAGATGATGCCACCGTAAAGATGTTTCTGTGCTTGTACTCAACTCCAGAAGATAGTCTCTCTCCAGAATGTCAAGTTACCGAAGATAAATTAAATTAATCTAATGTTCTTCATCATTCACTGGTATGCCAAACACATGAATTGATATATCATAATATTTAATATTTGCAATTATTATAAGAACAGATAATAATCACACCTGAGTTTTTAAAAAATAAAAACAAAAGAGAACTGAATGTCGTCATTAGTAACAAAGGCTATGACCAGCCAGATGCAAATATGGACACAGACTCTCTATGGGCTCAAGATAGTTACTGTCCAAGCTTTGAAACCACCATCAAAAACATTCCTTTCTCTCCCCCATCTCTATCAGGCTATAATAGAGCACAGGAGAACTGTATGTGAGATTTAATATAGCTTAATACATGTTTACATCTTTTAAAATAAACCAAAATGAAATAAACAATACAAAGAATCCCCAACACACCCCCCCATCCCCCATAAAGGAACACACCTATGTCTCGGTAACTTGAACCAATACACTTACAGAGTATTGCACCTGGACATTATTATAATTATTCTTTCATAGACTAAAGTTTTATAATATGCCTGAACATGCAGCAGTTGATACCTCTATATTCAATGAATTAATTCCACAGGCCTTGCAGCAAACACTATATACAAAAATCTCAAATGTACAAAAGGCAAAAAGCTTCATTAGTGCCACTTTGCCACTCACAAGTATATATATTTAGGGGCAGCTGGGAAATCCACGTGCAATAGTTGGAATGGATTCCATTCCCTGCTACATCAGTTCAGTAAATTAGGTAATCAAATGACCTCCAGGAAACATATACACAAAGCCACACAGAACCCTTGGAAATGAAAGAATAACACTGTTAGCGTATCTACAGGAGGTAATGTCACATCCCTTAAATAGTGTCCACATGAGTTGCCATTGCATGTCACACAGAAACAAAACTGAGTACATCTTGTGACACTGTCAGTTTTCAAACAAGTTGCCGTTCAGTCTCCAGATACCCTTTGTATAACCCATGTTTAGCCTCATTCTGCTTATTCCAAAAGCAGGTATTTCATACATAACTTTACATGTTTAATGTTTAAAAATCACAACACAGTAGTACTACCATTTTGTATAAGTGCGCTAAAATAACACACTGCTGCGGAAAATAAATAGTGTTTATGCTAGGAACTTAGGATGAAACTGGAAAGAGAATCTGGGAGCTGAGCTTTGTTGCAACCCCAGGGTCCTGGCCTTTGTGTCCAGGTAGAACTTGAATGATGAGGAACGCTACTTGCTGCCTTTTCTCTCAATTCATACAGCCCTCATGTGTCACTCGGTCACTGACAGCATCCACCTTGGATGACCGGTTTCTCATTTTGTATTAGCCCTTTAATATCTACCTGTATTCAGACTGGAATTTATATCTTTTGGCCAATTAGAAAGTGAATTTGAAAATATATCTTTCAAATGTTAACAGAGTTCAAAACCCCGTTCCTTTTTCCACAAAGAGGATTTCTTCCACAAGACACAAACTTACATGACTTTGGCATGCTGAAAAGCTAAAACCAAAGCAGGCAAGAGTTAGCCATTCCAGAGCAAACCAACCCAGCTGGCCAATCCCTGCATCTCTGGTCTCCCTCCCTCAGAGGGCATGCCTTGAGGGCGCCCTCCCTTGTGCGTGCGGAGAAGCACCAGTCTCTTCTCCAGGACAGAAGGGCAGGGATGGCAAGCTGGGGCGCAGGAGGGAAAAGAAGCAAGAGGGGTCAGGATCTGTGTCCAACAGCAGAGCCAGAGTCTTCTTGTTTGCTTGCTTTCTTTCTTCTTTTCTTTGCAGTAAAAGAACTGAAGTTGCTTCACTGCCAGGAGCCCCTGAGGAATGGAACCAGGCTTGCCAACGGTCCAAACACGGCAGTGTATACAGCTAACTGCTGACCCAATGAGTCTGTATTACTGGTGAGACAAGAACCGAGAGCGCCTTCTGGTCGCCAGGTGGGAGGGGGAGGAGGTGGCCCGGGGCAAGGGAATGCAATAAATAGACAGTGGACATGGGACTGGGGCTCCGAGGAGGAGAAGTAGTTCAAGACCTGCTGAGTCTCTGCAACACAGGAGTCTTCTCTGCACCCCTTCTTGCAGCATCGGCAAAGTCCAACTGCAGTGGGCTCTCAGGGCATCAGGTCTTCACCAAAGTAGGAGAAGCCTTTGAATTCCTCCTGGTTGATCTGCTTTACAATTGCTTCGTCCACAAGGGTGAGTACCGGCTCTTCCCGGGTAAAGTCTTGGTCAAAATTATTGACGTCTCTTTTGGTTTTCTGTGGGAAGAAAAGAGAAAGTGGTAAGTGGAGGCTGCCCTCCCTCCTGAGGGCCCCCCACGGGGAGTGGGCACCGCACTGACCAGCCTGTCACCAAAGCAGGCCTCTAGCTACCAACAGACAGCAGACACGGGGCTGTCCCGATGAGGTAACGATGGATGGCCCCAGGACCCGGAGGTGACAGAGGAGGAGAGGAAGAATGAGTCAAGGTGAGAAGGAAGAAGGGGTGAGAGGGTATGATGGAAAAGCAGGGAAGTGGGATTCCCACAGACGTGTGTGTGTGTGTGTGTGTGTGTGTGATGCAAACGTCCCATCTCACACCCTCTTCCAGCAACTGCTATAACCTTCTGGCTCCATTACAACCTCCCTCCTGAATCCCCTCCCAGAGGTCCTTCTTCCCCATAATCCGGCCACGTCTGCTCCAGGTAACATCCTCACTATAAGCCTGCCTCGATTTCCACTTATTCTCACCATGAACCCAACTGTGTGCTCCCATATTTTGTCAATTATTACACTCAGCACATGGACTTGCCATGATGTTTTTATGCTTTTGTCTAGACCAAGAGCTTCTTAAAGGCAGAGACCTTGTCTTGTTCAACCTTGGGTTCCCAGCAGTTCCCTAGCAGTAAGTGTCTATTGAATGAAGAGTGTAAACTCACCACTGACTCCGCAGCTCTGAAGGACCCATACCTCTGGGTTCAAGTTCCCAAAGTACAACTGTGAGCCTTATGGTTCTGGGGGGTGGGGTGGAAGGGAGCAATCAATCAATCCCAAATGAATCCTGGTTTTTGGAGAAAATCAGGAAGTATAAATAATGCTGTCTGCCTTTAGGGGCTTAGAGTTGAGTTTGAGGGGCCAGTAGTCCTGTGAAGAACACATCGCTTTAGTTAGAAAAATTTCCATGGAGAAGGCAGGGTTTGGACTAAAATTTGAGGAATGGGTGACAATTGTACTGGTAGAAATGGGAGGGAGGTACTTTGGCAGGGAGAAGGATGGAACAAAGGCAGGGAATAGGAAGACAAAAGATGCATACACAGGCCAATGGGTTCACCAAGCTGCAGGGGCAGAGTGCAGCGTGGGGATGGTGGGAGTTAGGGCTGGAGTCCAATGGCAGAGGCCTTCAATAGCGGGCACAGCAGCACAATGCCCAGAAGATTAAAGGCAAGGACTCCAGCAATACTTTTTTCAGACACTGATTAACTGGTATTACCCAGGATTAGTGACCTGGATGATGGAATAAATCTTGTGGAAAGATTCACATTATTAGTTGTAGGAGAAATAATATTAATATACACTATGCTCTGTGGAAACCAGTAACCTAAAGAAGTTAATAAGTAGTCCATGAAAAAAGGGGTTTTAACACAAAGCCATGTTTTCTACCCTGCTCTTGGAGATTTGCTATGCACATTGGCAAGTTAGTCTCCGAGAAATTCTGGAGTGAGGAAATCTGGTTTGCTTTGTTTGGGCCAGGCTTCCTCAAACTTGACCTAAAACTTTCTTTTTTTTCCTAAATAGTTTATGAACACCTCTCCTGACAGCAGGTTCTACAGAATGCAGTTTGGAGAATGTTGGTTTACAGTTTACAAAGCATCTTTGCATTTATTTGCTCATTTGATCCTCAGAACAGGCCGGTAACATCCTGATCCTACAGATGAGGAAACTGTGGCTCAGAGAGGTTTGGTGACTTTCCCAGGGTCACCGGACTGGTTAAGAACAGAGCCAGAACTCATGTCTGGGCTTCAGTGTGATGCCTTCCACAGTGGGTAAGGTCTGGAAATCTGGACACGGGAGAAATTGGATGATATAACAAGAGTCAAGTTCAACCAGGAGACATTTAGGTAACACCACTAGGCAAAATAAAGCCAGAAAGGCCTGCCAGTTGGCAAGCATGGTGGCAGACAGCTGTGAGTCCGGGAAGATAGGGGTAACATGGGCTGGTGAGCTGCGCAGGGGACTGTTTTCAAATGGCCCCAGGTTGAAATCAGAATCACAAACAGCACGGAGAAGGGACAAACTGATTTCTACCATCTTTTAGCACCACCAGTCCTGCCTGGTGTCTTCTTTCTGGGCTTGAGCTGCATAGGTCAGCAGGTCTCAGAGACCTTGGAAGGCGGAAGGAGAGGACACACAGAAAACCCAAGGGATTCCCAGAAACAGAACCTGCAGCTGATGGGCATCCATGCTGCCCCTGAGAAGGGAAAGCTGGGTGGTTTGGTCACCTCTGCCAGGAGGGCTGGCCCCCGGCAGGAGGACCATCTGTTCTCCCTCTCCAGTGTGTACAGAACAAGAGGAAAAGGAGGGCCCTGCTTGAGAGGGAAACAACAAAGACCATCCCAACAGTGACGCACATCGACGCGGGAGGGTGGCGCCTGGGCAAAGGGTGTGGGACACCTCTTCTGAAGATCTCTATGGAAGGGGGAGGGATTCACTGACTGGGGAGGATTGCAGGCTATGGGCCCTCTGTGCCTGGTGAAGTGAGTCCAGAGGGAGGAGTGGGCTGGGCAGGCTGTGGCAACAATTGGGGAAGCACTGGGTATCATCCCAGAAGGCAAGCCAGGGGCATCCACGCTGGGGGGAGCTGGAGCTGAAGGGGACACTGGAGTAGTAGGGGTGGCAGTAGAGAGAAAAAGAGAGTCAAGGAATACAGCAAGAGGAATGTTCCATTTGTAACATCACCAAAGACGGGCCATGTCCAGGTCTACGGTAGACCGGTATAATCCAGGCAGAGAGCTGGCTGTATAAGGCGTGGAGGCAGGAGATGCCTTCACCATCTCTCCTAACTTGGCACTCACCACACTGAGGAGGCCCCCTCTTTTCAACTCATGCATGATATAGTGACCAGGATTCTCCAGGTTTCAGAATCACCCCCAGCTCCCTCCCAGCTGGCTGCTAATGAGAGGAACCTGTGTATGAAGGACTTCAGAAACTCTGTAAGCTGTCTGGCACTGGCTCTCCCTATTTACCTGATTGTGTTTCACCTGTTGGTCATTAGTGTCTGTTAATCATGGAAGCTGGTTTCATTTCTTGAGGTCAACTGAGCTTAATGGTAAAGCTAGATTCTACAGGAGGTCTGAATTTCACAACTTGCTGTTGTGAACCAGGGAACCAGGCTCAGTCAATACTGCTAGTGGTGTCATTCCCAGAGGACTTTAGCTTCATGGTGGTCTACCTTGGAGAGCCATTTAGCTCAGCTCTGCGATTCTTGAGGTTCCAGAATCATCTGTGGCATTCGAGAGAATAGGCCATTCCTCATGATCGTTACAGACTTGGCTCACCCATCTCCTTACACTACTTGGCCCCTACCCTACTTTCCTTGGAGAGATTTTAGGTACATGTGAGTCACCCATTTCTAATTCAAATAACTATCCCCACTATGTGCAATCTCTAAGTGTTAACATTAGAGGCTTGGGAGTTTTCCAAAGCAAACGTCCCTGGGAAAACCCATCCCCTATTAATGGTATGTAGGTAGCACAGCATCCTCGAATTTGGAAAGAACTGCAGATTATATTCTTTACTCACCGATTTCATTCTTTGAAAAGCTGCTACCTCCCTCACAGAGCAGGCACAGGACTTGACTTAAAGGTTCTGAGGGGCAGGCTCTCAGAGACACTTGTTTATCGTGATCCTCAGTTATCCCTGCCTCCCCTAATGCCTAAATGTCAGGCTCCTGCCCCCCACTGCAGAGCCTGAGAGATGACAGTGGGACACAGGGAACACCATTCTAACTCTCCGGTCCCCTCCTAATCCCTGAAGCCTTTCCTACAACCTTCGGCCCACACTTAGGGAAGGCTGCATAGAGTAGGAGGAAGATCATTGGCTGAGCTCATCCTGGTGCCATCCCTTCCTGGTTATTGAAGCTGTGAAGTTAACCTCTTTAAGCCGTGATCTTTTCATCTGTCACATGGGGGTGGTAACAGGCACACTATAGGCTGCCTTGAGGACTGAGTGAGATGCGATGTTAGGTTCCTTCTGCAGAACCTGGCATACAGAGGGCACTCAATAAATGATAGCTCCCATCATGCCTTCAAATCTTAGCATTCGTGTGCCATGGGCATGCATCACGCACAGCTTGGTTGTTACCCAACACAGTGCATGGAATCTGCCCATCAATGAGTTTCCTGAAGGTAGGGGCTGAGTCTTACCTTTCTTTCTGTGCCTCCAAATCCAGAACTAGGACTGAGCCCAGGACTGCCTGAACATCCTAGTGCTTCCTCCAGCAATTGAGATGCTTCCATTGCACATCACTGCTTTTGGGGTAAAGTCCTGAGATCTTTCAATCACCTGCTTCTGAGGCCCTTCAGGAGCTTGTCCTTGCCGCCTCCCCCAGCTTCATCTCCCTGGCACTGTCCAACTGTGGGGCTTCCTCCTGCTTTCTCCTGCCTCCAGCCTTGCACAGCTATCCCTCTACCTGGAATGCCCTCCCCCATCCCTGCCTTCTGCCCCACATCCATGCAATTTCCCCACCTCCATGTATGTGCCCTTCCTTCAGGAACTCTCCTTGTCCCTCCAAGGCTACTTGAACAAAGCTTCTTGTGGGTGCCCTCACCATCTCTCCTAACTTAGCACTCGCCACACTGAGGAGGCCTCTTCTTTTCAACTAATCTATGAGCTCCTTGCAGGCAGAGACTGCGCTGAACTCACCATTCTATCCCCAGCCTAGCACAATGCCTGGCACATACTGCGTACTCAATAGATATCGGCTAGAAAAAATTAATAAATGCACCTCTCTTGCTGCTACTTTATCTAGAGCCAGTAACGTGATCTGGGTTCAGGAGCAGGGACTACTGTCCCGTCAGGGGGTGTTTTGATTTTGGGAAGTGGAGGCAGGGGGTGAAGAGGGCTATGGCTGTAGTCTGATTCATGAAGGGCCTGGAGCCAGACCATCACTAGCACCATGGGGCCTGCAAAGCAGGTAGGCTTAGGCCCAATTAATGAAATGTCTTCTCCCAGGACTTGGGGCACTAGAGTTCTCTAATTGCTGACTCAAGATAGAAACAGAAACAGGTTCGACCACGGTTTGGGAAAATTCCATCAAGACAGATATGTTTAGGGACTTGGTGGGTATGTCCCTGACCCCTGTGGTTGATGTTAGAGGAAAACAACATTCCGATTCCCTCTGGCATCGTTTCAGAAATAAGGTCTTGGATTTGAGAAATCTGGGACTGACTCTGGGGGAAGGGCACATTTTTGGTGTCTGTAGTCAGGGAGGAGGTGGAACTGAACGAAATAAGAGTTTCAGGTCACTCCATATCCCTCTCAGAGACTGGGCCTGCCTTAGAGCTCAGGCAACTCTGAGGCCTAGAGGCTCAGCAGCTGTGGTAGTGGTGGGAGCCCAGGACAGAGGTGGGCAGGCAGCGTCAATGCTTACTTCCTGTCTGGCCAGCACAATCTCTCACAGCCCTCACTGTGCTGAAGTCATAAACTCAAGCTTTCGGAGGAGCCAGCAGCGTCTGCTTCTGTCTTCATTTGATTCCCAGGAGATCAACAGATGACTTTGTTTTAAAGCACTGAGAAACCTCCCTGATCTTACAGGCTGGGGCACAGGGCTGGCTTTCATGTGGCCACCTTGTTGGTCCCTACCTTCCCCCTTAACTCTGCTTGGCGTGACAGCAACAGCACAAGTAGCCTCATGACCCCAAGCCAGAGGTCCTCTGCCTCATGGGGTGTGACCTGAACTGAGACATGCTGTCTCTACATGGTCTCCCAAATGCCAGCATCCTTCTAGGTCCAATGTGAGCCTCCTTCTTATAACTTCCCTAACTCCAGTCTCATTTCACCCTGCCCTCCTCCCAGCTCCTATAGCACTGTCTGGATCATGCATTTAGCCCCTTCTGCAAGGCAGGGCACACAGCAGACACTTAATGTTCATTGGCTGAAAATAATTTTAGTCACTATAACAGCCAAATCCCAAGTTCGTCCTAGCTTTGAAATGTCCATATTCTTATCTAAGCTCCACTTTTCTCCTTTAAATATTCTAAAAGAAAAAGAATTTAAATAATTAGAACACTTCCTCAACATCAACTAGATCCTCACATAGATGCATATATTCTTTATAGCCATACATTCGAATTAAAATAATATATGTGTATATGTTTATATACTCATACTGATGTGTGAAGTTAAATGAAATAAAGAAGGTATCACTGCATAGTGCCCTGCCTGGCAAAAATGAGAATCTCTTAACTCTCTAGTTAAAAATTTCTCTAAACATAATCATCTGTCATCCCTTCTTCCTCTTTATAATTTTGTTAGCCAAGAAATATTCATACTTTTGGATTTTCTTTATAGTAAACAGGTCAAAACATATAAAGGGGTCATCTGGCACTGGACTGCCCATGGAACTTTCTATCGGGAGTCCATGGCAGTTCTCTATTTTTTTTGAGATGGAGTGTTGCTCATGTTGCCCAGGCTGGAGTGCAATAGCACAATCTTGGCTCACTGCAACCTCTGCCTCCCAGGTTCAAGTGATTCTTCTGCCTCAGCCTCCCAAGTAGCTGGGATTACAGGCATGTGCCACCACACCTGGCTAACTTTTGTATTTTCAGTAGAGACGGGGTTTCTCGATGTTGGTCAGGCTGGTCTTGAACTCCTGACCTCAGGTGACCTGCCTGCCTTGGCCTCCCAAAGTGCTGGGATTACAGGCATGAGCCACCGTGCCCAGCCATTTTTTTTTTTTTTTAAATCCATCTCCTTCTTAGAAGCTGGTGGCCAGAGGTGAGTGCTAGGTTCCTGCCTCTGTGGTCTGAACAGTGCCAAGTGCAGTGGTGTTACTTTCTAGTAGGCGTGAACCCTTAAATTATATTAACGTTGTCTAAGACAGTATCAATGTTTTATCTTTTCTTAAATAGCTATGAGAAAACGTTGACACTATCTTAGTTGTATCAATCCAATTTTACCCCATTATGAGCTGAATTGTGTCTCCCCAAAAAGATATGTGAAGTCTTAACCCGCAGCACCACAGAACGTGGTCTTATTTGGAAATAAGTTCTTTGCAGATGTAATCAAATGAAGATGAGGTCATTAGAGTGGGCCCTGATCCAATATGACTGGTGTCCTTATAAGAGGGGAAATTGGACACAGAGACAGACATGCACAGAGGGAAGAGACATGGGGACACATGTGTGAAGACTGAAGCTGTGCCACACAAGCCAATGAACATGTGCGGCTACCAGAAGCTGAAAGAGGCAAGGAAAGATTCTTCTGTAGGTTTCAGAGGGAGCAAGACCCTGCCAACCCCTTGATTTCAGACTTCTAGCCTCAAACTGTGAGATCATAAATTTCTGTTGTTCTAAGCCACCCAGGTTTTGGTACTTTGTTACAGTAGCCCTGGGCAACTAATAAAACTCCAATCTTATTTTTCTGAAATTGATTAAAAAAAATTTTTTTTTAAGTATATAAAGTAGAGAGACGAAATCTCGCTGTGTTGCCCTGGCTGGGCTTAAATTCCTGGGCTCAAGCGATCCTCCCACCACCGCCTTCCAAACTGCTGGGATTACAGGTGTGAGCCACCATACCCAGCTTGAAATTGGTTTTTAAAATCCAGACGTAATCCTTTACACTTAACCTTGATTTCTTCTTATTTGGGGACATATTTCTAGCCTGTCAAGATCACCATGATTCTGCAATTTACCTCTCTGAATCTCAGTGTATTTAGCTAGGAAGTAGAGATAACAGACATACCTAGCTTTCTGAGGGTTACAGGTAAAGTCCAGATAAACCTTAAAATACAATGCAAATGCCATTTTAAGTCTATCATTCATCTTATCTGCTATATCCTCCAGCTTTATGTCATCCTAAAATTTGATTGGCATGCCTCCAATCTATTGGGACACTTATGCAAATATTATTTAGCACAGGATCAGGACCAGAGCCATTTGACCTGGCCCCTGAAACAGCCCTCTTACAAAGGTGACATCAAGTCCCACCAGCACTCTTTGGGGTGTGATTGTGAAATTGATTGAGAAGCAACCAGCCATGGTCACTGTTTTCATTTTGCTCAGTTGCTTTGCTGCAATAAAGATACAAATGGCTGAGCATTTCTCTGCTGGAAATGAAGTTAATTGCTTCACGTGATTATTACTGCTCCCTAAATGTCCACAAACTATCTTCTCATTAAGAATTTCGAGAAACTTGCTTTAATAATATCAATTTCAAAGTGTCCTAAGTCCACATTTTCCCAGTTTCTGAATACTGGGAGACTGTTTGCTTTTCTCCTATCACTTGGTATCACTACTCTATCCCATCATTTCCAATTTACCAACCAGTAGGCAGAGCAGATTCTTCCGTAACCTGGAATATAATTCACCTGGACCTACACTGGAGTCACCCGGGGGAGCTTCAACCCACTGAGATGCTCGTCCCACTCTAGAGATTCTGTTTAATTGCGCTGGGATCTGGTCTGGGCATGGAATAATAGGGTTCCCCAGGGGAGCTTTATTAAATGTAATTTGCCTGTCTTGGGTTTCAGTTTTCCCTTTGTGGTTTTCACCCTTACCTTTGTACTTTGGAGCTATTTGTCTTTGGAGAAAAGTTGGAGGCAAAATAACAGGTCTGCCTTTTGCCATTTTTTAACACAGTGGTTCTCAATCCTGGCTGTGCATAAAAGCCAAACACAGCTATTTAGACACCTGAGCATGGTCCTAGACCTGACGAATTAGAATCTCCAGACAGTGAGTTTTTAAAGCTCCATAAGTGATTCTGATGGGCAGCCTGGTGGAGTCCCTCCATATAAAGGCCATGGGTCTCTTTCTTTCTTCTTTTAACAATTTCAAAAGGCCTTTTTTGTTGTTGTTGTCCAAAGGCCTGCTTAGGAGCCTAAGACCATTCTAGATTTGGCCTCCTCCAACACATAGCAAGTTCCTGCTATATACTGGCATTCCTTCTCAGCTTCATGACTTCTTGGTCTATTTTATATTGGTCTTTATAAAATCGGGACATCTGAGAACTCTCGTGGAATCAGACTGGTTTCTTTAAATGCCGATCTGTGAGAGGAGGTAGCTTAGTGGCTTAGCCTTCATGCTCTGCAACCCAACTGCCTGAATTCTATGCCTGCCTCTCCAGGTACTAACTTTGTGGCCTCGGGCTAATTATGTAATCTCTGTGCCGCCATTTTCTCATCCATAAAATGGGGACATTAGTAGTCCTCCCCACATATTTGTTATAAGGATTAAATGAAAGAATACAATCAAGTGGTAAGAACAGTAGATGGCATCGAGTAAATTATTGGCATTGTTCCTTCCTCGATACATCTATAGATCACAACTGTATGGTTAGAACAAACAGAATTGTCTTTGGGATGATCCTGGAGAGAACTTTCTATTTGGTCTTAGTTCACGGAATAATCATTGTTTCACCTGGGCCACCTGTGTGCATTTTTCTCCCATGCACATGAAATCTAGAACCAATTAGTTTTCACTGGAGGCCAAGAGCCAACTATGTGACCCACCCAAAAGAACATTCCTGATTCCTTTTTGCCTTCCTGTGCTGTTTTCTCTTTCTTCCTTTCCACTGACATTACATTCATAGTAAACTTTATGTATACTGGTGGGCCATCTTTAAACTTTCTGGAATAAGATGAGAAAAACAAGGAAGGAATTTAGAAAAACAAGGAAGGAAGCAAATTTTAGCACTGCTGGCTAAAATTGCAGGCTGTAACACCATCTCTTGGCTGGGCATGGTGGTTCATGCCTATAATCCCAGCACTTCTGGTGGACGAGGTAGGTAGATAGCTTGAGCCCAGGAATTTGACACCAGCCTGGGCCACATAGTGAGACCCTTCTTTACAAAAAAATACAAAAATTAGCCAGACATGGTGGCATGTGCCTGTAATCCCAGCTATTCAGGAGGCAGAGGTGTGAGGTTGGCTTGAGTCCAGGAGGTAGAGGTTGCAAGCCAGCCAAGATCGTATCACTGCACTCCAGCCTGGGTTTGACAGTGCCAGATCTTATCTCAAAAACATTAAAAAGCATCAGATCTCCTTTTCTTTCTAATGAGTGGGACATGTGTGTGTCTTTGGATGTCTGTGTGTGTTGTGTTGTGTGTGCACAAAGTCCAATGGCACGGGGGAGCCTGGGCGCCCCGGGAACTGAGGAGCCCAGCAAGCTGAGGGCTGCATGCCTCACCAGCTGTTGCCGCCTGTCGGGGACACAGACCCAGGGATCCCAGGTCTTTGGAGTTGCCACTAAATGCCCCAGTCTACATTTTCACTTACATCTCTTTTTAAATGTGGCCTACTAATTCGATTTTAAAAAGTTATCTCCTGGCTGAATGGGTCTCACAGTCCTCCAGTGTGTGACCTTTACATTGTTGAAAAGATCACTGCTTCCACCTTTTAAGGGAGAAGAAACTGAAGACCCACTTGCTTTTTAAGCACAAGGGCACAAATGGCAGTTAAAATGGGAAGCCACTTGGCCCGCCATTCCCCAGCCCAATGGAAAGGGTCTTGGCAGCTCGGTGGCCCCTGTAGCCGTAGGGACAAGTTGCCCAAGCCTCAGGCCGGGCCTCACAGGCCCCTTCCCCATAATCTGGTTGGCTTCCTCGCTAAACCACTTCTGAGGGAAAGTTGCTTCACTCCTTTGGAGGCAGTCAGACACACATATCTATTTGCTAAATGGACCAAATTCTCTCAGACTGCCAGGCATTCTGAACAATCAACCACAACTGAATTCTATCAGGTCCGCTATTTGATGGAATTCAACTATTTCCCCTCTCCAGTCTCATTATTGTTTGCTAAACTATAAAAAATTTTTTTTTTTTTACAAATTCCATTTGAGGAGTTCCTTTAGGAAAAAGGAAAACTCTGCTTCAGGTATTAGCTAACAGCAAACTTCCTCCCCTACACCCAGCAAATAGAGATCAAAGGAGTTCAGCCAACTATCGTTTGGGAATTAGCTGGGGTCTAAAGACACAGCTTTCAGGGACTGCCACCAAACTTCTAACATGTGTTATGATGCTTTGAAACAAAACTTCAGGGCAACTACCTAAAGGTTCCTTCGGAAGGCAGTGCCAATTCAGAAGCCTACAGAAAAAAGGGAGGGCCCAGGACAGAGCACCTTCGTGGCTCTTGCTCCTGCAAAACTGGGGAACACGTTCCTCGTCTGCCATTGGTAAAGTGAGAAGCTTTTCAAGGACACTTTCAATGCTGCTTCTATGTCTAAATTCCATGGCTCAATCATTTTAAGCAAAAGTAAGGAATATAAAATAAGCTTCTTAAATGGGGTTCCCACCCTTGGAGCAAGTGTTGGATTTTTTTCTGTGAAAGGCCAGGTAGGAAATATTTTAGATGTTGTGAGCCATATGGTCTCTGTCATAACCACTCCACTCTGCCACTGTAGCCCAAAAGCAGCATGAACCTATGTAAATGAATGACCGTGGCTGTGTTCCGATAAAACTTTATGGGCACTGATGTTTGAATTCCACACAGTGTCCATATGTCATGAAATAGTATTCTTCAACCATTAAAAAAAGTGTGGAAACCATTCTTATTCTAGGGCTGCACAAAAGCAGGTGGTGGGCTGGATTTGGCCCATGGGCTGCAGTTTGTAGACCCCTGCCTCGGAGGACGGCTTCAGAATTTCCATGAACCTGGTAGAATATAGAATAGTGTACCGTGTTTATGGACACCTCGGGGTTTTCCTGAAGACAGAGGTTACTATATCAGATTCTCCAAGGGGGTAGTGATACCACTGCTAAGTTAAGAACCACTGATTTAAACATTTCCCTTATAAAAAGCCTGGCTTTCTAAGTGGTACAGTAACTGTCTCTGAGGAATCCACATAAAGGAGAAAGCCCTGAGAAGTATTTTCAGGACCTGAAGTGCCCCCTTTTGCTGAAGTCTTTCAGATCACAGGGGTCCCCAGCACGGGGCATCCCCTCTGGTCTCAGTGACCATACGGTGCTCTGCGGGGAAGGCTGTCTCATGTAAAAATGGCTGAGAACACTCCCCCGGATGTAGACTCTGTGTCTAAGCCTCTTTCCAGAGGTATCTTCTACGTGCAGGTGAAGCCAATAGTCTCAAAGCATTAGCTCCAAACACATTATGTCTCCATTCTTGTTAGTGAAGGAGGCACTTCTGGGCAGTTCTGAGGGGTGGCGCTTATTCCTGCTCCTCAAACCCTCCCACGCCCATCCAGGCCCTCCCAGGCCCACACCTATGCACTCCTTTGGCTGTGACACGTTGATTCTGAAATTTGGTAACAAAAATATAAAGCATACATTCCAGCCACATCGGGCCACCTGGTTATGGATGAGTCCACATCGTCCATCTAGTGTACACTGGCCCCAGATGACATCCACTCTGGGATTTAGAAACAGCCTGGGTATGTTGCTAAGTGCCCCCAGGAGTCTTAGCTTCCCCAAGAGGCTGGCAGTGCCTGGGGGCAAAGAGGGCCTGAGGCTTCTGACACTAGCAGGGCCCAGCTCAGCCTAGCTTTGCAGGCTCCCAGCTAATGGAATGAACCCTGCAGAGTCTCTGGAGGATGGCAGAGCGCCACAGCCGTTCTCTCCGCCAGAGCCCACCAGCCCTCCAAGAGCCAGACTGAGAGGATGCTGCATGTGAGCTCTGAAACCATTCATGAGGCTACTCAAGGGACGTGTCTGGTGCTGCTGTATGGGAAAGGAAATACCTCTTCCTGGGGGAATGATCCCCAAACCAGGCTAGTCGCCTCCTGTATATACCTTGACCCTTGTGCCGGGGTTCTCTTTCTTGGTACTCCTCATAACTGGGGCTAAATGATGACTCATTCTGAAGTGTCTTTTCCACTGGACTGGAGCTCCACATGGGCATCTGCCTTGTATTTCTAGCACCAGCTTAGTGCCTGGGACAGCCTGAGCTTCTTTAGGAGGAAAACATAACAAAGCTTGCAGATGGAGACTTTGCCAGTGCTTTGATGCCTTCCACGCCCGGCTCTTGTAACCTCACACCCACTCCACAGGGAGCAGAGTGCTGTGATCACATCTCCATTGTAAAGATGGGGAAATGGGCTCCGAGGCATTAGATGTCTTGTCTAAGGTGCAGGCTGGGCAAGAGGTGGGGTTAGGACTTGGAATCAGCTTGTTCTGACCCCGAGGCTGTGCCCCTGGCATGTGCTATCCTGCCTTCTATGATGAACTGCCGGGAGGCATCGATGCAGCCATCTGCACAAAGACACGCAGCACTGTGCCCAGCACAAGCTGCCAGTTCAATGGTTTCTGTCAATAGCAGTGTTGCTGTGTTAAGATCAAACAAACAACTGCATTCTGCTGTGTACCCCTCACAGTGCAAGAGGCCGCCATCCCCACCAAGTCTTTTGGGGTTGTTTCATAGACATTAGGGGCACCCCAGGAGATGCCTGGGATAGAACATGATGTAGAAAATGCTGTGTGGCTATCCAGGAATAAAGAGCCTCAGGAGGAGACAGTACCCTGCCTGCCCTGGCTTGCCTGGGGCCTGAGCTTGCTGAGCCAGGCCCTGCAGTGAGCTGGCCCCCTGCAGCGAGCTGGCCCCCTGCAGCAGGATGTGCAGTGGCAGGACCCGAGCCTGGCGATGCAGCAGGAGCCTGTGTCTCCAGCTGGAAGTGGGTAAGAAAACAGTGGCAACTTGGACTCATTCTGCTTCTAACTGGGGGCCTTTTTTCATTTATCGTCTACTTTTCAAAGCCGTGTTATTGCTGACAGCTGTTGGGTTTACCATTCCAGGGATATTTTTGGTATCCAAAGAAGAAACTTTCCAATATGGCCCTGGCAAAGACCCAGTTCCTCCACTTACCAATCTCTCCCCCACTTATTTAGGAAAATGTTCTAGATAGAGATCAGTTCTCTTGGCCCAGGATTTATTATTGCACTGCCTGTGAAATGGGAACTGTAAACATTCTAATATGTGCCTCTCAAGTCAAGATGAGGTCACCCACCTTCTCTCACCATTCAACAATAATTTCAGGTTTCCTAAAGCAGGATCTTATGACCCCAAATCCCCGGGCATACACTGGAACTGATCTTGAGCCATAAAAGGTGAGAGGAGAATTTTGAGATAGAGCTGAAAAAAAGACTGTAGATCTGGAGAATTCATTTGTTCATTCCACAAATACAGATTGAATACCTACTATGTGCCAGGAATTGTTCTCATTGCTGGGGATGCATCTGTGAACAAAACAGATAGAACTGTCTCCCTTGATTGCTAATTGCTAATTACTGTGCATTGCTAATTGTTGGCGCTGCGTGATGAACACATGGGGATCCCTTCAATGATTCGCTCTACTTTTACGTATGTTTGGAAATTTCCATACTAAAGTTAAAATTATAAGTCCCAAATCTCAAAAACATGATGCCAAGTAAAAGAAGGCAGACACAAAAAAAGTACATGCTATGTGGCTCCATTTATAAGAAACTCTAGAAAAGACGAATCTAATCTCCAGTGACAGAAAGCAGACCAGGGTTGCCTGGGGCTATGGGCAGGAAACTTCTTGGGAGGATGGAGGTGTTCTATATACTTATTGTGCTGGTGGTCACACGGATATATACATTTTTCAAATGCATCAGAATGTGGACATGAAATGGGTGCATTTATTCTATGTAAATTTTATTGCAATACAATTGATTAAAAAACCCTGCAAATCCTTGCTCTCATGTAGCTAGGGCTGGAAGAAATCTTAGGGATTACTTAAGTCCCTCATTTTATAGGAAATGAGCAGAGAGAGTCAGTGAATTTCTTAAGGTCTCGCAGATGGTAACAGTGGAGACCAGCACCCCGTTCTGTCCAGCACTTCCCCTTAGCTCACTGTCAGTGATACAAGGTGGGTGCTGCATTCTGAAGTGCCACATTTTGGGTGACTGTCTTCTCAATTATTTGGTTGAACACCCACACCCCAGGTCCCTATAGTCCGAGTCTGCCATACCTCCCAGGAAGATTGCAAATCCTATTACTGCCAACACTAGCTGAGATGTCAGCTGCTGCGCTGGGGGGGAAGGAGTGCGGCTAAAGTCCTAGGTCAGGATCTGGTTTATTTTCTAAGTCATCTCAGTTGATAAGCCCTACTCTGGAGAGCTTATCTTTCCATGTCCTTACTTAAGGCAAATATATTTCATATTTCCCTGGCCTAGCCATTCACCACCTTCTTCCACACCTAGCTAGGCTCTCACACCTGAAATACTCCATTGACATCCAAGCTCTGTGCTCCAAGAAAGCTGCTGTTGAGGTGGAGTAGGTCCAGAAAGGAGTAGCCAGAGGAACATGGAGGGCAGGGGGCTGCCACTATGTGGCCAGGCCTTCTCACATTGAGGAGACTGAGGTTGATGTGGAAACTTAATGAACCTTCACAAACCTACTGTGTATTAGTCAAATCCCAGAATTCCAGAATAACAATGGGATGTTAAGTTTCGGTCAAACCTAATTCTGTTATCATCCCCCTCCCCAGCACAAACAATGGGAAGTAAAGAAGGCACTGATCCTCCAAGGGCAAAACTGGATTCCCCAGAGTGTCTCTTTTCCATGACATATATGCCTCCAGAGATCAAAGGTCCTCCACTTGACGCGGGCAGAACCACCCCCGCCCCCGCCAACCCAGTCAGCTTGCAAAGTGCCCCTTGGTGCCTGTAGTCTTCCGGGAACAGACGCTGGCTGGAGGGCTGAGCCCCTCTATGAGGGAGGGGTTGAGGCTCTGTCTGCCTTCACTTCAATACACACAAACCAGGCTCTGACCCCTGTCCCTCCTGGCAGCTAGACCATCCTTTAGTCCTCTCCACAGAGATGGGCAGGAGGGCATTACTTATCCAGCAATGCAGCCCGACTCGGACAGGATCTTCTGCAAGACCCAAGACCGGAAGTGGGCTGACACAGGCTCTCAGGACCCACAGAAACCCTGGCTCCCAGCCTGTTTGGGGAGGCCCTCTTCTCCCTGTCCTCTAACCCTGAAAGGCAAAGCTCCAAATCCCTCTCCCAAATGAGCATCCTGTTAGGGGTCAGATGCCAGATTTTACCCTACTGCCTATTATCCCTTAAGTGTTTTGCATTACCACGGATTCTGCCATCGAGGCTTTTCAAGGTGGCAATGTTAGGGTGATGGCAGAAGATTCTTTCCTTGCCTTTGTCAAGCTTCTCCCTCTAGGGCTTCAGGGCTTCACAGAGGGCACAAAGGACATGTTCAACAAATCCTTCTTGAATATTATTGATCTGAATCCTGCCTTTCCCTTTCTCCTTTTATGCCTTTTCCGAGGCAGTTCTTTCTTCCTGACCCCTCCCAGCTTTCTGTCAAGTTCCAGCTCCTCTGTGAAATGTTCCCTGATTCCTCCTGCTGTCCTCTGGCTTGATCAGGCATGGCCTAGGAAGTCCTCCCCTGCTCCCCAGTGAGTTGTGTGTGTGTTACTTCAAGTGCTGGTGGGGCAGGGAGGAGATTACGTTCAAGAAACACTAGTTTGATGAACCCAGGAAGGCATATACCAAAGTAACAGCCATTAAGACATAAAGAAAAGCTCAGGAGCTTATGAAAGTGCCCAGCCAAGCCCAGGCCAGCCCAGGCCTCCAACTCTTCCCCGGAGTGGGGGTAGGGGATGAAAATGATGTGTTCGTTGGCCCTCCCACCCCCAGGCCACAGGAACGTTCCTGCAATCAGAATTATTCCTGCAATCGGAATTCTCAAATGGTGAAATCACTTGTGTGGAGTCAAAGATGCTCCGCTGAGGCTGTTTAGCTTAGAAATATTTGGGAGCTTGCTGTGCTGGAACAGGGTCTCACTGGTGACCGCTATCACTTCAAGGCTGGGGTGCTGAGAGCTGCACAGCTGTGCCCAGCAAAAACACTACTGAGAATGAAGGCAGGGAACGTCAAGGTGGTAAGCATGGTCACAGAGTAAAAGCAGGGGACCGGCGGGGGGTGGGGGGTGCTGAAAATGTGGGGGAACTTGGGGTGCCATCCCAAGAGGCAAAAAGGGCTGGGAATGCTGGCACCTGGGGTGAGTCAGTACCTCCCTCGCACAGTACCTCCCTCCTCTTGGCACTCAGCTCATACCAGTGGCTGTGCTGGAATGATGCCACCACGGGTGCCTCAGCATTCTGAACTGTGCTCCTTCCCTGTCTTCAGATGCTTTCTGCCCTGTAATGGCTGGTGCCTTGCTGGATGGTGCCATCCCCTCATCTGAACTCCTGGCTCCTCAGTCCCTTTGGGACAGGAGTGTTATGCAGTCCAGCCTCCCTTGGCCTCAGTCTCCTGTTGTCCTCCTCACCATCAGCATCAACACCATCCAAGTGTTCACCTGTATCAGGCACTGTGCTACTCGTTTCATGTAATTAGGTTTGTTGACTCTTCACAGCAACCCTGGGTGGTAGATATTTAAAACCCCCGTACTATGATCAGCAGACCGAGGCTCAGAGAGAAGTGGTGACTTTCCCAATATCCCATAGCCCAAATTAGAACCTGGTTGCATCTGATTCCAAAACCCAGCCTCCAAACATCACACCAACCTCCTGCAATTCTTAACTCTTGATTCTTGGAGTTTGGGGATGAGAAGAAGAGGGCCTTTAAAAGGCCAGGGTAGGGGTGGTGAATGGAGAGAGGGGAATTAAAATTCATTGAGAATCTACAGTGCACAAAGTAGTTTAGACTTATTATCTATTCCTGTTTATAATTCTTTTCGAGACAGGATCTCACTTTGTCACCCAGGCTGGAGTGCAGTGGCATGAACATGGCTCACTATAGCCTCAACGTCCTGGGTTCAAACGATCCTCCCACCCCAGCCTCCAAAGTAGTTGGGACTACAAGTGCATGCCACCACGCCTGGCTACTTTCTGCATTTTTTGTAGAGACAGGGTTTTGCCATGTTGTCCAGGCTGGTCTCGAACTCCTGAGTGCAAGTGATCTGCCTGCCTTGGCCTCCCGAAGTGCTGGAATTATAGGTAGGAACCACAGTACCCAGCTATTCCTGTTTATAATTCCATGAGGGAAGAATTCTCATAGTAACCCAATTTTACAGATAAGGAGGCTCAAGGAAGCCAGAGGTCTAGGGGTGAGGTGAATTCTGAGTGTCACATGGCTTTCCTGTGACAGCAATTTTATTCCAACCCAAGTCTCTCAGAAGTCAAAGCCAGTATCCTGTCCACTGTGCCATGCCACCTGCTGGGCCAACCACCAAAAACAGGTTTCTGGACTTTTCCCATGCCCTCCAGCCCTGGATCAGAGCCCTGGCTCTTGGAGGGATCTTGTAGCCTCTAGGATGGTAAGCCGCTTGGATGTGGTGGACACGGTCCATGGGGATGTCCTCAGGAGGGGCTGCAGAACCCAGCCTTGCTCCTGCCCCAGCTCTGCCAGGACAGAGGATGAGGATGGTGTCATAACTGGCCTCCATCATCACAACCCATGCTATCTGGTGGTCCCTAGGCAGGTGGGCTGGCTTTAGGGGAAGGGGCTGCCTGTTCAACAGGGCTCCTCCTCAGGTCGCTACGTTGGTGAAGTGTGCGGGTCTCGAGCCCACTTCCCAGGTTTTCTCTCAGCACAGCCCAGTCATGCAGGAGCATGCAGGAGAGGCCTCCCTCGGGGGTCCCGCCATGCAGCGCGGATGGCTGGATGGAAACGGATCATGAGGTTGAGAGGGGCCTCTATGTCACCGGGCCTGAGGGCTCACCTACCTGGAGAGACTCCCCACTCTGGAGGCCTTACCTTAAAGAGGGACATTCACACTGAAGCAAACTTGAAAAGAGAGAACATGTACACAAAGAGAAGTTTACTTGGCCAGCATTTCCCTCATTGCCTCTGGCTTTCACTGAGGACAACTAGGTTTCTGGGGAGGCAAATCTCTCCCCCCTAAGCTGGCTTCCCCCCATTCCAGTGCTGAAGCCCTGGGAGCCAGAGTCTCAGAGCTGAACGCTTTTGAGGGGAAGGAATGTGTATACAGCAGGGAAGCCAGGAGTGAGCAGAACGTCCCCAAGATCTGCAAGGTCAGATGGTGCCCTTCAACCACACCAAACACATCACTCTGCCCCTACAGTCCCCAAAGAAGGCAAGCCCACCAGTAACACAAAAGTGAAATGTGCTACTTTCATTGGCAATTAGACCATGCCATTATCTTGGGATGAAATCCCCAATGGGATAGATCAGTGAATTCTAGGGCTGGAGATTTTCTCCAGCATCAAAGGCTTTGACTCCAGCCTTGCTGGCTTTCCTGTCTCCCCGACTGTTCAGTGCTGGGGTATTTGCCACCAAACAGCCCCCTACTGTGTGTCCTTGCTCTGAAGCAAGCCACCCCGGAAAATTGATTTGAGTACGTGATGGTGCAGTCTTTGGTTTGGTGTTGATGGCACATCGCTTGCACAAACTCAGTTCATTACGTGGGTGGACAGAGGGTGAACAACAGGAATACAAAAGGGAAAGTGGAGGAGGGAGAATACGTAAGAGAGCTGAGAGAACGAAAGACAGGAAAGTCTCCACGCTGAAGCAGAGGCCACTGAAAACTGCACTGGGTGGGGGTTAGTACAAAGGGATGTTGGCCTGTAGTCAGGAAACCCAGTTGGACTAGTGACAGCTGGTGAGTCAGGGCAGGGGTTAGACAAGGGAGGCTTAGGAGCCAGGGGAGCAGAAATCTCAGCTTAGCAGACATCTCAAGAAGGCAAAAGCCTGGGGGGAACAGAAGCCAATTGAGGTATGTGATGGAACCTGACCAGAGGCCAAATTCCAGCTATGAATCTGGACAATCTCCTTGGTGATAGCCTCAGAGGGGCGAGGCTTCCTGTGCAGGAATGGAAGTCAGGCCTGAAAGCTGTTGTGCTGTTGCATCCTCGGCCTCTGTGGTGGTGACCCAGGGGCCCCCAGCCTCTAGCGAGCCAGCCTGGGCAGAGTACAGCCTTGTTGTGCCTGGCAGGTTCTTCCACGAAGGGGCTCTGTCCTTGTAGTGAGAGTGGAGAGGGTCAGGAGCTCTGGAAAAATATGTCACTGCATCCTGGCTCTTTGTAAGTGACATGACCTCTCCCAGCTTCACCTCCAGCACCAACCACCTGACAAAACCAGATCCTCCCTGTATCAGACAGGCAGGGCACCCCCCAGGTCACCCAGATTCAGTATGGCCAGCTGAGGAGTGGGTTAATTCAGGTTTCTGGAGACTGGTGGCATTCTGGTATGATGCCAAAAGGGCATGGCTTGGAAGCAAGTGGAGGTAACCCAAGACAGAGGAAACCTGGAGCTCCCTCAGGGGCTTCAGGCACTTGAATGAACCACCCTGGAGGTATCCAGTTTTGCCAGATTAGGGCACTGGTGCAGCTGCTTTCCTTGCTTGCTTAAACACATGCCCAATGTCTCCTTGAGGCCACCGCCAAATTGCAAGGCTGACGGTGTTTGCTCACGGACTTGATCCTTTCCCTTCTCACAGTGTCTTGCCTTTGACTTGGAGTCTGTCAAAGAGCCAGGACCAACAACTGCACACTGTCCCTGGCTGCTTGTGATCCGGTGACTTGGAGGCTTTTCCCCAATGTTGGGATCTAAACCAGTTTTCCCTCTTCCCTGTCAAAGCCCTTTCTTTCCCAGTTCTTCTAGGAAGGCATCTCACATGTCCTCAAGTTATTTGATGCCTTAAGTCCAAGGAAATCCTGTCTTGTGATGGCAATCTGCCCCCTGAATAGAAGGACAACCTCTGTGGGATGCACCTCAGCTTCCTTGTGTCTCTCAGTGGCCTCTGTGGGGGGCACCTCAGCTTCCCTGTGGCTCTCCAGTGGCCTCTGTGGGGGGCACCTCAGCTTCCTCGTGTCTCTCAGTGGCCTTTTTGGGGATGAAGGTCAGCTTCCCCGTGTCTCTCAGTGGCCTCTGTGGGGTGCACCTCAGCTTCCCCATATCTCTCAGTGGCCTCTGTGGGGTGCACCTCAGCTTTCTCGTGTCTCTCAGTGGCCTCTGTGGGGTGCATCTCAGCTTCCTCATGTCTCTCAGTGGCCTCTGTGGGGATGAAGCTCAGCTTCCCCGTGTCTCTCAGTGGCCTCTGTGGGGTACACCTCAGCTTTCCTGTGTCTCCCCAGTGGCCTCTGTGGGATACACCTCAGCTTCCCCATGTCTCTCAGTGGCCTCTGTGGGGATACACCTCAGCTTCCCCGTGGCTCTCCAGTGGCCTCTGTGGGGATACACCTCAGCTTCCCCGTGGCTCTCCAGTGGCCTCTGTGGGGATACACCTCAGCTTCCCCGTGTCTCTCAGTGGCCTCTGTGGGGATACACCTCAGCTTCCCCATGGCTCTCAGTGGCCTCTGTGGGGATATACCTCAGCTTCCTCGTGTCTCTCAGTGGCCTCTGTGGGGTACATCTCAGCTTCCTCATGTCTCTCAGTGGCCTCTGTGGGGTGCACCTCAGCTTCCCTGTGTCTCCCCAGTGGCCTCTGTGGGGATACACCTCAGCTTCCCCGTGTCTCTCAGTGGCCTCTGTGGGGTGCACCTCAGCTTCCCCGTGGCTCTCCAGTGGCCTCTGTGGGTGGCCATCTGTTTTGCCTATGGTAAGGCTGACTCTGCTCACGCAGCACAGAGTTGTCCTCACTGCTGGTACCTGAGCTAGGCAGGCACCCACATCCCCGGGCTCAGCCCCGAGTTGGTTACAGGGGTGCGATGGCGCATGAAAACCTCAAGTGAGTTTTCCCGTTAGTCTTTTGAGGCTTTCTGAGATGAGAAACGCAGTATGTGCATCACTGCCATGGGCTTTACTCCTTGGGCTTTCATCCTATTTAAAATGTATTTCTGCTCTTTCTACACAAGCCCACAGATGACTCGGGCTGGTGCCATTGACATTTTTCAGAAAAGAGCTTTCGACTTAGGGACAGATTTGGGTCACTTTTCCAACCTGCTAACTAGATGTGGACTGCTCTTTTTTATTTTTTTCCCCCAATTTTGGTATTTCTCCTGAGAGAAATCTCTAGCGCCAAGGTTGTAAATGTCAGACATTTAAATAACTTGAAGAAGTCTTTAAAGACCTGCAGCTGAGAACTCTCTAAGGATCAACATTAGTCAGCTCCAAGTGTGGCCAGAAACACCTCTTAAACAACGTCAGCTTTCCGTTTCAGCCTTCCTTTTTCCAGATGTTCTAATTCTCTCCTCCCAACTGAATTCAAACTTACCTAATCAATGCCCTCTCCCCTGACCCCGCCCCTCTCCACAGCATTGAGCATTGAGGTGAACTCTGAAGGTCTGGGGAGGCAGGGGGAGTGGGAACATGCACAGGAGATCCCTTCAAGGCAATGACGAAGTCAGTCTTTAGGAAGACTGAGGCAGTTTTGAAATTGGCGGGAGCTCCTGGACAGCCCCATCCTTTCTCTTTGCCAGCCTCTCATGGGGTGATAAGGACCCTGAAGGCTTCCTTGACCCTCCAGGCAAAAGAAAACAAACAGGGTCTTTCTTGCTCTTTACTCCCAGCAGGGAACTCTCAAGAGGCCCAAGGACAGAAAGCACAGGTCCCTTGTGCTCTAGACATCCAGGCAGAGGTGGACTCCTGCCTGACCCCTGACTCAGGGATGTATTTCCTCCTGCTGGCTCCCAGGCCCCCTCATACCCCTGCCCACAGGAGCACCTTCACTTCTGGCCAGGGAGAGCTTTAAGGGGCTCCCTGCCTGTCTGAGGCAAGGCAATGCCTGCATGTTAGTGGAGTAAGTCATGTGCCTGCCTCCCTCCCGGTTTGTCCTTCCCTCTCTTCCTCTCTCCTCTCTGTCTAGGTTTTTTCCCATCCCTCAGCCCCGCACCTGTTCACCTCACCCCTGTTCTTCACACCCTTCCTGCCACGTGCTGCTCAAAGAGGGATGCCTCTCAGAAGCCCTGCACTTTCATAGGCTCAAAGTCTCAAACTGAAAGTTGTGAGCCCCAGTGAGAATTCCTGTGACTGCCAGGGCTTTGGAAAGGGCTTTGGCAGTGTTCTGGAATCTGCTGTACCTCAGGGAGAGATGATTCTTCATGAATCCACACTCTAAAACTCCCTTTGTGTCTTTTATGATTAAGGTTCTTCCCTACTTCCTTCCCACCCTGTGGCCTCTCAACAAAACCCCCTGGCGTCCTCTGCCACACCCTAGACCCTCTCTCTCCTCACACCCATTGCTGATGGTGCCCCCTGGGGCTCCACTGGGCCTCCCCACTCTTCCCCAAGCAGGAAGGGGCTGCTCCTGCATCTCTGCCAGTACAGCTGGAGACTGGTGCTCTGTAAGCCTGGTTTAATGTGGTTTTGCTGAGATCTGGAGACTCAAGTTTAAGTCATCTTGTAGCCCTGCACTGATAATCCCCTCAGCTTCAGTCTCATCCTGCGTTTCTGTTAGTTGGGCCTGGATTCTTAGCCCTACTTCTCATTCTTCTTTGGGTTGATTAACTTAGATTAAAGAGAAATTAAAATTCACCCTACCATCTGAGCCTTTAGTTTCTCCTCCTCCTTTTTTAGGCCTCTGGGGTCCTACTTCCCCTATTTTGCCAGGGGCACAGTTAATCCTGTCCTTAAAGGTGACTTGCAGAGGTCCTCAGCCCCCAGCCATCGGGCAGGCTGTGGCATGTGCAGGGAGCCCTGTGGCAGCAGGGGACAGTTGGCCCAGGGAGCTTAGACTCTAAGCCCTCCTGGCTTGGAATAGTGGGCCTGGAGCTGTGGTGGAGAGGGGCTGAAGAGGAAGTGATATTTACAAAGAAAGAAGGTGATCTTAAATCTGGGCTGTTCCAAGCTTGTGCTATCCAGCGAAAACATGAAAACCAAAGGAGGAAGCAAATGAGGAGTGGTGACGGGACCAAGCATCCGGGGACGTTCAACCCCATGTGCTCGAGTCTGGCTGAGGCCTGGACCCCACCCGTCCACTGACACTATCCCCCACCCCCACTCCCACCGTGGAACATTTCTAAGAATCACAACATTGTCATTCTGGGGAGTAACGGCTCCCCAGAAAATCTCCTTGAATAGAATGGAATTCCTCTCTGATGGTTCACAAGGCACAGGAAGGTCTTTTCTGCACTTGGAGAAGGGGAGCAGGGGCTCATCTGACAGTATGCCGGGTGACCGAGGGCTGACTGCCTGATGGCAAGTCTTCCCTGCCTGGGACCCCAGTTCCACAGCCCCACAGCACTGGGGCCCCTGCCTAGTAAACTCTTACACTGCACATCCCCTTCACCTCCCAGCAAGCCTGCCAGCCGGCTACCTCAATTGTCAGTCTGAATGACTGATTGCTTCAATGGGCTACAACACAACAGAATTAAGACACATACACTATATAACTTTAAGGACTGCAACATGACCCTCGTCCCATTCCAGCAGAAGGCCACTGCCAGGACACGGTCTTTATTCTGTGAATCAAGCCCAGACTGAAAGCTCTGAGCTTCAACTGCCCTGTGTTACATGCCCCCTCCAACTGGCATCACAGCAGGTCTGAGAATCTGGAAGGTAGAAGGGAAAGTGCGGCCGAGAAGGGAGAGGGTATCTCATAGAAATGCGCTTTTACGCAGTGGGCCTCCCAGAAGCTCCCCGCAGGACCATCCTTCCCGCTGCCAGTCAGTGAATCCCAGCTTCGCGCTCTGTGCTAGTTCCACAGAATGACCACGGCTAATATTTAATTAATATTTGCCTTTAAACTGACCCATTTAGAAAACAAACCCAGTTCTTCATAAAGAAACCTTATGTCTCTGCCATACATAGAAAACTAGTGTCATTAGTCATTTTCAATCTAAATAAATAAATTGAATCTCTATTAACACAAAAGGTGTCCTGTGGCCCATGTAAATCATCATCTTGGGTGCTGCTGTAGTAGGTTACATGTTTTCAACAGCAAACATGTGGGGCCCAAAGACACTGTCTTAGGGAGAGCCTCAGCCACCTCCGCCCTTTGTCATTGTTGCTGTAATAGACATCCCCTGACCGCTCTTCCTGGGTGCACGCAGCCTGCCCCGCAAGTACCTGGGCCCGACCCACGGTGCCGAGCATGCACAGGGACCAACTTACAATGCGCGGTTTGAAGGGTGGCTTGATCTTCTTCTGCTCCAGGAGCACCCAGTCAATCTCTTTGAAGAATGGGTGCTGCTTGATGGCGTCCTCACCGTTCTGCGATGCCACGCAGCCCAGGCGCTTGTGGGGATTCTTCGTCATGAACTGTGGGGATGAGGACAGAGTCGGAATTAGTGACAGAGGCCTGGCCAGCACAGGCTATGAGGGACAGATGGACATCAGCCAAGGCAGCATCTTCAGCATCGCCTCCCGAGTCTGTTCTTTGCAATTTCAGGGGCCACATCTGTTGGGTTTTTTTTTTTAAACTCTTACATAGAGTTGACTATGTCCCAGACACCATTCTAGACCTAGTACATGTATCAACTCATTTCACCCTATGAGGTACTATCATTGTCTCTATATTATAAACGAGGCACTAGAAGCACACAGAGGTCAGCTAATTTGGCCGAAGTCACCCAGCTAGCAAGGGGCCAAGCTGGGATTAGGAACTCTGGCTCTTACTCTCTGATCCCGCTCAGATTCTCAGGTCTTCTCATCAGGGAGACTGCGGTCTAATAAACTCATTTACACGGAGAGGTCAACAGTCCTTTTTGAGGTAAGGAATAAGGACCAGGTAAATGATCAAATGTATTAATACCTCCTCCTGCTCCTTTCCTATTCCTGGACCCAGCCCCTCTCCACTGTTTTTATGTTTGAATTTGCAATCTCTACACAAAATGCTCATGAAGGTCAAAAGATAAAAAACAAGAAAAAGGCTTATTCCTTTTCGATGCTTCTAGGTAAAAATCACATAGATGTGTTTTATATTTTCTGGGTGGTGTCTTGTGTGCCTCACACACCTAGGTGAACTTGTTATTCCTATTAAATGAGTCAGTCCTGAGGGTAAACATTAATTTAATCGAACACACGTATACCAATAAAATCTTGGGGGAAAAAAGTGCCAGTGGGTGGAAATATTTCTGATAGCTACCCGAAATAACAGCACGTGTGTGTTGTGTGTGTATGTGTGTTAGAGACAAAATGTCACATTTCATAGTGTGAAGGCTGAATGTCTAAACAGAATAACTTGAGAGAATAAACTATAATCCAAAGGAATACATCTTTGGTATAATTTCAGGCTTAATCAGCAAGGGAGAGAGCCTCTAACTATTTCTTGCCTGGTGCCCTTGGAACCAAAGCACCTGGCCTCGAGTTCAATGCGACTGGAGGGGACAGCCCCAGATAAAGAGTAAAAGGGGTGGAGAGTAGGCATGAGTCAGGAATGGTACCAGTGTGCCTCATCTTTCTCATCTACAAGTCAGCAAGGTAACCCCTACTTTAACTCCTTGGATGGCTCCCACCATGACGTCCATACTCCTTAGTTTGGCACACAGGAGCTCCTCAGCCTGAACCCTGTCTATCTACCTTGCTGTCCTTTTGCATTCTTTCTTCCCTCTGGTTGAAAGTCCCTTTCCAGTCCCTAGGCCTTCTCTAGGAATTACTCAAAATGCTACCTCGTCTGTGAAGCCTCCCCAGATTCCCTCCTCTGTTGATACCGTAGACCCCATGCTTCTGGTTTATTTAAATTATAATTTGTCAAAACATCTCTTCCCCTTGGTGAGCTCTATGATTTAGGAATCTGTCTTATCTGCCCCAAACCTGGCTCAGTGCCTGGTTCCCATTGTACACTCAGTAAATCGTGATGATGGAGTGAGGGGCTAAAGGTTGGGTCTCAGGGCACAGTGCTGAGGGAGGAAGACTGTGGCACAGCCACTTACTGTTGCGCAGGTTGTGCACTGCATACTTCTATGATACAAATGGCCTTCTCTAAAGTTCTGCATCACCTTCACATAGGCCCTCGGAGACACAGCCCAGTGGCTAGAGTCATGGAAATCCTGGTCTGGCCCTGTAGTCAAGTGACTGCATGAAGTGTTTTGAGGCCAAGGGTGCAGTAGACTCCTCACTTCCTCAGCTCCTCCCGTCCTCCCTTTTCTGGGAGGGGAAATATCAGGGTCAGGGATAAACACAGAGGTTTGGGCATCTCAGGAACTGCCCCTGAGCCAGACGCTCTTCTCAGGGGGAAAATGCTCTTCTCATGAACGTCTCACCCTCACGAACTGGTTAACCGGTTAGGCATGACTTCTAACTTCTGGATCTCTGTAGGTCAAGGTTTTTCAGCCTTCGTGCTGTTAACATTTTTGACTGGATACTTCTTTGCAGGGTGGGTGGGGAGAGCTGTCCTGTGCATTGCAGGCAGTTTAGCAGCCTCCATGGCCTCTACCTACTGCATGCCAGCAGCACCAAAAATATCTCCAGACATTACTGAATGTCTAAGGGAACAGGACAAAATTGCCCCTAGTTAAAGGCCACTGCTCTAAGGTCTCCAAAATAAAAGGGCTCAGCTGGTATGCTGGCAGGGGACTCACAGGGAGATGTGATGGGCTGGTGTTGGGGCCTGGGATAGTGGCCAGCTCTGCTGGGCATAGTGTTCTGGTGGCCTCGGGTGCAGCTGAGGTTTTCCCTTAGCTACTCGGCTGACCTGGGAAGAGATGGGGCTCCAGGAATCAGGAGGCAAAAGCTCCCATGTCCACCCCAAGTTAATTACCCAAGAGAGTTCTCTGCAGTGATTTGGAGTTGCAGCTCCAAAGTATAAGTAGAGGCAGAACCAGTGAAGATATGCCTGTTGCAAGATCTCATTGAGTGGAAAAACCAAGATACACCACTGACAGGAAAATGAGATATGTGTACAGCATTCCTACAATTGTATAATACAGAAAAAAGAAATAAGTTATATTTGTATTTGCTTGTATATATCTAAAGAATTCCAGAAGGATATGTAAAAGCCTCAAAACGTAAGTAGAGAGTGTGTGGGAAATGGGCAGATGGAAGCAAGGATGAGACAGACACCTTTCACTGTTTCCCATTTTATGCTTTGTGTGTGTGTGTTTTTTAAATAGCATGCGATCAAACAAGCAAGCAAATAATGAAATATTTAAGGCCTAACTATATAAACTGAACAAAACAGAATTTGAAAAGTTGGACAACTGAGTCCCCCTAAGCAATGCTCCTTCCCACTGGGTGACGTGCCCTTCCTAAAGTGCTTTCCTGTAGGAAAGTCAGAATGGAAGAGGCTGGGAGCCCCTTTTGGATACTGAGAGTCTCGCTGAATGCCTGGCCTAGCAGGTGCCCTGTACTCATCGATGAAAATCCCTCCTCTCCATCCTTTGGACACACGAGTCTCCATTCTGCATCAAGTGCTGTGGTGATGAGACACGGTTCCTGCCCTCATGGGGCATGTAGAAGAGTAAGGGAGGCTGAGAAGAAACATGTCATTGCTAGAGAATCAATTAGCGAAGACTGTAATGAACGCCCCGAGAGAAGCACAGCAGGCTCTGACAGTGTGATGGGCAAGGAACTTGGCAAATCATTCCCTGAGAAGCAACACCTAGGCTGAGACCTGAAGGAGGAATGTACCTAGGCAAAAAGGGCACAGGGGGAGAGTGGTCGGGGAGAAGGAACACTAAAGACACTTGCATTCTATAGGCCCTGGACATAGTCCAGCAGAGCCCAGCAGATGAGGGGGAGTGGCTGAGGGGGAGGCGGGGCCTGATGCAGGACCCTGGAGGCTGTGTGGAAGATAAAGATCTTTAATCACAATGTGATGAGTTTTAAGTAGGGGACGAGGCAAGAAATGGCTAGATTTGCATTCTTAAGAGATCACTCTACAGAGATGAGAAGGAGGCAAGAGGGGCCACCCGCCTGCCAGTTAGGAGGTCCTGCAGTTCACCAAGGGAGAGGTGGTGGTGGCTCTGATGGGGGTAGTAGGGAGGAGGATGGAGAAAGGTAACTCAGATGGAAAAGGTTAGCAGGGGGAATGGACTTGATGTCTGGCTAGCTGTGATGGGGACAGAGGGATAGCACCCCATTTCTGGTCTGCTTAGACAGGAAGACAGGGTGCCATTTACTGAGCCACGGAATTTGAGAGTGAGCAGATTTGAGGGGGACCATCCAGAGCTGTTTGAGTGTATACTGAATGTGAGGGACCCCTGGCCAGCAGAGGGGAGGAAGTGAGTAGGGAACTGGAAACACAGGCCTGGAGGCTGGAAGATGGGTCTGGCTGGGTATACCCCTTCCTGAGTGCAGGGTGGGAGGTGGGAGAGTGCAGTGCAGGGGAGAGCACAGGGTACCCAGGGGACCCGGGGCCCAGGCCTGAGGAACAAGAGAGGCGGTGATCAGAATCCATCCATGAAGGAGCCGAACAGGGGCCGGTGAGTGACACCAGCAAGGAGCTGGGAAGAGCAGGGGTCCCTCAAAGACTGTCACCCAGGAGGCACCCAGGTCGAAGTTTTCCTTGGCTCTCAGTTGAACTAGTTATAATCGTTTCATTGAACTAGTTATAATCAGTTAACGTTTCGAGATTTTACATAAAAATCTGGATTTCGTGCTTCTCTTGGAAAGCCAGATCTGGTGAGGTGAGGTCCTCATTGCTGCTAGGGGATCATCAGGGGTCTCCATTTACCCTGCCCCACCCAGTCCTGTTCACCTTCCAGGGCTCCTGCAGGCATTTAACTTTGCAATCTGTGATAAAATGGGAAGAACAGAGAGCTAAGAGCTGTTTCTGTTTTTCACCAGTTACATAGCTCCTACAATGTGCTTGGCACTGTTCTCAGTCCTTGGGATGCGTCTGAGAAATAGGCTGGAAAACGTTCCTGCCCTCATGAAGCTCAATCTTGTGGAAGAAAACAGACAATAAACATAATACATAATATACATATAGTGGATTAGAAAGTGAAACTGCTATTAGGGATCAACTGAGCAGGATAAAGGTGGATAGGGAAGGGGACAAGTTTTAGCTTTTTGTATTAAAAAAAAAAAAAAAAAGCCTCACTGAGAACACACTACTGAGTCAACCTCTGAAAACGTCGGCACTCAGAGGGCAGCAGAAGGGGTAGCAAAGGAGATGGAGAAGCAGCTGCCCAACACCAGAGGAGACCCAGTCCCAGAGGGCAAGGACAAGGAGGGCTTTAACACAGAAGGGCTTGACTGAGCCAATGAATGTGGCTGGGAGGCTCCAAGGCAGGGATCCTGAAAGCTTCAAAGAGCCACAGGGGGCCAAGGAGAAATGCGGGTGTGAAGACATCAAGGCAGAAAAGTGCAACAGAAGTCATTTCCATGAATAGCAAGAACCAAGCTCGGAGTGAGAGGCCCGGCCCAGAACACACATTGAATTTGGAAAGTTGGACAAACTAGTTCCCCTAAATAAGACTAGTACCCCTGAGGCCTTCTCACTGGCTTGGGGCAAGGGCGGAGGACTTTGGAGGCTGGCAGGAGAGGCACCCTCCAAACCATGCTCTCCCCAGCAGCCAGATCTACTTTCTAGGTGTACCAGCCAGGTCACTCCCCTGCCTGGTTCTCCGAGGGCTAGCCCTGCACTGGGAATCGAATAGAAGCTCTCGTGGTGGCATAAGAAGCCCTGCATACTCAGGTCAGGCGCAGTGGCTCACACCTGTAATCCCAGCATTTGGGAGGCAGAGGCAGGGGATCACGAGGTCAGGAGATCGAGACTATCCTGGCTGACACGGTGAAACCCCGTCTCTACTAAAAATACAAAAATTAGCCAGGCATGGTGCTGCATTCCTGCAGTCCCAGCTACTCAGGAGGCTGAGGCAGGAGACTCTCTTGAACCGGTGAGGGGGAAGTTGCAGTGAGCCGAGATCGCGCCACTGTACTCCAGCCTGAGCGACAGAGTGAGACTCAGTCTCAAAAAAAAAAGAAGCAGCAGCAGCCCTGCATACTCAGACACCGCCATCCCATCACCCTCCTTGCACCCACTCTCCCTGAGCTCCTTTTGGGCTGTCCACCCTGGCAGATGTTTTCTAGTCCAAGGCATGCGCACTCACTGTTCCTTCTGAACAGACATCCTTCCCCGCAATAGCCACCTGACTGAAACCTCCCCTTAGTGTCCCCTCATGGGATAGGCGTTTCCAGACCCAAGAGCTCCCCATGCAGCCTGTTACTCCTCATTTGCTGAGCCGCTGCATGTGTCTTTTTGCACTTGTTACCATTGAGTATAATATACAGTCATTTGTCTGTTCATTTATTCACTAGTCTGTTAGCAGGGACTGTGTTCTTTGTATCTCCAGTGCCTGGCATAATGCCTGCCAATAAATATTTATGGAATAAATGAATAAAATAGTCATTACTAGATGCTCAATAAATATTTGTTTAATAAATGAATGCATGAATGAACATACTCTATTTGCCTCCTTCACTTCTCTTATCCCAATTGTGGCTACATATTGATATATTTTTAATTTATTAAAAATAACAAATAATCTCACTGGATTGGAAACTTCACAAGGCAGAGACCAGGGCTCACCAATACTTATTCGGCATCTAGCACCATGCCTGGCATGTTGGAAGCGCTCAATAGATAGTAGTTCATTGAATGAACGAATGAAAGGGAGAGGGAGAAGAGTAAGAGCAGAGGGGAAAGACGGAATGAGGCGAGGGAAAAAGGAAAGGAAGGAGAAAAAAAAACTACAGAAAAGGGTAACATGTTCTGATGTGGAATTTTCTAAAACATGGTACATGCATCCTCAGATACCTACAAAATGGTTTTAGATCTTTCAAAAATTTGTATACAATAATTTACATTAGGCAGGGCATGGTAGTTCACGCCTATAATCCCAGCACTTTGGGAAGCTGAGGTGGGTGGATCATGATGTCAGGAGTTAGGAACCAGCCTGGCCAACATGGCGAAACCCCATCTCTACTAAAAATACAAAAATTAGCTGGGCATGGTGGTGTGTGCCTGTAATCCCAGCTACTCGGGAGGCTAAGGCAGAAGAATCTCTTGAACCTGAGAGGCGGAAGTTGCAGTGAGCTGAGATCACGCCACTGCACTCCAGCCTGGGCCACAGAGCAAGAATCCATCTTGAAAAAAAATTACATTAATTCATTATGGCAAGGGATACTGATTTTCTACCTATGATAATGGTATAAAATTTCTTTGTAAAATACAGGCTGGGCGTGGTGGTTCATGTCTGTAATGCCAGCACTTTGGGACGCTGAGGTGGGCAGATCACCTGAGGTCAGGAGTTCAAGACCAGCCTGGCCAATATGGTAAAACTCTGTCACTACTAAAAATACAAAAATTAGCCAGGCATGATGGCAGGTGCCTGTAATCCCAGCTACTCAGGAGGCTGAGGCAGGAGAATCACTTGAACCCGGGAGGAGGAGGTTGCAGTGAGCCAAGAGAGCACCACTACAATGCAGCCTGGCCATCTCAGCGAGACTCTGTCTCAAAAAAGAAAAAAAAAAAAAATTCTTCGTAAAATACATATAATCAGGTAAATATTGGAAGTTGATTAAAAGAACAAGAAAAGCAACTAATAGTGCAGAAGACACTTGAAGATAGCAAATTTTGTGACTACAATGTGCAAACGACTGAATTTTGGGGCATTCGGATGCAGGGAAGAAGCCAAGTTCTGGAAGTCATGGTCCCTGGGCTGTCACCCTCGTCCTGTCTTAGCTCAGAGGGGTGACCTTGGGCAGACTTCTTGCTTAACTTCCCTGCAACTCAGCTTTCACGGATTTCAAAAGGGTACAGGTAACATCACTCACTTGACACAGTACAAGCATTGTTACATCGTAGAGATGGCTGTGCTGAGAAAGCATAATGGGTTTTCCCATGTGAGGGATGATTCCTAGGGCAGAGTCTGTCTCTGTATTATTTGTCTACATCCAGCGGGACTGCATGAATTTCCAGTGGACCAGATCTTTTCTGATTGGCTCTTGAGCCACAGCGATGCTGTCATGGACACAGTAGGGCAGTGCCCACCCTCCCTCCCCTCCTCTCTGTTCTCCCTCACAGGTCCCTGATGAAGACAGGCCACAGGTAAGGAAGTGACGGAAGTGGCAGAGGTGATGTCAGCAAAGTTGAGTTGCTTCTGTTCCCTCTGAAAGGCTGGAGGACACAGATGTAAACAGTGCCTCATCTCAGGAAGCACAGACATGCGCTCCTTTTCCCACCAGAAGAGCAAGTCATCTCAGGCCCCATTCTCTTGGCAGCAGCCCTCTGCACTGCGCCTGAACTCCCAGTGGCAACTGCCCTTAGTCCTTCCCATTCCATGGTGATGAGAAGTGGGAGGGCGAAAGCTGGACAGAGAAAGGGAGAAGGGAGTGTGTGTGTGTGTGCGTGTGTGTGTGTGTGTGTGTGTGTGTGTAGGGGAGGAGCCCAGGAGAGCACAGCCATGGGTGAGGGGCAGGGACTCACAGCTTTCAAGATGCTGACCGCCTCCTTGCTGAGCCACACCGGGTACAGCACGTCGTCATGGAGGATGGACTCAAATAGGTCGTCCTCGTTGTCGGCCTCAAAGGGAGGCTGTCCAGCCATCATCTCGTACATCAGCACCCCCAGGGCCCACCAGTCCACGGAGGGGCCGTACTCCAACTCCTGCAGGATCTGTTCAGGAAACCGGCAACGTCAGGCACCATCAAAGGCTCCCACCCCAGTGACACCCGTGCTACGAACGCCCGTGGGAAGGACTTCAATTTTAAGTCACTCCTCCCTACCGTTGAGTCCTAGTCCATGTGAAGTTCTAAATCAGCAAATTCAGTGGCAGTTGAGTTTGGAGGCACTATGTTGGGGGCCGGCTATCGTCTTTCCAAAGTCAATATCGACAGTCTGTCTTCCAATGGGAACATGAGCACCAGAGAAAGTTCCTGACTGGCATGAGGGCCACATTTGAAAAAACTGCATATTTTGACACTAAAATCAGGGTCAGGGGAGCACAATGCAGACTGAGAGAACGAGCAAGCTGTAAGTGACTCAGAGTGCAGCGAGGTCACATCTCCCATCTCACACACAGTGCAGGGCACAGCTCACTGCCTGAGTGGAAAGGTGAGCAGAGGTCTTCTTTACATGGTGCGACACTGAATTTACCTGAGCCCTGTGCTTCTGGAGAGGAAACTGCAATGAATAAGTCTCCCCACCCTGTCATGGTCTACCTATAAGGGACTACTATACTCTTGCATATTCTAAGAAAAAACCCATCTCTATTGTTCATCATGATTCCCATAAGATACACTGAGGAATCCCCCACTTTGCCTCTACAAAACCTTAGGCCCCCTTCTTTCCTTTGGGGCCACCTTCACTAATGAACCCCCTATTGTAATAGCCAGAATCAAACCATCTCCTTGATTGGTACATTTTGCCTTTGACAACAGTCACTTGTCTTATCTATGCTCTCTGTCTCTCTTTTTTCCTCTAAAGGTGTAGAGTCAAATTCACTCAGATTAAATGCATGTATGACATGATGCTACTGAATACAAGACATCTTTTCTGGCTGGGCGCAGTGGCTCACACCTGTAATCCTAGCACTTTGGGAGGCTGAGGTGGGAGGATCACTTGAGTCCAGGAATTCGAGACCAGCTTGGGCAATATGGTAAGACCCTGTCTCTTAAAAAAAAAAAAAAAAAAAAAAATTAGCTGGGCATGGTGGTATGTCTGTAGTCTCACCTACTCAGAAGGCTGAGGTGGAAAAATCACTTGAGTCCGGGAGGTTAAGGCTGTAGTGAGTCATAATCACGCTACTGCACTTCAGCCTGGGTAACAGAGTGAGACCCTATCTCCAAAAAAAAAAAAAAAGGATCTTTTCTGATTGGCTATTCTATTTGGTCTGCTCTCCATACACATATGTCATAAATACATGATACACACACACATATAAATATGTAGCAAGTCAATGATGTGTGTATATATATATACACACACACATATATATTCATACATATATATCATATATATATGGAGACGAGATCCAATAGAAAAGACTAGAATTTAATATCACCTTTCAGCTATAGAGAGCTTTGTATTTTACAGTATGCCTTTAAAATATAACATATATAAATAAAATATGTAGCAGGTCAATGATGTGTTTGGCTCAGAGGAAAAATAAATGCTGAGCTGTCCCCTCTACAAGGAAGAGATCATGAAGTGATATTCCCATTCCACAATTATTTTCTCTTCTTATTAGAGTAGGATTAGGCATGGCTCTGCCCAGAACAGGAGGGTGGATGAGATGGCCTATCCAGGTCCATAATTCTATAAAGAATTTCAAAAAGTGAAGGAGAAATAAGGTTGGTGTGCATGTCCTGAAAGGGGGAACACTTTGAGGACCCTGAAAAACAAGGTAAAGTTCATGCCTCATCATTCCAGCCCATAGGACACCTTGGGCAGATAATGTCTCAGGCTGGGGACAAGGCTCCAATTTAGTTCTCAGATTTCATGGTGGCCAGGGAAGAGGAGGCTGAATTCAAGTATCTGGACTTTCTGTGGTCTACTCAAAATACCCTTCTAGAGATTACAAATTGCTTAGGATTAACTAGACAGATTTGGATAGAAGAAACATTTAGAAACAGTTAAAACACTCACAGTTTAGGAATCTTCTGAATTTGGAATGAAAAGGAATGTGAGCAAATGCAGCCAACTCTACATTACTTGGGTCTGGTAATCTTTTTAGCTAATACCTTTGGTCTAAGCCCAGTGGTTAGTGTTCCTCGAGCTGTAAGGTCAGAGCCATGGGCTCCACTGTCCGGAGGAGCCAGCGATTCTTCTGTGCTCCAAAGCCAATGCCAACTCCTCCCTCACCCTGGAAAGACACAGCGCCCAACTTAAGACCCCTGCCTGTCCCTACGAGTTGCAGGCACTTTCTCACTTTCCACATACCACTGCGTTGTTAGTTATTTTTTCATGGCCAACTGTCTCCCCAGTGCAACTAAAAGGTACCAGAGGGTAGGAGCTGTAACATGCTCCTGAGCCCATTGCTGTGGCCAGCCTGTTCTATCACCAGGAGACAGTCAACATTTTGTGACCGGCTAGCATGCATGGCCACTGTGTGTATCTACCGGGCATGCTCCCTCCTCTCCCGGGCTCAGGGCACACTGGGTGCTACAGTGGCCGCCCTCCAGCTTCTCAGAGGGAGGCAGCTGGGTTCTGTGCCTTCAAGGGGTGGGGGAAGGTGGCTTGTGTGTGCTGAGACTGGATGGTGCTGTGGAAACTGCAGAGCCACCCTGCCACCCCGCTCTAGGCCCCTTCCACAGCCTTCTCGTTTTGGGTGGCATCTTTTGTAAGATTCCTTTTAGGTTTGGCTCTAATTATCTGCTTCCTACTTAACTGTTGGCAATGGATCTGGGCAGAAGGGCAAGGCTTCCATGCCATGGGAAGGCACCTGCAGTGGCGGCCAACCCCTCAAGTGCATCAGAGCTGGGGAGAAGGGAGAAGGCATTAGGCCTGATGATGCCATTACCAAAGGCTGGTGGCCACTTCCTGGGGAGCAGGGGCTGGGAGTGGAGAAAGCAGAGGGGCTGCCACGGGGCATACCATGTGGTAGGAAGAGAAGCCTTGGGGCAGAGCTCCTGCCTCCAACGGTGTCTCTGGTTTTGAGGTTAGCTCAGCAGCTTATCACCTCTCCCATTTGAATAGAGGCTTCTGCTTTCTCAAGCATTTCCATGCTCTAATCTCAGATTCTCAAAGCAGCTTGATGAGGTAGGTAGGGCAGGAGTTATGGCTCCTTTGAAAGATGAGAAACCTGAGACTCAAAAACATTTTGTGACTTCATCAAGGTCACATGTGTGCATTTGTGGACAAGTCTGGACTCAAGACTCAATTCTCAGGATTGTGTTTCCTATCCCATCACACAACCCAACAATGATGATAACAATGAAGCCACCATTTAGCCAGCACTCCCTGTGGGCTGGGCACTGGGCTAATGCTTTAGAGGCATAATCTCATTTAATCTTCCCAGTAGCCCTCGATGAAGGCAGCAATACCTTTATCAGTTATAATTTGCCTACAGCAAGACCAGGGATTGTCATTGCCAGTGCAGAGATGTTTCTGCATAGTGGGCACAAAGGCTAGAGCAGGAAGGAGGAGTGTCTGTACTTCATTGTGAACAGAGATCAGAGTTGTTCATTGTGAGTCTCATCAATGGATTGCTTTTCATGAAAGCTGAGTGGCTGTTTTGTTCATCATAAAGTGAACGTTCTGTCTTGGGTTGGGTCCTTAACTATACCATGGGCTGTCAACTGTTAGACTCTGGAATCAACTTACAGAGGAACTGGAACTGAGTATTCTGACAATGAAGAATGAATGAAGAAGATGAGAAAAGCAGTTCCCTGTTGAAAGCTCTCACTTTCATTTATTGTTCCTTGAAGGTTGAATTCCTAGTGTTCTTGCTAAGGGAATACACTCGCAGAGAGACTGAAATCTCTACTCTTCAGATCTCTTAGAAGATAAAGGTTCTAAAGGGAAACCACCTATTACTCATCACCTTCACTTCGAGATGTTCCTCAGGCCTCCCCTGTCTTGTCTGGTCTGTGAAGCCTCCTGACCGTCAGTCCCTCACTCCCTGCCTTCTGATCTGCATGGCTGTGGCCTGCCTTCTTCCTGGGATAGATCTGACTAGGACCCTCCTCCACTGGAACCCTGAGTGGGTCCACAGATACTACAGGATCAAAGCCACATTCCTTGGGTCTTTATCCCAATCTCATTCATTACAATGAGTACCAGGAAACCCTATGATCTAGCTACACTTTTTAACTGTCCTGGAAAAGCCCAAGATGTTTTTGTCCCTTGGCCTTTGCTCATGGTGGAATGTCATAAGTTCTCATTTTTTAACAAACCTTTCTATAAGAGCCTGATTTGTGTGCTGGATCCTGGCAGTACCCAGATTAGAAACACAGACCCTACCCTCAAAGGATCCAGGGCCCAGGGACATTGAACCTCCTTTCCTGTCCTGCCCCCGTTCCAGTCCTGTTGTTTTCAGGAATACCCTCCCCACCCCTTCCGTCAAAGGAAATCCTCATTCTTTACAACTCAATTCATCCACCAGGTGCTCCAAGAAGCCTTTCCTGATCCCTGAGGATACCATCTTGTTTTATGTGCCTATTTATTCTGCTTAATTAGTTGTTTACTTATCTGTCACTCCCTTTAGACCAAAAGTTTCTTTAGAATAGGACAAGTGTCTCAGTGATTTCTTTATCCCCACATTGCTTTGTGCCTAGCAGGTGCTCTAACAATGCCCACTGAAAGAAATGAGCTCTGAATGGGCTAATACCTATCTGATCCGCCATGGGCGATGTTAGTGGGGATTGGTACTTCTTTCCTATCTTACATGTCTCAGAACCATGAAGATCATTTTGATTGTCTATGACAGGCCATGTCTTAAACCTGAATCATATCACACCAGGTATCTCTCAGTTTGGGCAGGAATAAGGCAAACACTTCATGCCGAGCAAAACATCCCAAACAACTTTCACGAAAGGCGACCTATTGGAATGGGCCACAGTGAATATCTCTGATATCTGTATACAATGAGGCGCAGTCACTCTCCTCTTCCTGCTCCATCCTGCATACCCACAGTGTACAGCTGCCACTATGCGGGAAATGGCAAACAGTTCCTGGTTTTACTGTTAGTAAATTATAGCTGATAAAGTGAAGTGCTCCCGTGATCAGTGATGCTCCTTTATTCTGATTTTATTTTTTACTTTTTTTTTTTGTTTTTTAATTGAGACAGGGTCTTGCTCTGTCACCCAGGCTGGAGAGCAATGGTGCAATTATGGCTCACTACAGCCTCAACCTTCTGGGCTCAATTGATCCTTTCACCTCAGCCTCCCGAGTAGCTGGGACTACAGGTTTGCACCACTATGCCAGGCTAATTATTGTATTTTTTGTATAGACAGAGTTTCACCATGTTGCCCAGGCTGGTCTTGAACTCCTGGACTCAAGTGATCTGCCTGCCTTGGCCTCCCAAAGTGCTGGATTACAGACGTGAGTCACTGTGCCCACCCTATTCTGATTTTAAAGACATGAAAACAATAATAAAAGTCAACAAATTTCTCTTGGTCAAAGATTTATTGGTGGTTCTGGACTAGGATGGGAAGAAATGTTCAATGAGAACTTGCCCAGGTTTGGGAAATAGCCTGTTACTCTCATTTCACTCATCATCTCCCCAACACTAGGACTTCTTGACAGACATCAATCAGCAAACTTCTTACCTTCTCTTTTCTCCCTCCTCCCTAGAATCCATCCTGGTTTTCCAGAGCCTTCCCCCAGTACCACTAGATGACCCCAGTGCATGGGTTTGGAACCCTGCCTCGGTCCTGGCACCAGGAGGAGGTGAACCTTTGCACACAGGTCTTACCTCGGGAGCTATGTAGTCAGGAGTCCCACAGAAGGTGGTGGTCGTCACACCATTCAGAATCCCTTCCTTGCACATCCCAAAGTCAGCCAGCTTACAGTGACCTTCTGCATCCAGAAGGATGTTGTCCAGTTTCAAATCCCTGCAAAATAGGCCAGAATCATATTGTCAATATGCCACTCACCCCAATATAATCTTCTTGAGTTGAAGGTATGTGCATATCTTAGGGAAATCTCCAGAAAAAAAGTCCTGAAAGAAGCTTGCATTTCTTGAAACCCATCTGAGTCCAGGGGATCTCTCTCACGTTAGTCAGCCCCTAATGGCACCTCCGCTTTCTTCAGCAAGAGGGAGGAACTTCCGTAACCCCAGGAATATATCAACTGCTGTGGTTTCATAGATCTAAGTCAGTAGGTATATATGGAAGCCCTGCTATGCACCCATATTCATATTAATCAGACCCTGCTGTGAAAGAAAGAAGCATCTACCCCTGTCCCTCATGAACTAACCATGGGGATCAGCTGGGGGTCCCTGCATGACACATAGAGACATCAATGAAACAGATAAAACCACCTAAGAGTCAGGCGCTACTTTATAGAGCACCAAGCGAGCTATTGTGTGTCAGAGCGGGAGACCACAAACAGCTAGTGCAGGCAGTGAGGGCCTCCAGGAAACAGCGCCCCTCAAGAGAAACTTGGCTAGGAGGTAAGGGTCGGATACACTGTGAGGAGAGAAGATGGGAGAGAGGAGAAGGCCAATATACCTGATGCAAAAGGTAGTGAGGAGGCCAGAGAATTGGGCCGCAGTGAATGGTGAAGCAAGACAGGAATGTTTTGCTCAAAGAGCCTGGAATGCTAGGAAAAAGAATTTGAAATGCATGCTAACAGCAATAAGCATCCTGCCTGCATGAGCACAACGCATTTGTAAGATCTCTTTCCTAGGGGCCAGCAGGCTGGGTGGGGGAAAGGTCTGGAGGCAGGAAGGCAAGCACATTGCTTATAATCACCTGGACCCACAGAGCCCACGTGGTTCTGTGCGGCAAGCAAGAGCCATAGGGGCATGCCAGTCTTGAGCAGTGCAGCTCCCTTGGGGCCTGTTTTACACTTTGGGGTTCTAGGTAAGAATTCCCTGCCACCATGCCTGGAACCTGCAAGCCTGATCCCGTAGAAGAACCCAGACCGCATTGTGGTCTCCATCCTGGGCTCCCCGCAACAGCCATTCTGGGATGGAGGGTGAAGGGTCTTGCAAATAAGGCCCATTCCTCTGCACACAGAAAGCAGCGGGGCCTGCTGGTGTCAAGATGTTAACTCCGGTCATTGCCGGGGATCCAGGCCTGAGTGCAAAGGTGGGGCAGGAAGCACTTTAGGACCTGCCTGCATTGTACCCATGACCCCATTTCTGCTTACAGCTGGGACTTCTTGAGAGAAAAGAGCATATAAAATGTGCTGCTCTAAGCAAATGCTCATGAACTACAGAAAGAACAGTGAGCCCAACCAAGCTGAGCCCCTGGGACCAGGGTTCCCTCACCCCGACCCTGGCCACTGTGTGTGGTCAAGGCCCAGCTCTGGCTATGGGTGATGGATCAGTGAGACAAATACTGGGTTGGGACTCAGGGCCTGAGTTTGTAGCACTGGTTGCAGCCTTGTCCTGGTAAAGTCACCTTGCTGGTCTGTGACCTTATCTGGTGAATCAGAATGACACGCTCCTGCTTGTAGGCTTATTTGAAGGACTGATGATGTGTGTAAAGTAGAAGGTCTTTAACATTGTCACACTCACTTTCTTCATGAAGGAACCAAGTTCAAGGGAACTGGGTGAACTGTCTGCCTACTTGCAAATGTCCGAGTCCTTGAGAAGCTGACAGCTGGGGCCCCACTGAGTCACATGCCCCTCTATTTCCTCTATTTTGTAGTATCCAGTGCTGCCAGCCCCCATGGCACACACGATCAGCACAATGGTGATACTAATTGAAAAAGGAACAACAATGATGCTTCTTTATGTGTGGGAAGCACCTCGCAGTTCACGGTCCACGCTCAGCACTGTGAATTCCATTAAACAGTTCCATTGCACAGTACTGTGAGCTAGAACAAGCACACGTGGCAACTACCCTTACAGAAATAAGTCAATGGAAGCCAGAAGAAGTTAGGTGATTACAGGTGGTGAAGGATTGGTGGATCCGCCCTGCAAGCCAGCATCCTTGTCCCCGTGTGCCGCGCTCCTCTGCCCTCCTGCCTTCACATTGGTTGACTTCCTCTAATGCCAGTCACCAAGCCCAACTTGATAAAATACCCCAAATGCCACCCCCTAAGCACTCTTTTCAAAGCCTTTGTTATGTCCGAGGAAGGACTTCTTCTAATTTTGCATAAATTGAGTGGATTCAGAAGATTCCAAGCCAGCTTGAACCTTGCCCCTTTTCTGACTCAGGCTGCAAGGCTCCGCCTTTCCTTCTGCCCGGGGTTGTCTCAGGCGGGGCAAAGAAGGAGGAAGGCCTCACTGCTCCCCAGCTCCTGCTCTTCTTTGCCTGCCCCTGCACTGGCCCCAGAAGCTTACCCTCCCTTTGCTTTCTACCCTTTCTTCTCCCCAGGAGAAATGTGGTCCAGGGTGGCTGCCACAGCCAAGCATGGTCTGCAGGCAGCACGCAGCAGCTGCCCTTGGCTGTGACTAGGGGAGGCCCTGGCCAAAATGCTTCCTCCTGCTGTCTTGCCACTGAGGCCTGAAGCCTGCCCCTGGTCACTTCCTCCAATTACCCCTCTGTATTTCTTGAAAACTCTAACTGTCCATGTAAAACCAACTCCAGGAAGAGTTAGGGACTTATGTTCCTTTCCTTAATGACAGAAAAAGTTAGAGTGGGTCCAAAGACTTCCGGGAGCCAGAAGGGCCATTGCCAGGACTTTCTATTTCTCTGGGGGGTCTTCAGTTCCATTATAAAGAAAAGAGCTCACACCTCTGGGACTAAACTTGCCTGGCACTGGGCTCTCAGTGGCAAGCAGTTCATGAGTGGGGTTTCAGTGGATGGGTTGGCTCAGGGAAGCTCAGTGCCTATGATGGCTCAGGGGTGGGGGTAGGGGCAAGATGCAGTGGAGGTGGAAGGTGGTAAGAAGAGAAAGAGCTAGTCTTTCCCTAAGAGATTCCTTCATGGTTTTCTTACCAGCACTGCTACCCCAGGATCTCTGAATTTCCACTCCTTATTCCTGCCCCAGGAGTCTCCTGGCTGTATGTTTTCAGTGCTGCCTCTTTGCTAGGGGCCTGTAGACACTCCTCGGGAGGAAGATTGGGAATAATGGTTTCCCAGCCTTGCTTACTTTGGGGTCCTGCTGGCAGGCAGAACCGGGCAGGCTGTCTATTCTCCTGAGGGTTCCCATGGTGTTCAGTGTTCAGGGGACATGGTCAGGCAGGTAGCAAGTACTCATCAAACTTGCTGGAGACTGACAGCTTTGCAAAGAGGGACAACTACCCAGATATTAGTCCCTGTGTACTCGGTCCTCAAATGCAAGGCCAGGGTACTTTTGAGGAATGGGACATTTTTTAAAGAGGGGGGTCATTTTTTTAATAGAGGGGGGGAAACCCAGCAAAATTTCTTTCCTAATATGTGAGCCAATGTGACCAGCCTATACTCATTTATCTATTTACAGTTTCATTCAATTTTTCTTCAATAGGTAATACATTCATGTGTTCAAAAAACCGAAAAGTATGAAAGGGCATGCAGTAAAAATTCTCCCTCCTGCATCCATTCCCTGACACCCTTTTCTCTCTCTACAGGCGATTTCTTTTTATTCATGCCCTGTATATTCTCTTGATCATACTTTATATATAAATAAGAAAATATGATTATATATTCATTTCCCCTCATTTAACTATACTGTACACGTTCTTTGGGACTTTATCTTTTGCACTTAATATATATTGAAGCTCTTTCTGTCTTGGCACTTAAAGAGCCTTCTAATTCTTTATTGTGGCTACATAATACTCCACTGTATTTATTGGGGGACATTTAGGATACTTCTAGCATATGCTATCAAACAATGCTGCTGTGAATAACCGTCTACATAGGACATTTCACACATGTGTGAAGGTAACTGTACACATTTCCTAGAAAAGAAATTTCGGAATCAGGTACTACAAGAATGTGAATTTTGATGGATGTCACCAAACTGCCCTTCTTGGAGGCAGAACAATTTATACTTCCATCAGCAACATATGACAGTGCCTGCTTCCCACATCCTTGCCAACATGGTATATTATCAAGTTTTGGTAGTTTGATAGGTGAAAACAATATCTCATTATATCATTAAGTTTCTCTGTAAGTTTGAGCATATTTTCATATATTCAAAAGAGATCTGTATTTTTTTTCCATGAATTGTTGCCCATTTTTCTTTTGTGGTGTTTGTTTTTTATCGATTTTTAGTAGCTCTTTCTATATTAGGAAACAAACTTCAAGCATGAAAGGGCATACAGTAAGATAAGAATTGCAAACATCCCAGTTTTTTGTCTGACTTTTGGCATTGCTTATGGTGGTTTTGTCATGCCGATATTATTTATTTTTATGTAATTGAATTGATGTTTTATAACATGGGTTTGGATTTTAAGTCTTAATTTGAAAGGCTTTACCCATTTCAAAGTTATAAAAGTATTCTCCCAAGGTTCCTCCTAGTACTTTTATGTTTTCATTTGATAAATGTAAGTCTTTGATATATTTGGGACTTGCTCTGATAAAAGATGTGTGATATATATCCAACTTCACTTGTTTTCAGAAACTTAGTAAGTTGTCTCAATACCATATGCAGAATAGGTCACTTTTCCTCACTGATTGAAACACCACCTTCATCAAATACTAGTACTAAATCCTCTCATGCACTTGGATTTTTCCTGTACCTTTTATTCTACAACGTCACTCTATACCACACTCTTTTAATTATTGCAGGTTTATAATGCCTTTTAACACTCGGTAGTACCAGTCTACATATTATTTTTCAAAATTTCCTGGCCATTCCTGTTTATTTTTCCATATGAACTTTAGAATCATTTGTCTAGTTAAAAAACAATCCTGGTGATGTCTTTATTGTGAATATGTGTAAAGTTATAAATTAACTTAGGGAGAGTTGATATTTTTATGATGTTGAGTCTTCCCTTCTTATCCAATAATACTTTGTGTCTTTCCATTTTCATGTCATCTGTGTCCCTTAGAAGCATTTTAAAATTCTCTCATATAGATCTTGTAAATTTCTTATGACATTTTATGGCAGATTGCTGGTTGTCCCAATATCTATTCTCACTTTCTTCCTTTGTAAGAGAACATTTACTTTCTATTTTTTAAGCCAGGTACATAGCTACGTAGCCATGAACTAGAATTAAAAGCTGCGCTTGTGGCTCAAGCCTATAATCCCAGCACTTTGGGAGGCCGAGACGGGCAGATCACGAGGTCAGGAGATCGAGACCATCCTGGCTAACACGGTGAAACCCCGTCTCTACTAAAAAATACAAAAAACTAGCCGGGCCAGGTGGCGGGCGCCTGTAGTCTCAGCTACTCGGGAGGCTGAGGCAGGAGAATGGCGTAAACCCGGGAGGCGGAGCTTGCAGTGAGCTGAGATCCGGCCACTGCACTCCAGCCCGGGCAACAGAGCGAGACTCTGTCTCAAAAAAAAAAAAAAAAAAAAAAGCTGCACTTGGAGCTGGGTGTAGTTATGTGACTAGGTTCTAGGCAATCAGATGTGTGGAAGTCTCCTTAAAAGGAAGAGCCTTACTCTTCTTTTTCTTTCCTCCTTCTATATATTCTCTCTCTCTCTCTCTCTCTCTATGTGTGTGTGTGTGTGGGGGGGTATATATACACATATATATTTATACATATATACATATGTATATATACACACACACATATATACACATACATATATACACACACATACATATATGTTCTTCTATATATTCTGTATATTGCATGAATGAGGATATAATACCTAAAGCAGTAGCAGCCACCTACAACCATAAAGACAAGGACTAAGTCCTAGGAATGGTCACTGGACCATCAGCCTTCAGATAACTTTCATATGAAAAAGAAATAAACTGGTATCTTATTTAGAGCACAGTTGTTTTGGGTTTATATGTTAATTGTAATGGAATCCACTTCAAAATAATACAGGCTATTATTTTATATTTTAAATTCCTCTGGTAAATGGGGGCTTTCTTCTGTTATGTCTTCTATCTGGTCGCACACGTATAGGCTAGGTATTGATTTTTGTTTATCATTCTGTGCCCTGCCATTATACCGAACCCTCAGTTTTTGTAACAGTTTTCCAGTTGATTCTCCTGGATTTTTCAAATTGTCTGCTATTAATGATTAATTTACCTCTTCCTTTTTAGTACTTATACTTCTAATTCATTTCTTCTGTCTGATTGTGTTGACTGGAACCTCAAGAAAAATGCTAAGTAATAATCGTGATAGCATCTTTGGTGGTCCCTGATTTTAGGAGGGCCACTCCTACCATTTCCCCCTCAGCCTGAATGCTTTTGTGATAGCCCTTGTTGCCTGACACCTGGATGGATGGCTACTTTACTCTCCACTTGAATGAAGACTTACGAGAACTTCCATGGAACCCCACTTCCTCCCCCAGTGCCAAGAGCCAAATGGGATGTGGGCTATAGGAAGGTGATAAGAACGAGGCTCTTCAGCTTCCCTCGAGTCCAGTGTGTCTTAACCTTGCCATGCTGTGACCAGATTGACATGTGGGGCTGGATAATTCTTTGCTGTGGGGGGCTGTCCTGTGCACTGCAGGATGTTTACTAGCACCCTGGTCTCTATGCATTAGATGCTATGAGACGCTATGCATCTATGCATTAAATGCATTAGATGCTATTAGTACGCCCCCTCTCCAGTCGTGACAACCAACTGTCTCCAGACATTGCTAAATGTCCCTTGCAGGCCCTCTGGTTGATGACCACTGCTCTAATCTGAGTCTTAAGAAGCGATCAGGGCTCTTAACGTGGCCTGGCCTGGAGTCAGACAGAGATTTGGAAACCATGCCCTAGCTACAGGGAAAGGGTGCATTCGCCTGGCGCATCCTCTGCCATTTTATTCCTGGGAGACAGGAATCCTGACTCTACCAAGCCTGCTCACATTTGGCATCTTCAACCCACATTTTTAAATGCATGAGGAAACTGAGGCTCAGAAAAGATAACTTGTCTGAGGTCACATGGCTGGTAAGAGGCAGCGTGGGCTGACCCTACATAACTGCCTGTGACCACCTATTAGATAAAATGAGAGAGGTATGAGTTGGAAATCTCTATTTGACGCTTGGACTAAAATTCCTCTGGGCTGGGAAAAGAAGTCTTTGTGGTGAGGAGAACATGGAGCCCAGTGGATCACAGACACTACCAGGCACAGACCCACTTCGAAGCAGGGTGACACAGTGAAGGCTCTTCTGGAAGATCTCTTCCAGAAAATCACAACATGGCAAGAAAGGAAATTCCCTAAACAATGTACTTTAAAAATATTCTATAAAACCTATCTGAGCAGGAAAAAAATAAGACCTAGCAGTTATAGTGTCAGGGGAAAAACAAAAAGTTTGACTTCTAAGACCAAGTATACAAACTAATTTATTAGGGGAGGAAAACGGAAAGGCATCAGTGAGTACAAACAGATCCCTAATGTGATTTTGCTGCAAGGCAGTGAAGAAATGGTCTAAGACTGAGGGAGAACTGGTATGCAAGGAAGGTCTTTCATCAAGATATCTGCTGGAGATGGGATGAGACCAGTGGTGGGTCAAATTCTACTTCTACTTCTAACGTGACAAGAAACTGACTTATTTTTTTTTTGAGACAGGGTCTCACTCTGTCATCCAGATTAGAGTGCAGTGGCACTATCTTGGTGCAACCTCTGCCTCTCAGGATCAAGCGATTCTCCTGCCTCAGCCTCCCAAGTAGCTGGGATTATAGGCGTGCACCACTACTGTCCAGATAATTTTTTTTTTTTTTTTTTTGTAATTTTAGTAGAGACAGGGTTTCACCATGTTGGTCAGGCTGGTCTCGAACTCTTGACCTCAAATGATCCACCTGCCTTGGTCTCCTGAAGTGCTGGGATTACAGGCGTGAGCCACCGTGCCCAGCAAAGAAACTGACGGTTCAGGTCTCTAGCAATGTGTCTAGAATAATTTGAAACACATATTTTGGCTTCTAAGAATTGCCTCCCAGGTTGGCTATGCATGTATGTAATTCTGTGTATAATAGTTTATGTATAAGAAGTTGTGCCTACATGTGATCTGAGATGCTGAGTGGGTGCCCAATGTTTCTCTTCCCAATGTCAGACCGGAAGTGGGGCAGCTGTGAATCTGAATCCCAACTCTGCCACTTACCAGCTGGGTAAGGTTGGGCTGGTCCAACATATCTGGAAGACTTAGTTTTCTTATCTGTTAAATGAGGATAGTATTGCCATGATGGAATGATGTAACCTCTGCGAAAGCTCTAGCACAGTGCCAGATCCATGATATCCCAGAAATTCTGCCTCCTCCAGGGGTCTAACACTCATTTCTTAAAATACACATCCCATGCCAGTGCAAGTCACTAAATCCATAAAAATCCTTTTATTTTTGAAAAATACTTAAGGTCTCTTATGTGTATAAGGCACTGAGATAGGTGCTGTGGGATGAAACATATGAAGTATATATGACTGTAACATAGGGGAAAGGGACAAACGATGTGGAACAGAGATGAAACTGACTGAGACTTTTAGCATAGCCCAGTGAGAAAGTCAGGATTCCTTTCCCCGGGACTGGGGAATGACACGGTGTATGGAAACGCAAAGTTCCCCGGGAAGAAAGCAAAGACAATGGGGCTCACAGGTAGGGGTGAGGCTGTGCAGATGTTGATCAACAGGATTCACGCAACAGCTTCCAGACACTTATACTTCTCAGGACTGGCCACCACTGTGTGCTATCACATACAGAATCCCTTTCCTTCCCACAACAGCCCAGGGCAGTCGGTATCATCATGGGTTTGCAGATAAAGAACCTGAGGTGGGGTGGGGGTGAGTAAACAAGACTAGGGAGGTGACTGGGACCTGAACTGTAGATGTTTAGTGGAATCCTGTTTTCTTTACCCTGCACCTCAGCTATCTCATCTGAATTTATCCTTTCCCATTTGGAAAATTGTATTTTTCTATATTGATGGTAGATTCCCTAAGAATAACAGCCAGAAAACTCTCCTTCTGTAAACCATACAGGATCCAGCAAAGAGTTAGCACGTGTGAGACCCTTAACATATCAGAAAGAATGAGACACAATTCTTTTATGCTTGACCTGAAAATTCACCATAGAAGAGCCCTGTAATGCTCCTTTATTCTTCGCTCATTTTCCAATGCCCTCACTTCCCTGGCATGCAAATTCCACAAAGCTCAGGCCTGAGTGCTGCAGAAATAACAGCAAATTCCTCCAGTAACTTGAAGATAAGAGATTAGAAAAATTACTTCGTGTCCTAGAGCAGGCCCTCGAGGGAGATTATGAAGAAATCCTGCTTGTTTTGGGACAAATAGTGAAGACTCGTGAATGGCTGTGGTCAATCAGACGGGAATATTGGCTCTTCTGGCAGATGTTACCAGGCACCTTCATAAATTTAGTAATACACTTGAGAGAAAGATGTTTTTTCCAGCTCAACATTGTGGCAAATGTTGGTGACTGGCAGGCACCCTCTTCCTGACATTCTCTACACAGGCACCTCCCATCACTCGCAGGAAGCAAGTCCCTCAAAGACCACCAGCCAGAGGCCAAACACAAAGGCAAACAAAGTGTGTTTATTGCCCCTCCATCAAAAAAAAAAAAAAGCATAATTTGTTTCTGAGCCCAAGGTAAATGATTTTCAAGTTCTCCATTGCAGTGCTGATAACCGAGAGTCAACGATAATATTTCATTCTGGGTCAATCTCCAGGGAAATTCTTCTCCAAGTCTTTGCATAGAAAAATTCAATCATTTAGAAGCAAAACAATTAACTACTTTTCTTCTTCCAAATGCTTTTATATCCCAAGCTCAGTGTGGAATCTTTTCTATCCCTTACTTCGTTTAATCCCAGAAGTGTTCTGTGAATCTGGTAAGACTATATTATGCTAGATGAGGAAAAAGGGTTTGAGGGGTTATTTAACTGGCCCAGGACATACAGGTGGTGAGTGAGCAACAGAGTCCACCCTGCCTGACCCCACTTCCATGCTGTGAATCACTTCACTGTGTTGTTTGAGGAGAAAAAAATATACATTGTGTCCACACGGCCGCCCTTTCATGGGACAGAGAACACAGTTGTAGTTTTTGGGGCGGTGGTTGTTTCTAACTCATGGAAACATGCTTATAAGATGTAACTGATAAGCCAGACAATGCTATTTGGATCAAATAGATGTCCTCTCAACTCGAGAGAGAAGACTTTGAGCCACTACACTGACAGCTGGAAGCCTGAGGTGTCAAACAACATCTTGGTTTGAAGCCAAAATAAATAGCCTGGTACCTGGTTGATCCCGCTAACAGAAAAAATAACAATAAACAGCCTGTGGCTGTACCTGGGCATTAAGCCTTGGAATCACTACAGAGTTGCTTATCTGATTGCATGATCATCCAATTACTTTTTTTTAACCCATAATAATGAAAGTACATTCTTATCCTTAATATTCATGGATAAAATTCTGATCCCTGCTGAGGAGAAACGCATTGCCTTGTGTTTCCAGCATGTGGGTGAGCTACCCTGATGATACATCGTGACACTTACACCTAGTTCCCCTATCCCTCTCCAGGTCAATCAACTTGGTCATCAAAACAGCTGTTTGGGCAGAGCCCAGGACAGACTGACCACAAGCAAGTCACTTTTCTGAGCATTACTGTCCTCAAATATGAGATAAGACGGCTGGATAAGTTAATCCCCAAGGGTCCTTCCAGTCTAAGATCCAGGAAGCAAAGGCAGCTGGAGCCCGTGAAAGAACTTGCTTGAACTTGCAGTCCTGGCTGTTGCACACCAAATGTTTCCCCTTTCCACTTTGGAGCAAACCTTTGCCAGCAGGCATTTTTACACGAAATGTAAATCAGATGATGCTCCCCTGCTGCTTGCATTCTTCAATGGCACCCCAGAAGCAGGGTTGTCAGCATGGTGTGAGAGGCCCTTTGTGGTCCCCCATGGCCTTCTAGCCTCATCCATCCAGTTTGGATCAGGAGAGTGTATGATGACGGATGAGGCTAGAAGGCCAGAGGAACCTTTGGGTGGTCCCTGTCTCCTGTTCCACCATGAGTGTCTATCCTCCACAAGCGACCATTCCATGAGGGCAGGGTCTCCAAGTCCCCACAGTGTCTGATGCATCCCAGTGTCTCAATACCTACTGGTCAAAATGGATGAAGGAATAAGATCAGAAAAGTGAATTCACAGATCGTGGCCCCAAGCAGCCAGATGATATGAACATGCATTTCCAGATAATGTATGGAATGATTAAAACATTTTTATTGAAAATTATTAAAACTAAGGCCAAAACCATCAGAGGCAGCTGAATCCAACATTCTCTTGCACTTTCCAATCCATTCTCCTTATTATACTCAGGAAGAGAACCAAGCAACACCCTCTTGTTGTGAGGTCTCTGCCTTTATCCCAAAGATGCCTCTCTTGACCATTTTACCTAAAGCAGCCCCTCACTACCAACCCCAACCCTTCCTTTAATCTCAGTCACAGCACTTTGGTCAGCTCCTCCACAACAATGACCACAATTTGTCATTATTTTGCTTATTTCCTTGAGCATTATTGGTTTCCTCACATGAACTCCAGGAGAACAGAGATGGTGCCTTCGTGTTCACAGATTGGTCCCCAGGGCCCTGCAAAGTACCCAGTATTCGATGTTCACTGAATGTCAGAACAAAATGATGGGCAGGGTCTCTATGAAGTCCATTTTAGCATCCATCTAATTGGCGGCATGATTACAACTACTGATACATTGATTGTCTACTTGGCCCTATTATGTAACAATTCTATAATAGTTACTGAGTTTTACTTAGAGTCTGTTTGAGGATATGGAGAGGGAAGAAAGACACAATCCCTGTTTTCAAGGAGATGCCTAGGGTCTAGAGGGACAGATGGACATGAGGCCAGGGTACTAGGATGGCAAGTTCTGAAACCAGAGGGAGAAACAGGACATCATCACTGCCTTAGAAGGCAAGGATTGCTGGTCTCACCTCTTTTGGGCCCAGAGATTTGCAGCTCCAAGTCCAGCCAGCACTCTGTCGCCACAGAAAGGGCCACTCCAGCTAAAGGACCAAGAGTAACCTTTCTGGGGGCGTTCCTGGAGCCTGGTGGAAGTGGACCATAGAACCCAATGCAGGGTCCAGAATTCCCGGACAGGAAGGCCAGAAAACTGCACTTCAAGCTCCTTTGTCAGGACCAGAAGCTGCCAAAACTAGTAGGCGTATGTCTTCCATGTCCAGCCACGTAAAGAGCCACGTGCTAGGAGATTGGTTAGCCCCTTGTAGGTCACCCCAGCCCAGATAAAGAGCTGAGGAAACACAAATGTAACTCCACACAATTTGACGGGGATGTAGGGAAGGCACGTCTTCCTGCAAAGTGGGGGTCACCCAAGTTACTTGGAGGATATCAGAGGCCTCATTCAAGGTTAGAAGGCTGAAAATGGACTGACCTCTGAAGTGACAGAAAACAGATTTTATTATTCTTAAAAAAGAAGTCTTACATTTGTATTTGTTTAATTTGGCCATGGAAGGTATTTGCTTTAAGACCATGCGGTGCTTTCCAACGGCTAAGAAATGTGTCTGTGTGCGCACGTGTGCGCATATGCATACATGCCAATAAGAAGGGGTACGGCGCTGCGCTTACGCCCTGTTACGGGCCTAGACCTGTGGTCTGATGGACAACGAGGCTGCACGGGCTCAGGCGAACGAAGCAGGTTAAGAAGAGTCCTCCTCTTCATTGGAGAGGACATAATCTGGTAGAGTTTACAAATCAAAGGTGATTAGAGATAAAGACAGCCTCCATTTCTCCATGTGATGGACGTCTACTGAACACTTATGACACACCAGGAAGGCCCAGGGTTTGGAGGGAGGCAGGAGGACAGCAGCAGTTCAGCTCGTGCATGAGCTCATGCATGCTAAACATTACTGATTCCTTAGAGGGACCTCACTGGACATGCTGGCTAGGTGTAATATGTGAAGGTTTGGGCTGGAGGAAAAGAATGGATGTGGGTGAGATTTTTCGAGAAGAGGATCACATATAGTGTGAGAAGAGAAGAGGGCTAGAAATGATCTGTGAGCAAGCACGACGCCTGATGGCTGGGACTTGGGACAGAGCAACCATATAGGACTTTGGTGTTCGAGAAACCCAAAAAGAGAGAGAATCTCAAACAAAGAGTGTAGTCAGTCCGTGAAGGGCTCTGAACTTGGGTGGTTCAGAGGTCTTTTCATCCAGCTGAGGCCCAGGCAGATAAAGTCACTTGCCCTTACTTCTATTTATTTATTTTTTCTTTTTATGCTTTGAGACTCTGATTTAGAAATAATAATAATAAATAATAATAATAATAATAACTTGTTATATCTTTTGAGAAAAGACTTTCCAGACTAATAGAGGAATTGTGTATCAGGGTCTGCCCAGTGAATAGCTTTAGTAAAGAAAGGAACTGTAAACCTCAAACCCGCCAATGGGAGAGAAGGAGAGTTCCAGAATTCCACTTGGAGAAAAAAAGAAAAGCAAGCAATAACTCTTGGAGTGACACTGGGAGACATGCCCTTTTTCTTTTTCTTTTGTTTTGAGACGGAGTCTCTCTCTGTCACCCAGGCTGGAGTGCAGTGCCCGGATCTCAGCTCACTGCAAGCTCCGCCTCCCAGGTTCATGCCATTCTCCTGCCTCAGCCTCCTGACTAGCTGGGACTACAGGCGCCCGCCACTATGCCCGGCTAAGTTTTTGTATTTTCAGTAGAGACAGGGTTTCACCCGGTTAGCCAGGATGGTCTCGATCTCCTGACCTCGTGATCCGCCCGCCTTGGCCTCCCAAAGTGCTGGGATTACAGGCGTGAGCCACCGCACCCGGCCGACATGCCCTTTTTCAAGGCAGTAGAGTCGGCATGTGAGAAGAACCCCATTCAGAGAAAACCCCAAAAAAACCCACCAGAGTTCCGTGTTCCATAAGCCTTCCAGTCTTCCAAGCAAGAAGGACCCAGCAGCTTCTCCTTTGCCCACCCTCAGCCGTCCCTGAGGAGCAGGTTAGTTGGGGCAATGGTGACCCAGCCCAAATCAGCTCAGTGTTCCTGGGCGATCTCTTTCCTCTCCACTCCACCAGGCCCATCAGAAGGGGTGCCTATACTCTGGACATTTCTTTACTTCCTTCTTTTTAAAAATCACCCTTCCCTAAACTATGATCCCTTCTGAACTACTCGCAAATCTGCTCCATGTCATTGAGCTAAGATGGACCCTTATGGCTTGAAATGTAACTTCCCCCAGGGAACTTGCAGAGATGGATCAGAAGATCCAGGAGAGTCAGTAGAGGTGATGAGGCATGGGGCACAGCTTCAAGACCACTTCTCAAATCCTGGCAGGAAGAGTCTAGATTTCCCTCTCCAGGGCCCTCCTGAAGGCCACGGCCTTACCCCTGCCTCTGAGTCCATCCCCAGCCAACTGCTTCCTTTTACCTCCTTTAACCTGAAGACTCTACTTGGAGCAAGATTTGAATTTTCTTGAAGCCATTCAGCTAAAATTCAGAGTGCTGTTCAATCCCTGACTTTGCTGGTAGTCATCAGCTGGATTATGCTCACACTAGAGCAGGTTGTTTGGCCATAGATGTGGATGAAATATTAGTAAGTTATATTCAAGGAAGAGAGGTACTTAAAAAGGATAACCTATCTCTGCTTTGGGAAAAAGTGACCCCCAGTTTTTAAGCAAAGTCTCTCAATTACGATTCAGGTCATGGAAGCATCCTGATGGCACAAGGGTGTGCACACATAGTATAGCGGACCCTCACGTTTACCATTTGTAGTTTTACTCTTCTCAAGCTACTGTAAGGGTCTAAAACAAGCAGCACTTTCTACCTGTGTAGAGGACATATCTTAATGTGTTTTCTGATGAAGTTACGTGTGGGTAGGTTAGCTGGCCAGCAAATGAGCCAGACCAAGTGGAAACAGAGTAATGAGGTCTGTGGAAGGAATATTTCTCAGCCAGAAAGCAAGTGCTTTGACCAAACTGAAGAAAGGAATGTGGAATTTGTTGGTGGTTCAGATCCATGACAAATAAATCCTTTAAGCAGTCGATTCTGAAATAAAGAAATCATGACTTAAAAATTTATTTTAGCAAGTGCTATGACAAAAATTGAAACTTCAGTGAAAGCTAAAAAGATAATTAACATGTGTTGTGAGAATGTGCCCAGACAACATGTAACTCTCAATGTTTCTATGTATCAGTGTCATGTTATATTAATCATACTATATACTTTATTACATATAACAAAGTATACATATAAGGTATAACAAAGTATGTATGATAAAGTATATAGTATGATTAATATATGTAATGGTATATTTATATATACATGTTCATATTTTATATGGTATAATATATACATATGGTATAAATATGACATAAAATCAATAAAAGTTTAATTATAACTTATTAGATTATACTTTGTGTTGTCTCTTTCCAATTTTGTAATTACTTTTACCAACCCAATGGTTTATGCTAATAAAAATGAAAACAACCACAAAAACAATTATACCTGAAACCTTAAGAATATACAAGAGCAAAATCTGTCCTCTTATCAGGCTAAAAAAAGAAAATCACACAAAAACATCGCTATTTTCATGTGCTAATAGTCCCTAAGGGAGGTAAATTAAACAAATACTAATTTCCTAATCTGTTGATGACTGTCAAACAGCTTTTATTGCCAGAGATTAGCTGTTAAGATACATACCCACAACCATACCTGCTCTTTTTTGAAAACATAAGTGTTCTGATTTAATGGAAAACCACTGCAGGGCATAAATATAAACTATAAAACAATTAAAATAATAAATCCAAATGGCAGCATTTCCCAGCGAGTCTTACAACATCAAACTCAGCAGCTTCCAATCTGCAAGGCTCTGCCCTGAGCCCTGTAGTTTGCCAGGGCAAGGAGCAGGCACAGGCAGCTTCAGCCAGCAAGAACACGAGGCTGCCTGGAGTGCCTGGTGGAAGAATGAGACAGTCAGCCCAGGGCTTAGGAGGTTCCAGGGCAGAGGCTACCCACAGGCTCCTCGTCAGCTTGTTCCCTTTCATAGAAAAAACCCATATACTCATGCATTCAAATATTCATGGAGTGACTACCACGTGACACGCACTGTTCTTGGCACTATGGAAACATGTTCCCTATCCTCTTGGCGTTTATATCCCAGCGTGGAAAGAGACAATCAACAGATATAAAATAAATAAAATAAATAAAATAACGTTGAGGAGTAAAACGTACACGCTGAGATTAACTCTGGTCCATGCCCTTGTTTCTTTTCCACTCATCAACAGCTATGTACTGAGCACCTGCCTTGGCTCCCGCCTTCCTTGGATGGGAGGTATCATTCTGAGACTCGGCTTCTGCCATCCTCATGTGAAACAACGAGAAAACCATGAAGATCCTGTGCTCACTGATGGTGCTGTTGAGCCTTTACTAGTGTGCCTCATGTGGAGGGGTTCCTTGAATTCTCCCCAACCTCTGAAATAGGTACTATCATCACTCCCATTTTAAAGATGACAAATCTGAGACCTAGAGAGGGTGCACGCCCTGCCCAGGGGCCCACAGCTAGTATGGGGGTGGGAAACTAAGATTTGAAACTCACAGAGCAAACCCTTAGTCACCCAGTTTCTAGGCTGGACAGTGGAGGAAAAGGTCCTGAGAAGCCCTGAGCTCCTCCAAGAAGGACCCACATCTGCTATGCTTTCCATATTTTCCTCAAGTCCATAGCACCTGCTCCAGAGTCAGGTGCCCAGGAGCAGAGCCAGAAATGCTGACTGCCTGGTCACTCTCTGGTGGTCTCTCCCCAGGATCACCAACATTTTCAGTGCAGAAGGTCTTTAGGTGTGTGGTTATCCAGCCCTGACTTTTCAATGATGACACTTCATTGGCTTATCAATCTTATTTGTAATGGTCAACCACATATTTGGGGCCATTGGAAAAGGGATTAAAAAATCGAAGACATAAAGATTAGAGAACATTTACCAAAACAGGGAGCTCCCATGATGCTACTTAAGGATTAGTAAGGCCGAGACGCCTGAGCCTGAGCAGGAGAACGTGACGTCTCCCAGGCTAAGTTTGAAGATTACTCTGATTTAGTATTAATAATGTGTGAATACAATGTCTTAGTCTCACTTAGGTTCAGGTTCCTAACCCGTAAAATGGGGATAACAGTACTCATTTGAAAGGCTTACTGTGATGCCTAAATGAGGTAATATGGAAAGGGTTTATACCAGTTCCTGGCACAGAGTGGGTGCTTAACAAATATTAGTTCCAATTGCCCTTCATGAGCAGTTTCCAAACTTAACCATTTAAACCATGAGTTCATTACCCCTTTCTCACATACTAAAAAAACCACTGTCACGTAAACAGATTCGAATATCTGCTCTTTTTTTTTGTTGACTGACGACATTACAAGTGATGCTGGAAGGGAACAACACAATGGCCAATGACAACACCAACTAGAGGGGGAACCAGGTGAGGAATAGAAAGAGGATATCATTGGAATAATTCGTCCAGGAATTGCAACCTGGTGGGTGTACCTGCTTGCTTTCATTTTATCTTTACTGCCCACTGTAGCTGACTTTGTCTGCCACAAAGGGCGTACCTCAGTGTGTGAACTGGGAAGCACATGGAACACCAAGGCTTGGCCTTCCTGATACTCCCGTGACTTTTGAGGCAGTGGCATGAAGGCAAACCGGCTGTGAGCTGACCCGCTGTAGTTTCCCATGGCCGTGTCTGAGAAGCACAGCTGTGTTCCAGCCTCCTTAGTTCCTGTCCGTTTTCCCATTGATTTTCCAGTTTGCCTACTGTATCTGTGAGCTGTCTCATGTTTTTCCAGCAAATTCTTTATCCATGCAAGTTAGACAGAGCTGTGCATGCTACTGAGAACTCTGACCAAACTCCCAAGTTCCAGGACAGTCTAACCCTTGATCCTCAATGGTAAAGGGCTGCCCACAATGATAGCCACTCACTGTCAAAGGTTTACCAACTCAGAACTGTCTCAAGATCCAAGTCAGTGTGGAGAGGCCCCGCTGGCCATCATACATTCCCCACAAGTGCACAGCACTGATTGACAGCAGAGACCAATACTGTGAAAAGCAGTTGAGTGCGATATGACCAGCATTACAAATGCAGTGGGGTTCTATGCCCTAAGAGAAGGCCAGGGCAAAAATTAGCTACTGGATGAATATTGCCATGACTGTGAACATCTAGATGCTGAGAGGTTAGGATCAGATGCTGGTTTAGGGCATGCTCTCTCTTTTATATATATAAAAAAGTCTATACAGCTGTTTCTACTGCAGCTTCAAAATAAAAGAAAACATCAAGTATATTACTAAAACCTGGAGGACTCACTGTGCGGAACACTGTATTTAAAAGATCCTAAGAATACAGGATTTTAGTGATGTGAAGAAAATATCAATGATAAATTGCTTAAGGGCAAGGGTCAACAATTTTGAACTGAACAATCTTGGAAGCTAAACATAGAATGGACACTGAAGCATCTAGAATTCCCCTAGAGCTAACCGGGAAGGCCCAGATCTGTAGGCTTTCTGGCTCTCAAGCTTTCCTTTTTCTGCATTTGCCCCTGAACTCCTAGGCCAAGGGTCTGGAGGCTTAAAATAGCACTCACTGACTCTAGATTTTTAAGCTCAACAACACTCATATTTCAAAGGAGCTCACCTAGGACAAATCTGTTAATGTTGGGTCTTAAGAAAACTGTAAACCGCTGAGGTGTGTGTTTGCTGTCTGTAGCCTTTCCTCATCTCACCCTTGCCCTGCCTCCAGCACCTACTGGCTCCATGCTCTTTGTAGCCCTCACCCATCAGCCCCCAGTAAAGGCTGTGACAGCAGCATTCACCCTCCCATGGGACTGCTCAAGGGAAGGGAGGAGGAAATTCACAGTTGTCAAGCCCTTACCATAGACCTAGTTCTGTGTTAGGTCCTATGGGGAGACACAAGAAAGCAAAAAAAACAAAAAACAAAAAAAAAACACAAAATTACCACCAGGAAAAGCCTTTTAATCTGATATTCAAATGGGAAATACATATTTAATTAAGAGTAAATATCAAATAAAAGGTATGCCTATTAAGTGTTCACTTTCAGGCTTTTGCATAAACTGTTTGTCTGTAACAGCGTCCCCCAATGCCTTCTCTGGCCAACTCCCATCACTTTCTGTAAGAAGCATTCATGGACTCCCACATGGGAGTCCATGTGGGGGTTCAGTGCCCCTCCTAAGGGGTCCAAGGCACTATACCTTTTCTGGTATAGTATATATCACAAGAAAATGTGAATGCCCCCAGTAGGCAGTGAGGTCTACAAAGAGGGGACAAAGGAACTGAGTCTGGTTTACCACTGTATTCCCCCCAGTACGCTGCACAGTGCCTGAGATGTAATAGGCCCTTAGTAAATATCTGATGGCTAAGAATGAACAGAGGGGTTAAGAAGAGACCCAGAGGGATCTCCGTGGGTTGAACGGAATCTGCTTCTAAGACAACAGGCACCTTGGAGTATTTACCAAAGAAACATCCATTAAGTACTTTTCTTCTGGAAACAGCATTACCTGTGCCAGAGCTTGGATGCCAGGCTGGTAAAACAACACTGCCTGAGCCCACTCGGCAAGAACCGACCTGTTGGGGTATTAGGGCTCTGGCTTGGCGGTCCAAGCCTGCTGCTTACATCTGCCACGCTGTTGGAGCAGATTAACTTGTCCTAAATCATTTTTAATCATTTTAAACAGGTACTTCACTCAGACAGAATGAAGACATGTACAATTAGATTTTGATTCACACTCCATTTTGCTTTAGCAGTAATCATGTATGCAATGGACTTTGATTTTTATGCTTATTTAATTCTAATGTGAATTAAGAATGACTCATTGTCATAGGCAGAACATTGATTTTTCTCAGAATTCTCTCTTACGTGCCTACTAAGTGTCTGTATACTGTGGAGGTATATTTATGTCTGTATTTATTGGCATGCATGAATTTGAGAGAAGAAAATTATTCAAAGACACTGAAAAGTCGGTTGTATTTGGCTAGAGGAAGTCAATGACTCGTTCATTCTCTCTCCTGATGATGTATGGTTAACCATATCTAGGAAACCGACCATCCTCCCCTAACTCCTTCTTAACGCCGTCATGTAACAGCCACCTCTCATACAACATACCGACTTGAGAAAATATTTCTCTTTTTCAGATAAAATGACTCCCACAAATTCAAACTTTTATTTGAAATCCAGTCATTGTTACCTAAAATGTCTCCCCAAAGTCACTGTTATTGGCTGGGTACAAAGGAGTTTCTAGAGAGGCACAGTATATCAGCAACCAAACAGTACTCCTTGTCAACCACATACTGGGGATGATGCCTGTTTTCCCTTCCTATCCGTTTGTATCACTGAGCTCTACAGACTGGATGGACTATAGTACTGACCATCAATTCATTTTCCCAAATGCTCTTCCCAAAGACTTTTCTCCTAATATTTAGAGAAGTGTAAATCAATTAGATTCCAATTTTCTAAAGCTTACATGCAGACATATAACTAAGCACGGCAGTAAAGAACTTGAGAAATGGCTACAGGGAGAAAGTACTGGGCAATCAGTGGCTGAACTAGGCAAGACACCATGGCAAATAACTACCGAAGTCTCTTTATTTGTGCCACTTTGGGATAGGCCAAGTGAGACATCCCTTTTTCCAGCTAAGACTTAACTGTGTCTAAAAAGTTCCTTTCAAGACTTACCATATTCATGGATTAAGTGGAGGTTGCTAGTGGAGAAATATTTTTAGTTGTTTTGGGGCATGTGATATTTTATAACCGTACAGCAACATCATCCTTATCATTCCCCACAGTGACTAAGGATCTTTGCTGGATATATTAGGAGATCAGAGAGATAGAAGACTGGGAATGAGCCCAGTCTTCAAAGAGTTTATAGTTTGTCACACATAGATCGATGAGTGAAGTGTTGGGTACAAAGAACATGATCCCTTTCCTCTGTCCACAAGTGCGAACACAAATGCAGAGCCACGGATTATATGGTCATTTTTAACATAAGCAGGGGTCTCTAATTGAGGAATGAACACAAAGTGATAGGGCAGTATCAAGGAAACCAATGAAGTGAGGTTTCACAGAGGAGGTGATTCTTATTTATATTAGTATCAGTGGATAAAATTGAACCATTCATTAAGAGAAAATTCTCTATAGATTGCCATCTATTCATATTCCTTATTACATCTCAGAAGGCAGCAACACCATTAAAATTAGAAATAAGAATAGTGTCAGCCACCCAATACTAGTATCTCTCTCTTTTTTTTGTTTGAGATGCACTCACGCTCTGTTGCCCAGGCTGGAGTGCAGTGGTACGATCTCGGCTTACTGCAACCTATGCCACCTGGGTTCAAGTGATTCTCCTGCATCAGTCTCCCAAGTTTCTGGGATTACAGGCATGCACCACCACATCTGGCTAATTCTTATATTTTTGTAGAGACAGGGATTCACTACGTGGGCCAGGCTGGTCTCGAACTCCTGACCTCCAGTGATCCGCCCGCCTCAGCCTCCCAAAGTGCTGAGATTATGGGTATGAGCCACCATACCCGGCCCGTATCTCTTTATTAAAAAGTAAACATTTTAAAATCACTTTTCAACCCAGGATGATTTGGTGAAATTGTCTGACACCTGCCAACTGCTGGCACTCAGCACTGCCTTGAGTTAGCAACCCTGTCAATCAGTGCATGCCTCATAAACATTTGCTTCTTCATTCATTGTAGGCAACTTTATTTCTTTGATTTGGAAAGGTACAAATCCTTACCACCAAACATCTGAGAGAGCTGAAGAAGAAATAGATACAACATAAAAATTGGCAGGGCATGGTGGCTCACGCCTATAATCCAGGTGGGTCATTTGAGGTCAGGAGTTTGAGACCAGCCTGGTCAACATGGCAAAACCCTATCTCTACTAAAAATACAAAAATTAGTTGGGCACGGTGGTGCATGCCTGTAGTCCTGGTTACCTGGGAAGCTGGGGCAAGAGAATTGCTTGAACCTGGGAAGTGGAGGTTGCAGTGAGCTCAGATCATGCCACTGCACTCCAGCCTGGGCAACAGAGCGAGACTCTGTCTTCAAAAAGAAAGAAAGAAATAAACGCATAAAGTTTGCTTTTGGTCTATGTGATCTTAGGGATTCTAAGAGTAAACAGGACAAATCATCCCTCCCCTCAATAAAAGTAATCCCTTGCGTTTGACTTCCCCCAAATGATCCTATTTCAGCCTCACTACTTGTCAGCTACTGCTCCACAATTGCAGGGAATAGTTTAAGACATTAAAGCATGTGCTTTGCTTATCTCTTGACTCTGAGTTTCCTTTAAGCTGTGTGTAGACCAAAAAAAAAAAAAAAAAAAAAAAAAAAAGGCAAGTGTTTTCCTTTGTAAAGCTTTTCCTTTCCTTGTATTTGCACATTTTTTTTTTTTGCTAGTGAACTTAAGTCAGCTTTCCTCTTAAAGTTTAAACTACATTTCAGAGACAGGTTTCAGAAACGATGGCCCCTGGGCAGTAATATTGCCACAATGACTAATGTCAAGGTGATCTGGTAAAGCTTTCCAGGATCTTTCAACAGATTTTACCAGGGAGGAAAGAACTCAGTATTACATAAAAAATAATTTGATTTCACCAGGACTCTCCTGATTATAATGGTGACTAGTGCTTGTTGGTGTACTGCTAAAACAAAAACAAAAACAGAAACAAAAACCCAGACTGTTGTGCCAGAAAAAGCCAGGTTTCAACAGTGTGCCCCCACTTCCTGGCCATTGGACTTTTTGTTTCATGTTAAAACTTGAAGCCTCAGTTTCTTCACCTGTAAAATGGGGACAATTCCATCTACCTCTTGCAGCTATCTTCCCGATGGTTAAATGAAAGAATGTACAGAAAACACTTACTGTTAGGCCCAATTTAACCCCTCAAATATATTATTATTCTTTATAAAAGTGAGGAACTTCATCTATCAACCCAAACCTGGGTAAGGTCAGAGGGATGTAACCTCGCCCAGTGAGGACTATTTACGTATTTCATCACTAAGGTCAGTTTTAAAGAGACCTATAAGTGGGCTGGGTGCAGTGACTCATGCCTGTAACCCCAGCACTTCGGGAGGCCAAGGCGGGTGGATCACTTGAGGTCAGGAGTTTGAGACCAGCTGGGCAACATGGCGAAACCCTGTCTCTACTAAAAATACAAAAATTAGCTGGGCATAGTGGCATGCACCTGTAATCCCGGCTTCTCAGGAGGCTGAGGCAGGAGAATCACTTGAACCCAGGAGGCAGAGGTTGCAGTGAGCCAAGATCACGCCATTTTACTCCACCCTGGACGACATAGCAAGACTCCATCTCAAAAAAACAAAAACAAACAAACACAAAACACAAATAAAGAGACCTAAATACAAAACTTACCTATTGGCAGAATGATGGCTACCTCTCTAGGCAGTGGGGAACACTGACTGAAAGGTACCTAAGGAAGTCTGCCTAGTGCTGGGAATATATTGTATCTTCATTTGGGTTACATAGGGGTGTATTCATGTAAAAATTCATTAATATCTAAGAACTGGGTACTCGACTGTAGGCCTATTATATCTCAATAGGAAAAAAGAAAGGAGGGAAGGAGGGAAAAAGGGTGAAAAGAGAAGAATACTGGTGAATGTAAATGATTTCCCTTGGTCTGATCTACTCCTTTTAAGTTCCCTGCAAACCCAGCTTAGGAGAAGCCGTCTCAATGAGTGAGCTGACTGGCAAGAAAGAACAGTGCTGTCGTTTCTCCATGGTCAGATCTTGACTCCTGTCCACAGGCATTCATGAGCACCAGTTTAGTACATGTTTAGGTGTACGAGGCCCTGAGGGTATGCATTTAGGGCTGGCACACCTGTCTGTTGTCAGACTAAATGTGCTCACTGACATGTGCTGAAAGCCTAGCGCCTAGCATTTATGATCTTTGCATTGAATTTGGTAAGCCTGACCATCAACCCGGAATTCCCATCTACCAATTGGTCAATATATTTTAGCCATCTTTTACAAGCCCAGCACCATGCCAGGTCCTGTAAATTCCCTATGGGCACCTCTATAATATCTCAGAGTCCACCGTGTGATACTGTACAGACTGGGCAGGGAGTTGCAGGTACCTGTATGTCAAAGACAGGCAATGACTGTGCCAGGCACCCTGGTGTCAGAAAGAACAGAACCAGGGGACATCTCTCAGTGTGCAGGGTGGGGCCCACCTCAGATCATGGGGACTGATCTCATGCCATAAAACATTCAAGGCAGTCTGGCCCCAAGAGGCCATAAACAATGCGATGACTACTTTACAATGGGTGCACCAAGGTAGAAATGAAAATTGTCTGCCTGTGTATTCTTAAGCTTATTAACCCCAAGAATACCAGAGCATTATTGGCACACAATCCCGACAAAAGTTGCTGAAAGGGTGGGTGAAGACACTCTGGTTAGGTGGCGCTGTGATGGTAAAGTGACATTTTAAAAAGTTTGGTTTGTTTGAAACAGAGTTTATCTCAAAAGAAAGGGTTTTAATTTGGGAATGAATCCAAGTAGTTCAAAAGGCTCCTGTGCTTTCTTAGACAATAAATTTTACAGCTTTGATTGAGTTGGGTTTTAAAAAATCATCTTCCTGATCATGTAGGTCAAATGCCACAGATTCACGGTGAACAAACTAACAGCTGCAAGTGGTGGAAAGCTGATATTAACACATCAGTAAGAAGACAGGATTCTATTCAGACTATTCTAGTTTTTACAGTATGGATAGATTAAATATATTTCTTGACTTAATATTGACAGGAAAAGAAAACAACCCTCTGGTTTTTGAAACATGGGTGGCATCCTTTGAAAGAAAGTTCAATACAATCTGAGCAGTTACAAAAACATGTTGAGTAGAGAAAAGAAGTGAAATGACAAATAGAAGTCTCTCCCTTATGCCTTCTCCTATCTTCAGAAGAGTTCAAAAAGCCTACACCATTTCCATCTGATTTCTCCAGGGTCTGAGAAACCTGCAAATCTGGCTGTACTCTACCTAAACACCACGGCAAAATCTGTATACACCTTACTAGCCAAAACAAGAGACCTGTTAGCTCACAGCTACCCCAAACCTTCAGAGTCACAGAAGCACAGAACTTTGCATCTAGAGCAGGTTTTCCAGCCTGGGCACTACTGATATCTTAGGCTGGATAATTCTTTGTTGTGAGGACCGTCCTGTGCATTGCAGAATGTTTAGCAGTATCCTTGGCCTCTACCCACTAGAGGCCAACAGCACTCTCCTGGTCCCCATCCCCAAGTTTCAGCAACCAAAAATGTCTCCAGACATTGCCAAATCTCCCCTGGAGATAAAATGACCACTAGTGGTTGAGAACCATTATGCTAGAGGAACATCAAGAACCACTTTTCATCGGGGAGGTGAAGAGACTATGGCCGATGAGTGTCTGAACATGAGGTCAGTGCGTTTCCTCCTAACAATGTTTCTGCTTAAGAACCAAATTCTATTTTTTATCTGAGCTTCATGCTGGGGAGAAGAGTTTTCTCAGTCCCAGAATGACAGCATCTTTTGAAACCTTATGAACAAAGGAGCCCCAGGGCTTAACAGACAAAGCACAGCATCTCCAAAAGGTGCCCAAGGAGCCTCCCAGCTGCAAACTCCCAGGGTACCCGCCAACTAAAATCCAACAGAATCCAACAAATCCAGCCAGCAGAATCCAACAAATTCCAAGATGACATTTTAAAAGACACATTATCATTACAGACTTCAACAGTTCTATCTAAATTCCAGCAACAGGAATTGAGAATCCTGAAGCCAAAATTAAGATATAAGTAGTGATACTAACACGCTGGGTGGAGTGTTCCTCACAAGCTCCATTTTGGTGAGAATCTACGTACGCTCTCTCTGCTGCCGGAACAACGCGTGTTTCTCAATCTCCTGGTTGAAAGAGTCTCTTTGCAAATATTTCTTCACTTGCTAAGCAGAGATGGTTTCTGTGAGATAAATCGCTGGAAACGGTGTTCCTCTCCTAGCACGAATGCAAACCATACTGCAAAATGAGGCACTACGCTAAAAACTAAATTTATCCTGTTCAGCCTAGAGAGATTAGAAATTAGGGGTATTTGGAAAACATAAGCCCTTAGGGCCAATAAACCATATTTAGAACCATTTGTATGTATTTTATACTCAGGAATTTTATTTATGATAAGAATTTAAATGTCTCCCCCCACCCACTTTATTTATAAAGATTAAGTGACATCATTTAGCTAGAGTAAAGAATGCCCTAAAAAGAACTAATAGCCCAAGTTGTTTCTAAAGTTTAGGAAAGGGAAAAAAAAAAAAAAGACCTAACAACCCCCCTCTTTTTTTTTTCTCTTTCACAAAAATAACAGAAGGAAGGCTGCTACTGTAATCAGCAGTGATTGCAGGCATTTCCTGCATTTTTATATCAAGCTGCTTGTTTTTTTTCCATTACATACCCAGTGAACTTCAGTTAGGTCAAGACTAGAGAAAAACAGGACCAATTATGCCTCCATCCCCACAAATCTGCCTACTTAGCTCTGCTAATTTTATCGTGTTGACTCCATGGTTCCAAAGAGCCAGAGATAGGAAAACTTCCACAGGCCATTTGCTCTCTTCCTCCCAGAGCTGAGTTCGTGCACTTCCCCCTCTACTCCTAACCCATTTAGCCTCCAGCATCCTAAGATGGAACTTTTGCTCCATCTGTTGCAGGCTGAGATTCAGTCAGGTTGTTCGAATGAGACTCTTGGGTGAAGTCTCTGCTTTCTTGGAGGCTCCCAGACTCCCTGGGGTCATTGCTCTGGGCTTGCTTTCACACAGGTCAACGCCCAAACTGCCAGATTCCACAGTGACTCCCATCCATGTCTAGGGATCTTCATTCTTATGCCTTATCTTCAAGAAGGGTAAGAAAGTCTTTTTCCTTAGGCCTCATCTGCCATCTCTTTGGCTGTAACTTAAGTCCGTTTCTTCATGCTCTGTATTCTGTGGTTACAACAGCATGGGGAGCCTCCTTATTGAAGCCATCTCCATTTTTCTCTTTTGTTAGTCCAAGGCTTTCCATGAAGAGTATGTTGTGTCTGCACTTTTTGGATAATATTTAACACCTTGCTTCTGATACCAGATCACACTGGTTTTTGCAGCCAATGCAGTGTTTTCACAGCCACCAGTAGCTATTTTCTCTTCCAAACCTTTGGAAAAGTGGTGAAAACCTCCTTTTCCAATTTGAGATCATTGTAGAACAGTGACAAGCTCTTTGGCCAACTTTGCGTAGTTTCTTTCTCCACCATGTCCCACAGCTACCCAAGTGCCAACTCTTCTGAGTGTAGAATTTCAGGTAGGTTTCCTCCTGGTGATGGTTCCCATGCTCGAGTTAAACAATGATGTCATCATTTTAAACAACCTCAAAGGAGTCTCTCCCATTGATCATTCCACAAAACTGTCATCTAAGCTTTTCCGCTAGAGTTACCTGGCTCTGACCATTCATTCTTCAATTATCCATGCTATTTATCAACATTTTTTCTCATTGTTCACATTAATCCCATTGTTTTATGTAATTCAGCATCATGATTTCAGGGACTATTAGAGCTAGGGTAGATCTTAGAGGTGAACAAATGCCATTTTGAAGTGTTTTACAGGATTGAGGATTAGAAATGTTTTTCTAGTCCTGGAGTTACCTCAGATGACCCAACTCTTCAAATACAGGTGTACTTTCAAGTCAAAACCTGACACCCTCAGCAACAACCCTGCAACCAATTGACAAAGATTCAGTGATTACCTACCATGTACCTGGCTCCACATTATGGCAATGTAAGGGATCAATAATAATAATAATAATAATAATAATAATAAGCAATTACTAAGCCCTTCCTATGAGTTTTCCCAAGCAGCACCTCATTTAAGATTCACAGTAATCCCATGAAGTAGATACTATTACTATCCCAGCTTTTAAGTGAGAAAATTGAGGATCAGAAGGTAGAAAGAACTGGCTTAGGATCCACATGTGGAGGGAGGATCCCATCACAGGAGTATCTGACTCACAAGTGAGTAATCACCCAGGTTGGCTGAACTTCCGGCTCCCCAGAAGGTACCATGGGGAGCACTGATATCTCTGCCCATATGATTTCTGGACCTCATGTAGAATTAATTTCAGAATCCATCATTTCACAGCCAACTCAGAAAAATCAGGTTTTTCCTTTATGGGCTTACATTATTTTGGATACAAAATGATTTTCAGAAATCAGATCTACCCCCAAAGCAGGATTATTAGCCAAAAGAGACTATGTAGTCAAATAAAAACCTAGAGAGGAATGTAGACGTGTTGAACGTAAAAGCAGTATTTTTGCCCTGAGAATGAAGTCTCCCAAGAGGACCATTAAAGGAGAGGACAATACTCATTTGAATGTATAAACTCTGGTATGTTGGTTTAAAAACGTCAGTCTATTTCCTTATGGCAAAGGAGAGAAACTCCCCCCACTCTGGTGCCCTTACTTGCTTTTGGGAAGAGTTCAGTGGCAGAGTCTCCAGTACTTTTGGTAGTCAATTGTTCTCTTCATTTTCCTTGAAACATCAGATTGATTCTGAGCTATTAAAACTAAAATCCTCTGTGTCATGTTCCTTCTTCTGTGAAATTTGACCAATAATTTTCTTGACTGCTGACTTCCCTTCAAACAATAGCAAGAGAAACCACCCTGCAATTCTTTAGATTCTCCAAGTGAAATGCCTGCTCTCCGGTTTTGTTTTCCCCTCCTAGACCTAACCGCTGCAGTGCACTCTCCATGGCTACTCTTTCTCCTTTCCCTCATTTCAGTAAGGGATGCTTTTACTCCTCCTATTGCTCTAGCCAGAACTTCAGGGGGCTTTTTTTCTCCGAATAGGCATCCTTTTCAGAAACAACACCATGCGTGATGACTGAATTAGTGTCTCCGGCCAGCCACAGAGGAGGGTGGGGACAGATGTATAGACCATGAACTTGGCTAACAAGCAAATGAAGGCTGCACAGACCAAACCCCATCAATCAAAGGACCCACTTGCTTTCAGTGAAGGGCAGACTGTAAAGGTGGGGAGCATATACTCATGGTAACCCAGCCTTCTGATTTCCTAATTGTGTCAAAGTGTCAACAGTGACCTCAGCAGTTCTCCAACCTCCTTGCACATTTTTCTTAATCATCTTATTATTTGAAACTGGGATGAAAGCAACCAGGTCACAGTTACCAAACTGCTCATTACTGGGTCACAGGGATGTTTACGTTAGAATCCTGTGTATTACAGGTGCAAGGCAGCTCATGTCCACCTGTGCACACTGTTTCCTGAGAAGTCCTAGAAAGCAACTCTCCCGTGACATTCTCCATCATAGAGGAGTGTGGTCACCTCTCTGAAGTTGGCTTACCTTAGACACAGCCCTAAGCTGCGTACCTTGGAGGATCCAAGAGAAGGAGAGGTCATGGTCTCTGACCTCCAAGGGCTAGCAATTTGGTTGGGGAGACAAGACTAATAAAAATGAAACATTTTGAGACTAAGCAAGCATTACATCTGTACCCACACTCCAAAATCCCATAAGCCACTGGGCAAATGATCATTCACCTTTTGGAGAAACCTCACCCCAATCCTCCTGCCCTGGAACATTATAAAGCAAACTCTTTCCTCTGTAACTTTAGGCCCTTGGTTGACACAATATAAATGTCTATGTCTTATATCAAAAAGAAAATCAAAGATGAAGAGTCATATACAAAGATAAAAGAGAAGGCAAAGGGTGGGATCACTCTCTCGCAGTCGAGTTCCCCGTGGTACCTGGTACCCTCTGTGATGGGGTGCTAATTACAGAGGGGGAAAGCGGCCTGTGTCTGGTTCCAGGCTGGCTTAATTTTACCTCTGAATCTTGCTTGAATCTAAAACACTGATTTATAATTCAGACAAATATACAAAAAGAACTTGGGAGCTTTGATGCAAGCACTGATGCACATAGAGGTATTTTCAAAATCTGGCCTGCTGTATGCAACAATGGCCAGATACCATGTTGTATATACACAGCATGAGATTAGATGATAAAGGGGTCCCCAGTGGAGAATGCTGAGGAATTTGAAAAGAAATGGGGCTTCTTGGTTCCTGACAGCCCTCTCAGCTTATTCTTCCAGCCATGTGTTTGGTGGCTCAAATCTCTGAGCAAGAGAGACTAGATGAAAATTTTTCACTGCGGATTTGGGTTTTAGGAGATTCTATGGGTTTTATGTGCATCTCTTTGTGCAAAAACATGTTAGGTTTTTAGACTCTTGCCAATAGCAAAATCACTCCCCCTGCTTCACAGGGACCTGGCAGGATGGGCGGCAACGTCTGGGAATGTCTGCCCTATGGAAGTGCAGAAGAGCAGATGGCAAGAGGCCAAGGTGATGGGCTGAGCTTAGCACCTCTGTTCTGCTTTGGATAGCTGATACTTGTGAAATACTACTTCCCTGCCATCTTAATCCAAAGAGAACGTGCCAGTGCCTAGAACTGACGCTTGCACTACACTGTGGTCAAGCAGGAACATCAGATGGAACAATTCTCTAGCAGCGTGACTCATGTGGAGGGCCACTTGGGAGAGGCTGGACACCTTCATGGGACTGTCCTGGTACGTCCTCACCAGCCCAGGTCAATGGCACAAGAGTTCCTGGGACCTTCTAGAATACATAATCATAAGAAAGATCCCTAAACATATATTATAAAGGTCTCGAATATTTTTCTCTAAATCTTGCCTTTTTTTTGGCTTAAGTAATCCAGACAATTACTCTAATTCACCACACACACATATATTTTAAACTCACATCAGTATATTAGAATTCTCATGAAATCATAAGGCACAGTGAATGGGCTTTCTTGAGGGAAAGGGTTTTAGATTCTCTTAAAAGCCTTGGACTCTGGGAGGACAATATTATTTCCAGCCCTATTGGTCAGGCAATGCCCAATCTCTGGGAAGACTGTAATCTTAACTCAGAAAAATCATCCACAAAGCCCCCTGATCACTGGACACTAAGAAAGACACAGAAATGTCCTCTCAGGGCAGGCTGAGTTCTACACAGGTTTATACCCCCGAGGTCTATACAGAACCCCGAGTTCTGTGCCAGTCGACATACCCACCACTGCTGCGAAGCAGAGCCAAGAACCGCAGGGTTCTTCTGCAGATATGCTTCTCCCTGCTCATTCGGGTCCATAGGCCCAGCCTCGTAGATGTTCAGACATTAAAATGTGTCTGGGGAGTGAAGAGAGAGGCAGTGATTCCTTCCCATTAAACCCAAACTGCAGAGTCAGATGACAGAAATATAAGAGGAAAATAATGAAATAAAGGAAGATGAATAACTAACAGTATCTCAAATAGTCCTGAAGAGAAAACTGTAGAGACAAAGCCCAGTCATCTACCTGAGGTCCCCATCAGAGCCAGGACTGATGAATAAGTGGCTGGTCCTCGTTCAGGACTCACTGCTTTACGATATGATGGGTGTGAGAAGGGGTCACATGTCATGTCACCCCTGTTGCCTTCATCCCTCAGGAATCTCTTTTTGCCCAAAAGCTACCCCTACCCAGGGCTAAGTGGGAGCCTCTCCATGAGGCAGGTGAGCAGGCAGCACATCCCCCTTCCACTGCAAGTCAGGGACTGCAAAGTCTACCTGCAGAGATCTTTCACCATAGGTCAAGACATTCCCCCTGCTAATGCTTAAATTCTTATATGCAGCCTCTGCCTTCGTCAGGTCCAAAGTACTTCTCCCCAGCGTTGCCAGCTCAAAAAGGGAGACTGAGCCACAGGGAGCACCTTGTCAAGAGGAAGAGATATGAGGACAACTGATGACAATAATAATATCTATGATTTGGGCCCCTGCTAGGTCCTGACCACATTCTGTGAGGAAGGTATTAGTATAAATATTTTCAGGTGACTAAAATGAGATTGAGAGAGATTAAGAAACCTCTTTAAGTTCAGATATCTGTAACTACAATCCGGTATTCAAACACATGGATGTCTGACTTTAGAGTTCTGCATTTAACCACAGACCATAGAATAAACATGCAAAGAGAACATACTTGCAGTAGCTGAACACAAAACAGCAGCCAGAACTATGTATTTAGGGTAATTATTCTCAACCGTGATGCAGTGATAGAATTGGGGTGTCTAAATCAGCTGTGAGGTCCATAAAGTAGCTGGGCAGCACTAATACAGTAATTATAGCAATAGTTAATATCTAGTGCTCACTGCCTAACCAAATACTGGGCTAAGTACATTAATGCATTGTTCTATTTAAGCCTCACAATCTCTCTATGGGGAGGGTGCTATGACAATATGTTATAGATTCTAGAACACACTTTTTTCATACTTTAACAAATCTGAAATTAAGATGCAACATACAACTGGTAATTTTTCTTTTTAGTAAAAAAAAAAAAAAAAACAACAAAAAAGATAGGGGGAAAGGGAATAAAAAATGAATATAACAAACAGAAAACAGTGATAAAGAGGACGGGCACGGGGGCTCACACCTGTAACCCCAACACTTTGGGAGGCCAAGGTGGGCAGATCACTTGAGGTCAGGGGTTCGAGACTAGCCTGGCCAACATGGTGAAACCCTGTCTCTACCAAAAATACAAAAATTAGCCAGGCATGGTGGCACGTGCCTGTAATCCTAGCTACTTGGGGCGGCTGAGGCATGAGAATTGCCTGAACCCGGGTGGTGGAGGCTGCAGTGAGCCAAGATCATGCTACTGCACCACTCCAGCCTGGGTGACAGGGTGAGACTCTGTGTCTCAGAAACAAACAAACAAACAAACAAACAAAAACAAAAAAACAAAACAAAAAAACAAAAAAACAAAAACAGGGATAAAGAGAGTAGATATTAACCCAACTATATCAATAATCACTTTAAATGTGAATGGTCTAAATATATCAATTAAAAGACAGAGATGGAGTGGATAAAACAAATGAGCAAAACAAGCAAGCAAACCAAAACAAACCAAAAATCCACAATACTCAACAATCTGTTTTCTAAAAGAAAACCACTTTAAATATAAAGGCTCAGACAGGTTCAAAGTAAAAGGATAGAGAAAGAATTACTATGCTAACATTAGTGAAAAGAAAGCTGGATTGCCTATATTAGCTTCAGACAAAGACGACTTCAAAACAAAGAAAATTATCAGGCAAAAAGAAGGCATTAAATAATGATAAAGATGTCGGTTCCTCAAGATAGTCTAAAAATCCTAAACAGGTATACACCTAACAACAGGGTGTCAAAACTGACAGAGGCAAGAAATGATAGAACTCAAAACCACTGTGGGATGTGATGATCCAGGTGGATATATAATAAGAAAAACAGATAATGACAAGTGTTGGTGAGGATTTGGAGAAACTAGAGCCTTCATACATTGCTGGTGGGAACGTAAAATGGTACAGCCATTTTTGGAAAACATGCAGGGAGTTCCTCAGTTAAACATAGAGTTACTACTTGACCCAGCAAGTCCACTCCTAGGTATATACCCAACAGAAATGAAGACGTGAGTCTTCTCAAAAACTTGCACACTAATATTTACAGCAGCAGGTAGAAACAACCTAAGTGTCCATCAACTGAGAGTGAATAAACAAAATGTGGTATATCCAAACAATGAAATATTATTCAGTGATAAAAGAAGTTCTAATACACGCTAGAAAGTGGATCTTGAAAGCATAATGTTAAATAAAAGAAGTCAGTAACAAATAACGATGTATTGTGTGATCCCATTTATGCAAAATGTCTAGAACAGGCAAATCTAAAAGGAAAGTAGATAAGTGGATGCCTAAGGCTCAGGGTGAGGGGATGGAAGGACTGGGGGATGATTGTTAAAAGGAATAGAGTTCCTTTTTGGTGTGACGAAAATCTTCTACAGTTGATTGTGGTGATGATTGCATAACTGTTTGAATATACTAAAAACCATTGATTTGTATACTCTAAATGCATGAATTACATAGTATGTGAATTATATCTCAATGAAGCTGCTACCAAAAAACTGATTAAACTGAAAGGAGAAACAGACAAATCCCCTCTTTCAGTGATGGATCAAGCAGGCAGAAAATCAATAAGGATATAGTTGACCTGAACAGCATTAGCAATCAACTTAATCTAATTGACATTTATAAAATAGCTATCCAATAACATAAGAATTCACATTCTTCTTAAGCTTGCATGGAATGGTCATCAAGATAGATCACATCTAGACCAGAAAAACTGCCTTAAATTGAAAAGAATTAAAATTGACAAAAAAAACTTTCAGATCATAATGGAATTAAACCAGAAATCAATAAGAGAAAAATAGCTGGAAAATATCTAATTATTTGGAGATAAAACAATATACTTTTAAAGAGCACAGGGGTCAAAGAAGAACTCTTAATAAATATTTTAAAATATTTTAAACTAAGTGAAAATGAAAATACAACCTATCAAAATTAGTGGAATACGGTGAAAGCAGTGTTTCAACAGAATTTTATAGCATTTAATGTGTACATTAAAAAACAAGAAAAACCTAAAAATCAATAAACTAAGCTTCTGTTCCAAGAAACTAGAAAAGAAGAGCAATTTCAACCTAAGGCAGAAACGAACAAATAATAGAAATCAGAGCATAAATTAATGAAATGTAAAACAGGAAAACAAGAGAGAAAAATTAATAAAACCAAAAACTGCTTTTTAAAAAAGACCAATAATATTGACAAGACTATAGCCAGCTAATCCAGAAAAAGAGAGAAGACACTAATAACCAATATAAGAAATGTAAGCAGTGTCATCACTGTTGATCACAGGAATGTGAAAACAGTAATAAATGAACACTGTAAATAACTTTATGCCCACAAATTTGATAACTAAATGAAATGGGCCAATTCTGTGAAAGATACAAACTACCAAGATTTCACACAAGGAGAAAGAGATAATCTGAATAGGCCTCTACTTATTAAAGAAATCAAATCAGTAATTAATAACCTCCCCCGAAAAAGAAAGTACAAGACCCAGAGAGTTTCACTGGTGAATTCTATCGAACACTTAAGGGAGAAATGACACCAATTCTCCACAATCTGTTCCAGAATATAGAAGCAAAAGGAATACTTCCTAACTCATTCTATGAGGTCAGCATTACTCAAACACTAAAACCAGACAAAGATATTACAAGAAAATATAACTACTGACCAATATAATATCTCTCATGATCACAGATGCAAAGATTTCTCAAAAAAATAGCAAACCTAACAATGTATAAAAAGAATTATATACCCAACCAAGTGGGATTTATTCAAGGTATGCAAGGCTGGTTCAACATTTGAAAATATCAATAGCCTAGAGAAGAAAAATCATTTGATCTTATCAAATAATGCAGATGAAGCATCTGACAAAATCCAATACCCATTCATTATAAAAATTCTCAGCAGATTAGGAATAGAGGAGAATTTTCTGAACTTAGTAGGGAGCATCTACAAAAAAAAATTACTATTAATATCATACTTAATGGTGAGTAGCTGGATGCTTTCCCACTAAGGTCTATAACAAGACAAGAAGGTCCTCTCCCCGCATTCCTATTCAACATTGTACTGGAGTTCTAGTTAATATGATAAAACAAGAAAAGGAAATAAAAGGTGTGCAGATTAGGAAGGAATTGACAAAATTGTCTTTATTCACATATGACATAATTGTCTATGCAGAAAATCCAAAATCATTGACAAAAACTCCTGTAATTCATAAGCATAATAGAATGGTTACAGGATACAACGTTAACATGCAAAAGTCATCTGATGTCCCATATATTTGCAATGAACAATTGAGACTTGAAATTAAAAAAAAAAAATACCGTTTTCAGTAGCACACAAAAAAATTACATGCTTAAGTATAAATCTTACAAAATATGTACAGGATCTGTATGTAGAAAACTACAGACCGCTGACACAAGAAATCAAGGAAAATCTAAATAAATGAAGAGTTATTTCATGTTCATGGATTAGAAGCTTCAATATTGTTAAGATGTTAATTGTCCCCAACTTAATCTATAGATTCAATACAATACTCATCCACATCCCAGGAAGCTAATTTGCAGATATCAGCAACTTATTCTAAAATCTGTATGGAAAAGCAAAAGACATAGGAGAGCCAAAACATTACTGAAGAAGAAGAAAGTTGGGGGACTCACATTACCCAATTTTGAGACTTACTATAAAGCTATAGTAATCAAGACAGCATGGTATTGGGGAAATAACAGACACAAAGATCAGTGAAACAGAATAGAGAGCCTCAAAATAGACTCAAATACGGCCAACTGAATTTTGACAATGGAGCAAAGGCAATGCAATGAAAAAAGAATAGTCTTGACAACAAATGGTGCTTGAACAACTGGACATCAATATTGAAAAAAAAAAGAACCTCGACATAGACTTTACACCTTCCACAAAAATTAACTCAAAATAGATCATAAATCTAAATATCAAACACTAAGCTACAAAACTTCTAGAATAAAACACAGGAGAAAATCTAGGTGACTTTGGGTTTGGTGATGAGGTTTTAGATACAACACACCCAAAAACACAATATATAAATAAAACAATTGATAAGTTGGACTTTATTAAAATTCAGAACTTATGCTCCTCAAAAGATACTTTTTAATTTGTATATATGCTTGGGGTAGAAATGCAATTTTGCTACATCGATATACTGCACTGTGGTGATGTCAGGGTCTTCAGTGCATCCATCACTGGAGCAATGCACATTGTACCCATCAAGCATCCTCCTATCACCCACTCCCTTTGACCCCTCTGAGTCACCATTGTCCATCATGCCACACTCTACTCACATGTGCACGCATATTTTATTTATCTCCCACTTACAAGTGAAGACATGCAATATTTGTTGTTCTGTATCTGAGTTGTTTCACTTAAGACAATGGCCTCCAATTCTATCTGTGTTGCTGCAAAAGATATGATATCATTAAAAGACACTATTAAGATAATAAAAAGTCAAGCCACAGACTGGGAGAAAATATCTGAAAAACACTTAATTGATAAAGGATTTGTATTCAGAATATACAGAGAACTCTTAAAACTCAACAATAATGCCAGGCATGGAGGCTCACGCCTATAATCCAAGAGCTTTCGGTTGCTTGAGGCCAAAAGTTAGAGATCAGCCTGGGCCATAGAGCGACACCCCATCTCAAAAAAACTAAAAAATTAGAGCGACACCCCATCTCAAAAAAACTAAAAAATTAGCCAGGCGCAATGGCATACACCTGTAGCCCCAGCTACCTGGGTGACTGAGGCAGGAGGACAGCTTAAGCCCAGGAGTTCAAGGTTAAGTGAGCTAGGATCACACCACTGTACTGCAGTCTCATGAGAGTGAGACCCTGTTTTAGAAGAAAACAAAAACAAAAACAAACCCTTCAACAATAAGAAAACAACTCAATTAAAAAATGGGCAAAAGATCTGTAAAGATACCTTTACAGATATGCAGATATACAGATGTCAAATAAGATAGGAAAAGATGTGTAACATCATTTATCATTAGTAAATTGCAAATTACAACAACAATTAGATACCACTACCCACCTATTAGAATGACTACAATCCAAGAACTAACAATATTAATTACTAGAGAGGATGTGCAACAACAGGAATTCTCATTTGCTGTTGATAGAAACGCAAAATGATTCAGCCACTTTGCAAGACAGTTTAGCAGTTTCTTAGAAAGCTAAGCATAGTCTTCCATATGATCCAGCAATTGCTCTCCTAGGTACTTACCCAACTGATTGGAAAACATGTTTACACCAGAATCTGCATGTGAGTGTTTACAGTAGCTTTACTCATAATCACCAAAACTGGAAGTAAGATGTCCTTCAATAGTGAATGGATAAACAAACTGTGGTACAGCCATAAAGTGGAATATTATTTACAAAATAAGAAGAAATGAGCTGTCAAGCAGCAAAAAGACATAGATGAATCTTAAATGCATATTGCCAGGTGAAAGAAGCCAGTCCGAAAAGGTTACATAGTGTTTGATTCCAATTAAATGGCATTCTAAAAAGGCAAAATTATGGTGTTGGTAAAAAAGATAAGTGGTGACCAGGGGCTTAGGGGAGGAGGGGAGAGTTGAATAGGTAAAGCACAGGGGGTTTTTAAGTCAATATAACCATTCTGTATGACAATGTAATGGTGTTATATGATGCTATGCATTTGTTAAAACCCATAAAACTTTACAGCACAAAGAGTGAAACTTAATACACACAAATTTGAAAAATTATTTAGGAAACTGAGAAATCCCAGATGGAGTGCAACATGTGACAAAATAACTTATCTGTATCACAAATGTATGAAACAACTTCATTGAAGGGTGGATAAGAAAGGTGCTGACCTAAGCCTAAGCGCTACACTTGGTATGAGACTGAATTGTATTCTTCAAAAATTTGTATGTTGAAGCCCTAACCCTCTATACCTCAGAAAATGATTGTATTTGGAGACAGGGCCTTTAAAGAGGTCATTTAATTCAAATAAGGCCAGTAGGATGGGCTCTACTCCAATCTGACTGGTGTCCTGATAAGAAGTGGACATTCAGACACACAGAAAGACACCAGGTGTGCATGTGCACAGAGGAGTGACCATGCAAACAAGTAGCAAGAAAGCAGCCATCCGCAAGCCAAAGAGGGAAACTTGGGACAGATCCTTCTGTTATGGCCCTCGGAATTTGCTGGTACTTTGATCTTGAACATCCAGCCTCCAGAACTATAAGAAAATACATTTCTATTGTTTAACTCACCCAGTTTGTGGTATTTTGTTATGGCAGCCCAAGCAAACTACTACAGTACCCTAGTTGATAAAGTTTTTCCCACAGTACTGTGGGTTAACAATTCTATGCATATACACCAGGAATGAACACTTAAGTAAATGGGTGGCAGGTGGTGGGAGCTAGGTTTCTTAATGTCAGAGTGGGAGTTCACAGATAAGCAAGAGGCTAGAATGATCCATATGTTAACAGATTAGAATTAGACATCAGTGTGAGCTCATATAGCTTCACATAGACAAAGATGGTTACATATACAATTGGCCCTTGAACAGCATGAGTTTCAACTACCTAGGTCCACTAATACATAGATTTTTTTTCAATAAATATATTGGAAAAATGTTTGGAGATTTAGACAACTTGAAAAAACTTGCAGACAAACCACATACCCTAGAAATATTGAAAAAATTAAGCACAAGTTAGGCATGTCACAAATAATACAATATATGTAGACAGTAGTCTATTTTATCATTTACTACTATAAAGTATACATAAATCTATCATAAAAAGCTAAAATTTATCAAAACTTACGCAAACACCAACCATACCTGGTGCCATTTGCAGTCATGAAAAATAAAGATGCAATATTAAGTCATAACTGCATAAATTAACTGTACTACATACTGTATTACTATAATAATTTTGTAGCCACTTCCTGTTGCTATTGTGGTAAGCTCAAGTGTTGTGAGTATCTCCTTAAAAGGCCATGTGATGCTAATCACCTCCATATGAGCAGTTCCTCTCTCCAGCAAATTGTGTATCACAGTAAAAAGTGATCTCTGGCGGTTCTTGAGTATTTTTCATTGTGTTTAGTACAATACTCAGTGCCATTCACTAGTGATGCTGGAAGTGTTCTCAGAAGTCATGGTATTAGAAGAAAAAGTTGAATTTCTTGATATGTGCCATAAATTGAGGTATACATCTGTGGTTGCCTGACATCTCAAGATAAATGAATCAAATGTAAGCACTATTGTGGGGAAAAAAAAAAAAGGAAAGATAAAGATAATTTGTAAAGTTGTTGCAGCTATGCCAGCAGGCATGAAAACCTTGCACTTTTTGTGAAATACCTTTTTACTCTAATATGATTCAAGAAGGGAAGTTATATGATAAAGCAAAAGGAAGGTAAAGGATCTAAAGCTGAAAAATATAATGCCAGCAAAGGATGGTTTGATAATTTCAGAAAGAAATTTGTCTTAAAAAATGTCAAGATAACAGGAGAAGCAGCTTCTGTCTACCAAGAAGCAGCAGACAAATTCTCAGACACCATTAAAAAAATCATTGAGAAGAAAGGACATCTGCCCAAATAGGTTTTTGATGCAGGCAAAAGTGCCCTATTCTGGAAAAAAAAAAAAAAAAAGGAAGATGTATTAGTAAGGAAGATAACCAAGCACCAGAATTTAAGGCAGGAAGGGATATTCTAACTCCACTGTTTTGTGCAAATGCAGTCAGGTTTATAATCAATCCTGCTCTTACCTATAAAGCTGCTAACCCTAGAGCCTTGAAGGGAAAAGATAAACCCCAGCCCCCAGTCTTTTGGTTGTACAAAAGGACCCGGACAACAAGAACACCTTCTCTGGATTGGTTTCGTTGGACAATTGGTTTCATTGTCCCTGAAGTCAGGAAGTACCTTGCTAGTAAAGGACTACCTTTTAAAGTTCTTTTGATATTGAACAATATCCCTGGCCATCCAGAATCCCATAAGTTGAACATCAAAGATGTCAAAGTGGTCTACTTGCCCCCAAACAAAATGTCTCTAATTCAGCCTCTTAATAAGGGGATCCTAAAAACCTTTAAGGCTCATTATATATAGTACTCTGTGGAAAGGATTGTCAATGCTACAGAAAAGAACCCCAACAGAGAGAGCATCATGAAAGTCTGGAAGGGTTACACCACTGAAGATGCCATCCTTGTTCTAGAAAAAGTCATGAAAGCCATTAAGCCTGAAACAATAAATTCCTGCAGGAGAAAACTGTCGAGATGTTGTGCATGACTTCACAGGATTTATGACAGATCAATCAAGAAAATCACGAAAGAGATTTTGGATATGGCAAAAAAAAAAAAAAGGTACAAGGTGAAGGGTTTCAAGATAGGGATCTTGGGGTAATTCAAGAGCTAATAGACACCACATCAGAAGAATTATCAGAAGGTGACTTGATGGAGACGAAGGCTTCCAAAGCAATGCCAGATGATGAGGAAGAAGAAGTAGAGCAGCAGTGCCAGAATAAAAACTGACGTTAGGCAATCTGGCAGAAGATTCTGATTATTCAAGGTTGCTTTTGACTTCTTTCAGAACATGGACCTTTTTATCCTATGGGCACTGAAACTAAAGCAAATGGTGGAAGAAGAATTGGTATAGTATAGAATCATTTTTAGAGAAATGAAAAGGCAAAGGAGTCTGACAGAAATTATGATATATTCCTGTGAAGTTATACCAAGTAAGCCCATCTCTCCTGCCTCCCCTTCCACCTCCTCCACCTTTTCCATCTCTGCCAACCCCTCATCTTCTTCCTCCTCCTCAGCCTTCTCAAATGTGGAGATAAGAATGAAGATCTTTATGATGATCCACTTCCACTTAATGAATTGTAAATATATTTTCTCTTCCTTATAATTTTCTATAAATATTTTCTTTTATTTAGCTTACATTTTAAGAATACAGTATATAATGCATGTAACATACAAAATATGTGCCAATTAACTGTTTATGTTATCAGTAAGGCTTCTGGGCAACAGTAGGGCATCAGTAGTTAAGCCTGGGGGGAATCAAAAGTTATACACAGATTTTCAACTGTTTTTTCAATTTGCTCACTCACTCCCATGTTTTTCAAGTGTCAACTATAGAAATACTTAATATGTGTATTATACATGAGTTACGTGTATGTGTGTATTCATGAATTAGAACATATACAAGTCCTTGCTCTGTCCTTTGAGAGGGCCTACAAGAAATGACATCCCAGTAGCCACTAGCACACCTCACACCTAGATTTTGGTTTCTATTTCCATTCTCCAATAAAAGAAGCTAGGAATCCTAGGAAAAAATGGCTGATTCTAGGACTGGGGCAAGAAATACACATTTTGTAATACCAGAAAGTAAGAAAGTGCTCAAAACCAAACCACTCCACAATGATGGGGGTATGTCAAAGAGACACAGGAGCCACCTAAAGGAGCTCCCAATAAGCAGATCTGTAATAATTTGAGCAACAAAATAAAGTAGTATTGAATTATAACCCAAAATATAAAATAAACATCTATGATTTCATATTAATAAATGAGCAAATACATATATAATGGTGGAGGAGACAATGCACCCAGGCGGAAGAATTCTAAATAAACTACGTTGCTACTCTGCCCTCACAGAGGTGAAATATAATTTGTCTCTCCTCAGGTGTGGGCTTTATATAATGACTTCTTTCCAATGAATACAGTATGAAAAAGGAGAGAAACTTTACAGTGGAGAAACCTGGCAAACATTTGATATTGACTATCAAGGTCAATATCAATGATAAGTCATGTTGATAGTATGGACCTTTGATATTATGTAATGAAAATGAGACTTCACCCCTGAGGTCTTCCTGTGTAATCCATAATCAGAGTCTAATCATGAGGAAAACATCGGATAAATCCCAATTGGGAGATATTCTTCAAAATACCTGACCAGTACTCCTCAGACTGTGAAGGTCATAAAACAAGGAAAGCTGAGAAAATGTCACAGCCAAGAAGAACCAAAGGAGACATGATGACTAAATGTAATATGATATTCTGGATGAGATCCTGGAACAACGACAAGAAGACATTAGGTAAAAACTTAGGAAATTGGAATAAAATATGGGCTTAGTTAATAATAATGTATCAGTATTAGTTCATTAATAGGCGAAGCTGGTGTAGGGTGTGTGGCAACTCTCTGTGCTATCTTTGCAACTATTCTGTAAATCTAAAGCTGTTCTAAAACAAAAAGTTTATTTAAATAAAAATAATGGTGTATCTTAGAGACATCTGAAATTTATTGAATATGATATTATCCTCATTCTACAGGTGAGGAAATCAAGATCAGAGATGTAAAGTAACCCAGTGTAGGCCTGTTAACGCACTGAAATGCTTTCCGTTATCTTCATGAGAGAGTCTCTGACTACTAGTCCTGAAGACTGCATACTCCAGTGGAGTCCTGTTAAGTGCTTAACAATGGCTTTCCAATGGGGAAAAACCTTGCTGATTTCCATGGTATAAGTACTACCATCATGGCTGATTTCAAGCTACCAACGTAATGTGACTGAACACAGAACGGGGAAGAGACACGTATAATCAGCTTTCCTGCCGGGAGCCGTAGCTAACTCACACCAGCTCACAAGAGCAGATTGTTAAAATTTCAGAATTTTGTGAGCTGGTTGTTCAACATGGATAGCTTGAAATCGGCCCCAGGGGGAATATTTATACCATAGAAATCAGTTAATGCTACAAATCAGGGTTTTGGGTTTTTGTTTTTTCTATTTTGAAAGCCAGCTTATCAGCATACACCATCAAAACACCAGAGTCCCATCTCATGGTTCTGTCTGTGTTGGTATGAGATCCAGTGTCCTCGGACAAGTCACACCATCTCTGAGTTTCAGTTTAGTCATCTATAAAAGAGAGAATTGGAGGACTAACCTCCCAAGTTTTCTCCCACCTCTGACATTCTGTTAAATACTAGGATCATCTTTCAGTTCCCACATGTTGTTCCAGATACAACCTGAGGTCATGTCACTATGCACTTATAGGGCTTTGACAGTCATTCGATAGCCTCTCAGGCTAGGGTCCCTGGCCTCTATTTGTGCTTTGGGTTCCTGGCATATACAAATTCTGTAGAGCCACAGACCCATTTGGTGTTCCCTCTCCCTCCACCAGAGCCTTTGCACATGCTATTCCCACTCCTTGGGCCACTCTTCCATGTCCTCTTACTCTGGCCAACTCCTACTTAGCCCATTGGATCTCTCTGGGAGAGGTCACTTCCTCCAGAAAGCCTTCCTTGACTTTCTCCAAACCAGCTGCGGTATCCCTGTGATATGTTTCTCTGGCAACACCATCTTTTTTTTCTATCATAACTCTTATTGTTATTGCTTCTTTTATGGTCTGCCATCCCCACCTAAATTCAAGTGCCAAAGGGGCAGAGACTGTCTCTCTGGTTATCAGTTTAAAAAAAAAGAAATAGGCCAGGCATGGTGGCTCACACCTGCAATCCCAGCCCTTCGGGAGGCCAAGGCGGACAGATTACTCGAAGTCAGGAGTTTGAGACTAGCTGGCCAACACGGTGAAACACCGTTTCTACTAAAAATCCAAAGATGAGCCAGGCATGGTGAAGGGTGTCTGTAATCCCAGCTATTCAGGGAGGCTGAGGTGGGAGAATTGCTTGAACCTGGGAGGCGGAGGTTGTAGTGAGTTGAGATCATGCCACTACACTCCAGCCTGGGTGACAGCGAGATGCCATCAAGAAAAGAAAAGAGAAGAGAAGAGAAGACAAAAAAGAAAAGAAAAGAAAAGGAAAGAAGGAAGGTTCAAAAAGAGGGTAGAGACAGAATGTGCTCCTCTTCCTTGCCATGGCATCTTGGAGTCCTATACCTGGCACAGCAACAATGACTTACTCGTTGTTTGTTGACTGAATAAATGAATGTCTGCTTAAACTATACTGCTCTCCAAACAACAGATATTTTTCTTAGTTGCTTCCCCAGACAAAAGTACAAATCTAGAAAGAAACCCCCTTCTGATTAATGCTTTTGCATGAGCAGATTTCCATCAAGGGAGGGGATTTCATGACAGATGCCCCGCTTCCGAGAGGGTGTTGTCTCGGGGGCGTGGCATTCTCAATCCTGACAGGACTAGGACTTCTGAGCAAGCATCCCTGTTCCTCAGCCAGCAGTTCTTGCTTACATGGTTGGTTATAGCCCCTTGAAGGAGCTCTGCTTGCCACAGGAGGAAATAGTTAAACTTGGCAACATCAGATCCCCAAAAAGCTATCTGTTTTGGTTAAGAGGGAGGATTTTGGGTAAATTAGAGAGGGAGGAAAACCCACAGACGGTGATTTGACATACAGACAGCAGAACACAGGACCACCGGCCAATGAAGTCTCACCTTCCGAGGAATGACAGGAATTGTGGGCCCGGATCTCTGAATGTTCCTCAGGACACTCTTGTTACTTGGGATCAGTTACCTTCTGGAGCCTCACTGAGGTAATTTTGAGACAGTATTTTCAGAAAGTCATTTTTAGATGCTGTTCAAGGCATTCCCAGACCAAACAATCTTAGGATCACAGAGCTGGATCATCCAGTCTGGCCACCATATTTTGTGGGTAGGAAAACTGAGACCCAGCAAGGAGAAGTCATTTGCCCAAGGCCACCCAACTAAGACTGAGCTTTATTGGAGTTCTGGTCCCTAATTCCTAACTCTGTATTCTTTCTACTGCAGCAACTCACCAACCAGACCTTGTGAAGACTAAAAAGACAGGTGAAATGGGGCCATGCACACAGAAAGGAGGCCCAGGGAAAGAGTGCTCCACAGAGAAGTCCATTAGAAAATGTATCCTGTAGCCAAATATGCTTAGAAAATTCCCTCACCTCCCCGGAGTTGTTTTCTTGATAAATGTAAATCGGTTAGTCAAGAAATCATGGGCCATTGGATATAACCATATATTTATCATAACCCATGGGAACTCTGTAGGGTCAGCCAACCAAGAAATAGTTGCAATGCAGTATAAGAAGTGCTAGAATATAATGTAGCAGATGCAATGCTAACAGGAGGAAGAAATAACTAACTTTGCTGGAAGAAATAACTAACAGCCAGGAAAAATGATCTGAAGCTGAATCTCAAAGGATGAAAAGTTAGCGTAAAAACAAAAGGAAAAAAAAAAGTTATTCCAGGAAAAGGTAAGGTATTCCTAAGCAAAGGTACAGAGTGGTAGAAACATGTTGTGTTGTGACTGTTGATGCTTAGGATCTTGGTAATAAATGCACATTGTGTCTGGGTGTGTCAAAGGCCTGTCAATGAGCACCTCTGTTAGGCTCAAAGAGGAGATTGGCTGGAGAAGCCACTGAGGAGATGGAAAGGGGTCATCTTGTGGGGTAGAAAGAAACCAGTATACAAACATATACAAACTCCAGAGAGGAAGCTAGGGGCAGGGTTAGCTTATGAGTGGCTTTGAGTAAGTGGCAGAAGAGTATGGATGTGATCTTGTGACAACGGAGTCACGGCAGGCTTCTGAGCAGGAGAGCAACCCAACTCCTTGCTTATCAGAATTAATTGGCCAAGAATGTTAGAAGAAGAGACCCAGAAACAAGGAGAGAGAAGGAGGCAACAATCACCAGTATGAATCCTTAGCTCGCTGCTGCATGACCAGAGGGAAGCAAAACCAATTAAGTGTAGTCTCCACGGCCTCAGCTCACTATGGTACCCCTACCACTCTCCTCCTCACCCCACTTCCAGCCTGAGTCATCTTGAAACAAACACGGCCAACTGGGAGGGACCGACCCACAGAGACCAGCTTCAAACATTCACACAGGACTCTGCTTACCATGGCAAAGTTGCCACTTGTTTGCTGAAACAATTCCCATTTTTAGTAGCTCAATCATTAGTCAAAGGCATTGAAGGAACAAAAATCATATGACTAAGCCTTGGAGCATTCAGTACTGGCTGTTGAACATATTGAAGCGGTAATTGTTCCAAGACATCTACTTTCTATAGAACACAGCATAGTCATAAAATAAAATATATTGATGCCAAATTCCCCTATATAGGACAGGTCCCAACACCCCAAATTAGCCCTTGTTTGGAAGACTCTAACCAGACAAAGTGTTTTCATCAGTTGACTAACTAGCAGGATACATTCATCCCCATTTTTGAGATGGACAAAGTGAATCTTACGAAGTCTGCACTCAGCCACTTGCAAAATAGAATAACAATGATAATAATAACAGTAACTAACGTTTAGTGAGCAATTACTCTGTACTAGAACCAGTTGTTACTGCTTTACTTGTGTTAACTCTCATTTGATTCTCACAATATTTCTGTGTGAGGGGGAGTAATAACCCCATTTAACAGACGAAGAAACTGAGGTTTAGGGAAGTTAAGTTCTTTGCCCAACATCACAGATCTAATGAGCGCAGAGGCAGGGTTAGAGACCAGGGGTTCCAGAGTTGTGCCCTTAACCACTATAATGGGTTCTCAGTTCTATACAAGCTACCATGAAAGACACAAAAATAAGAGATGACGGGGTCCCTCATAATTTTTGCTCTAAACACACATTACTAGCTGAAACACTCAAACAAATTCAATCAGGAATTTCCCTTTGGTTCCAAACTTCCTGTTTGCTCTGAACCTCTGATGTCAATGGCAGTCAGAATTCTACTTCTAAGCTGGTCAGCAATAACGCTGCTTCCTCCAAGGAATGTAAACTTGGCTTTCATCCCAGTCAGCTGGGTCGCTCCCATCTCCTCCTCCCTTCCCCTTTGTTAGGTCACAATGCTTTCACCCCCGCAACTGTCATTGGCAGGTAACACTGCATGGAATCAGTTTGGAATAAAGATAGTCTCAGCCTCAAGTAGATTTGGACCCATGAAAAACGGATGACTGGCCGGGCGCGGTGGTTCACGCCTGTAATCGCAGCACTTTGGGAGGATGAGGTGGGCAGATCACGAGGTCAGGAGATCGAGACCATTCTGGCTAACACGGTGAAACTCTGTCTCTACTAAAAATACAAAAAAAAAAAAAAAAATTAGCTGGGCAAGGTGGCAGGCACCTGTAGTCCCAGCTACTCGGGAGGCTGAGGCAGGAGAATGGCGTGAACCCAGGAGGCAGAGCTTGCAGTGGGCTGAAACTGCGCCACTGCACTCCAGCCTGGGAGACAGAGCGAGACTCCATCTCAAAAAAAAAAAACAGTGATGACTCCTGAAAAACTCATGCTGGCATTTAGCATTCCCTTATTAGGGGACAAGCCCTTCATTTATATGACATGGGAGAGGGACAGAATGATTCTTAAGACTAAAGTGCACATTTCCAAAGTCGGCTTCTTTGGTGAAGCTGAAGCCCTATATGACAAGGGTGTGGGGCCGGGTTCTCATGAAGGTGGCTGGGTGCAAAGGGAGCCCAACAGGGAAGTCAAGGCACCAAAGTTAGACTTTGCAGCTTTTTTTTTTTTTGAGACAGAAGTCTTGCTCTGTCGCCCAGGTTGGAGTGCAGTGGTACAATCTTGGCTCACTGCAAGCTCTGCCTCCCAGGTTCACGTCATTCTCCTGCCTCAGCCTCCCGAGTAGCTGGGACTACAGGCACCCACCACCACGCCCGGCTAATTTTTTTTTTTTGGTATATTTAGTAGAGATGAGTTAGCCAGGATGGTCCCGATCTCCTGACCTCGTGATCTGCCTGCTTCGGCCTCCCAAAGTGCTGGGATTACAGGCGTAAGCCACTGCACCTGGCTGACTTTGGAGGTTTACAATGCAAGCAGATATGTCAGCCCTTGCAGCCTATTGGTTACTGTCATGTACATTTATCAGTATCTACGTATTCTGTCCCTGGGTTCCAAAGTGACCACATGAATAAAATATCACCTGATTATGAGATCTGGGCCCTTAGCCTGCAAAAGAGACACACACTCGTATATCTACCAACCTGCTCCTCCCAGACTGCAGTGTTACTGCACTGCCACCATCGTGGGGGTACCTGTAACTCCTCAGGCACTGGCTGAGCCCCCAAACAACCCCGGAGACATTTTTATGCCCAGTAGCTTATTTAACTATTATAATTTATGCCAGGTCCACAGGCCTTGCACTCTTATTTTAATGTACATTAGTGGTGCCCTTTTACAGATGAGGAAACTGTGGCTCAGAGAGATGAGATCATTTGCTCAGCACTACATAGTTAGTAAGCGACAATACTAGGACTTGAACTGAGGTCCTCAGTATTAGTTTGCTAGAACTGCTATAACAAAAAACTACAGATTGAGTGACTTAACAGGAATTTATTTTCTCGCAGTTGTGAAGGCTGGAAGCATAAGACCAAGGTGCTGGCAGGGTTGGTTTCTTCTGAGTCTCTCTCCTTGGCTTGTAGAAGGTTGTATTCTCCCAGTTTCTTCACAAGGTCTTCCCTTGTGCTTGTCTGTGTCCTAATCTCCTTTTCTTATAAGGACATCACCTATATTGGATTAGGTCACCCAATGACCTCATTTTCCCTTCATTATCTCTTTAAAGGCCCTATCTCCAAATGCCATCACATTCTGAGATACTGGGGATTGAAGCTTCAACATATGAATCTGGGGGTCGGGGGCATGATTCAGCCCATTCACCCTCTGACTCCAAAACTGTGTTCTCCGCTTAGCCAACCAATAATAATGGAGCCTACTAGGTATCAAAGATTGCACTCAGCACTTCTGCAAATGTTTTCTCATGTAATTTTCAAAACAGTCCAGAGAGGTTTGCATTATAATTCCCATGGAACAGTGAGAAAACTGCATTTCAAACAGTTTAATTATTCTACCCAGGAAAACACAACAAAGATGAGGCAGACCCAGGATTCAGCCTCATTCTTCTGACCCTAAACTCTGTGCTGTCTCCAACATACAGTGTTGCTTCCCACGTAAAACTGGGACTGGCAGCAAAGAGGACAGGGTGACCCGACAGTGCCAGTGATGGTGGTGGGATGTGGCAAGATCTCCTTTTTGGAAAGCTCATAAATTCAGTGGACAATAAGAGTATCCACTGTATAAGGTTGGTGTGACGACCAAATAAGTTAATATGTGCGAAGTGTTTAGAAGAGTGTCTCGGCCGGGCGCGGTGGCTCAAGCCTGTAATCCCTGCACTTTGGGAGGCCGAGACAGGCGGATCACGAGGTCAGGAGATCGAGACCATCCTGGCTAACATGGTGAAACCCCGTCTCTACTAAAAAATACAAAAAAAAACTAGCCGGGCGCGGTGGCGGGCGCCTGTAGTCCCAGCTACTCAGGAGGCTGAAGCAGGAGAATGGTGTAAACCTGGGAGGCAGAGCTTGCAGTGAGCCAAGATCACGCCACTGCACTCCAGCCTGGGCGACACAGCAAGACTCCGTTTCAAAAAAAAAGAAGAGTGTCTGGCTACACAAAGGCTAAGTACCTGTTTTGCTATTATTGTTGCTGCTGTTGTTGCTGCTGTTATTATGATTCTTATTCATTTCTGGATAAAGAGTGCAGATTTTGAATATTCACCACTATTTTACTTTCCTTCCTAAAATTGCACACAAAGACAGAGAGAATAAGAAAGAAACAACGCAACACAATGTTGGAATCTTGAAAGTAAACGGATGAGTGGTAACTGAATTAGTAGATCCAAGAAAACAGAATCCTCAACCAGCAATGGGGAAGGTCAAGAGCAATCAAATTTATGCTGCAGAATTTCCACCTTCCTATCCCCAAAGCTCAGGAAATATGCAGTAACAGCTACTCTGGAGATGAGGGTGATGTGGAGAGAGATAAAAGAGAGATTTGCTTGAAAACTAGTTATAAACCCAGATTCTTCTTTCCTCTTGGCATGGCCCCTTCCCTGTCCCTAGAGGTTTGTTCTCTGGAGCAGTGAAACAGGATCTCTAGACTAAGCATGGAGTGAGGGTAGTTGGGCATGACGGGATAGTACTGAACACAGGAGAATTAAATAAACATGTGTACTCTGGAAGCTGGGTCCTCCAATCTGGCTTCACTTGGTTCCTGCGGTGCTGGCCACTAGGCCATCTCCCTTTAGGCAAGACTCTGGGAGTAATCGAAGCACTCCAAGAGGAAAGTCCTAAAAATAGTGATAGTCTGAGGCTCCCCAACTAAGTGGGCCACCCAGATTAGTCTACGGTGAACCCCAAGTTGACTAGTCCAATATCTGAATGATAGTTCCAGAAAGAGAAAACAGAAGAGAAAGAATCATTAAAGAAATAAGTAATACATTTTCTAGAACTGAAGGGCTTAATTTTCTAAATTGAAGAGATCTATCCTGGGTGACTGCAATAGATGAAAACAGACCTATGTCGCATCATTCAATAATTTTAGAATAATGGAGACAAAGCTTTAACACACTTCTGGAAAACAGAAATTGATCCATACAAATGATCGAGAATCCAATTGACTTCAGACTTCTGCACAGCAACACTGAGAGTTGGAAGGCAATGGAACGATACCTTAAAATTGAGTGAAAATGCTTTTTTTTAAAATTAAATTTCATCTTTTATTTTAAGTTCTGAGTTCTTATGCAGGATGTGCACGTTTGTTATACAGGTAAATGCATGCCATGGTGGTCTGCTGCACAGATCATCCTATCGCCTAGCTAAGCCCAGGATCCATTAGCTATTCTTTCTGATGCCCTCCCTCTCCCCACCCTCCCAACCCCATCCCCAACAGACCCCAGAGTGTGTAGATCCCCACCATGTGTCCATGTGTTCTCATCGTTCAGCTCCCACTTGCAGGTGAGAACATGTGGTGTTTGCTTTTCTGTTCCTGTGTTAGCTTGCTGAGGATAACGGCTTCCAGCTCCACCCACATCCCTGCAAAGGACATGATCTCATCTGAAGATTCTTTTTTTTTTTTTTTTTTTTTGAGACGGAGTCTTGCGCTGTTGCCCGGGCTGGAGTGCAGTGGCCGGATCTCAGCTCACTGCAACTCCGCCTCCCGGGTTTGCGCCATTCTCCTGCCTCAGCCTCCCAAGTAGCTGGGACTACAGGCGCCTGCCACCTCGCCCAGCTAGATTTTTGTATTTTTTAGTAGAGACGGGGTTTCACTGTGTTAGCCAGGATGGTCTCGATCTCCTGACCTCATGATCCGCCCGTCTCGGCCTCCCAAAGTGCTGGGATTACAGGCTTGAGCCACCGCGCCCGGCCTGAAGATTCTTTTTAATCTAAAATTCTATGCCCAGTCAAACTCTTCATCAAGTCCGAGAGTAAAATAAAGATGATTTTAGATATAAAAGGAAAGTCTCAAAATTTCACTTCCTATATATTTGTTCTCAGAAATCTACTAAAGGTGCTTCACCAAACTGATGCAGTATACAAAAAGAGGAAGGCAGGAGATACTGGAACCAGGAACTTAACATGACAGTGGGAAAAGGAAGCCTAGGATGAAAGTGAAGTGGAATCCCAGGGTGACAGCTTTGTGGCACGCACACAGGGCAGAAGGTAATCTTTTAGACTGGAACAGTTTACAAAGCTTGGCGAAGAATGTATCCAAGAATATGAAATTAATAGAATACTGATTATACTTAAACATCCTAAAAGGAGATATGGACAGTTTGTAAAGAGTTTGTGGTTGAATCAATAATAATTACGTAGAAAACAAAGAGATATTTATTAACTCCAGAGAAAATAAACAGAAAAAAATGCATTGGGAAGGAAAAGTAACTATAGCATACCACATAACTGAATTCCAAATAGTATTTCATAGTCATACTAATGTATACTATATATTCATTTAACCAAAATTACAGAAAACTATATTGAGAGGATGGGAGGTTGGGAAGGGTGTGCATATGTCATAGGGCTGTGGAGGTGGGTAGTGGGTGAGAAACAGAACGAAATCCTCATCTTCCACAGTGGAAAGTCACTAGAGAATGTCTAAAATAATTGTTTTTAAAATCACAATAAGGCTAGGTGCCGTGGTTCACGGCTGTGTAATTCCAGCACTTTGGGAGGCTGAGGTGAGAGGATTCCTCAAACCCAGGAGTTCCAGGTTGCACTGAGCTATCACTGTAACGCTGCATGACAGCCTGGGCAACAGAGCAAGACCCTGTCTCAAAAAAAAAAAAAAAAAAGTAACAATAAGATAACGTTGTTTCTACATACAGAGGTACATATCAAAAGACCCAGCTAGGAGTTGAATGTGGTTGCTTCTTTGGAAGGTGAAATTGAGGGGAGGGAAGGCAAAAAAACCTGCTTTGCTATTTACCAGAACACCATGTAGAACTGATTCATCTACATGTATATCTTTGATTAAAGTAACATCTAAGCTTTACACTATCTCATTCTGTGAACTCGGGTGAGTTATTCCACCAATTTTGGTTTCCAAGTTCTGCATCTACAAAATGAAGGAGATGGATTATGCAGTCTCCAAGGCCCTCCCTGATTTAACATTCACTCAACATTTCTGCCATGGTAGCTGATCTCCTTCCATTAGAGACTCGGTCCTTAGATCTTTAGGAGTTTTATGTCAAAATATCATTTTCTATAATGGGTGGGGTAACGCTGACAGCTGAGAACAATGCTCTCTGGGGAAAACAATCCCCAAGTACCCTCAGTGACTTTCTAAAGGTCAGGTCCTAGAAGACTCAAAGGCAAAAAGAGATGCCCCTACTTTCTCCTCCCTTTCTTTGTATTAGAGTTTTAAATAACTTGATAATGTATTAATAGAGGATGAGACCACACGTTAGACCTTCCAGTTATTAATTCAGGTTTAACTAAAGACCTTCATCCAAGTCAGGAAATCCCTAACTGTGTGCCAATGGCAGGATATGATTCCAGAGATTAAGGCACACACTTTCCCCTCTGACTAGCAGGATGGCAGGACTAAAATTTATATCACAACTTCATACGCATTTTCCATACGGAGGCCTGGTTTGGAGGGCACGGCTAGAGACCTCAGTACAACCCCAGCTCCTTCTAGGAAAGCCCCTCCTAAGCCTCTCCTATGGGCTTTGTTCCCTGTCTCTGGAGAGAACAAGATAGTTAAGACAGGTTTATAAGATGCACTGAGGTTCTGACTAAATTTTTGTTCCTTGCTCTTAATTCTTATTTGACTTTTTGTAAACATCATGGTCAACAAGGAAAGCCCTTTCTAAGCACCTCCCGAGGACAGAGGAATCTAGGCTTCGCCAAGGCAGAGGCACCTCCTCTCTCTCCCCTCTGCCCAATTCTGGCACCGGGCACACTACAGGCACTGGGGGAAGACTGACTCCCAGGGAATGATGATAAGGGCTCATTAGAAATCAAAAGGCTTGGAGAATCTAGGGAGGGAGAGTTTATAACTTATACCTTTCTCCGCTGGTGGATAAAGACCAAATTTTAGTGCTCAAAATGACAAATGTTAATTATTCATGATATGTGACATAATAAGATGCTCTGTCATTTCCCACTGGCTTTCATATCCTCTATCACAGTCTGACTTCTAGTAATCACTCTCAGCTACCTTTTGAAGGAGACAAGGCAGGTACTATCTGAACTTCACAAGTGGAGAGCAGTCACAAAGAGGTTTTGTAAGTTGCTCAAGAAGATTTCTCAGAAAGTTCTCTAGAAACTGTTAAACTGTTTACCCCTGGGTAGTTATGAGTTTGATGAAGAAAAATGGACTTTACACCATTTTTCACTGCTTAAATTTTTATTTTCCCTATGACTACTACTTTATCATTTCAAAAAAGAAAGAGTTCAATTTTATCAGAAGGAAAGAATGAAGAAAAAAGGATAAGAAATAATTCATTTCTCTAAAGTGATTTCAGGCATCCCTTTTGGTGACTGGGATGGATAAGACATCTCTAATGTTCTTTCACTGTATCTTAACAATGTAAATCTGAGGTATAATGTGACTGGCTAACATTTACTGAGAACTTACTGTGTGGCAGGTGGTATTTTAAATTATTTAGACCTATCCACCCATGAAATCCCTACAACTTTGTGAGACAGGTATAACTATCATTCCCACTTTATTGATGAGGATGCAGGCAGAAAGCATGGGGACACTTGGTCAGGGCTGTGGAATCTACATCTTTCTCCACCCTCTGCTGCACAGCGCTCCTGACTTCCGGATTACAAAAGAAAAAAAAGATACCTTCCTGGCTGCCAAGCCTTCAGCTCCATTCCCAGGCCCCCCTGCTCCCTTCACTGTCTGAGGCATCATCACAAAATCTCTCCTTCATGACATGTGGACAGAGGGAGTATTCTCTGAAAGTCAGCTGCTGCGGTTGGGCAGCTGGGAGAATCACATGCATAAGCACTGAGCAGCATGTTGAGGAGGAGGAATTTCCCTGAATCAATCTTGGACGGAAGGCCCACCCTTCCAAAACCTCCCACAGTGTCTACAAGTGTATGGGGGAGCGGGTTGTTAAATGCCATAATTAGGAAGAGTGGAAACAGGTGATCTAATGCATTCTTCTACTACAGCACAAGGGACAGGAACCCCACCCCCACCCCTCCCCCAACTCCATGTCCAGCAGGGAACACAGAGACAGCGCCCTCTGCTGTGTAGGGGGAAAGAGACCAGAGGAAAAGGAGATTGTGTCTATCTGCTTGGGTTCTCTTTCAAGTGTGAGCCAGAGAAATGACTTCTCTTACTTCTTGGACATGGACCAATTAGCTGCTAATTAGCTTGTGTATCAATTCCAACAGGAAAGCTGGAAAATTCTATCTCAACTTAAGCAATGACGCTTGTCCTCCCAAACTTGGTCTTGCCTGTCTCCCACATAAATTCCCTGTATCACACACAAAACATGGTCTCTGCCTGGATCAGAATAGCCAGAAGCCAACAGGCAGAAACACATACACACAACTTCTCCATCAACCTCATACAGACCTCCCCAGAGAGCCCTTCTCAGAGCCTTTTGCAGCTTGATACAAAGGCAGCATGGGAAACACAGACCACAGGGTCCTCAAGAATCCATAAAATAAAAGATAAGAAGAAATGGGTGTTTTGGGGGGTCCAGAAAAAGAAATATGTTGTATACTAGAAATGCTTCAAACAAAGACTTGAGAAATATACAACTGTGAGGTAGCAACCCACTGGATTAGAAGACTCTGGGGCAGTAGAGACTACAAGAACAAATATTGATTGATCATCTACTGCAAGTAGGATACCGTCTTAGATCAACTAGGTAAGCACTCTCAGGTGGAGTTCTCAATGATAGAAGAGGTATCATAAGTAAAAACCCTAGGGTGGCAGAGGGAACAAGCAGAATGCGCAATAAAGAGACTGTCATGTTGCTCAGGGGAGGCATGATCCCACTATGGGAGGGAGTCAGGGGAGGCCGCTCACAGCTGGAGTGCTTGATGAGGTCCCGAGGATGAATTCTCTTCAGCTATGGTCTCCCAATCACCTAGATAACATTTTTTTAAAAATACAAATTCCTAAACTCCATACGTCAGATCTATTGAATCAATAGCTCCAGGAGTATTACTCTGGAATCTGTGTTTATGATTATTATGGCAAAACATTCATGAAAGTAGACAGAATAGTGAACTCCAAGTGCCCATCATCCATCTCCAGCAATCACCTACTCATGACCATTCTGTTTTCACCCATCCCCTTACCTATTTCCCCTCCCCCAGTATTATAGGATCTGTATTTTTTTAAACCAGAGACCCTGAGGCAGTCAGATCTTGGATGTGAACTGGGAACCACTGATGCAGACACAGATTAGGAGCAAGGGAATCCTAGGGACAATGGGGGCAAAGGCTCAGAGAAGTGAGAGCGAATGGTATTTTGGGGATAATGGCAAGTAATTTGGAGTGCCTAAAGGGTGGCAATGGGGATAAGGGCCAAAAGGTCATCAGGGCCATGGGGCCCTGTTAACAGTACAGTGTCTCTTTGTGAGAAGCACAAAACTCCATTTCCTCTGGGTAGAAAAGCATCCTTTGCTGAGGGCTGAAGCTCCCCATGCAAGTGGAGAGGGGCTGGATGCCTTCCCCCACCCACTACCTGTGCCCCTCACTTCTGCTGGGCCCAAACTACAAAGCTATGCACAGCAGCCCCAGGGCCTGGGGTCTGGTTCCCAAAGATGTTTGGACTTTATCTTATAAGGGCTGAAGGCTGCTAAGAAGGGGAACATGCAACAACCAGTCTGTGTTTTAGAATAGTGGGCAGCAATGGAGGGGAGGTGGATGGATACACTGGAGGGCAGAAAACCAAGAGGCAGTAAGCTAGTGAAGACAGCGACTACTGCAAACTAGCCAGGGAAGAATGGAGAGAGCTGGGAAGGTCCAACGTTGATGGGGAGAGGTTTAACAGAAGAGATCTTGTGTGGGGCTCTGGAAATAATGCAGGGCTAGATATAAAGGAATGCTGGATACAGAGATGTGAAGAGTCATTGGCATGTAGAAGTTGTCTGAAGCCATGGGAAGGCTGAAATTGCCCAGTGTGTAGAATAAGAATGAAGAGGCATGAAGGCCCTGGGGAAAACCAGCATTTACAGGATGAAGGAGCCAGCCACAGTGATAAGAATGGTTAGGACAATGGGAAGGGAGGTGGGGAGAAGAGAATGGCTCATAGAAGCCAATAGAGCAAAAGTGGTCACAGGTTGGTGAGAGGAAGACATTCATTTAGGGAAGCTGAAATGTAAGGGAAGGTCAAGTTTTGGAGTACCTAAAATGATTAGCAAAGGAGTTTAGAGTTGAACTTGAAAAGGCGGGGTACCAAGTGTCATGGTGTGCAGCATTAGTTGGTGTGTCAGTTACACCTCCTATGCCTGTCATTTACCACGTATGGCTTTGGACACATTCCTTAAATTGAGTCTCTGTATCCCTGCAATAAAATGTTGGTGATTTTACTCACTCTATTAGAGATGGGGAAGACATCTCAAGGAATGGCAGTTTTTCTTCTTGTCCTTGGCACCTAACAATGCACAGCCTTGAAGTACGTGCATTGTATCCAATTCCTGCATCTCTAAGTAGCTTGTAAATTGCTTTCAGGATAGGGATTAAGGCCATTCAGACCATTAACTGAAGTCAATGATCCTATGTTGATATTTATTATGCACAAATCAAGAAGAGCATGTAGAATAAGAATAAAGGAAGATTGAAGGTTTAATAAAAAGAAGAAATGGCCCTTTGAGTTTGAAACTTAGAGAAGGATCCATATAGATGTCCAATCCTACCACAAGGTGAACAGTGGCAGGTGCAGCAATGAAAGTCTCAAATTGCAATTTCTTCACAAAGGAAAGTGTGAAGGATGCAGAGACTCACTCTGGCTAATGGAGCCAGGCAGGCAGTGCTGCATGGGGTTTTGCGGCTGGACAGAGGAGGTACAAATGAGGGCAGAAGCACAGCAAAGTTGGAAATTGGCAGGTGAGTTTGATGAAAGCTAAGAACCTTTGTGGGTGCGAAACAAGGGGTGTGGGAAGTGAGGAGAGAAAGGTGTATGAAGCTGTAGCAGACACAGCCTAAAGTGACTCCCAACTCATGCTCTGGTATAATCCTATAATCTTTTGCCCTTGAGTAAGGTGGAGCCTGTGACTTACCTCTAACCAACAGAATATGGCAAAGCTGATGTGATATCACTACTGGGGTTATGCGACATTATATGGCAAAGGGATATTGCAGATATAATTAAGGCTCAAATCATCTGACTTTGAGTTAATCAAAAGGGACATTATCTTGGGTAAGCCTGATTAGGGCCATTGACAAGAAGGCCCAGACCTTCCCTGAAGTTAGAGACTTACGGCAGAAAACACTTGCTCTGCTGCTGGCCTTGAAGGAGCAAGTCACATGAGTTCTAAAGCTGCAAGGAAAAAAAAATCTACCCACAAGCACATGAGCTTGAAAGATGAGCCCAAACTTCAGAAGAGAATGCAGCCCCGGCTGATTCCTCAATCACAGCCTCATGAGACCCTGAACAGGGCATGTAGGTAAGTCATACCTGGACTCCTGACCCACGGAAAGTGCAAGATAATGGATGGGTACTGTTTGACACCATTACGTTTGCGGTCATTGGATATGCAGCATCAGAAAAAAAATGCATGGACTCCCATGGCAAAGGGCCATGAATGGCAGCCTAGGAAGCACGGGCTTTATTATATGGGTTCTAGGAAATCACTGACTGAGGAAGCTTAGAGATGGCAGAAGGAAGGGAAGCCTGGAGTGGGGTTGACCAGAATGCCTTGAAGAACATCTGGCCAGGGCACTGCTCCCAGGAGCAGGTCAGTAATGTTCAGATGAGTAACCAAGTTCTAGGTGAAACCAAGCCAGCTACTCTTCTACCCAATTAAAAATAAATAAATAAATAAATAAAAATAAAACAAAAAAAGAGGAAGCAAAGACCAAGTGAAGAAATTAACAGCATTGAGAAAACCTTAAGGAACTTTAGTGTTCTTGTTGCTAATTATAAATATTTACTCCTCCCAGCATTCCTAACCTCACAGAAAAGCCTGCATAGCCTTGTTCTCTTTATGGAAAATTAGTGTGCGCGTGCATGTGTGTGTGGACGTGCGTGTGTTTCTTGGAAGGGGAGCGGGCAGTAATAAAGGATTGGACGATCTGCAAAAAGTCACTTCCTGTTGGATATTGTCTAGTTCCCATTCCCTGTTCCCCACCCAAGATCATAAACCCCCAGTCCCTCAAGCAACTCCTCCTTCCCTGATTCTATCTGCTGGAGAAAACTAAGCCAAACAAACTCAGGAAGTGGCAAGAGACTGGGAAGGGGAGGAAGTTCATGGCACAGAAGAAAAACGTAAAGAGAATGCCCTGATGTTCAAGGAAGAGGGTGGAGGAGAGAGAGAAATGAAGGTCACACCAAGGTCACCTGGCACCAAGCCTTTAAAATGTCATGCTTGAGCTTTAAATCAAAACTGGCACAAACAGTGGGTCAAATCTCCCAGGGCCATTCAAATACTAACATTCACAGGAATAAACAGCCCCCAAAAAACCCTTCTGTAAGCAAATTGGAACAAACAGCTAATCTAAAGCAGGTTGCTAAGAGATGAGTGGGCAGGAGCTGAAGTCAGTTCAAGTATCTGAAGCATCCTTTATTTTCTTCACTTTCAGCAAAGAGAGGAGGAGAGAAGAAGCTACCTGTAGATGACTCCATGCTGGTGGAGGAACATGAGGGCCGACGTGACCTCTGCAGCATAGAACCGTGAACGAGGCTCATCAAATTTTCGGGAGCGCTGAATCTGAAACATGAGGTCTCCACCATTTACATATTCCATGACGAAAAAGAGGCGGTCCTGAAAGGAGAGAAGAAAATGCCATTTGGGTCATTCAATTGCAGCTGCCCACACAGGCCAGCTTAGTGTGAGCTCAGCATAAGGTTACCAGGAATCAAGGGGGAAGAAGCCTCAAAGGTGGGTGAATCCTGGTAGCACCTGATCCAGAAAGAAGACAAAGGAATAAAGCACACAGATTAGAGTATGAAGTGCAATTTTACTTTTTCTCTGTCTTCCTTTGGTGGGCATCAGCTCGGTCTAGTGGAAGTAGCCTAAATGGACAGAAAGGAGACCGGGATCTTTGATTTTTGTTGCCAACTGGAAGTGTGGCCTTGGACAAGTCTCTGCCCTTTTGGGGATCCAGTTACCTTTATATGTGTGGTAGGTTGAACAACCCTCCTCTAAAAGATATCCAGGTCCTAACCTTTGAATGTGTCAATGTTACCTTATATGGCTAAAAAAAAAAAAAAAAGAAAAAAAAGGATTTTGCAGATGTAATTAAGTGAAGGATCCTGAGATGGGGAGGTTATCCTGGATTACCAGCATGGGTCTTAAATACAATCATAAATGTCCTTGTAAGAGGCAGGTAGAGGGAGACCTGAGACAGGGAGGAGGAGGCCGAGTGGCCACAGAGGCAGAGATTGGAGTGAAGCCGTCACAAGTCAAAGGATGCAGACAGCCCCGGAAGCTGGAAGAGGCAAGGAGCGGAGTCTCTGGAGGGAGAATGGCCTGGCCAGCACCTTCATGTAGGCCCAGTGATGCTAGACTCCTGGCTTCCAGAACTGTGAGAGAATACATTTCTGTGGTTTTAAGCCACCAAGTTTGCAGTAATTTGTTGAGGCAGTCCCAGGAGACTAACAGATTGCAATGTGGAATCATGAGACTGTGAACCCCCATTCACTGTGAGGGCCACTTTTTACTTTGGAGGATATTCCTTCCAGGATCCCCTGTGGCTTCCTCCCTCAAGGCAGCCCTCAGAATGGCCAAACCACAGTCACACCTCATTGGAGGTGGCCCCTTCTTACCTGCAATCTATGACAATGTGGGGAGAGGATGGACTGACATTCTCTTTGCACCGTTTCTTGACTATTATACTCTAAGCTCCTAGGGTGTGGGACACTCTGCTAGGTGAGGGCAAAGAATTATAAGCCATTGCTGTCCAGGGGAGCTTACAATCCAGGGGTGGAGATGGAAAATGGGCAAAATGATAAAAAAACAAAATAGGAGCCAAATGCATGAAAAACGCCAGGTGCTAAAAAGATTCAGAGAAAAAGGAGCTCTCTGACTTGGGAGGCCATGGAGGATTTTAGATGTAGCTAGGCCTGGAGAGAAAAAGAAGGTCGGGGGAGGCAGGAACCAATGCCAGGACATGGGAATGGAGTAAGCAAATTTAGGGGCCAGTAAACTGACCAGATCAGTTGTAGAGGAAGGTTAGCAAAGTAAATGGTGAGGTTTAAGAGGCCAGAGAGGCAGAGCACATTCTTTTTTTTTTTTGAGACAGAGTCTTGCTCTGTCGCCACGCTGGAGTGCAGTGGTTTGATCTCAGCTCACTGCAACCTCTGACTCCCTGGTTCAGGCAATTCTCCTGCCTCAGCCTCCTGAGTAGCTGGGATTACAGACACACGCCACCATGCCCGGTTAATTTTTGTAACTTTAGTACAGATGGGGTTTCCCCATGTTGGCCAGGATGGTCTTGATCTCCTGACCTCGTGATCCGCCCGCCTCGGCCTCCCAAAGTGCTGGGACTACAGGCGTGAGCCACCGTGCCTGGCTCACGTTCTTAACACATAGCTATAATGTAAGTGAAGCTTCCAGAGGATGTTAGCATATTATTTTCCATTAGGTCTCAGTAAAATTTACCAATGAGCTTCTTTATTTAGGAAGCATATCTATCTTACTACTGACATCTCTTTGAAAATAAAGTCCATAGTTAAGAATTGTTATTAATTCAAACTACTTTCATCCCCACTGCAGTCTCTAGAATTATTCAATCTTTACTGACATTCACAAAGGACCTAAGTCCGGTTTTTCTTCCATTTATTTTGCCCTTCTTCCAGGCCTACCTCGTTTTCTCCCTAGAGTAAAATTTTGTAATCAGAAGTACATGGGCTACCTTGCTGACTATTTATTCAATCATCCATTCTCCATTCAAATCCTCATTTCAAAAATTAAATGCTCTGGCCAATCTCAGACCATCGGAATCAGAATTTTTAAGGGTGGGGGCCCGGCCTCAGTAGTTGTAAAAGCTCCTCAGGTGATTCCCATGTGTGGCCAGGGTTGAGAAGCACTGACTCTCCTCCATCTGGTTTCTGCCTAGATATCTTGCATCTGTGCAATATAAGGATTATACATTATTTTGGTCTCCTTTCTGTCATTTCAAGGATTCCTTCCAAGAACAAAGACTCTTCAACTCATGCATTAGAATCACATGGAAGCTTGTTAGGACATGGATTCCTGAGCCCCCCACTCAGATATCTGGTTCAGAAGATCTGGGGCAGAGTCTGAAAATCTGAATCCTCTAACAAGTTTCCGGGCAATGCTGGCAGGCCAGGGACAACACTGTGACAGCCTCTGCCCTGGAGCACTGGGGCAAGCCTTTCACATGGGAAGTACAGCTGGATCGTTCACTGAACACTAAACCACACTACCTGAAACAGCTACTGAGGTGCCCATTCCATAGTCACCGGCCCTGGACTTGGACTTTAGCAACAATGGAGTATTTCCTTGACTGTGTTTAGGAGAATCCAAATCTCTAAAGGGGAAGAACCTCCCCTCCCCATCATCCTCCCTGGCTGCTTTTTATTCTACCAACACTGGACGCAGTTTTTAAGAGTAGGGGCTGTGGGGTGAGAAAGAGGCGTTCCCATATCGGTTTTATCACTCACTGGCTGCAAATGACTCCGGCAAATGCCTTTAACTCTCTGTGCTCAGTTTTCTGATCTGTAAAAAATGAGGATGGGCCGGGTGTAGTGGCTCACGCCTGTAATCCCAGAACTTTGGGAGGCCGAAGCGGGCGGATCACTTGAGGCCAGGAGATCGAGACCAATCTGGCCAACATGGCCAAACCCTGTCTATACAAAAAATACAAAAATTAGCTGGGCATGGTGGCACGTTCCTGTAATCCCAGCTACTCAGGAGGCTGAGGCATGAGAGAGAATCGCTTGAGGTCGGGAGGTGGAAGTTGCAGAGAGCTGAGATTGCACCATCGCACTCCAGCCTGGGTGACAGAGAGAAACTCCGTCTCAAAAAAAAAAAAAAAAAATCCGAATGATTGAGTAATAGAATCTGCCTTACAGAATTCTCATGAAGGTTAAATTATATGTTAAAATGCCTGGCTCAAAATGAAGATTGGCTATGACTGTTGCTATAGATGGTATTTGAGCAGTTATCATCTTAAGTCTTCATTTTCTCTGACCTCTCTGCAGCTTTCTTCCCTGACCACATCCTCTTTCAACACACACTTGTTTCCCTTGGCTTTCAGATTTCCCCCCTAAATTTCTGGCAGGGCTTTCTCTGCCTCTCTCATGGGCTTCGCCTCTTCCCAGCTGTTAAGTGTTGGAATCCCACAAGCCTGGGCTCCAGATGCTCCCCATCTTCACTGAGTGCTCACTGAGGATCTCCTCCACGCCCAGTTTCCAAGGCACTTCTATGCAGATGACTCACAAGCTCAGACCTCCATCCTAGACTTCTGTTCCAAGCTCCAGACCACTCATCCAAATGTGGTTCTGACATCTCCATCCAGATGCCCCAAAGGCACTCAAACCCAACATGTCCAAAACTGACTTCACGATCTACCCCAATGAACTAGGTCTCATGGCAAAGCTTCACCCTTCAGAAACCTGAGTCATTTAATACCTCTCTCTCCCTCAGTCCTCAACAAGTCCTGTCATGTTTACTTATCATACCTTTGCATTTCGTACCTTTTCCCCCGTATACTTGTCCATTTCTCTCTCCCTCTCTACCACCATCACGTCCACCATTCTGGCCCAAGCAACTATCATCCCTTGTCTAGATTTTTGCAGATGCCTTGCTGCTGATGCTCCCCACATTTACTCCAGTTCCCCCTCCAAATGCTGGTCATGCTCTAGGTAGAGGGACCCTGCTGAAACAGAAATCTGCTTGTAACCCATCCCCCTTCCTCCTCTAAGTCTACTGCTTAGTTTTTTGAGACAGTCTCGTGCTGTCACCCAGGCTGGAGTGTAATGGTGTGATCTTGGCTCACTGCAACCTCGCCTCTCGGGTTCAGGTGATTCTCCTGCCTCAGCCTCCCAAGTAGCTGGGACTAAAGGCAAATGCCATCATGCCCAGCTATTTTTTGTATTTTTAGTAGAGATGGGGTTTTGCCATGTTGCCCAGGCTGGTCTTAAACTCCTGACTTCAAGTGATTCACCCGCCTTGGCCTCCCAAAATGCTGGGATTACAGGCATGAGCCACCGTGCCCAGACTCTATAGCTCAATTCTATTAAAGTCTCCCTGGTACTCTAGGAATAAACGGAAAACTCTCCAATATGCCTCAAAGTCTATGTGGTCTTCTTAGTCTTCTCCTTTCCAGCTGTCCCTTGTTCCCTCTGCCCCAGGGCTTTATTCACGCTGTTCTTTCTGCCTAGAATGTTTTCTCCCTTGCCTTCCTCACCCTTCAGATCTCAGCACAACCATCTTTTCTTCCAGGAGGCTGCCCCTGACTTCTCTGACAAGGTCAAATCCCCCTCTGATGTGCTACACTCTCTGTTGTAGCATTCAGCGCAGCAGAATGCTGACCTTCAAATCTAACACATTTGAGGTGTTATTTGTGTAATTAATTTATGACTTTCTCCCCCCGTAGTCTGTGTGCTTCATGAGGGCAGGAACTGTTGGTAACTCTGGCTTGCTGTTTTTTAAGGGAATTGAACTAACCTGAAAGAGAAGTTGTTATAATCTCTTTTAAAAACAAACACCTTGTAAATAGAAGAACTAAAAAATGTTAGGGGGCTATAAGAAGCAAAGAGTGATCTAAATATTTACATCTGCAGGCCAGGTGTAGTGGCTCATGCCTGGAATCCCAGCACTTTGGGAGGCTGAGGTGGGAGGATGGCTTGAGGCCTAAACAACATAGCGAGACCCTGTCTATAAAAAAAAATTAAAAAGTTAGCCAGGCATGGTGGTGCACACCTATAGTCCCAGCTACTGGGGAGGCTGAGGTGGGAGGATTGCTTGAGCCCAAGAGGTGAAGGCTTCAGTGAGCCGTGATCACACCACCGTGCTCCAGCCTGGGCAACATGGTGAAACCCTGCCTCTAAAAAAGTGTGTGTGTGTGTGTGTGTGTGTATGCATAACTGCAAATTCTTACTGCTTAGCTAGTTAAGTTAGCTAGTTAAGTCAGCCTGCTGCTGTGAGCCTGTGTCTGCAGAATCTGGAGCTGGGTGCCCACTCTCACCATTTCAGAGGGTCTGTCTATATCAACACCTCAGTATTTGGTTACAGACTTGAGTGATTCTTTTGTTCTTTGGGTAGTTGTCTTCACTTCCCAGTGAGATGTTCAGCTCCTTGAGGAACACACTTATTCTCCCTAGCAATCCTAAGCAATATTAGCTCCAAACTCCACACCTGAGAAGGTGCTCAAGCAAAATCTGCTCATCCAACCTTCGCTCCAGGGAGCACCATGAGAGGACGAATTTTTGTTGCTTTAGTTCCTTACTGTAGTCCCAGCAACTAGAATTGAGCCAGGCATATAGTGGGTTCCTATTATGTCTGCATCAAATGTCTGAGTTCTTGAATACCCACCATGGACAAGGTTCAGATTGCTAGAAACTCAAAGGTAATCCAGAGCTGGTTTCCCCATGTCATTTCTATTGTAAAACCTCATCTTGAGCTATTCTAACTTTAGCCCATTTTGAACTTTAGTTTTAACTTGCTTTCTACTCAACAGAGCTCCATGTTCATGACCCCAAAGCATGATCAACTCTTTTTTTATACATTCAGGCTGTTTTAAAAGCAAGGTAAAAGTTTCATTTCCCCTCCCTTTACTGAGTCTGCATTGTTTCTGACCTTCAAATCTAACACATTTGAGAAGCATGTTTTGATGCAGGGTGAGAACTCAAGTCATTCTGAGAACTGCTTAATTACATAAACTGAAATCAAAAGAAAGCTGGCAAACCCGGCAGCTACTCATTAATCCCCTCTTGGCATAGGTAGAAAACAAAACAAAACAAAACATCAACTTCCTGGTAAAGTAAGCAAATATGTTTTCTGAGGTAATCAAAGATTTTAAAAGCCTTATTCCACCTCCTCCTCCCTTAATCTCACCTGAATGTCTAAAAAGTTACGGTCTTGTGATAGCAAGTAAAATAATAAAATTAGGAAAGAGATTATGTGTCACGGCCATTTAGGGTAAGAATAGTTAATAATGACCTTTGAGCTGGAAGAACCACACCGTGTGTTTGAAATTCCCATCGGGCTCCATTTTCCCAGAGCGCTAACCTTTCCTGCCTTTGAAGAGCAAACTAGGCCTGTCCTGTTTGCCTTTCAAGGTGTGACAGATAGCCAGAGGCTTCCCCTCAGCAGCAGTTTGGTTTCTTTGGATACACAGATTCTCCGTCACCTGTCAGCTGTTTATACGTGCAAAGATTTTATAGCTCTTACATCAATTTCACATAAATGACCAACTAAAGACCAGGCTTGGAACAGCCCTTACTTGATGTGCTGGTGACAGCATGAGCAATTTCTCCAATGTACCATATAAAGAAATTGTGGGTCCTAATTTCACACTCTAAAACATCTTCTCCCCTCCATGTCTATATCATCTAACCTATCAATGGCAACAGGTCTTTCCTGGGTGCCCAGCTTTTGGGTACATGGCTGGGGGATATAGAAGATGACATAAGCCATGGCTTGTGTTTTTCAAGAGCTCGAAACTGAAGACAGGAAATCATGGAAAGCAGCACTAAATGTTGTATAATTATGTGCTAAACTCTCCTGTATCAAATCAGATTGTAAAGCCTATGTATCTGGATTGTATCTTAGCACCCCCTAGAGAATAATCATCTTTCATCCAGGCTTTATCACTTAGAGAAGATCATTATACAAAACAGTCCTATGGAAAGTCCTATATTTTCTTTCTTTCTTTCTTTCTTTTTTTTTTTTTTTTTTTGATGGAGTTTTGTTCTGTCACTCAGGCTGGAGTGCAGTGGCATGATCTCGGCTCACTGCAGCCTCCACCTCCCGGGTTCAAGCAATTCTCCTGCCTCAGCCTCCCGAGTAGCTGGGACTATAGGCGGACGCTGCCACGCCTGCTAATTTTTGTATTTTCAATAGAGATGGAGTTTCACCAAGCTGGCCAGGATGGTTTTGATCTCATGAGGTCACCATGATCCACCCGCTTCGGTCTCCCAAAGTGCCAGGATTACAGGTGTGAGCAACCGTGCCTGGCCAGAAACTCCTATATTTTCTATAATATAACTGGTGTTGATGAAACTGACCACTGCTATAGGAATTTGTTTGAGATAAAGCTGAACTGGGGCAAAGACTACATTTAAGTAAAATCTTGAACAATGTGAGTGGGAAGAGGAGAAGGCCTGGTAAATTAGAAGCACAACCTTGAAGGGCAGAGGTAAGCAGAGATGAAAATTACATGTGGGAATGAGGAAGGCAGGTGTGAGCTCAGTAAAAAAAACTGTCATTTAGGGAATAGTGCATAGATGCAGGGAATAGGTAGGAAGGAGACAGAAAAGTGCTTCTGAGAACATAGGTAGGAAGTAAATAACCCTAAAGTCTTTTTTTTTTTTTTTCTTTGAGACAGGGTCCTGCTCTGTCACCCAGCCTATAGTGCAGTGGCACGATCATAGCTCACTGCAGCCTTGAACTCCTGGGCTCAAATGACCCTCCCACTTCAGCCTTCTGAGTAGTTGAGACTACATGCATGTGCCACCATGTCCAGCTAAGTTTTTCTTTTTTAGAGACAGGGTCTTGCTATGTTGCCCAGGTTGGTTTTGAACTCCTGGCCTCAAGTGATCCTCCTGCCTCAGCCTCTTACAGGCTGGGATTGCAGGTGTAAGACACCATGTCCAGCCCCTGGAAGTCTTTGGAGTTGTAAAATGGCATCTAGTTGATTTTAAGGAAAACTCTTCTGGAAGCAGAGTTCAAGGTGAATTGGAAGAAGGCAGCCTGAAATTACTCTCTCTCTTCCCCATTTCCATTGTCCAAAATGTTGTATTGTCTTTGAAGAAGATAAACAAGCAATCCTCATTCCTCACTACTACACTTCCTTGGTAGAAATGAAATAAACATACAGCCACTTTGGGAAACTTAACCAAATCAAATTTATTTCCCCATTTCTGAATGTTAAGCCACAAAGAAAGTACAACCATCATTACAATAAATGAAAACAGTAAATAATGAGTGGGACTTTCCAGCTCTAAAGGAGACAGACTATGTGTGAACTACAGGCAGAGCCTTGTTGAGTCAGTGTCCCAGAACTTCCAACTCTGTATTGCTAGGAGGTCAGTGTAGATAATAGAAAGAAGGATTTTTTTTTCTTACTGGGGACTTGTCTGTCAATTCATACAGAATGAAAAAGTCTCATCTGAGTAATAATAATTTTTAGTAATGTCAATTTTCCTATGCAATAATAACAAAAATAATCACCTTAATGATGTTTAAAAAGTCATTTTCACATGCTTTCAGCCCTTCTTCTACTAGGCCTTCACCCCCTGCTAACTGCCATTGTTCAAAGCCATACACAAGTGTGTAACAACCTTCTTGTGGTCTTTCCCCGAATTCAGGGTTATCACAACCAAACTCCTATAGCAAAGGCCAATTCCATCCACACCAATTGTAAGATGGGATGTATAAAATGGGTTTTCACATGGCTAGTTCTTTTCTTTTTCCCTTTCTTTCTAAATGCAATGCTGTATTTTTATTATTTCTTTTTTTAAACTACTTTTTGAGGTCTGATTGACGTACAAAAAGCTGTACATATTTCACGTATACAATTTGATAAGCTTGGAGATGAGTATACACCCATGAAACCATCACCACAGTCTATTCCATAAACACATCCATCACCTCCCAAAGCTCCTGTCCATTCTTTTTATTATTATTATATTTTGGCACGCGCGTGTGTGCGTGAGAGAGACAGAGAGAAAACTTAAAATAAAATCTCCAGTCTTAGCAAATGTTTAAGTATACAATACAGTATTGTAAAATTGACACTATGCTGCCCAGCAAATCACTAGGACTTACCATCATCTTTCCTAACTGAAACTTTGTACCTCTTTTTGAACACCTCCCTGATTCCACCTCCACCAGCCTCTGGAAGCCACCAACCTATTCTACTCTCTGCTTCTATGAGTTAGACTATTTTAGATTCATCAGGTAAGTAGTATCAGATAGTATTTATCCTTCTGTGTCTAGGTTATTTCACTTAGCATAATGTCCCCCTGTTTCATTCACGTTGTTCCAAATTTCTTTTTTAAGGTTAAATAATATTCCATTGTCTGTAGACATGGTTCTTTCTAATAATGATTGTCCATAAGTCAGAGAGGGCAGAGTCCATCCCACTTTTGGTAAAAGGGGAGATGCCTTTTTTGTTGGAGAAAAGGCTCAATTCAATTACAATTGGCCAAATAGTAAAAATTCCACTCTATAGTCTGCTGGTTGAAAAAGTGAAAATTTTATTCACATACATCTGATATTTGTTTCCAGTTCCTTAAAACTATGCTTACTTGACTTAAACAGGATACCCCAAGTTTAGAGTGACCTAAAGCTGCACCAAACTGACTCACCCAATAAAACTCAAATAAACATTTCCTGCCTCTAATTAGAGCTGCACTTATCCCAGGGAATGACCTCAAATTACCGCCACCCTGTCCCACTCACTTCCATCTGTGTGTGAAAGCCAGGGGAAAGAAGAAAAGTTTTGGTCCAATAGATCAGAGAACACTTTCCTTTTCCAGGGGTCATCAACATCTTAGGAAAAAGAAGTTTTCATCCCATGATATGACAGCACAAATGGAGCAGCCCCCAACTAGGCTACATCTCGTTAATGCTGACCACCAGAGCGATCTCCTGCCATGAACAATAGCAGCATCTAAAGTTAAGCAGGAATGGTGTGTTGTTAGTTTCCTCTTTGAAAATGACAGAATCAGGAGGGTTTGAGACGGGGAACCCGGCCAATACAAAGCACAGTGGTACTGTTTTGCAGAGACTCTTTCTTTTCCTCCATTGCATGACCAGCATCAATGTCCAGGCTGAATCATCACTTTCCAGTATCCTGGCTTCCTCCTGGTTTCGCCCCACTGGCTGCTTTCTCTATCAATTGCCATTTGTGGGGCATGGCATCTGGCTACTGTCCTCTGTCCCTGGCTGTTCACCTGGACTTCAGAAAAGCTGGAAGGCTTCAGGAACCTTTGCCTCAGGCCTCTACCCAACGCTGCGTCCTCATCATCTTGCAGAAGTTTCACTCTCCGGTCTGCCCATTCTGGCCAAGAGGATGCCTTAGCCAAATCCCTTTTTGCAAAGTTATCAAGAATTTACCTATTTATTGAGAGACAGGGCCTCACTCTGTTGCCCAGGCTGGAGTGCAGTGGCATGATCTTGGCTCACTGCAGCCTTGGCCTCCCAGGCTCAAGCGATCCTCTCACCTCAGCCTCTTGAGTAGCTGGGACTACAGGTGCATGCCACCATGCCTGGCTAATTTTTCATATTTTTTTGTAGAGAGAGGGTTTTGTTATGTCACCCAGCCCCAGGCTGGTCTCAAACTCCTGGACTCAAGCAATCTGCCTACCTCAGCCTCCCAAAATCCTGGGATTACAGGTGTGAGCCACTGCATCAAGCCAAGAAATAACTTAAATAGAAATCAAAAAACAGGTTGCCACCAGTAGCCAGCTGTTTGCAGCCAAAGTTTAGGACCTATGGAATATTTCTTATAAGATTTTTGAGCAGGCTGGGCATGTTGGCTCATGCCTGTAATCCCAGCACTTTGGGAGGCTGCAGTGGGTGGATCACAAGGTCAGGAGATCGAGACCATCCTGGCTAACACAGTGAAACCCCGTCTCTTCTGAAAAATACCAAAAATTAGCCGGGTGTGGTGGCGGGTGACTGTAGTCCCAGCTACTCGGGAGGCTGAGGCAGGAGAATGGCGTAAACCCAGGAGGCGGAGCTTGCACTGAGCTGAGATCGCGCCACTGCACTCTAGCCTGGGTGACAAAAAAACCATTTTTGAGCGTATGAAACTAGGCCTCACAAAACCTAAAAAGTTAGCACCAGGTGGCCCTAGATAGGGTCCCACCCTGCCTCGATAGGGTCCCACCCTGATAGGGTCCCACCCTGCCAATTCCGGGAAACAACCTCATGAGGTCCCACCCTGCCAATTCCAGGGGTCTCACCCTGCCTCGAAGTTCCCGGAATCAACAACTCCAGGAAAGAACCTCATAAGGTCCTGCTCTAACCAATTAAACCAAGACCCCTTGCTCAGGCTATAGCTAGACCCAATCATTTTACGCCTTAAGCTTTGTTTGAATTTCGCGCCATAAGCTGTGTTTGAACTTGTGTTTGCCTATATAAACAGCCTGTAACAAGCAGTCGGGGTCCCAGGGCCAACTTAGAGCTTGGGACCCTAGCGCGCTAGCAATAAATAACTCTCTGCTGTGAACCTCGTGTCGGTGATCCTTCGCGGCGACCCCTGCCCAGGAGGGAATCGAGAGTTCGGTTCCAACACGTAGAAATAAAAGTATTCTTGTTCTAATCCCATTTCCCCAACCCAGCCAAAACCCATATGATGGCTTGCCCTCTACCAATGCTCTTCCTGTAAGCTCAGGCGATTCCCCACGACCCGGTGTGGGGACTGCATCAGACTCTGCCTGTTTCCCACATCTACACCTTCCTGTGTCCCAGGCAGGACATAAGAGGCTGACAGCTAGTGTTCAAAACACCCCTTGTAGATCCTCATCTGTCCAGGCTCAGTGCACGTGCAGCTCAGTAAAGAAGAACTCAGAGTCTCCCTGGTCTCCAATCACTGATGCTGGAGCTGAGCCCCCCACAGAACCTATGCAGCCCACGTGGCTGCCACTCTGATTCCAGAAACTCAAGAGTCACCTTATCAGTTCCTGTACCAACAAAAAAAGCAAAACCTACAGAGGTCATGCTGGAGTTCTGATTTCCAGGAGGCTCAAGTACTGAATACTGCAGTAAATAAAACCTGCAGTCCTGGGTTAGGTCAATCCTTGAACCATTTCATCGTGGCTCCTCCTGCTGCTATTGTGGTTGTTGTTGCTGTTTTTTCTATCTTTGTTTTGTTGTTGTTGTTTGTTTCTTTGCTTGTTTAATTCTTTTTTTTTTTTTTTTTTTTGAGACGGAGTCTCGCTCTGTCACCCGGGCTGGAGTGCAGTGGCTCGATCTCGGCTCACTGCAAGCTCCACCTCGTGGGTTTACACCATTCTCCTGCCTCAGCCTCCCGAGTAGCTGGGACTACAGACGCCCGCCACCTCGCCCAGCTAGTTTTTTTGTATTTTTTAGTAGAGACGGGGTTTCACTGTGTTAGCCAGGATGGTCTCGATCTCCTGACCTTGTGATCCACCCGTCTCGGTCTCCTAAAGTGCTGGGATTACAAGCTTGAGCCCCCGCGCCCGGCCTGTTTAATTCTTCTTAGAAAAAAATCCTGCTGACTAACCAGGGGATTAGAACATGCCCACATCGATATTAAAATGACCAGCCGATTCAGGGAAAAACAATCAAGGAAACATTTTTCAATCTCTTGTATGTAAAACCACCAACCTGTTAACTGACTCCTTCACTTTACAACCAGTTGTCAAGTCACAATGATTCTTTTCTTACCCTTTTCTTTTCTAAGAATATGCAAAATTCTTGTGACTGTTTTAAAGATAAGCAAATCAGGCCAGGAAGCTGACCCCCACAATAAACAGGCACATCAACATTTCCCTTCAATTGTGGGAAGGAACCATAACCTGCTTAGATGGAAATATTTAGGTTGCTCACACTACACAAAGAGAGGGAAAAAAAAAGCTGCCCCCTCTTACCTTCCCTGGTTGAGTGTAGCAGCCAGGACTGATCCTACCGCTAAGAGATGACAAATGAGAGCATCTGTTCAGCTTCCAGACCTGATCATACATGCATAGTGTGGTCTGTGCAGCAGTTACTCAGGTATCCAGTGAAACAGTATTTCTCCACCCGGAATACTGGAAGGACGGTGTCTCTCTTCCATCCCCAAACGTATTCATTTACCAGGACGTGACTCATGCCTGGTAAATTCAACCACACTGACATTTTCCCTTCCTGATCTGCCATGGAGATTTCTGTCTGCATCAATTTGGGTCCCTGATTAGTCTCAGAACAGTCTTCGGTTGAAGCAGGACACAGCCTGGAATGTGGGAAGCAACAGCTCCTGCTACTCCTCTTGGGTTCAGCTGGTCAGACCACACGGTCAGTGTGGTGTCGGACACTGTGCACTACACCGAACGCTGACTGAGTAGAGTTCATCCAGAGGAAGGCAAACAGGAGGGCGAGGAGAAGCCAGGACCTCCGAGAAGCAGCTGAGGGAAGTGCAACAGCCAGCCCCAGTAAATCCAGTCTTAGAGGAGACTGGCAATCTGAACTGAATGAATGGGCAAATAAAATGAGTATCAGACAAAGGACAAACTGAAGAGAAACTCTTAAAATATTTGAAGGATTTCCACATTGGAAGGAGATGTGTTACTGCAAAGGGTCAAACTAAGCCCAGTGGGTAGAAGTTACAGCAAGGTCCCTTTGATTACACTAAGAGAAAAACTTCTAGTAACTCCAACCCTCTGTGCAACATCAGATCCTTGCTGCCTTGTTCTGTAATGAGTTCCTTCCAACCTGGGGGATGCTGGCCTCGGCTGGATGATCACTTTTGCAAGGCTATGAACAGAAATACTCTTTGTTCACTGAGAGGCTGGACCAGATGAGCTGGCAGACGTTTAGAACCCCTTGGTAGCATTTTAAAGCATATAGATTTCCAGGCCCCTCTATCAAAGCTTCTGATTCTGGGGTGGGCCCTGGGAATGTGCATTTTTTTTTTAATTCCCCAGGTACTTCCCACTGATTAGTGGGGGTTGGGAACCAGTGGACTAGGCAGCTGCTGGGGTGCCTTCTAACATGAACATTTGGTAATTCTACTGCATTTTGGTTAGCATTTTTCTCTGATAATTTCATGTGTTGGTAAATCTAACTAAAGAGTCATTTCTTGGACCAGTGGCTTTTAGTCTTCTATCCCAGCACACTGATGGACAAAGTACACCCCATCAAAACCATGGCTTCCTACGACAGGTATCTCATGGAGTTCCCAGGGCCATGTCTCCTGTATCTGACCATGTCTCTACAATGCCTAACACCATACTGGGCTCATGTGAGCCACTCCAGGAATGCCTAACATTTAAAGCATTTACTGTTTAGTTGATACTATGCTGTGTTGGATTTTCATAACTGTGGGGTCATATGAAATCAAATTGAGGACCTGAAGGTCCCACCCATGTCTAGATAGCTGTGGTTTCACTCCATAATTGCATTTCTTATCCCACTTGGCTGACTTTTAGTCTTATAGACATGTTGTTGGATTCACATGCATGGCTGCCCAGAACCAAGTAAACCATTTCATGATGGTAAGAAAGTGTGGTTGACATCTCCACTCTGCTAAATCCCTTTTCATGTTCTGACTGCTTTAATAAAGCTGAAATTAAAATGTGCTAATCCAGGGGAAACTGGAAACTTGGAAATAATACACTAACGTAAACATACAACTCAATCCTGTGGGTTCTGAACACTTGATCACATTGTTTTAAATCTTAAGTGGCACAGCTGGTGGCTGAAGGCACGCTGAAGAGGATTTCCATACCACTTCACTAATACTTTCATTTGATGACAGATAAAGCGTGAAAACGTTTTTTTTAATTATTAAATTCTTTGATCTCCATATTTCCATTCAGATTTACTCTGAACACTGAGCAGTGTGTGAGATAAACCTATAAATATTTGCTATAATAGCGCGGGGTCTTCTGTGAAGAATTGTTGAACCATTGTTTTGCTGTCAGAAGAAGGTGCTGAATTCCTGCATGTGTTTAACATATGTGAGCAGAGACTCCAGTCAACACCATGCAGTCTGCATTAAGCAGGCATAGGTAGCTGTAGGAGTGGAACAAAAGCAACCTGTGTTTAATCTGTTCACAAATCTTTTGTTCCTAAATACTTGGAAAGGTGGTTAGAGCAAGTAAGGGAGAGATTCAGGACTGGGTGGAAGCTTTGATTTAGACTGATGGCTGACCATTCAGATAGGAGGCTGGTCTCTCTAAACACATAAATTCATTATCTAAACAGAGTGGGTAATGTCACAAACGCTTGGGAACCTAACTGAAACAGTTCATGATTTGACTGTTGTCAGTCCCTGTTTGGGCACTCCTTCCATGGACGTTTTCAAAGTTTCCTAGAGCTTTCTTCATCCTGCATTCTCACTGGTGTGGTATAGTGGCTCAAACTTGGCCTCAGAATCCTGACTGCCTGGGTTCAAATCCTAGCTCAGCTGCATGAACTGGCTGCATGAACTTGGACAAAAGGAAATGTTGGTTTCCCTATTTGTAAAATTGAGATTCAATAGTAGCTACTTCATGGAAAACTAAAATAATGTATCTTTATTGTAGCTGCCTACCCCTTAAAAACTGCTCAGAAAAATATTAGTTCTGATTTTTCATTCACTAGTCTTCATTCAGTAGCTGCCCATGGCTCCATGATGAACACATTTCAAATCAGCTGACTAGTATATATTTATAGAGGATTTCAAAAAGGCTACAGTCTGGTTGGAGAGATGAGAAACTCCAGTGAAATACATTAACATTATTAGATGGTATTTTATTATTGGGAAGTTTCCATAGAAGAGTGGGGATTTAGGGGGAGGACGTCAAAATCAGTAGGGTTTGGGTTTTCTGGGTGCAGGAAAGCCACGAGGGCATGGGCATCTCTACTCATTTGGTTTACTTAAGAGAACAGTGATGAGACCTAGCTGTTTGGAGCAAACCATCTCCATCTTGGCCTTTTTATTTTCTTAGAAAATGAGAATCTAAGGCAAATGTGAGGACATAATTAACAAGTAAAGAGTAATCATGGTTATCATTTATTGAGCACCTCCTATTTTCAAATATAAGCTACTTTTCCATTGATGTAAGAATTCTGAAAGCCACTGTTAACATCCACATTTGACACAAAGATGCAGAGGCTCAGAGGAGTTGACTTGCCCAAAGCCATAGAAATAGTGAGTAGTAGAGCCAGAATTTGAGCCCATGTCTGTCCCAAAGCCAGGGCTCTTTCTGTTACTCCAGGAGTCACCCTCAACATTATTTAATAGAGCTGTCAATAAAATGCCTTTTTTTTTTTTTTTTTGGAGACGGAGTCTTGCTCTGTTGCTCAAGCTGGAGTGCAGTGGCATGATCTCAGCTCAATGCAACCTCCACCTCCAGGGTTCAAGCGATTCTCCTGCCTCAGCCTCCCAAGTAGCTGGGGCTATAGGTGCGTGTCACCACACCCAGCTAATTTTTTGTACTTTTGGTAGTGACAGAGTTTCACCATGTTGGCCAGGATGGTCTTGATCTCCTGACCTCGTGATCTGCCCACCTCGGCCTCCCAAAGTGCTAGGATTACAGGTGTGAGCCACTGTGCCCAGCCATAAAATGCCATCATTTATACATCAAAAATGAAGGTGCTTGAGGCTAAGTTTCAAAAATATGTATTGGGGTGCACACAGGAAGCCTCTGCTCTGGTTATATTTATAGAGGTGGTCTTGAGTCTCTAGAACACAAAGTCTCTGCTACCTTTTGAAGGAGCACAACAGTTCTCCCTGTGACCAAAGGGCCCTTCCCTTCTTTAGAGTCACCTAGAGTCTAGGTGAATACAATGTCATGTCTTTCATACAGTGGGCTGCTTTGTGGCAAACTCCACCATCTGGACATCACTGCAAATCAGTAAGAGAGAAGAGGTCCTCTGATTGGGAAAGGAAACACCAGCACCAGGACCCACATGCTATTCAACAGCAGAAGTGAACGTCATGTGTGAGTCTGTCGGCTAAGTACCACTTTGTGGTTCTGTCAGTAAAATTCAGGTTAGGATTTCAACCTTAAGAAAATTCCATTCTTCCCAGCTTAGGAAATAAGGGAATAGGTGACCGCAAGAAATGCCCCAAAATTGCCAATCTGGAACTATTTAAAGCACGAAAAGCAATCCTAACTTCTTATAGCCCTTCTTACAGCCAACTGTTACACCAATGTTGCCAAGAAAAACTAAAATAATATTCAAAAATCTTTTTACCAAGACTTTAAAATTCATGCTAATTTTATTGTAACAGTGATGCTATTGCTATGAATGATTATGCAATGATTCAGTTTGGAAGTTTTTTCCATCAAAGTGGTATACTGATTTATAATAGCCCATATTAACTGTGTAATGTGGAAACCTGAATTTCCTGATAAGCGCTAGATAAATGAATGGAATCAAAATACAGGAAACTGATTTTTTAAATGGTTAGAAAACATATGAATGAGTTTTATGTTCTAAACTCTAAGTACACTATAGGTGTTCTTATTGTTGATTGCAGTATTTTTTGCAAAGTATATGCTTTAAAAAAATCCTTATGTACAGGAACATATTTTAGATGCATACCATATCAGTATCCAGAAAAGGCCTACCAACAGCCTTCAGAAACCACTTCAGAGAACAGTTATATCATTTCAACTTCAATACTTAGTGACTGGCAAGTTGGAGAGATTTCACTTTCCAGGTGGTGAGCAACAGGTAAGTGAGAATACAGCAGAGGCTACCATGTAAAAGAAAGTCTCCAAAATGCCCTGGTCTGTCTGCTCACTAGAAGACATGCCACTTCTCCTCTTCCAAGCATCTTCAGTGATTCTTCAAAGCATCTCCATTGTCATTTGGAAGCAAGCCCCAGTTGTAAGCAGCAGTGCTTTCCACACTTGGGCATGCAGAAGAATCAACTGGACACTTTTTACAGCGTACTTCCCGGACTCCACACCCAAATACTCTGATTCTGCAGGGTCTAAGCTGGGACCGGAGATTCTGCATTTCTAAGAGGCTCCCAGGTAATGCGATGTTGCCGGTCTAGGGATCACACTTGGAGTCGCAAGGGCCAGAGCTCCCCTCGTCCGGTGGTAATCTAAATTTCAATCTGGTATCTCACAACTCCCTACTTGAGCTCATTTCTTTTAATATCACAACCACTTCCTGCTCTTGGTTACTTCTGAGGTATTTGGTTAACTGCTCCAAGTCTTTCCCATCTACATGCCAGGCATTTCTTATCCTCCTCTTCCTTGGTGATGCCTTTGCAAATGAAGACAGCCCTTGGAGAACTCTTCTGCTTCTGAATTCACAGCAATCCTTAAACTACACATCTGATGATTGATTTTATTCTGTATATGACAACCTTCTACCATTGCCTTGTATTGTTACATCAGAGAGAGGTTTTTAAAGTTGGTATTATTTTTCTACCCTTCTTCAACTGGTCTTTCTCACTCCTCATGAGTAGGAATTATACCTTGCACCTAATGGTACACCAATAAATAATGACTGATTAATTAGATATATCAATTAATATATTTAATATTATTTTGGTTCTGCTCTGCTACGATTATCTGAATTACCAAGGTGGGTGAGCACCATTACTCTAGAAAACCCAATTCAACACTGTTTTATGATCTTGTTTCCCAGGGCAGCCCCTGAAGTCTCTTTCTGAATCCTTTACTGGACCTAGCAGAGTAGGCATGCTCATAAGTTAGATAGCCTATGACTCAAGTGGCTCACCAAAATAGATTATTATTTTTTTCATCCTGGATACAGACCAGCTAAGGTTTATACTAATTCGTGACCTTCTTTTAAGAATCCCCAAAGGGAGATTCTACTCACCGATAATGTAAAAGTGTAGACAAATCACCAGTCTCTCTCATAAACAATGAAAGTGAAAGATGTTTCCATTGCATTCTTACTAATCCCTTAGCGAGTGATATAATCAGTAAGCCAGTAAGGAAACCCTGCCTTCAACGAGAATATGATGTAAAAATTGTGCATTCTCTTGCAATACTGACCCATGAACAATCTAATGCCAGGAAACCCACAACAAATGCCTGGAATACCGGCATTCCAGATTCACATGACTTTTACTGTACCCCTACCTTGCGTTACATTCTTGGTCTGTAGGGTTAGGAGAGTTAGCTAAGTAGTTATTACCAAGTGGTCTAGCTTGGTAAGGATGGGCAATCCCTTCACTGTAGACCTCCAGGCTCTGCTTTAAACTAACTGGAAGTTTTATGCATTAATTTTGTAAATGCCATTCAATGTTCAGTAGATAAGTTGTGAGCATCTATTATGCAAGCGGCGTTCCTGTAACACATAAAGTGCCCATTCTTCTGTTGCTCAGAACTCTAAGACGTGTCCACCCCTGAAATTACACATGGTGTTTCATTTTGCACCACGTAGGCTGGGCCCAAACCTGAAGACGCACCGAACACGCGGAAGAGACGAGAAAGACTGCAGCGAGCAAAGGCCAGGCCACGGCACAAAACTCACTGCCTTCGGCTAACAGGCACTCCTGTCACCTCTGCCTTCCAAGTCGCGCCAAAACTGCCTCTCAGATGTCACCTCAGGCCATTTATTGTGACTCTGAACCACTACTTTAAGTACCATTCTTTTCCTATTAATCCAAACTGTTTACATAAAATTATTTTGATGGACAAAGACTCAGTATATACAATGCATGTCATTCATTTGGCACTTGTTCAAATAGGATATGGTGATGTCTTGTATAGGACCAGGCTGAACATTTATCTGTAGAAAGAAATGCATTGCTTGGCCAGTTAACAGCCAATGCAAATGTAGACAATGTTTTAATAATTTAAGAACAGAAAGAAATTTGGGGCATAGCAGTAACAACTACCTATTTAGCAAATGTGCTGGTTAAAATGATCCTTATCTTTTTATCATGTTAGGCTCTTCAGAACTTCTACCTGACAACAATTTTATTAGCATTTCTAATTCCTGCCCATGCATATAGGAGTAATACAATGTCATCAGTTTGAACATATTCCATATTACTCAGATTAACCACCAGTTCAAATTGCCCAAATGAGTTTCCTTTGCCATGTATCTCTGAGAAGATAAAACTCTGCCAACTTAGTTAAAAAAGAAGCAATGATAAAAGAAGAATCATTCTGTGGGGTTGACTTCCTACCACCCCAAAGACACAGCTCACCACAGAACTAACTCTTCTCCTCCCGTCTGTGAAGCCCAGGACATAGTTCCCACGTACTTATAACCAAGGGTCAGCCAGTGACAACAGTTGCCTGTAGCCTAAGAGCACAGCAAGAAACTTCTGTCCTGATCTGATCATCTAAATGGAAAATTTACGAGATATACAGACAAATCAGTTCACAGACTATGCCCCAAGCACTAGAAATAACTTATTTTTACAATGTATTTGTACAGAATGTTCTAGATAATATAAAGTTGTTAAATGAATATAAGTCTAGGATTCCTAATTGGAGTGGATAGTTCCCTGCCCTCTTCCCCTGGAAATGGAAAAATCAAAAAGGAACAGACAGCCTTAGCCAATTCAACCTCTGCCTATCTATTTTCATTAATAAATTTGGAGGGAAAGAAAGGAAGGAAAGAAAGTGAGGCCTCAAAAAAATGAAGTGAGGTAGGTGACTCATTACTTCAACATTTTCTTGGGGGTAACTTTAGTCAAGCCAGTGCTCAAGTAGGTGTATAGGCAGAAATAGGGGGAAAAACAGATACATCAAAACAAAGGAAAGGAAGTTTATAAATGCTTCCCCTTCACCTGATATTGTACAGGGTCATCTCACCATGCCACAGCCCCTGCAACCCCTCACCACTTCTGTGTCTTTCCTCTAGGTCACAGCCTGCTGCTCCACACTCTGTCATGGGAGATGCCAAGGTTAAAACGACGATTGGACTGTCAGCATCCAGCTTTTTGGCATGTCTGTTAAATAGTCTTGAAGGATGCTGGATCTTTGCAAATGGGTGGTTGGGGATCAATACAGTCTCAGAAGAAGTAGTTAAGACAAACTAAACAGCAGTGTTCCACTGGCCCCAAGGGCAAGAGGCGAGTGGGTTAGCTTCCCAAGAGACAGTGCCATCAGCTAAAGCATGAATCAACTGATCCATTCTAGTTTTTAAACTTTTGCAAACACTTTCCTGGGATCAGTACCATGGCTCAGAGCACCTGTGATCATTTATGGCTTGGAAATATAATAAAGATATTTTAGGATAATTTTTTCAATTGGAAAACATTTAAATTCCTTTTTGTCATATGTTTCTGACCTCCAGTGACCTCAGATCTTGATTAGGAAGATAAAGCAAAGACCAACCAGAAGTACCTAATTTTAGAACAGAAAAGTCAATCTGAAAAGTAATTTCTCTAAATTTAGTTACAGTAGCTCTTATCTGAACTGTGGTCCTCACACACCAATAACTTTTGGCTTTTCAGATGAGAAGAACAACAAATTTTTTACCAAAATTGTTGTGTTCTTTTTCTGATTCAAGTTTAACCGGACAGATGAGAAGACGGAAGGGCTATTGGTAGAGTCACAGAAATTCTTTACGTGAAATGACGTCTGCTTTTACTTGTTGGGAAACAGATTATTTTAAGAGAATATTAGAAACTATGACAAACCCCAAAACTGTTTCCCGTCAGAATTCTTGGAGGAATTGCTTAGTTTACCCATAGACACACTCCCTGGCCCTTGAATACTAGATAAACAGCATTCTTTCAAGATACAGGTCTTGAACAGTCACTTTCCCCTTTTCTCTTAATAGCAGGCTTTTAGGTTTAAACTATCCAGAAATTACATTACCATCCATGTATCCTCCTCTTTTACCTGTTTGCAGAAAAGAAGCTTGGTAAATTATTATCATATAATCTGTGATCCCAGCGCTGAAGTGTGGAATAATTTAAATATTTTGAAGGGTTGAGGATGTACAGGGTCAAATAACTTAAAAGCATGGTCTCTCAAGCTCGAACATTGAAAATTTCTCCTTCTTCTGGTTGAAAATGAGGAGCCACATCTACAGAAAACTTGGGCTTGGTGTTAGCAACAACGGGGCCTCCCCTTTCCCACTGCCCCAGCCCTTTTCTCCCCACACCCACATGAAAGGCCAATAAACTCCACAGGCCATGGATGAGCATCAAGTAGCAACATTTTGTAAGACTAAGAATCTCTCAGAAAGAGTTCAAGAGAATTACCAAAAAAAAAAAAATTCTGTAATTTTGCCTCCGGTCCTAGTTTACTATAATATGTTACCAGTTTTAGGCCAATGAGGCATTTTCCAACTTCCCTAGTTTGTACTGTCACCAAAATCAGAGTCTAACTATGCTTAGAAAATGTTTCTTTGTATCTCCCTAATTCTTCTTCTATCTAATCTACAAAGGACATAATATTCAGTCAGACTTTGCTTCTGGTGCAAGTTGCTGATGATAATCTAAATCCCTCATGCTATGATTTAAGCATTTATTGGCAAGACTGTCGTTTCTATTACTATCTAATATCATGTATTAAAGAAACCATTAGTGTAAGGAAATCTGATTAATTTGGGATTGCCAATTACCGAGCAGTGAATCATTAACTGAAATTCATGTAAACTTAATTTGCAAATGTACTTAGAGAACTTTTGAGTGTCAAAGGAGTAAGACTATATTTTTAAGGGCAGTTAACAATTTTCTTTTTTTGTTTTTTGTTTTTTGTTTTTGAGACAGAGTCTCGCTGTCACCCAGGTGGAATGCAGTGGTATGATCTTGGCTCACTGCAACCTCCACCTCCGAGGTTCAAGCCATTCGCCTGCCTCAGCCTCCCGAGCAGCTGGGATTACAGGCGCGTGTCACCACGCCTGGCTAATTTTTGTATTTTTAGTAGAGACAGGGTCTCACCATGTTGGCCAGGCTGGTCTTGAACTCCTGACCTCAAGTGATCCACCCACCTTGGCCTCCCAAAGTGCTGGGATTACAGGTGTGAGCCACTGTGCCCGGCCAGTTAACCATTTTCATAGACAGCAAAACACCGTGAGCAAATGAAAGATGTGAGGCCTAACATCTGATGATAGTCAACAACTCTTGGGGCTCAGAGAGGACTGGAATTCTGTGAAGTCATTAGAAATGAATACTCCACCCTTCTCTCAGGTTACTGAGTAATTTGTATCTTAAATGACTTTGATAGGAAAACGCTACTCCAATTTAGCCAGAAGAGGAGTCGCTGGTAAGGAGTTGCTGGTAAGGATTTTTACCCCAGAAGGAAGTGGAGATTAGTCTGGCAAAACACTGTAAATCCTTTCCTGCCCCTTGCAAGATGGTCACAGTTGCGGAATTCTCTGCCCTGGGAGCATGCTTGACTTCCATTTTCAAATACAAGGGAAAACAAACAAACTCCAGCCGCTTCACAGAGCCTCAAATAGCTTTTTCCAAAGATGGGCGCCATCCCCCATCAGGTGGGTTTTTGAGGGCCCAGACCGCAGAAACCGTCTGGGAGTCTGTGCTCAAAAGTTCAGAACAATCCAGAAATTATTTCAGCTGTTTTCATTTTATAAGTAAAACAAAAACACCAAGTAGGAACAAACAAACACATGCTTCCATGCGTCTATTTTTAAAAGAAAAGACAGCTCCGCCCCGACTTTTTTTTTTTTTTTTTCTTCTGTTGAACTTCAGGCTCTTACACATAAAAGTATAATACAATGCTGGAAACTGAAGCAGTTCCAAAATTTCTCCTCCTAGAATATCACCTAGCTAAGCCTAAAGCATTTTAGGTCCTTCGTCTCCTCTTTCTGGCCCTGGATCAATGGAACATAATAACCAGTTGCTATTTCATCAACGTCCCTAGGGTCCAACCTTGGCCCACTCAGCTCTGCCTTTCCAGCAATGATCGCCCTCTCGTGGCAAAAGCAGTTAACTGCAAGCTACTTAGAGACTTGACTGCACATGGTGAACAAAATGATCGGCTTGCCCACTCTGCTTTCTTTCGCGATTTCTAAGAATGCACTTAAAATGAGAAAACTGGAAGATTTGTATGTAATTGATTTAAGTGTAGGAAAACCTGCATTAATAAGATGAGGCCGGGCACAGTGGCCCATGCCTGTAATCCCAGCATTTTGGGAAGCTGAGGTGGGAGGATCACTTGAGCCCAGGAGTTTGAGACCAGCCTGGCTAACATAGTAAAACAACGTCTCCACTAAAACTACTCAGGAGGCTGAGGCAGGAGAATCGCTTGAATCCTGGAGGTGGAGGTTGCAGTGAGCTGAGATGGTGCCACTGCACTCCAGCCTGGGCCACTGAGCGAGATCGTGTCTCAAAAAAAAAAAAAGGCTGAGCTTTTATACCCTTCAACTCCTACTTAAAAGAATATTGGGGGTGAAGTGGGGGAGGGTTGGTCAATGCATAAACACAGAAAGCAGATTGTTACTGCATTGCAAAGAGCCCCTGAGGTATGATTCTGTGGAACTCTCCTATTTACCTCTTAGTCGTCACTGTTTGTGTCTAGTCCTAATCCGCAGGGATGGTTTTAGAATCACAACATAGTGTTCTTGGCACACTGGGCTTCTCATGGCTTCCTAAGGGGCACAGTTTGAAAGAGAGTCTGACTAATCTGAGTAGGACATATCTGCCCAGGGAGCACCCACAGGATGACCTGTCGCCAGAACACACAAACGACCTCATGCACTGGGCCAGATTCTGTTTCTGAAAGGCTAAAACCTTATTCTCAGCAAAAGAGTAGGGGACATGTCTATCGTATTCATTCCCATGCCCCCAGCATCTGACACAGGGCTTTATACCCAGCAGGAGGGCAAGAAATACTTAATGTATGCATGAGGCTGGGTGCGGCGGCTCATGCCTGTAATCCCAGCACCTTGGGAGGCCAAGGCAGGTGGATCACCTGAGGTTAGGAATTCGAGACCAGCCTGACCAACATGGCGAAACCCTGTCTCTACTAAAAATACAAAATCAGCTGGGCATGGTGGCGCGTGCCTGTAATCCCAGCTACTCGGGATGCTGACACATGAGGATCTCTTGAACCCTGGAGGTGGAGGTTGTAGTGAGCTGAGATTGTGCCACTGCACTCCTCCTGGATGACAGAATGAGACTGTTGCAAAAAAAAAAAAAAAAAAAAAAAAAAAAGAAAGAAAAGAAATACCTAACGTATGCATGAGTGACAGCGAGATGCTGAAAGGGTCTTCAGGAAAGCAAACACCATACTCATCTCCAGGGTACTTTGATTTCCAGTCCTGATTTCTCCCAGGAACCAGGGGATTTAAAATGCTACCCCAGGAATCCTTACAGATACCAAGGAGGTGCCTTGGGGGTTGGCCCCCAGCTCACTTCAGTAAAGGGAGGATTCCTCTTTCATAAGTTTATATAGTGAGCTTCTCTGCAGGATTCGTATTAAGGAAGGATTCTATTACTAAAACAGCCAGAAATGACTGCTCTAGGTCATTGGCCCCAGCACAGTAACAATGGACTTGAGAGAAATGGTTCTTCTCTGACCCAGAGAAAACAATGGTAACTAAATTATAGGGAGAAAAAAAAAGAAAAAAAACTCGTTAAAGGCCAGGCACCAAGGCTCACGCCTGTAATCCCAACCCTTTGGGAGGCTGAGGCAGGCAGATTGCTTGAGCCCAGGAGTTTGAGACCAGCCTGAGCAACATGGTAAAACCCCATCTCTATAAAAAAATACAAAAATTAGCTAGGTGTGGTGGGGCACACCTGTAGTCGCAGCTTCGCCGGGGGCGGGGGGCAGGGGGCTGAGGTGGGAAAATCACATGAGCCTGGGCATTCAAGGCTACAGCGAGCCCTGATCACGCCACTACATTCCAGCCTGGTAACAGAAGTAAGACCCTATAGGGAAGGGAAGAGAAGGGGAGGGAAGGGAAGGGAAGAGAAGGGGAGGGAAGGGGAGGGGAGGGGACGGGAGGGGTAGAGGTTGCAGTGAGCTGAGATTGCGCCACTGCACTCCAGCCTGGGTGACATGAAAGACTCTGTCTCAAAAAAAAAAAAAAAAAAAAAGAAAGAAAGAAAGAAAGAAAAAATCTGACTATAAGATTGACAGAACTGAAGATGGCCGAATAGGAACAGCTCCAGTCTCCAACTCCCAGCGCGAGCGACACAGAAGACCGGTGATTTCTGCATTTTCAACTGAGGTACTGGGTTCATCTCACTGGGGAGTGCCGGACGATCGGTGCTGGTCAGCTGCTGCAGCCCGACCAGTGAGAGCTGAAGCAGGGCGAGGCATCGCCTCACCTGGGAAGCGCAAGGGGGAAGGGAATCCCTTTTCCTAGCCAGGGGAACTGAGACACACAACACCTGGAAAATCGGGTAACTCCCACCCCAATATTGCGCTTTAAGCAAACAGGCACACCAGGAGATCATATCCCACACCTGGCCGGGAGGGTCCCACGCCCACGGAGCCTCCCTCATTGCTAGCACAGCAGTCTGTGATCTACCGGCAAGGCAGCAGCGAGGCTGGGGGAGGGGCGCCCGCCATTGCTGAGGCTCAAGTAGGTAAACAAAGCTGCTGGGAAGCTCGAACTGGGTGGAGCTCACAGCAGCTCAAGGAAACCTGCCTGTCTCTGTAGACTCCACTTCTGGGGACAGCGCACAGCTACACAACAACAACAACAACAACAAAAAAAAAAAAAAAAAAAAAGCAGCAGAAACCTCTGCAGACGCAAACAACTCTGTCTGACAGCTTTGAAGAGAGTAGTGGATCTCCCAACACGGAGGTTGAGATCTGAGAAGGGACAGACTGCCTGCTCAAGTGGGTCCCTGACCCCTGAGTAGCCTAACTGGGAGACATCCCCCACTAGGGGCAGTCTGACACCCCACACCTCACAGGGTGGAGTACACCCCTGAGAGGAAGCTTCCAAAGCAAGAATCAGACAGGTACACTCGCTGTTCAGAAATATTCTATCTTCTGCAGCCTCTGCTGCTGATACCCAGGCAAACAGGGTCTGGAGTGGACCTCAAGCAATCTCCAACAGACCTACAGCTGAGGGTCCTGACTGTTAGAAGGAAAACTATCAAACAGGAAGGACACCTACACCAAAACCCCATCAGTACATCACCATCATCAAAGACCAGAGGCAGATAAAACCACAAAGATGGGGAAAAAGCAGGGCAGAAAAGCTGGAAATTCAAAAAATAAGAGCGCATCTCCCCCGGCAAAGGAGCGCAGCTCATCGCCAGCAACGGATCAAAGCTGGACGGAGAATGACTTTGACGAGATGAGAGAAGAAGGCTTCAGTCCATCAAATCTCTCAGAGCTAAAGGAGGAATTACGTACCCAGCGCAAAGAAACTAAAAATCTTGAAAAAAAAGTGGAAGAATTGACGGCTAGACTAATTAATGCAGAGAAGGTCATAAACGAAATGAAAGAGATGAAAACCATGACACGAGAAATACGTGACAAATGCACAAGCTTCAGTAACCGACTCGATCAACTGGAAGAAAGAGTATCAGCGATTGAGGATCAAATGAATGAAATGAAGCGAGAAGAGAAACCAAAAGAAAAAAGAAGAAAAAGAAATGAACAAAGCCTGCAAGAAGTATGGGATTATGTAAAAAGACCAAATCTACGTCTGATTGGGGTGCCTGAAAGTGAGGGAGAAAATGGAACCAAGTTGGAAAACACTCTTCAGGATATCATCCAGGAGAACTTCCCCAACCTAGTAGGGCAGGCCAACATTCAAATCCAGGAAATACAGAGAACGCCACAAAGATACTCCTCGAGAAGAGCAACTCCAAGACACATAATTGCCAGATTCACCAAAGTTGAAATGAAGGAAAAAATCTTAAGGGCAGCCAGAGAGAAAGGTCGGGTTACCCACAAAGGGAAGCCCATCAGACTCACAGCAGATCTCTCGGCAGAAACTCTACAAGCCAGAAGAGAGTGGGGGCCAATATTCAACATTCTTAAAGAAAAGAATTTTAAACCCAGAATTTCATATCCAGCCAAACTAAGTTTCATAAGTGAAGGAGAAATAAAATCCTTTACAGATAAGCAAATGCTTAGAGATTTTGTCACCACTAGGCCTGCCTTACAAGAGACCCTGAAGGAAGCACTCAACATGGAAAGGAACAACCGGTACCAGCCATTGCAAAAACATGCCAAAATGTAAAGACCATCGAGGCTAGGAAGAAACTGCATCAACTAACGAGCAAAATAACCAGTTAATATCATAATGGCAGGATCAAGTTCACACATAACAATCTTAACCTTAAATGTAAATGGACTAAATGCTCCAATGAAAAGACACAGACTGGCAAACTGGATAAAGAGTCAAGACCCATCAGTCTGCTGTATTCAGGAGACCCATCTCACACGCAGAGACATACATAGGCTCAAAATAAAGGGATGGAGGAAGATTTACCAAGCAAATGGAGAACAAAAAAAAGCAGGGGTTGCAATCCTAGTCTCTGATAAAACAGACTTTAAACCATCAAAGATCAAAAGAGACAAAGAAGGCCATTACATAATGGTAAAGGGATCAATTCAACAGGAAGAGCTAACTATCCTAAATATATATGCACCCAATACAGGAGCACCCAGATTCATAAAGCAAGTCCTTAGAGACTTACAAAGAGACTTAGACTCCCATACAATAATAATGGGAGACTTCAACACTCCACTGTCAACATTAGACAGATCAACAAGACAGAAAGTTAACAAGGATATCCAGGAATTGAACTCATCTCTGCAGCAAGCAGACCTAATAGACATCTATAGAACTCTCCACCCCAAATCGACAGAATATACATTCTTCTCAGCACCACATCGTACTTACTCCAAAATTGACCATATAATTGGAAGTAAAGCACTCCTCAGCAAATGTACAAGAACAGAAATTATAACAAACTGTCTCTCAGACCACAGTGCAATCAAACTAGAACTCAGGACTAAGAAACTCAATCAAAACCGCTCAACTACATGGAAACTGAACAACCTGCTCCTGAATGACTACTGGGTACATAATGAAATGAAGGCAGAAATCAAGATGTTCTTTGAAACCAATGAGAACAAAGATACAACATACCAGAATCTCTGGGACACATTTAAAGCAGTGTGTAGAGGGAAATTTATAGCACTAAATGCCCACAAGAGAAAGCAGGAAAGATCAAAAATTGACACTCTAACATCGCAATTAAAAGAACTAGAGAAGCAAGAGCAAACACATTCGAAAGCTAGCAGAAGGCTAGAAATAACTAAGATCAGAGCAGAACTGAAGGAGATAGAGACACAAAAAACCCTCCAAAAAATCAATGAATCCAGGAGTTGGTTTTTTGAAAAGATCAACAAAATTGACAGACCACTAGCAAGACTAATAAAGAAGAAAAGAGAGAAGAATCAAATCGACGCAATTAAAAATGATAAAGGGGATATCACCACCGACCCCACAGAAATACAAACTACCATCAGAGAATACTATAAACACCTCTACGCAAATAAACTGGAAAACCTAGAAGAAATGGATAATTTCCTGGACACTTACACTCTTCCAAGACTAAACCAGGAAGAAGTTGAATCCCTGAATAGACCAGTAGTAGGCTCTGAAATTGAGGCAATAATTAATAGCCTACCAACCAAAAAAAGTCCAGGACCAGATGGATTCACAGCTGAATTCTACCAGAGGTATAAGGAGGAGTTGGTACCATTCCTTCTGAAACTATTCCAATCAATAGAAAAAGAGGGAATCCTCCCTAACTCATTTTATGAGGCCAACATCATCCTGATACCAAAGCCTGGCAGAGACACAACAAAAAAAGAGAATTTTAGACCAATATCCCTGATGAACATCGATGCAAAAATCCTCAATAAAATACTGGCAAACCGGATTCAGCAACACATCAAAAAGCTTATCCACCATGATCAAGTGGGCTTCATCCCTGGGATGCAAGGCTGGTTCAACATTCGCAAATCAATAAACATAATCCAGCATATAAACAGAACCAAAGACAAGAACCACATGATTATCTCAATAGATGCAGAAAAGGCTTTTGACAAAATTCAACAGCCCTTCATGCTAAAAACGCTCAATAAATTCGGTATTGATGGAACGTACCTCAAAATAATAAGAGCTATTTATGACAAACCCACAGCCAATATCATACTGAATGGGCAAAAACTGGAAAAATTCCCTTTGAAAACTGGCACAAGACAGGGATGCCCTCTCTCACCACTCCTATTCAACATAGTGTTGGAAGTTCTGGCTAGGGCAATCAGGCAAGAGAAAGAAATCAAGGGTATTCAGTTAGGAAAAGAAGAAGTCAAATTGTCCCTCTTTGCAGATGACATGATTGTATATTTAGAAAACCCCATTGTCTCAGCCCAAAATCTCCTTAAGCTGATAAGCAACTTCAGCAAAGTCTCAGGATACAAAATTAATGTGCAAAAATCACAAGCATTCTTATACACCAGTAACAGACAAACAGAGAGCCAAATCAGGAATGAACTTCCATTCACAATTGCTTCAAAGAAAATAAAATACCTAGGAATCCAACTTACAAGGGATGTAAAGGACCTCTTCAAGGAGAACTACAAACCACTGCTCAGTGAAATAAAAGAGGACACAAACAAATGGAAGAACATACCATGCTCATGGATAGGAAGAATCAATATCGTGAAAATGGCCATACTGCCCAAGGTAATTTATAGATTCAATGCCATCCCCATCAAGCTACCAATGAGTTTCTTCACAGAATTGGAAAAAACTGCTTTAAAGTTCATATGGAACCAAAAAAGAGCCCGCATCTCCAAGACAATCCTAAGTCAAAAGAACAAAGCTGGAGGCATCACGCTACCTGACTTCAAACTCTACTACAAGGCTACAGTAACCAAAACAGCATGGTACTGGTACCAAAACAGAGATATAGACCAATGGAACAGAACCGAGTCCTCAGAAATAATACCACACATCTACAGCCATCTGATCTTTGACAAACCTGAGAAAAACAAGAAATGGGGAAAGGATTCCCTATTTAATAAATGGTGCTGGGAAAATTGGCTAGCCATAAGTAGAAAGCTGAAACTGGATCCTTTCCTTACTCCTTATACGAAAATTAATTCAAGATGGATTAGAGACTTAAATGTTAGACCTAATACCATAAAAATCCTAGAGGAAAACCTAGGTAGTACCATTCAGGACATAGGCATGGGCAAAGACTTCATGTCTAAAACACCAAAAGCAACGGCAGCAAAAGCTAAAATTGACAAATGGGATCTAATTAAACTAAAGAGCTTCTGCACAGCAAAAGAAACTACCATCAGAGTGAACAGGCAACCTACAGAATGGGAGAAAATTTTTGCAATCTACTCATCTGACAAAGGGCTAATATCCAGAACCTACAAAGAACTCCAACAAATTTACAAGAAAAAAACAAACAACCCCATCAAAAAGTGGGCAAAGGATATGAACAGACATTTCTCAAAAGAAGAGATTCATACAGCCAACAGACACATGAAAAAATGCTCATCATCACTGGCCATCAGAGAAATGCAAATCAAAACCACAATGAGATACCATCTCACACCAGTTAGAATGGCGATCATTAAAAAGTCAGGAAACAACAGGTGCTGGAGAGGATGTGGAGAAATAGGAACACTTTTACACTGTTGGTGGGATTGTAAACTAGTCCAACCATTATGGAAAACAGTATGGCGATTCCTCAAGGATCTAGAACTAGATGTACCATATGACCCAGCCATCCCATTACTGGGGATATACCCAAAGGATTATAAATTATGCTGCTATAAAGACACATGCACACGTATGTTTATTGCAGCACTATTCACAATAGCAAAGACTTGGAATCAACCCAAATGTCCATCAGTGACAGATTGGATTAAGAAAATGTGGCACATATACACCATGGAATACTATGCAGCCATAAAAAAGGATGAGTTTGCGTCCTTTGTAGGGACATGGATGCAGCTGGAAACCATCATTCTTAGCAAACTATCACAAGAACTGAAAACCAAACACCGCATGTTCTCACTCATAGGTGGGAACTGAACAATGAGATCACTTGGACTCAGGAAGGGGAACATCACACACCGGGGCCTATCATGGGGAGGGGGGAGGGGGGAGGGATTGCATTGGGAGTTATACCTGATGTAAATGACGAGTTGATGGGTGCAGCAGACCAACATGGCACAAGTATACATATGTAACAAACCTGCACGTTATGCACATGTACCCTACAACTTAAAGTATAATAATAATAAATAAATTAAAAAAAAAAAAAAAAGATTGACAGAACTAGACAATTTCTTTGGGTGAGTGGGATGGATGCACAGGTGCATACAGCAATGGGGAGGGCAGGAGGGATGTCTTATAATCACACAGAACTCTTCTGGGACCCTTTTCCCACTGGAACTCGGTGGTCCTGGAGGGAAAGACTGCTTTGGGAGCTAACAAGAGTGGGTACTGTTCTCCTTCTCTGGTCTTTCCCCTCTCCTTCTGGATGACAGCTCCGTATTGATGAGTGTGTGTGGTACCCAGGAGCAGGAGAGCTCCCAGACAACTCACTTAACCCTCTACTGCTTTGCCTGCCTCCAATGTCATCATGAAGGTATTGTAAAACCTTGGACAGGGTCTTCTCTCTCGTGGGGCAGGTTCTTGGGCTGCCCAGGCAATGTCCAGGAAGGAAAGGGCTGTCTGACCTGACATATGGAGATTAGACATGAACTTGCTACCTCACTCATACATTTGCTTAACTTCAGCTTTGGGGGGCTGAAAATGCATCCCTAAACTGAAATAGTTATGTTCCCTAGAAAAAAGATATGGTAAAAGGACTCTTCTCACAACCATTAATAGTAAGCAATTCAAAGCCAAATATATACTCTGAGGTTAATAAAATACAGAATAATTCACATTGAATTTATTTACTATTTTTTCTTTAGTCCTTTAAAGTTTTTTAAAATTTTATTTGGTTTTAATTTTTCCCATAAATGTGGCAATAATACAAACACATGACCTTGAGCACAAAGCAATAAGAAAATGTCAAATTAGTAATAAGAAATGCTCCTGGATAATCTCTAGAGTGTGCAATATCCTTTGAAGTTAAGTTATTTCAAAAATAATTCAAATGCTGAACTAAATAAATGCTTATTTATAAGCAAATGGCCCAAACCAGGCACAGTTGTTGTTGTTTTAAAGAGACAGAGGTCTCACTATGTTGCTCAGGCTGGCATGTAGCGGCTATTCACAGGTTCAATCATAGCTCATTACAACCGCGAACTCCTGAGCTCAGGTGATCCTCCTCAGCCTGCCAAGTAGCTGACACTCTAGGCATCTGGCTTCTGGGTTTTGAGAATGTTGAGAAGTGCAGGCAAGGTAGGGAATAACTAAAATAATAAACTGCCTCTCAAATCTGCTTAGAAATATTAGAAAAATAACTAATCTCTGCAAATGTGAGATACATCCTAATGGCCTGAGTTTTTCTGAATAAGATTCTGGAAAGAGAATATTGAAGTACTTGCACCATGACTGGCTAGTCACTGCTGCCGGTGAGGAGTGAGGAGAATCACCCCTGGTTAGTGTAATGACTTGTGGGCTGAGGCCACTGTATACAGTGATTGCAGAAGAGAATTCTTTTGGCTAAAGGAAAACAATGTGCAAATAAATAGGCATTAATACTATTTTATTTGATCTAAAAGTGATTTTTGGAGGGTCAGGGGTCGAGGTCTCACTCTGTCATCCAGGCTGGAGTGCAATGGTGTGATCAAGGCTCACTGCAGCCTTAACCTCCTGGGCTCCGGTGATCCTCATGGATCAGCCTGCCAAGTAGCTGGGACCACAAACGAGCACCACAATGTTCAGCTAATTTTTAATTTTTTTTTTTTTTTGTAGAGACACTGTCTTGCCACATTACAGGCATGAGCCACTGCAACCAGCTGCAATGATCTTCTATTCTATTACTTAAAATGACACTTTTAGTGAGGCATAGTAGCTCATGCCTGTAATCCAGGCACTTCAAGAAGTGACGGCAAGAGGATCACTTGAGCCCAGGAGTTTGAGACCAGCCTGGGCAACAGGGCAAGATCCCATAGCAACAAACATTTAAAAAATTAGCTGAGTGTGTGGTGGCACGCGCCTGTGGTCCCAGTTACTCAGGAAGCTGAGCCGGGAGAATCACTTGAATCCAGGAGGTTGAGGCTGCAGTGAGCTGTGTTCATGCCACTGTGCTCCAGCCTGGGTGACAGAGCAAGACCCTGTCTCAGTCAGTCAATCAACCAATCAATTCAATTGAGTGAAACCACAGCATCTGGGACATCTGGAAGACTGGAAGTGTCGAGGCCTGTCTTGACGGTGAGTAGTCCAACACTCCCCCACCGGGTGATATGCACAATGAGTCTGGCATTAACATCTTTACCACAATTTTCTGATTTGAAATGGCTCTCATCTCCCCTTCTCCACCGCCTGTTTCTTCAAGCCAGGTTGATGGGATTTAAAATTCAGACCCTTTGGCTTCTTTAGTTGAAGTTTGGTTGATTAAATAAATATTTGGCAGTTTAAACAATGAGCCAGTTCCTTTGGGAACATGACATTTCATCCCCACACAATGAGCATCTGGAATCCCAGCCAGTCCTGTCCCAGCTTTTCAGAGGCTGGATGGGTGGTGTGGCCAGTTAGCCTCCTCTTGTCCTGACCTGCCACGGGCCACCAAGCCCTGGATGTTTGTGTCCTGCCAAGAGGGAAGCCTCAAGTCTGCAGAAGCAGCAAACCTTGGTCCTCCGTGCAGCCTTGTCTAACATCTGTGTGCACCTATGCAGGTCACTTTACCTAATGGGAACGGGACTAGATGGTCCCTGAGGTTCCTTCCAGTTCTAACTACAAAGTGCAGAGGAAACCATGAATTTGCCCATTATTTCACTGTTGCCAATTGAAAAGTGAGGGCAGAGGAAAGGAAACTGGATTAGGAGGTAACTCCTGAGGTCTGATCAAGGTTTGCATTCTCTTTGTGGCCGGCAAGTGGTTTTTGCCTTTCCTTCATTTCAGTTAGTGTAAAAAAGAATCACTGTGGATGGCCCTAACAGAGGTATTTATATTTAGATCTTTTCACAAGTTGTTGCTCATCTGATCCTCACAACAGCTTGGTGAGGGAGAAAGGTGGCTATGCCCTACTCTCCATTTTTTTGAAGGAACAAACTGACTACTGAATGCTTGAGAAAAAAATAAAAACTCAAATAAAACAAAAATACAAGGTCATATAGACAATCAGCACATTAAAAAAAATTGAAGGCTGAGCCAGGTGGATCACCTGAGGTCAGGAGTTCGAGACCAGCCTGTCCAACATGGCAAAACTCTGTGTCCACTAAAAATACAAAAATTAGCTGGGCGTGGGGGTAGTGCCTGTAATCTCAGCTACTCGGGAGGCTGAAGCAGGAGAATCGCTTGAACCTTGCAGGTGGAGGTTGCAGTGAGCTGAGATTGTGCCAATGCACTCCAGCCTGGGCAACAGAGCAAAACTCCGACTCAAAAAAAAAAAAAAAACAAAAAACAGTTGAAGAGAATATTTTTTCTTATCCTGTCTCACTCTGTTTCCAATACTTTATACCAATAACTTTCAACTATGTATTAAAGTGCCCTAAATTTGGGGGAATTGGTGGGAAGAACATATTTTCTCAAGATCGTTTCAGGAATGCCTCCCATTTCACACGTCCCTTGATACCAGGTGGGATTAGTTTTGCAGAAGCAATGCTATGTGACTTCCGAGAGTACGTCATGGAAGACAGTGCATCTTCCACATCGTTCACTGGAATATTCTCTCCTGAACACTTCATCCACCCGGTGAGCAGCTTGACTGCCCTGAGGCCACCATGCTATGAGGAAGCCCAAGTCAGGCCATGCACAGAGATCACATAGAGAAGCTCTGAGAGTCCATAAAGAGAAAGAGATGCCCAGCCAGCCCCCAGTTGCTTCCACCCGCTCCATCCCCACTGTTCAAACCCTCTGTAGCCACACAAGAGGCCCTGAGCTGGAACCAACCGGCTGAGCCTCTGAGTTTTGGGGTGATTTATTTTGTAGCAATAGTGATCCAAACAGGTCCAAGTTTCCCCTATCAGTCAGAGTAGAAGTGCTTTCATCTGTTTTATATACTTGAGTTCTCTCATTAATATTAGAGCCATGATTTACTACTTAAAAAAAGAAAAGTTTGAAGGCTGTCTTTAAGAAAGAGAGAAGGAATTTCAGCCCTGCTACCACCTGCTGGAAGGATGACATAATGATGACAAGATCTAACTCTAGGCTTGACTAGTATCCAACACATATTTTTAGATAGAAAAATAATTACTCATGAAGCAGAGTAAAGCTTGTAATGAAAAGACATTCAAGAGAAAAAGATCTAAATTCTGGAAACATCTGAATTCACTAATTGCTAACAATTTTTGTCTTAATCAACACAATACCTTTTAAGAAAGAAAAGATGAAAGGATTTGGGGAAAGTACCATATACAATCACTCCAAATAACACATAGGACAGGGACAGCTTATCAGAAAGCCCCTGTTAGGAAAACTTATTCCCATGTAAGTTACTGTATGTTTAGCTCACAGCACGGGCAAATAGGCCAGAGGTACCGAGCTTGGTTCTGGCTTCTGTTTTTTGGGACAGACGTTTGAAGACAAAGCACACCTGGAGGAGAGAGATCTGAAACTGATGTGCCTGAAAGCCAAAAGATGAAATGAAAAAGAAAAAAAAAAAGGTTCAAGAACCACAAACATTAACAGTGAAGAAGTAAGATCAAGATCAAATGCAATTATTGTTTCCAAAAATGGCAACAGTGAACAGCTGATGAAGCTCCTACACACTGGGTATACTTGATTCAGTCCTCGAAACAGCTTGCTTCCATTTTACAGATGAGAAAATTATGGCCTAAGGTTATAGAGCATGTTAGTGGTAGAAGAAAAATGGACTCCTGAAGTCCTGTATTTTTTATCCAGAATGGGTTGGCATGCAAAAATTAGACTTACTGGCCTGGTGCAATGACTCACACCTGTAATCCCAGCACTTTGGGAGGCCAAGGCGGGCAGATCACTTGAGCCAGGAGTTCAAGACCAGCTTGGGCAACATGGCAAAACCCCGTCTCTACCAAAAATACACAAATTAGCTAGGCATGGTGGTGTGCACCTGTGGTTCCAGCTACTAGGGAGGCTAAGGTGGGAGCATCGCTTGAGCCCAGGAGGTTGAGGCTATAGTGAGCGGTGATCTTGCCACTGCATTCCAGCTAACAGGGCAACAGAACAAGACCTTGCTTAAAAAAAAAAAAAAGAAAAAAAGAAAAAAAAAATTAGACTTAGCATTTTTCCAAAGGGCAGATCCAGGACTGCGAATAGAAGTCACAGCAAGGTCAATGCCAATGGTGGCTCAAAAAGAATTTTCTATCTGGTAGGGGTATAAAGGAATCAAAGTTATAGACAAAGGGTATCCTATTGCAGAAAATGCACAAGCTAGATAACTAGCTTTGATTAATTTAACTCTGACTGAGAGACTGAACTGAACCAGGGTATTTCCCTGACCCCTGCGTGGGAGGGAACTAGAGTTCATGGGCACTAGAACTAGCCAGCCGCTTTGGTGCTGGCAGGGGCAGACTCCACTCATCTGGTCCCGCTGAGTTACACCTTTGTGGAATGGGGAGCACAGGTGAGCAGGTGCAGGAGCCAGAGCAAGCACTTTTGGGCACCAGCAGGAGCAAAACTGTGTGAGGGCCCTGTGGCAGCATCTAAGGTGGTGCCTGTGATCCCTGAAGCCCCAGAAGCAGTATTACAGTTTCCTTTTAGCTTTGCCATTTGTCCTTTTAGTTTTGCCATCCATGGTGATTTAAGTATGAACAGCTCAGTGGAGGGTCAGTGTGACAGCCTTTTCCACCTGCACACCTAGCACTCAAGTTGTCCAGCATCCAGGAGGAATGGTAAATGTGGGGGATTTTATTGAGGGTGAAAGTGACTCTGAGTGGGAAGGGGAGCTAAAAAGGGGATGGAGTGGGAAGTGATCTTCCCTGAGATGGCCAGACTCCTTTCTGAAGCTGCGCTGTCAAGCTGTCTCTCTGAAGTCAAGCTGCTTCTCTCCAATGTCCAACCATAGTCTCTGATGCACAGCCGCTTCTTCTCTCTGCTGGCTGAGTTCTGGGGTCTTTATAGGCACAGGATAGGGGGTGGGGCGGGCCATGGGTGGTTTTGGAAAACGCAACATTGGAGTGGGAAAACAGTGATGTTTGTTCTCACTTTGGGCCATGGTATTAGGCTTGAGGGTGGGGTCCTTGCTGGGGACCTGCCCTCTTCTGCCCCGAAATTTCCCTGCCTCCTGTCCATATCAGAACTAGAGGATTTCTGAGAGACACCTTCAAGCCCTGAGATTCTGTGTGCATGGTTGGGGTTGCAGTTATTCTAAATTTGGACATGAGTTGTCCTAAGAATGGAAGATTTTTTTGTTCTCCTGTAATTCTTCTCTACCAAACACTTTAGATATGTGGAGACGCACTCCTAGTGGACACAGGCTGAGGGAGTATTCTGACATAGTAGAAAAAAAAACACTAGAGGTGACAAGAGACCCTGGCTCTGATGCCTAACTTCCTGCATAACCATGAAGGAATCACTTAATGTCCTGCGTGTTAGTTTCCTCAGTTATCAAATGCAAGTGGGAAGAGGTGGTACGGAGCATGGTGAGGTCACTGCCATAGCCACACTGCCCATCTCACTAGCTGCAAGTGACAAAATAACTTTTTGCCTCCATTTTCTTATCAGTAATACATAAGTAATAACACTAACAGCCTCCTAGGGCTAGTGTGAGAATTCGATCAGTTAATCATTTCTAAAGTGCCAGGGACACAGCCTGCTATATAAAAAACACAAAGTGAGTGTTAGCCTACACGAGGACAATGGTAACTAATTCTCTTATCTCACTAAGAGATTGTGAGAGAGAGATAAGGAGCTATGCACAGGGTTACTCTGAAATAAGAAGTAGCTGTTTTTGTTGGTAGGAATGTCAAATGGTACAGCTGCTGTGGAAAACAGTATGACAGCTCCTAAAAAAATTAAAAGGAGAACTACTGTGTGAGTCAGCAATTCTGCTTCTGGGAATATACCCAAAAGAATTGAAAACGGGGTCTTGAAGAGATATTTGTAGGCCCATGTTCACAGCAGCACTGCTCGCAACTATAAAAATGCAGAAGCAACCCACGTGTCCATCCACAGGATAAATGGAGAAGCAAAACGCAGTATGTATATACAATGGAGTATTATTCAGCCTTAAAATGAAAGGAAATTATGACACATGCCACAACATGGATGAACCTTGAGGACACGATGCTAAGTGAAATAGGCCAGACACAAAAAATAAGTACTGTATGACTCCACTCACACGAGATACCTAGAACGGTCAAATTCATAGAGATCAACAGTGGCATGGTGGTTGTCAGGGGTTGGAGGAAGTAGGTAATGAGGAGTTTACTGCTTAATGGGCATAAAGTTTTAGTTTTACAAGATGAAACGCATTATGGAGATGGATAGTGGTGAAGGATGCATAATTTTATGAATGTATTTAATGCCGCTGAACTGTACACTTAAAACTGGTTAAGATGGTACATTTTATGCATATTTTACCACAATAAATAATTGGGGGGGAGTAACTATTTTTTTTTTTTTAAAGTAAGCTCCTTTATAACATAATAAGGTCACTTTCCTGGGATTTTTCTAGGTTTAAATTTCTCGGTCCAAATTTCCTGGGCTGCAAATGTCTAGTGGAATCCAAACAGCTTTCTCCCAGAGTGGGGATTCTCCCCATGTTTACATGATTTTCTCTCTCTCATTCAGTTATTTCTTTGAAATTACTGAAGTCTTTGACAATACAATAATCTTATCTTCTTACCCATCTTTCTGCTGCTGGTAGAGTTGGCCTTCGCTTTCTCATCCATAAGTTCACAGGCAGTTGTGTGACAGGCTCTTACGTTTAGGTTTATACTCCACTTTGAGTTCACTTTTGTGTATAGTGTGACAGCAAGGACTAAATGTCTCAGTGCCATTTATTGAAAACCATCCTTTTCCCATTGAATGGTCTTGGTACTCTTCTCGGAAATCAATTGATGATAAAGGTAAGGGTTTATTTCTGAACTCTCAACTCTGTTCTGTTGACCTATATGTCCTGCGCTTATTCCAGTACCACACTACTGTGAATATGTAGCTATACAGTATGTTTTAGAACCAGGAATTTAAGTCCTCCAACTGTGTTTTTTTTCAAGGTTGCGTTGGCTATTCTGAGCCCTTTGCATTTCTTATTCAATTTCATATGAATTTATGAATTTTAAGATCAGCTTGTCAATGTTTGCCAAGAACTCTGCTGGGATTTTGATAGGTACTGCACTGAATGTAGAGATCAATTTGGGGAGAACTGTCATTTTAATAATACCATGTCTTCTACTCCACAAACATGGATTGTTTTTCCATTTATGTAGATCTTCCTTAATTTCTGTAAGGAATGTTTTGTACTTTTTAGTATACGAGTCTTCAGCTTCTTTTGTCAAATTTACTCCTGAGCATTTAATTCTTTTTGATGGCTTTGCGAATCGAACTGTTTTCTTAATTTTGCCTTTGGATTCTTCGTTGCTAGTATAAAGAACTGTAATTGATTTTGTATGTTCATCTTGTCTCCTGTGGCCTTGCTCTACTCTTCTATTAGTTCTAGTAGCTTCTTTTGCATGTGTATTCATTAGTATTTTCTACATATCAGATAGTGTTGTCTGCACATACTACCTTTTGAAAGTGGTTCAAATCGTAGATAGACTCAACCACTGGAAGGAAGAGGGGACTGTGTTGACAGTGACACAATCTTAGATTATATTGCTTTTCTCCTCCCTTCCCATGCACTGAAAAGCACCTGATATGGTTAGGCTTTGTGTTCCTACCCAAATCTCATCTTGAATTGTAATCCCCAGGTGTTGACGGAGGAACCAGGTGGGAGGGGACTAGACCGTGGGGGTGGTTTTCCCCATGCTGTTCTTGTGATAGTGACTTCTCACGAGATCTGATGGTTTCATAAGGCAGTTTCCCCTGCTCTTGAGCACTTCTCTCTCTGCCGCCCTCTGAAGAGGTGCCTTCCGCCATGATTGTAACTTTCCTGAGGCCTCCCCAGCCGTGCGGAACTGTGAGTCCATTAAACCTCTTTTCTTTATAAATTACCCAGTCTCAGGCACTTCTTTATAGCAGTGTGAGAACAGACTAATATAGCACCATTGAGGATTTGTTTCTCACTTTATTTCACTGAGGTAAAAACAGCAGGGGGAATAAAGTAGAGAAAACAATACCTGCAAGTGGAAAAACCCCAAAGAAAATAGGAAACGCCCATCAGCAACTGAGATGCAGCATGCCTTCAAAGAGGGTGCTAGATTCAGGGAATGTCTTCCAGGTTCCCCCAAAGAAGAGCAGAGCCACCTTAAAATCAGCAGCTTAGGAGAAGAATGGCAAAGGCACTGCCTGGCACTAGGGGGATCAGCTGTGCCATGTGCCATATAACTTCTTTGAACCTCAGTTTCCTCATCTGTTTAAGTGAGAACATGACATTTGCCCTACCCACAGCTCCCCACCTTCACAGTCATAGCTCAGAGAGAAGGTGACAGCATGTGTATGGTGCACTGAGGCATGTGGACAGCTTCTTGCCACCAGAAACCACCAGCCCAGGGGCCCACTACCCAGGCTATCACTGTGGTGCTCTGGGAAGGTCAGATTTCAGCATTTAATGACATGAGCTGAAAGTTGAAGGAGTTTTGAGACTTGTAGTGGAAAAGAGGATTTGTTATCAGCTTATTCTTGCGGGGGGACCTGAAGTCATGTCAGTACTTATTCGTGGCTTGACTATAAAAGCAGAATCCATAGAGGAGGCTAATTCCTCTCACCTGACATGACGCACATATTGTCCTCCTTCTTCCTTTCCATCTCTCATTTGGGGGTTAGGGAGTGGGAGAGACAAAGGAAGTGATGACACTGAGGTGAAGTGAAAGGAAGGGAGGATCACGAAGAACTGGGACTTCTAAGACTCCTTAGGTGATGGCTTCAGAGATGTTTCTGCCCATTGTGGGCACTGAGAAAGACCATGATTTTTTTTCTAGAAAAGAGTGAGACTTTGACAAGAATGAATGAAATGAGAGAAGATGAATCAAAATGTGTTGGCCTACTCCTAAATTATTCCCAGGACACGGCTGGGGGAAAAAAAAATCAAAGATCTATCAAGTCATGCTCTTTGCAGGCCACAGGTGGCAGTGTCCTGAAATTGTCCCCAGATACCTTTATCTTTAGAACCTCATTAAGGGGCCAGTGCTGGCTGGGAAGGCAGGAAGGAGGGGGAAACAGAAACCTTTCTTCCTTCCCAACCCACAAGGTCACAGCTAATGTTTTATAATCCATTCAGCTCACAAGGGAGGGGCAAGGAAAGAGAAGAGGTGTGGAAGGCAGGAAAGGAAGCCAAAAGACTAGAAATAATGTTTTCTCTCCACTGCAACCCACATGGTTTAAACCCATTAAACTCCAAGGTGATTACAGAAATTAGACACCTTTTAACGAGCGGAACACTGGAGCCTAGGTGTGCCATGCACAGGCATGCAGGGACGGCTCGGCAAATAAACCCTGACAGCTTCTCACGGCTCAGGGATTAGGAGGAAGCCTGTTTACTTACATTTTATAAACTCTGCCATCACAAAGGGCTCATAAGAAATTACCAGTGCTCGAGTCTTGGCAGCAGTGCCTTTGTCCAGCTTTGGCCTTTTTCTTGTGAACGGTAAATGTGATTTCAGGGAAATGACTTCAAAGATCTGGGAATGTGCATCACAGGCCATGAGCTCACCTAAGCCACCCTACACTTGGGGACCAGGCAGCAGGGTGGGCAATAGGAACCAGTGGAGGGAGTGCCAAGCCTCCAATTCTGTAAGAACTTTAGGTTTCCCCATCAGTTGGTGGGCTCAGATTTACCCCCAGCCTTCTACATTGGTCATGGTGACCATGTTGGGGGCACCTCTCAGAGGACTCATCAGGGCCAGTACTGTGTTGGATTCGATGGACAGAAGGACCTGCCTCGGGTTTGCCTCAGGGTCTTAGTCAAGATGTGAAAATGTAAATTACATGAAATCAACTGCAGAACACAAAATGTTGTATTATGAAGAGTTAAACTGATGTGTAACACAAGGAACTGGGCAGAAGGAAATGCATGATGGGAAACTGAGGCAGGCTTTCTAGAAAAGGTGGGACTTACGAGAGTGCAGACTGGAAAGCAGAGGGAAGCCCCTCTGGTGACCTTCATGAACTCAAGTGAGAATATTTTCCCACAGCTACAAGGATACCAGAAGGTATTTCCTGCAGCGGGTATAAAACCTGCAGCTGCTTCCCCTGTGACCAGTCTGCTCGGGAACAATTCAGGCAGAAACTACCTTGGCTGCCCAAGGGCTGGACTCTGGTCTAGGCTCACAGTTAATTACAAGATGTGTGTGTAAAGGGCTTTGCACCAACCGGGATAGGATGCCCATCTCCTGTTGCCCTATCTCAGGCCACTTTAAGTCAACAGAAGCTTAAAGTATCTGTGGGCCTGAGAGAGAGTTGGGCTATGTGCATTGTCAGGACTGGGAAGAAACCAGGGCAGCACTAATCCAGTGAGGTGCAGGCTTCTATCAGGCTCTAGGCCCACTCTGTAATACTGACAACTGGGAAGCTTCCAAGCAGAAACCCAGAGGTCCCTGGAGACCATCAAATAGGGTGAGGTTTACACTAAGGAAATCTCTAGGAAAAAATGGGCCTGGACAATCTTGCCCCAATCTCAGTCAAGAAGGGGAAAGAAGGACCGTGTATCTCCTTCCTGCCTTCCAATTCTGACTTTGAAGGTAAGAGACATCAGAGGACTCCAAGGAAGGCCCTGGGACTCTATACTACAGAGAAGAGCCTAACTAAATTGCTTATAAAAGTTTTTTGGAGTTCGCCCTATGTAGGTCAGATGGAGGCATTACTGGAGAGTCTCTACAGTCCACACCAACTATTACAACCCATGATGGTGCCCCATAGAGAGGTATAGGAAAATGCAGAGTACATTCTCTCTGGGAAGGAGAAATGAGGAGGGCAAGGGTCCTCAACATCGAGTTGAGTCCTGCAAGAGGAACAATATTTCCAGAGCTGGTGAAGGTTCTGAGCTCACCGACCAGGTACCCTTTTGCATTTAAAAGCCAATGTGTTTCCTACCCTAAGGAAAAGTTCACCTGTCAGACACTGGTTCACCCCTAACCAGAGCGAGAACTGGCCAAAACCCATAAGCAGAATAGATCACTTCCAGCTATCATCCGTCTCCCCCCTGGAGAAAGGCCAAGTGCTTGGACAAAGGGGAATCAGGGACAACTGGACAGACCCTGACACTGGGCAGGTACATCCCTTGGTGCCAAGACCCGAGCACCTTGCTTAGAAAGTCATCCGTTCAGTGGGAGGCACTGGCAGAGGGGTTCTGGTGGGACATTGAGCCCAGTGAACCCCATATGGATCCCTGTTGGCTGTAAAGCATCTCTGGACATGGGAAGCTGATGGGAGCTGGAATACAAAAGAACATGAATATGGGACATTTCCATTTTGTTAATACCCTTGAGACTTTTCAAAAGGCTGTCGCTGAAGCCCCGGGACAGTCCTGAGAATGAAGCTGGGAGGGAGTACTGTCTCCATTTCACAGATAAGGAAAATAAGGCTCAAAGAGACCATGTACCTGCCTTAAGGTCCTATGGCTAGTCAGAGAAAGAACAGAAAATGGAACTTAGTTCTCCTTTTCCCTTAAGTGCCCATAAGCAAGTCACTAAACCTTATTATGGAAAGGGCAGGGGGAGGGGGCGGTGCGGAAGGCAGTCTCTATGGAGTCCTTGATCACTGTGTAGGTGAGTTAAATTAAAAGACACTGGTTTGATAACTATTGATGATAATTAATATGTGAGTTGGTCTTCCAATTTTCAAAGTACTTTTTACATTTAATGAGCTACCCAGCCACTCCTTCTGAAGACAAGGGAGAATTGCATTTTAAAACCAAATTCAATTTTCCAGGATTTTTTGGTACTTGACAGAAAATTTCCTGTATGCAAGTCAAAGGTTAGTAAGCAGTGGAAATGCTTTGATGGTATTTATTTTAAGCCAAGAAATCCTCCCCATTGAAAAAATCTTTTTTCCTAGTTTTCGTTTTTGAGTTATGTAGCATTCTTACTAAAAAATAAGTGAGTTAAGTAAATAAGGGGAAGGGAAATGGGAACCACTTTGATTTGAAGCTTTCAACAAATGACATTGTCCAGACTGTGTCCTGATCAAATTCAGTGTTTTGAAATGCATAGCTTCTCAAACATTCAATACCTAACATGTGATTAATAGGTTTGAGTTTTATTGTGATCTCTAACTCAGTAAGTTACACAGGATGTGCCAACTAAAGCCCTCCTTCCACTGACCACACAGCACTGTGAGCTCACAGCCCGCTGGGAGGGCAGAGGGTACAATCGCCTCCCAGAACAATGTCTTCCACGATGTGTTTTTTCTGTCTCTTGTTCCAGCCACCTGTCCTCATTGCTATATAAAAGAAGACCTTCATCACCAGGCATCAGTTGTGTTTATCAACCTTTAATGGGATCTTGTCCATTCAAGTTCCTGGGGTTCCCTTGGCCAATTGGAGATGAGATTTCCTGTACTCTTTTTCTAATGAGTTTAGCAAGGAGGTATCAGACAAGGAGGGCAGTTCAATGAAAGTCCATGGCCTTTGACTCACCTGGCCCAGCCTGCTCTTAATCCTGTGCCTTGAAACTTCTCTAAGTAGGGATAAATATGGCCAGGAAGGCTGGGTCTCCAGGAACAAGATGCCATTGGATTTCTGCCTCAATCATTTCTTGAATATCAGATACATCTCTCCTGACATAAAAAGAATTCACTTCTGGAGAAGGTTCAGAAAGTAGGCTGACCATGGCCTTCTACGTTACGTTGAAGAAAGCTCAACGCCCTGCACATGATGAGATTTTAAGAGCTGCCTGTGAACTGGTAAAGTGGAAATAGGGCTGTTCTACCAATGATCACTCAATGACTACATTGGAAATAAACACAGAATGTGGAGTCCTTCTTGAATCCCATCCAAGGGGACCCTGGCTATTAAAGTGCTCTAAGTTCTTGCTTATAAGATGGTATTTTCAAGAGGATTCCTGAAGGGGTCTTGCCCATGTGTAGACCCTAAGGACAGTGCTTATCATGTTGCTGCTGTGGCTACACAGTTGACACCCCGCCTCCCCCACTGACTTTTAAAGTTTCAACCAGCTATGTAAACTTCTACCAGGAAGAACCCAAAATTAAGCCATCCTAACGTTTTTTAATTAGAAAAATGCTACATGCTTAAATTTTTCCATTTTTCAATGTGATGTGTACATCAAAGAAACCCAAAAGCGGAGACTCTCAAACTTGAATGCAGAAGAAGCCTCTACAAGGTTTACTAAAATCTCCTGGGCCTCAGCCCAGAGCTTCAACTTCAGGAGGTGATTTTGATGAGAAGCAATGGTTCTGAGGGCCATTGAGAAACACTGTCATGTGGAGCTAGGTGTCACTGCATGTTGTTGGGGGGAAATGATCTCTAGCCCTAGAGGCAGGGCAGGCCCCAGAGCCCATATCCAAGGCTAGAGCATGCTGAGCCCGGTGGAGGCAGGAGGCTCGCTGCTCAGCCAACTTGGAGCAGCTGATTTACTCCGAACAAAGGATGGCAGCTGATCTGTCAGGAAACAGGTCTGCCCTTGTGGTTCTCACCCAGTACTGCCACCAGAAACGAATCCCAGCCATCCCACTGGGTAGGCAGGGGCACTGGCCTCACTGGAAGAAGGGGAGTTATTTCATTTACCATCAGATACCATCTTTCCATGACAGCTGAGGATGTCTGTGACTCAGGCCTCCTTCCAGCCATTGTCTTTGTCCCCCAGGAGATGCTGTTTTGACGTCTCACCTGCTGACTCAATTCCCTCTACCAGGGCTCCACACTGTAAGATAAGACCTACACTACAGTCTAACATGCTTCATTTTCGTTTCATTTTCTTTCTTCTTCTTCTTTTTTTTTTTTTTTTTGAGACAGAGTCCTGCTCTGTCGCCTAGGCTGGAGTGCAGTGGCATGATCTTGGCTCACTGCAACAACTTCTGCCTCCCAGGCTCAAATGATTCTTGTGCCTCAGCCTCCCAAATAGCTGGGATTACAGGCATGCGCCACCACGCCCAGCTAATTTTTGTATTTTTAGTGGAGACGGGGCTTCGCCATGTTGGCCAGGCTGATTGTGAACTCCTGACCTCAAGTGATCCTCCCACCTCAGCCTCCCAAAGTGCTGGGATTATAGGTGAGAGCGACTGTGCCCAGCCATATGCTTCATTTTCCATAGCACAGTGGATGTCCCTTGACACCAGAGGAAAGAGAAAGAAGAAACAAAACAACATGCAGATCCTACTCACTGGAGCCTGAGAAGCTCCTGCAATATTACTAGCCTAAACATCTCCGCCAACCCACGAACCTGGCGCTAGCCTGTCTTAGGTAGGAGTTAGGGATAAATAAGTCAGGCAAAATTCTGTGTATGTCAATGAGGATGGTCAAAATTGCTTTAACATCCCTTAAATCAGTGTTTTATTTTTAACCACAACATGCAGTACTGATGACCCAGCAAATAAACATGTAGACACATACATGGCCAACTTATTCACACATGGGGGTGTATGTATGTAAGATACTGTAGATGTGTACATACATATAAGTAACTCAAATTAAATGTTCCCCAACGGAATTCTTATTTTTACTATATGTGGTACACCCTAGATTGTCTACCCTACTCTGTTTCAATAAAGTAAAAATGCCCATGGAGACAGACTACATGAATTTTGTGATCCACCAATTGAACACAACCTAGAGCTTGAAGAATGCTCTTTAACTCACCCATAGAATATAGCATATGTGGTTGTATGTCTACTGCTCTGTAAAATAAAATATGAGAACATACAATGCACATAACAAAGTATATAGAATAAGAAGATACAAACATGTAACATACACTAGATTCACACTCTACGTGGAGTGAAGCCTTCCCTGTGACCAGATTCTCCTGTTTGGAGAGGCAGAGTGGAGCTGAGGGCCCCTGGGCACAGAGCGGGTCCACAGCTCCAATATCAGGCTCATCCAGAGCTATGAGGAACTCAGTGCACTTTCCCTAATTTATTTATTTGCCAACTACCTTTAATTAAATTAGCATAAATTAAAACTTTGTGTGTGGTGACCTCACAGCATTCCTACTGTTATTAGGAGCTGTTGAGCATTCCGGGTTTCTACAGGACTTTGCATTTAAAATGCTAAAAGATATAAACCCTAGATTTAATAACAGCATGCTAGGTTAGCAACCCTCTCAACTCAAGAGCGAGAATGTAAAGAGAGAAATCTGAGCACAGCACAAAAATGGGACCACATCACAGTTAAATACAAGCGTATTTATTCCATGAATGTCCCCAGCCAAAAATTAAGTGCTCATACTTGAATCAAAGCCCCCAAAGCACCAGACAGGCTCAGCATAAGGCCTTTGCTGGTCTCACTAATTCCTGCCCTGATTATCCTAAGCCGATATTGATATCTCCTTTCTCTAACAAATCACTGGGACTTAAGGCACCCTTTAATTATTTCACGTAGCTAGATCTTCCTTACTAAACAAGAATGTAAGGGCCAAGCCCAGACTTTTCCATTCATTCTTCATTCATTCATTCATTCAACAAACATTCTGTACCCACTCAGCACCAAATTACTCTTCTCTTATAATCTTCTTAGTTCTCTAAACCAGGGTTTGAACAGAGTCCCCAGTGGATACTTTTATAATACACAATTGAATTGAATTTGCATAGCTGGTGACTAGGATTAGAAATGTATCTTAAAGTATAACAACAACAACAAAAAAAGAAACATATCTTGGCCTCCCATTCAAGGTGGCTAGCGTGGAATCCTAACAAAGACAGAGACCATGATGTCACTCATTATTGCTATGCTCAGGACACCCCAGCCAGTGGGCCAGATACTCATGACGCTTCCTAAGCAGAAAGGTCTTCCCGATTCAGAATTCGGCATCCGCTTTGAGACTGTTGCCACAAAAATAAATAGGAGACTCCTAAACAACAAGCCACTATTTCAATCACAAAAACATTCATGTTTTCAGAACAAATTGATGCGTTATAGTGATTCATGGACAAACAGAAACTCCTTTGTGATTCCTGGCATGTGGAGTTCCATAAGGGAACTCCAGGGGAACAATCAGAAGCACAGAAACCCCCCTTTCACTTTACTTTCTCTGATACATCACCTCAGTTGCCTAAAACCCTCTCCCACCCCCCCTCCACCTCTACCACATCCCCACTGCCCATACACACAACCAAGAACTCATTTTTACTGCTAATGAAGAAGCTTGGGGGATGTTTCTATTACTTACCATAATACCTTATAGGCAACAATGGCCTTATCTCTAGGGGTATACTATAATACTGCTCTTGTAAGTTAAAACATTTGTAACTTAATATATTACAAAGATATCAGTGGGTATTTCTAATGTTACTTAAAAAAATGGAAATAGTTACTGTGTGTGTGACTATTCCCCTTCACTGCTGGACTGAAAGTTGTTTGTCTTGCCATATAAGCATGACTATAAGAAGTCCAAACAAGCTCTGAGTTATATAACCTATTTCACGTTTTTAGGGACTGTAATTAGAGTGATAATATTATGGCAATAATCCTAGAACAGATTAAGGACCTAATTGTGATGAAAGAGGGCTTTGGGTCAGAAGTACATATCTGAAACTGTTTTATTTAACATGACGTTGGCACAAGGATCAGCAATAATCCCGTATTTACAGAACACCTTGAAAAAAACTGTTTTTCTGAAGGCCCTACAAAGTCTCCCCACTTCAAATGTTTAATTTGGATGGGAAGTTGCCTTGTGAGTGTAGAATGAAGTTACAAAACAAAACAAAGAGGGTCCCTCAGGAAACGACCACAATTCTAGAAGGGTTTAGAAAGACGGGAGCTACACAGAGGCCAATGTGGTTTCTGAAACTTTCTTATTCTAGTAAAAATGCTACACCAAACAAGAGCATTGTGTGGAAATCAAAACCCTGACCAGGGCAGTGCCTGTGAACAAGGATGCCGGGAAGAAGCCTACAGTCAGGCTGGAGTTACCATTCCTGATAAGCCAGGAAGAACTAGGTGGGGGTCTCTAGCTGAGCTTTTGAGAGTGTGCGCCCACCCTTCGCCTCTGGTGTTCTGTAACATGGGAGAAGCCTCCCATGGAGACATTTCTTCTCCCATTAGTTACTTAACAGAATACCGCTCAGGGCTCATGCTATTAAGTAGAAGGACCAAGAGGGGTTTATCTGATGGGCTTTAAAAGCAGGCCTTGGCCACGCTTTTCCAGAGGCAAAGAGAGAAAACTTCAGGCTGGCTCAAATACCTCTTAAGCCCTGCTGGCCAATCTACTCTGTGGCTAGTCCTGATTTAAATTTGGAACAGAATCTTGGACTCTAACCTCTCCTGTTTACTTTTGTTTGTTTTCTTTTCTTACCAATGCTCCTTGTAAAAAACTCCAACTGATCCAGGCAATAAACAAACCGGAGAAACTATTTTCCTCACCTGTTCAACAAGAATAAAAAGTGGCAACATTCTGAGACTACAATGTTGAGGGAAAGGGTGAACAGGAGGGAAGAACTCACCCAGACAGAACGTGTGTCAGCTGTGGACGTTACTCCCTGTCCCAGCCACAAGAATTGATGAAATTCACACACTCTAAAGACCAGCAGGTACTGATCCCTAACAAACTGCTAATTTAATACCTTTGACTTTTCCTGTTCCCATTAACCGACTCTTTTCAATAATGTTAATATTAACTTGGCTGGTAATCCCAGTAGTCAGTATATGGAGTTCAGCTATAGATCATGTAATTGAAAGACATAATCAAACCATAAAATGGGATTCCTGGAAGGGAGACTGCCACCTCAAATTATATTATAACCTTTGATATAGATGTCACCCATTTTGATAACTGAAAGCTAACCTCTGAAAAGAACTGCTCATGGTAAGTTTCTAGTGTGGAAAATAAGAGTATTCAAGCTGAAATGTTAACATGGAGGCTGGTTTTTTCAACATCAAATTGTTGGCAGTGCAGAACAGTTTTAGGGCAAATTCCTCCAGCTCAAAGAATTTTAAATTTAATTAAACAATCTAATGTAAACTGATCTATACAGTATTTTGTCATGACGCATATGGAAAGGTATTCACAAGGAAACACTTCAGTACTATGTTGTTCATTCCAAATTAAGGGAAAAAGCTATTATTTGTGACTTGGCAGTTAACTTGGTAAACAAATCCAAATCACTGCCTTGTGGGTTACTTGGGCCAATACTTGTAAAGTTTATCTAAGACTATGTGCTGAGATTCCCATAGTCCCTGCAAATGCTGCAACTTTCCACACTGTAAGTTTCCTTTCTTCTAGAAGTCAGTCTGGATGTGAACTGAGTTAGGGCAGAGAAACACATGCACATGTGTTTTTCTCTCTTGAAAACTCAACATGTGTCCTAACGGGTGTATGTGGCTCTATAAATATACATGCCTTAAGAAAATCAAAGCATCACATATTGACTTATGGAAGGAAAAACCAATAAGCCAATCCCTACATGAAAAGGGATTTTTTGTTTTGTTTTAATATTGCTTTAAAATTCTGACTTTGGACTTGGGTGTACGCAGTACACTAACGTCAAGGGTAATCATGTGTTAGTTTAAAACCTATGGCTTAACAACTGGTACCCATATGAGAAAAACTGGAGACTGCGTCCCTGCTGTGAACTTGAAGACCTGCAAAATATCCACACCTACTTATGAAATGAGTACCTCGTGCCACCTACGCACAGATAGAAATGATTTTCAAAAAGTCAGAATATGACAGCAAATGAAATGATTTATTTTGAATCCTGGAAATATAAACAGTGCCCTGATTAACTTATAAAGTTCTCATTCTTGGTACATATGGCAGCTTTAGCTGTGACCTAGAGAGAGGGTAAAGTCTGAACTACATTTAAAACTGAGATTCGTCAGTTTGCAAGCTTTTGGGAAATCAGCGATTTTCAGAGTGCAAAGGTTAGAGTTAAGGGAAAGGTAGGGGAGGTGAAATCTTAGTAAGTCTTTAGCTGCCTGCTCAGGTTGTTACTAGTCCTGACTATTAACTCTGTGTCATAAATAGATCTCTTTCCATCATTTTTACCCAGTTCTTTCTAGGTTTACCTTAAAATTCTAAACTCCAGCTTAGAAGACTTAAAGGCAGATTTTGCCATTTTCTCAAGATTGTTAGCAATCTACAGTACAAGAGGTCTCCTGGTGTGGGGCTCTCCCTACATCCTGTTAAGTGTCCCTGGAAGTCCTAGACACTGGCTCTCAACCCTTCCCCAGAGTGCTCCCCCAGGCCCCACCGTGGAGATTCAGTTTCAACTGAACTGGGGTGAGCCAGAAGGTGGTATGTTTTTAAAGGAGCCCAAGTGGTTCTAAGCTGAAGCCAAGGTAGACAAGACTATCCTAAGGTATTCACGGTGCTCTGCCATCTGTCTGTCCTCCAGGTACCCTCCAGTGTAACCAGATTACGGTGTAATTGCTGTTCACCCTTCACAATTCCTGCTTTCCACTCGTCTCCTCTTCTGTGTGGATCCTCTCCCCGGAATGCCCCTAGCTCTCCAGCTCTACCAGCTACAATCCTACTCATCCTTCGAGGCCTAGTTCAGTTCCATTTAGTTAACATCCCCTAGGCACCTACCATGAGAGCCAGGCATTGTGTTCAGTTCTGTGTCTAAACACTGTGTGTGTTCAGAGATGCATACAGGCCCTGTCTTCAGGAAACTTCTAGCCATGGTTAACGGGTGTGTTGACCAGGTTGTGAAACAGGTTTTCTAACATATTTACTCAAATTAAATGTCCTCCCCTCAGTAGGTAAAAATGGCAACTCCAGAAACAGCACAGGCTTGTAAGCATGGCAGCCCACAAGCACAACCACAATCCATCCCAGTAGCGGAGAAGTAAATCTAGGATGGTGCAGAGACCCACAAATAACCCCAATGAGGGCAGCCTGTGGTGTGAACCCAAATATTCCCCTCCTGGATCAGTGGAGAATATGAGCCACTGGGTGAATGAGAGGCTGAGCCTTGTGTCTAATTGAAGAGCCTTATATATGCCTTAGCCCAAATGTCAATATCGTCATCCTGAACTATTTCTGGAACAAACAACAGGAAAAACACTTTAAAGGATATTAGCCAGAGTAGACTTCTGGAAGAGGAAGGCTGAGCCAACCCAAAGATCTAACTTAGACCCTGGGAGCAAAATTTATTTTTTTAAAAATAACACGACTCCCTCTTCCCTTCCCTCTCCCCTCCCCCTCTACAAAAACAAAAAACAAACAAACAAACAAACAAAAAACATGAATACAGCTAAAAAATCATGGTCAGTAGGGTTAGAAGAACAGGCCTCAGCGGAGGCTCCCTGAGCAATAATGTTTTGGAATGTACATATGGAGATCTGAAACTCTGAGGGGTCAAATGCCATTGTGAAAAGAAAATGGTAGAGAACCGACAGCTGGCTTCCAAGCTCCTTGGAATGACTGCTCTCACCGGAGGAAGGTGTGAGAGAGACAGAGAAACTGGGTGGGAAGCAGGTGAGCAAGAGATGGTAAACCTGAAGAGAACCATAATGAAAAGCATAGCAAATCATGTGTGTCATGTCAAGGACTTCACATTGCATCCACTCATTTAATCCTGAAAATTAGTCTATTCACGACCATTATCTTATTTTGCAGATCAAGAATCCAAAACACAGAAAAGTAGATTGACCAAAATTGCTCAGCTAGTTTGAGCAGAGGTGGGATCTCAACCATGTTAGCCATTAAAGCCGTATTCTTACTACCATGCTAAATTGCATTTTAACTGTATCTCAGATACGTAAGGAACTAGATAAGTTACATGTAAAAGACATTTTCAGCCAGGAACTATATTGGCACTTCAAATGTTTATTGGTAAGATCTGATTCCCGACCTGAAGATGTTCATAGTTACTACAGCAAAAAGTAGGAAAACTCAATCAACGTTAAGAAAAACATGTTAAATCTTCTATTTCTGTCATTCCTCTGTTTGGAGTTGGTAGAAGAGCTCTGTTTTATCATTGTAAAGCATGGCTAAGCCTAGATACTTGATGTAATGGAATAAGACGGTCATTCACAAGGAAATATCTGGAAAATATGTGTGTGTATGCATGAGCGTGTGTGTGTGTGTGTGTGTGTGTGTGTGTGTGAAGTTATTACCATGCCTTCATTCCATCTTTGTATATATTTAACACCACACCAAAGGCCATGACAAGTACTGATAGAACATTCGGGAGCTGAGAACCTTTGTGGGTCGAATCATTTTTCGAGCCTCTTCTGAAGCCAGTTCATTTGAAGTTCACACATTGCTTGGGAGCTAGCAGTAGTTTGAACTTTTGGCCTGTGAGATATCCTGCCCATGGGTAAGTAAACATGTAGCAGGGACAAACAGTTTTTATACAACTCTTCATTGTACCATGATAAGATCGGGGAAAACTTTTTTTTTCCTAGTTTAGATTTCTTTATTCAAATGTCACACTTAAAAAAATTCCCCACCCCACTTTGCCAAGACCTGACATTTGCTCTCCTGTCTTCCCTGACTTCGGTAGTGCGGCGTTTGCTGCCAGTATGTTTTGAAAATGAATTTTAAATGCAAGGTAGTTTCTTGACTTTTTTTCCCTTAAAATCATACCAAGAGTATAAATGGCTTATAAAGAAGATAACTACAGAGGAAAGGCCCCCAGTCAGGCAGGGCTACACTCAACTGCTCTCCTTCTTCATCCTCAGCAGATGCAAAACAGGACAGAGGAGATGGTATTAAGTCGCCATGCCAGGAGCTTGCACACACGTCACTGCATCCCAGCCTTAAAACAACCCTATGGATCTAGAACTAGACATACCATTTGACCCAGCCATCCCATTACTGGGTATATACCCAAAGGATTATAAGTCATGCTGCTATAAAGACACATGCACATGTATGTTTACTGTGGTGCTATTCACAATAGCAAAGACTTGGAATCAACCCAAATGTCCATCAGTGACAGACTGGATTAAGAAAATGTGGCACATATACACCATGGAATACTATGCAGCCATAAAAAAGGATGAGTTCGTGTCCTTTGTAGAGGCATGGATGCAGCTGGAAACCATCATTCTCAGCAAACTATCTCAAGAACAGAAAACCAAATACTGCATGTTCTCACTCATAGGTGGGAACTGAACCATGAGTTCACTTGGACACAGGAAGGGGAACATCACACACCGGGGCCTATTGTGGGGTGGGGGTAGTGGGGAGGGATAGCATTAGGAGATATATCTAATGTAAATGACGAGTTAATGGGTGCAGCACACTAACATGGCACATGTATACATATGTAACAAACCTGCACGTTGTGCACATGTACCCTAGAACTTAAAGTATAATAATAATAATAAAAAAAACCCTATGATGGTCATCATCATCTTATCCTCATTTATTTTTTATGTTTTTAAGATAAAGAAAATAAGCATCAAGGAGTTTCAGTCATTTGCCCAAAGTCAGCCAACCAGCACCCAAATTAAAGGCCACATATGCATCCAGCTTCAAAGGCATTGATCTTTCCCTCTTTGCTAGAGCTGGGCTTCCGTCTGTAAGACTTTCTTCCTGACTCCCAAAGGCCTCCTGATACCCCCTGTAATCTGACTGTAGCCCAGACCAGTTTCTGTAGGTGGAAGAGTGGCCTGAGAAGGAACAATAGTCCCACAACGTCCTGCCCTCAGAAGAAAGGATTGGGAGTTGTGGTTGTTTTCTTCAAATGTATTATTAGGAGGCTGAATAATGGCTTGGGTATGTTTCTCCCTCTTTTGAAAAATGGCAAATAAAACAATACTCAGCTATAGAGTTACCAACCTGGGGATGGAAGCGTTCGCCTGGGGGATATTTGAACTCCTCCAGAGTAGTTTATGTAACAAGGCTTCACTAAACCAAATGGCATTAGCAGGTAATCCGTTTTGCCATGTCATATAGTAACAATGGCCCCCCTGCTTTCTCACACAGGGCTAATGACTGATGGAAGAAGGGAAGAGGTGAACGAGGCTGAGACGTTGCTTGCAGATAGGCCTGACTTGGTTTTGGGATCCTTATCTTCAGCGCTAGTACGCCTGTTTAGTCCAGAAATGGAGCCACACTTTTCATAAGAATAGCTGTCCACCCCAGTCTGGGATTCCAGTGGTTCCAGAAAGGCGGAAGAGAATTCCTGCAGACCGCAGAGATTTATGTCTGGGGAGGGTGTCTGTGGCTGGGAGGGGGCCCTGACAGAGCAATAGTCATCACTGGAATGGGTACAGGAAAGTCTGAGTCAGCAAATGAAGGGGCTGAACCCAAGTGTCCTGGATGCTAGCTGTGGGGAAGCAGGTGAGGAGGAGGGTCCTCCCTGGCAGCTGCTGGGGAGCTTCCGAGAGTCAGCATTTCCCAGGGCCTAGGCCAAGGTAGCTGACTGGGAGAAGACGACAGAGGACAGCCAGGCTTCCATTGGTTTTACAAGTTTCTCTGTCACTTGAGGCCCTCTAAACATAGCCCCGACCTCTCTCTTCTGTATTATCTTCCACTAGGCCCCTACACAAACTCTCCACTGGGGTTTGTTCACTTATCTCCTACCAGGAACATCTCAAGCGTCCGCCGGGCTTGCAGCATCCTTCTCATCATCTCAAGTCCTACCTCTTGCAGGAGGACTTCCTTGACCACCCCAGCCCAGAGACGATGCTCCCTCCCCTCTGAGAGTTTTGAGATGGATGCTCTGCTCCTTAGTGTGGGCTTGCCATGTCCTGCCTTGTCCAGATACTCCAGTTTATTTTTGAGACGTCTTTCTCTGTTGCCCAGTCTGGAGTGTGGTGGCGTGATCATGGCTCACTGTAGCCCCCACCTTCTGGGCTCTAGTGACCCTCCCACTTCAGCCTCTCAAGTAGCTGGGACTATAGGTCTGTATCACCACACCTGGCTAATGTTTTTTAATTAAATTTTTTTGTGTGTGTGGAAATAGGGACCAGCGTGTTCTTGAACTCCTGGTCTCATGCAATCCTCCTGCCTCAGCCTCCCAAAGTGCTGGCATTACAGGCATGAGCCACCACACAGCTGGCCTAGTTATTCTTTCTTTTCTAGAATGGTCAGGTGAGTGCCTGCTCTCCCTCTGATCCCACTTCATCCCACTTTCCCCTTAACTCCCTCTGCCTCCAGCCATGAGCAGAGCATCACTGCTCCTTAGAAGTCCCAGACACACTCCTGCCACAGGGCCTTTGCATGGGCCACTCGCTCTGCCAGGAACACTCCTCCCCCAGGCATGTGAGTGGCTGGCTCCTCCACTTCTCTCATGTTCTGCTTAAATGTTACTGTAATTCATCAGAGACCACCCTAGATTAAAACAAACAAACACCTTTTCCCTAGCACGTCCACCTTCCCCTGCTTTGTGGTCTCGTTTGTTATCACCACCTGACATCAGGGATTTTTTAATCCGTTATTGCCTTTCTGCCACTACTTGAAGCTCTGTGAGGACAGGTTTCCAGCTCTTTTGTTCTCTGCTGGATCTCAAGGACTTAGGACTGTGCCTTGCATTGTAGCAGATACAAGATAAACAGATGTTAAGTTAATGCACACACCACAGGGCTGCCCATAGCTCGTGACACCACACTTCAGGGTTTCTTTGATACCTCTAGAGAAACATCAGGATTTTTGAAGCTGGCCTGAAAGGCCAGAGCCTTCTCTGTAGCCCAAAGGATCTGAACTCCTTTCTCATAGAGAAAACAAGTTCCAGGTCTCCTGTGTGAGCAAGAAGCACAAAAGGTCAGGGCTTTGTTTAACTAGACCATACCCCAGGGCAGGTTCCTTTGCGCAGACCCTAACTTGAAACAGGACACTCTGTCCTTCCCAGTCCCTGCCTGCTCCATCCCCACCTCATAACTCCCCTCTGTAGTCCAGGGGGTGCCCTCCCAGACTTGGGGAAGGAGCATGTGAAATGAAAAACCATTAGAGGTCTCAGCTCAAGGAGAGAATAATAACGTTGTTCATAAATATCTGTTGAGCGTTTATCATATATTTGGTATATGCCATGTATGTGCATGTGTATATGGTAGATGGTAAGGTAAACATAAATTACTATATATGGTGCATATGGCATATTATATATAGTAAGTGTATATACATACACATAGCCTAACACCATGGAGGCAAACGAGTTATAACACATATGCTGCTTTCGAGAGTGAACTCTTTGGGTCTAATCCAGATTTGTAGCCCCTTCCGAGAACCAAGATGTACAGAGACCACACATAGTAGGGCTATCACTCTAACGTGTAGGCGGAGCATGCCAACAAGCAAGCAGTCTCAGAAGGGTTTGCAAAGGTGCAAACCTCGGAACATACCACCAGTAATGAATCTGGCTACTGTTTGGCCTCTGATACGTGCATGGCACTATGCTAGAAATAATATCTCTAACCTTCCCAACAAGCCTCCGAAGGAGGTCAGAGCAGTTAATTTGCCAGAGGACTCCCTGTGATTGGGCAGCAGAGCCCAGACAGGAACCCTGCCCTGGGTTCTGTCTAGCACGCTAGGCTGCCTCTCCTAAGCTCACAGCCTCAACGTGCTCCCAAGGCTATAGGAGGGGAAGCTGACAGAGACTGAGTTACTGTGGTGTCCTCAGATGTGGGAGGGAGGGCCTTTGGAAGGAAGCAGCAATTCTGCTGTTGCTTGAGGTTTTAAGGATTGGTGGCTAGAGATCTTTATGCAATGTTTTCAAAATTAGGAGTGGAATGGAAGATACTCTGACCAAGGAAGAATACAATACCAAATATGCAAACATGAGCACACAGTCCCCTCCTTAAGAAAGTAAGGGGAAGAGCCTTAATCACCACCATCATTTATTAAATGCTTGCTATGGGCCTGGTGCTGTTGGGTAAGTGCTTTACCCAATTTATTTCATTTAATCCTCCTACAACCCTAGGGGGTAGGTGACAGCCGCTATCTAAGGATAACAAGGAAGTGAGTGCTTGGAAAATCTGTAACTGCTTTACAAGTAACATTGAGGTATAAGTATTGAGGTTCTGGACTCTCACAGACCACAGTCTTGGCTCCTGGGATGCCCCAAGACATCCTTTATTTCAGAGTCAAATTTCTAAAAGCCTAGAGTGCTGTCATCTCCAGCATGGCTTAGGGCTATATCCTTACCCACTGTCAGTGGGCTGGGGCCATCTGCCGAGACTTGGTGCCTGTTCTCTAAACTGAAACACAGGCCTTCAGGCTGGTGAAGTCCCAAGCTCGAGGCTGTCCTCACACTGGTGCCCCCTCAAGTTGTTCCTCTCATCAGAAATGCTCTTTCCCCTCTGAGTCATCAGTGCAAATCCTACAGTCCTCCAGGCTCAGGTGAAATGCCACCTTCCATGCCCAGTCTCCCTAACTCTCCATTCTTCTAGGAACTCCTCCAGCAGCCTGGCATCTGATTCTCTCAAATCTTGCACTGCTTACCTCATTTCATACACACATTTTTGAGGATAAGGCTCATAGCTTACAGATCTTTTCTAAATCCAATCAGATTTAGGATAGTGCCTAGGGCAGTCATTTGCTGACTGATTCTAAAACCAACTGTCTCCAACAGTAGGTGTCTATGCCACTATCAGGCAGTATTTCTCAAAGTGTGGCCAATAACCCCCTTGCATTTAAAAATGCAGATCCCCAAGCCCTACCGAATCTGTATCTCAAGGGGTAGGACCTACAATTTGCCAATTAACCAGCTCCCTGGGAGAGCCAAAGCACACTCATGTTTAAGAACCCTGCCATGAGCAACAATGCAATAGTCAACTGAGATAGCAAGATCCATGTCCAAGGGCCATCAGAAGACAGGGTGTGGGGTTCTGCTATGAATGCCAAGGAAACCTCCCGCTGTGGTGGGACTTGCCATCACCACGCCCAGTGAGGAAGATGATGAGCAATGACTACCAGACCTCTCTCACCATATGATGTGTTGACGTGCTGTCATCACCATCAATGAAAATGATATGACTAAGTCCATAAGTAATGTTTGGTTCACCTTTTCTCCTCTCTAATCCTCCCAGAAATGACTGATCTTTGTAAATACTACATGTTGATTTCTTGTCATTGCATCACAAGTGGAGGCCATCCAACTCATGCTTCTACATTTTTCATCTGATTATAGGTGACAACGGGCTTCTCTTCCAACTGGGTGGCTCCAGTTCTATACATGAAACCCTGACCTTTAGAAGCACCACAGATGGCTACTTCAACGTATACCTCCCTGTTTCCAGTCCATGATGAATTTTTGGGAAAGAGCTCTTTTCTCACAGCTGAAAACACTGGCAGCCTGCAGATGTGGAAATCTCAGTTGGGAAACATGAAATCTTTTGATATCCCAAAAGCACACACCTTGGAAGAGAAACTTTACCCATGACTAACTAAAGTCATTCTTAAGAGAAAATTGTGGAAAGGATTAACGTGCTTCATCCCTTTCTCTCAGCTTCCCGATTAGGACCTTCTAGAGTTACATAAATCACTTCTTGCTCTAGCCAGTTTGACTCCAAGCATCAACACACCATTGTTGCCAGGGCATTTTTTCAGCCTAGCCAATAAAAACTCCCAAGTCATCCTGGAACTTTTGGAGATGACCAAGATGCAAGAAAAAAACACGGTAGCCTTTAACAAACTGTACATTTGGGGACAACCAGGGGGAAGGTTTCAGAAGGCTGGGGGTGAAGAGGTGGCCTGACCATAATTAAGGGCAAGTCCTGCCAGCAAACCCGTGCCCATTTTAAGAGAGGGATGGCGGTTTTCCCAGGCGGAAGCTGGGTACCAGGGCTCATTCCATAGACAAATGCTGTCCTCTCTCCCCTCCTCAAAATGAACATTGCCAGGAACAGGAAGGGCACAGGCGTGGTTCTGGAAAGATCTCAGTTCCAGTCCCAGCTCATCGTTTGTGCCTATTTCCTCATCTGTCAAAGAAAGATATCCCAGGACCCTGCCTATCGCAAAAGCACCATGAAGATAAAGTAAGATCATGGACAAAGGACTTTGTAAAGCAGTTTAAAAGCTGTATGTGTGCTACATGACAGGCACTGTGCTAAAGGCCATACATGTTTTAACTAAATTCTTGCGGCGGTCCTCTAAGGGAAATATTATTTCCACTTTGCAAAGGAGAACACCAAGATTCATTCACATAGTTAATATTTGCTGGAAGTTTAAAAAACCAAATGAGTTTCTGAAAAATAAATGTTCAAAATGAGATACCCTCCTGCTAAGGGGCTGTGAGATGAGTTTGTGTGGGTGTGAAGAGGTTAAAAAAATAAGTTTGGATTCTCTCCCATGCAAATTGCAACCAGTTAGTAGGGGCTGTGAGGAGCATGTGGGATATTCAGGATTCTCTAGCCATGGGCTAAGAGGAGGATCATGATGGACTAGCAACTTGACAGTAGCTGCTAAATCAGCTAATTTGAGTTCCAGCAATGACTCCTGATGGGTATAATCACACTGGCTTTCACTACCATCACTGCCACAGGATGCGTGAGCATTTCACTCTGGGTAAGTGGGTTCTTTGTACACACACACACACACACACACACACACGCAGAGTAGCAGAATGTAAAGGGGTAGAAGAGTGTGTGTCTGCCTTTGGGTGCTTACAGTGATTTTGGGAGATAAGACTTTTGTGCATACAAATCTAAATAGCTAGTCATGGTGTATATGCTGGCTGCCAAGAAAGAAGGAAAATTAATAAATGCTACAGGGGTTTGGATGAACTGAAGGGTTCGTGGAAGAGGCAGGATGTGAGATGAGCAGTGGGAGGTCAGGACATCAGGGGGCAGGGCTGGGGCATCCCAGGCAGAGGGAACAGGCAAGAATTCACATGCCAATGTTTCCAGAAAGCGGGCAGTGAGATCGAAGATGGCAGGCTGAGAGCCAGCAAAGGGAAACAAGGATATATTGACATTTTTTTTGCTGGCCATGAATGGTGCTCAAAGTCTCAAAACAGGGTCACAAAAGTGGGCAAGTTCTTTTGGTTTATTTGTAAAAATCCTTTCCCAAGTGATTTATTTCAAATAAAAATCTAATTGGCTATCCCACTCTAATCCATTGCTTCAGTTACTATCCAAAGTAGTATTTAAGGGAAATCCATTTAAATATTCATCGCTACCCACATAGAGCATGGTACATCATTCACAAGACAGTTGTTTAAATACAGAATGCCTTGCAGGTAACAAATGATGTATACAGGACTGTGCAAGACACTCCAGAGAAGCTCCCACCAATCATAAAAGGAAACACATAATGAAAACTGTCTTCACGGAGAAGAAATATTCTGTGGATGACAAAGACTGCAAGGATGTTAAGAGTTTGTGGTGCAGGAATACAGGGACTACCCCATATCACACAGGACTAGGAGAAACAAATGGTGGGTTAGGAGGTGGAAAAGGGCGAAGTCGTTTAAGCGAATAATTCCTTTTTGTTGGGACATAATTACAAGTTGCTACAGGAAAGTGTTAGCAGCAATCCTAGGAGACATTAATTTCAGAGACCCTACAGGTAGCGGCTTTAGATCTTATGCATCCCCAAATCACACCTGAAAGATGCAATAGCTCTTCAGAAGTAACAGCAAGAGGGAGAAGGGACAGGACTTCAGAATCCCCAGGGTGGGGGGCATGGTGGAACAGCCACATGATTTTGATAATTTTGTCTTCTGTCATTTCAGTCTCTCCCTCTCTCTAACCCGGACTATCAGGTTGGTATTTGGGACCGCCCCACTGCTTGAGGTATTCTGGGAGAACAGGAGAGACTTAAACCTAGCTAGGGAAGCAGGAAAGCACTCCAGAGTGCCCCACGTAGGTTTAAAGGACATAGGCATTAGAGAGGAGGTTCGTGTCTGTTGTATGAATGAGAAAATAAGTTTGTTTTTCAACAAGTCTGCTGTCTTTCTGAGTATATCTATATCTGGAAAGTTCTCCAGTGCTGTCTTCTCCATGTTCAAGGTGGATGCCTAGAATATTGTCCATGTTCTTAGACTATGGAGACAGTAGTGAGGCTGCTGCCCTCTCAGGATGTGGGGACCTCAGGGAGTGATCAGCTCAGTCACTCAGCAGTTTTGCAAGTGAGGCTTTTCATTACTCCCTCATGGGAAATAGCTTAACTTTCTAATGGGTTTACAGAATCTTCTAGTCACGTTTTGCGGGTGGGTTTTCCTCCTTGCGTCACAGAGAGGGTATTTAGAAGAAAGGACAGTGTGGGAAACATTTACTCAGATACACAGCTTGGGAAAGGGATCATTATTCATGGAGTCTCCTGGTACAAGGACCCCAGCAAATGCCTTCTAAACATCATTTCCTCCTCCAGTTACATTTCAAAAAAAGCTGCAGGAGTTTGATATTTTCTTAGTTTCCTTTTCCTGACTCCCTCTGTACAGGATGATGTAGTTGTTTACTTTAAGGCTCAGAAGTCAGCCAGCATTGTATGAAAAGCTTTCCCACAAAAAAACTCATAGGACGACAAACCCCTTTCCCTGATGTTTAAGCAATTAGCGATACATGAACAGGCTTGCTTGCGCTCTTGGTCTAGGACCTGCTCCTTCTTCCTGTTCCAGGAGCCACTCACCCTGGGGTTGAGGGATACAGGGAGGCCTTTTCATTTCACAAGGGGTGGTGTTAGTGGGGGCAATGAACAAACAAGATCTTCATTGGCCCCACCTCCAAGCCACTTTTGTGGCTCCCCCTGCTGTTTACCGCTGTGTGACATGAAATCCCAACCTCAATGTGCTTATCCATAAAATGGGGGAGTAAAAAAATTGTCAGAGGTCTGGAAAAGATGAAACCACACTGTAAAGTTAACATATTATCTGAGACAGCACTGTGGAATGATGAACACTAGGACAATGGAACAGAAACTGCCCTGGTCCAAATCCCAATTCTACCACTTCTCAGCTATGTGATGTTGGAGAAGTCAGTCTACCTCCCTGTGTCTCAGGATATCCACCTCTCAGGGCTATTGCAAAGATTAAGTTAATCAGCATACGTAAAGAGCTTTAAAAAATGACAGGTATATAGTAACCGCTATAAGAACATTAGCTAAGTTCATAATAACAAAGACGTGGAATCAACCTAAATGCCCATCAATGATAGACTGGATAAAGACAATGTGGTACACACATACCATGGAATACTATGCAGCCATAAAAAAGAACAAGATCATGTCCTTTGCAGGGACATGGATGGAGCTGGAGGCCATTATCCTTAGCAACCTAACACAGGAACAGAAAACCAAATACCACATGTTCTCACTTGTAAGTGGAAGCTAAATGATGAGCACACATGGACACATAGAGGGGAACAACATGCACTGGGGTCTATTGGAACGGGGAGGAGGGAGAGGATCAGCAAAAATAACTAATGAGTACCAAGCTTAATACCTAGGTGATGAAATAATCTGTACAACAAACCCCCATGACACAAGTTTACCAATGTAACAAACCTGCACATATACCCCGAACTTAAAAGTTTTTAAAAAGAACATCAGCTATTATCATTCTCGGCTTATAGTAACACTCTACAAATGTTAGCTACATTTACGTATGTGACGGCAGCAAGGAAAGCTGTTATTTTCAACCAGTGGTGGCAGTTGGGGAGCGCAGCACAGCGAAGGCCATGTCCCCCCAAGAATATGCCAGAATCCAGAAAGAACACATACATCTACAGTTTAAAAGGTTTAATTTATAACATCACTTTACAGGTGAAGATGGAAAGACAACTATGGTTTTCATAATACAAACTGCCAAATGAAATGTTTGACATCTTAGTTATAAAACATGGTTTAAAAATATGTTGCAAGACACCAAAGTTGTGGCAGTGAGGAAGGTTTACTCCCTTACTCAGAGCTGCTTGCTGAAAGATTGAGGCTGGGCTAGGTTACTCTTTAAGAATCCCAACCTTCGGCCAGACACGGTGGCTCATGCCTGGAATTGCAGCACTTTGGGAGGCCAAGGTGGGCGGATCACTTGAGGTCAAGAGTTTGAGACCAGCCTGGTCAACATGGTAAAACCCCGTCTCTACCAAAAACATAAAAATTAGCCCGGTGCAGTGGCAGGAGCCTGTAATCCCAGCTACTTGGGAAGCTGAGGCAGGAGAATCACTTGAATCCAGAAAGTGGAGGTTGCAGTGAGCCAAGATCGTGCCACTGCACTCCAGTCTGGGTGACAGAGTGAGACTCTGTCTCAAAAAAAAAAAAAAGAATCCCAACCTTCAAGAGGGAGGCCCCAGGGTAGGTGGAGGGTAGGCCAGCAGTTCTGTGGATAACCCCTTGGTCTTCAGCCCCATCGTGGCCTTGGTCTTGTAAAGAGAATGGGGATTACACTTCATTCTTCCAGCTAAACAGGCCATGTCACCAGTCACCACACATCCTGTCCTAGAGACAGACCACACTGCCAAAACAACAAGAAAATTGAAACTTTAGTGGCAAAAGAGTGATATAAAGAGATAGTGCGCAAGCTCGGTTTTTACTAAAGTTAGAATTTTTGGAGGGCATGTCGTCATTTAAAATGCTGGTGTCTATGATAGTTTGGATGCTTTCATGTTCTTGTTCCCCTTCCCTGCTTTATTGTAAAATACACCTACAAATGAGTAGGTAAAATATGCATATGCAGTTTAAAGATCAAATGAGACACACTTTTAGCTGTGACCCACCTTGACAGACAGAACATGGTTGCTGGCATTTGAAGCCCCTTTAACCCCCTTTAATTGCAACCCTTCTCCCTATCCTCATTCAGTCCCCATTTGGACTTCCCTGGTAATCATTATCTTGTTTTTCTTTTCTTTTCTTTCTTTCTTTCCTTTTGTTTTTTGAGATAGGGTCTCACTCTGATGCCTAGGATGAAGTACAAGTGGTATGATCATGGCTCACTACAGCCTCAACCTCCTGGTCTCAAGCAACCCTCCTACTTCAGCCTCCAGAATAGCTGGGACTGCAGGCATGTGCCACCATCCCTGGCCCATTTTTTTATTTATTTTTGAGACAGGGTCTTGCTCTGTTGCTCAGGCTGGAGTGCAGTGGCATGATTATGGCTCACTGCAGCCCTGACTTCCTGGGCTCAAGCGATCCTCCCACCTTAACCTCCAGAGTAGCTAGGACAACAGGCACACATCACCATGGCAGGCTAATTTTTAAAAATTTTTTGTAGAGACTATGTTCCCAGGGGTCAAGCAATCCTCCTGCCTCGGCCTCCCAATGCGTTGGGACTACAGACATGAACCACCACTCCTGGCCCCTTGTTTTTCTTTACGGTTTCATCATCCATGTGTTTCCTCCTAAATAATATATTGTTTAGTCTCGCCTGTTTGGGGGTTTCATATAAACGGAAACATGCTACATATGTATTTCTTGGACTTGCTTCTTTCATTCTATGGTCAGCTGTGTATCTTTAAAAATTACCAGCTCTTATGCCTCAGATCTCTGTTTTTAAGGGGTCTCATTTTCTCTCTTAAAAATCCCCTTCAAAAACATCCCTCAAACATCCCAAAAACATCCCTAAAATGTCATGACACAGCAAATCAACCAATTCATTCTGTTCTCTTGGATACAAGTTGTCAGCCACATTTAGGTAAGCTGTGGCCAGTTCCTCACCTTTTCAACCCAAATATTTCCTCACATCAGAGTGACACCTTTGGTAGAGTTAAAGATCAAAGAAATACATTCAAATCTTCCACATGATACCATCTTCCAAAAAGGTAACATTTCCACCACTACATTCTTAATGTTTCTGCATAGTCTTCTATGCTTCTTTCTGATTTTGTCTAACTGCCCACACTCCCGATTCTTATCTTCCCCTATCCATGAAGTCTAAATGTCCCATTCTAGAGAATTGAGATTTTAGCTCTTACATCTTTACTTTAATCTTTGAACCATCCACATAGCTTTTATACCCTCTAACTTTGTATACTCTCCCCATGAATGCCTATGTGCTTAGACTCCCATAATCCTGCAGACTGTTAGTACCATTTCCCACCAAGGAGAAAGGGACATTTGAATATCTGCATTTCATGCTAAACAGTGTCTTCAAGATCTGAAAATTAACAGCTAACTCAAAGAGCTAAACAGAACCCATCCTTCCTGGGATATGGATGCACAAGAGTCACATCTATTGATTATTTTCAGCTTTCGGAAGGCCCCAGTTTGCTTCTGCCTGTGGCATCTACCAGGTACTGACTTCCAGTGTTTGTCTAGTACCCAGGACACAGGCTTACTCTGGTTCCCATAGCGATGGGTCAGTTTGTCCCCCCAGAGATTAATGCGGTTTAAAGCAGCAGAGATCAACACTGGCCAGGAAGCTAAATGGATCCGAACTACACAAACATCCAGGTCTGCCTTGGACAAGGCTTGTTCCTTTTCACACAGTAACAACCCTACAAAGCCAATTTCCTTGAATCAGATGGGACCTCGCTACTGTGCTCCTGTGGGGTAGGTGGAACCCAGGGTTCTTATTCCTGTGACAAAGTCCCTTATGAGACAGCGAGAGAGTGACAGAGGGAGAGAGTGAGAACAAGTAAGATAGAGGGAGCACATGAGCGTGTATGTGACCCGGAAGGGGCACTTCAATGCTTGTGCCTCAGTTTCCTCCAATTTGTAGTAGTATACCTACTAGTCAGCCCACTCATCTCTTCCTCTGATCTTCATTCTCTGGTTCACCTATTAGCCTAACCTCCCTAGGTAGACCAGCAGTTCTTTGAACAAGGATTGTGTCTTTTCCTATCCCTGGAATACCTGATATTAAGTTGAAGACATACCGTACCAGGTATTTAAAAAAAAGAAAAACTACTGGTTGTCTAGTGTATACCGGAGCAGAGCACTTCATCCCTGGCTGGAGGTGTGTGTTTCAGATGTCTTTACCTTCCCTGGTACTGCTCCTGCACAACTTTTTTTTAACACTTTGGGGTTCAGTTACTCTGCCTAGCACCACTATACCTCAGCCACCCCACTTGGAAATCCACTCTTTCTTGCCAACCCAGGGAGTTCTCTTGTGAATTCTTTTTGTAAACATTTTACAATAGGAGTTAGCTTTTGGAAGGTCAACAATCGCACCTACATTTGTTTTTTTACAGTCAGATTTTCGAACTTTCTTTCAGTGGAGCCTACTTATACTTTGGGAAGTGTGTTTAATCTCTGAGTTATGTACGTCAAAAGATACTTCCTAAATCTTTAAGAAGCTCTCCAAGGGAATAAAACTGGGCAAATTGGACGGTAGAAGTATTGCACCATTCATGGCAACGTGTTTCATTTGGTTGTGTTGGTATGTTTTTAGTGTTAACATTGGTGAATCGAGAAAGTTTTCATAAACTGGGACTTGATAAAGCTGGTTGGATTCAAGCTTTTACCCGGAAAAGAAAAAAAATACCAAGAACACATGGGGAGAGGTTGGATAAATGGTGAAAGAAACATTGAGAACAAAAGTCATTTTCCCCACTCACTCTCATCCTTGGACACTTTACTGGACCTTCCACCCTCTTTAGAGGACCAGGGAAAGCCACAAACTTCCCAAGCCCAAATCTGTTAGCGCCAGCAGGCTCAGTTCTAAGAGCCAGAGCCATGTAATAAGCTTAGCTTCCTAGCAACCTGCACACAAGTGTTCCCGATAAAATGGATTACATACTGCTGATGAATCCCAAGTGAATATCATACTGACCCAACAAAGGAGTTAATTTGTACCTCCTGCCACACTAAGGAGGCAGACTGAGAGAATTCTTTTTGCCCGTGATCCTTCCTGGCATTCTCCCTGGAACATCACGGTAAAAACAAAACGCTCCAATGAGGTCAAAAGTGGAGGCTTCAACTTCCTATTGCTTCTGCAAAAAAAAAAAAAAAGTCCTCATAACAGGAAGCAGAGGGTCTGTTTTTCCATCAATTGCTTTCCCAGTGCAACTCAGATTGCCTAGAATATCACCCCTAAAGAATTACTTGAGGATGCCCTGGGCAACTCACGTAAGGAGTCCAGTCACCCCACTATAAATCAACCAATTGCCATTTTATTTACACCTTGGGCTCTTGGTTTATCCATCCTCAGGAGCCTAATCTCCCCTGGGCATTCAGACAAAATGAGGTTTCTATAATAGAAGCTAGCTAACCAGGTTTGAATTCAGGCTGCTGCTTCCAGCTGTATGACTCCTCTTTGGAAGAACAGTCCTACCTCATAGGGTTGATGTGACGATTAAATTAATACGTGTAAAATGCTCCAAGTTGAACCTGGCATGTAATGAACACTATGAAAGTTCCTGCCATTTTTGTTATTGAGCCAAGGATGACCCTGAAATTGAAGGTGGTGACTGGCCTACCCAGACGGCCCCTCTCTCCTTTCAGGCTACACCAGCAACCTCCAAAGACAAACCACAGGCAGTGGGGGGCACAGTTCTGTCCAAGTTATTCTTCATTGGAACCGGGAACCTCCTCTTCCCACATCTGGGAGCCAGCCCCAATTTGTGACCTCCTCCTCAGTGACAGGAAGGAGACAAAGGGCCCAGTAGGAATTCACTGGAATCTTGTGGCTAGCCCTAGTTCAAGCTATGGGTCAAGCAGTCAGAAGGAAGGGCTCTCGAACTCCTGAGGACACACAGCCAAAGATGTGATCCTCACATTAACCAGCTATAGTTCTAAACTCAAAAACAGGTTATATAATTAAGAAACAAAAGTGCTACCACAAAGCATTCATCTTCTAGCTGGCATAAACTTCTGGGAAAAGGGGTGGCTCTCAGTCATTTCTTGCTTGATGCCCTCCTGAACAGGCACTTGTGAGATGACTAAACAGGTTACAGGGTTGGCCCATCGCTGTTGTTACAGGCAATGTGGGCCCAGATTAGGGGATAGGTAAGACATATTTTCTCTTTATGAAACAAGTGTGCCAGGGGTCAAATCTACCAACAATGGTAGACTCAGGTAGTCTCAATTCTGTTTTACGAATAGTTGGTCAACTGGCCAGAACAGACCTTCACTCTAGGCAAAGAGAAACATGACAAAGCTCTCAGGTCAGCTTGGGATCTATCTATATAGATGATATTGAAACTGTTAACTGGATAAGACAGAAGCTAGAATTTATTGAACCTGCTGTGTGCTAGAAACTATGCTGTACTTTAAAGAGACAACTATAAAACCTCCTGGTAAATTTTCTGATGTAGGAGCATTAGTCATTGAAAGTGTGTTTGAGTTTGGAACCCCGATGTAAAATGACAGCCTTGTGAACATAGAGGCTTTGATCAAGGTAGAAGCATTTGCTGAATTGAGCTTTGAAAAGTTCGGGTTATATAATTAAAGCCCATTGCTTCAATGGAGTTGTCTCAATAGACTAGGTAGAATCTCCTTACGAAAGGCCCCATGTAACTTTCCCTGTAGAAAACACCACTAGACCACTAAACAGAAGGACTTTGTCCTTATCTCACTCATGCATTAGCAACAGGTAAACCTATAGTGATACCATGCGTATTTCCCAACGAACTGCATTGTCACAGGTCTTTAGAATCAGATTCTGGAGGGATCGTATAGATCATGTAGTCGGAACTCCCCTCTCTGTGTCCTCCCCACATCTTTTATTATGAATGAGAAAAGTCAGTGCCCAGATCACTGTCTCAGAGCAAGCATCAGTGGCAGAAGTCACAGCTAGACCTGCAGTTTCCTGACTTGTGGTACCTTCTTTACTGCATCCTGTGTTCTCCACACGTCAACAGGGTATACATGAACACAAACAGCTGAATAGATTGCACCTACCACCCAGCAAAGTCTTCAAAACCAGAACATTGGGAATCATCTCAGTTGTCTGAAGTATTTGAGACCACTAGGACAAAAAGTTCGGGTTATATGGGGAAGACCCACTGCTTCAATGGAGTCATCTCAATAGACTAGGTAGAAGCTCCCTATGAAAGGCCCCAGGTGACTTTCCCTGTAGAAAACACCATCAGACCACTATCAAAATTCAACACGAATCTAAACATGGACACACACACACACACACACACACACACACGAGAAAAAAGGTAAATCCTGAAATCCAATAGATGGTGGGCGTTGGGGAGAGGTGAGAGAATCTGACGTCAGCCACGAGGAAACTGGTTTTGTTTGGTGACCGAGTTAGATAACTTAGACCTCTAGTTTTAGATTTCAAGACGAAACTTTTTACTTAAATTGGATTACGATGTGCCAATTGAACTGTGACCAAATGACACCTTAGAAATGTGTAGATCACCTGCTGAAATTAGCAGCAACTTAAGTTCTTGTTTCTAATCAGTCAGGGGCTACACAACTGACAGTTTTTAAGCGCTAAATGGAGGGCTATGCTTTCTTCACACGCTGGAGGCCTTTGCAGATGCAGAGGGGAAAGCAAATGGCCATGTCAGTGCTTCCTGCAGAAGATCTTCCCCACTGCCTCTGGACTCCGGGGCTATTAAAACAGCCTGCTCACAAGTATCTCTGCTTTTTATTTTTCCCTTTAATGCAGTCTACGCAGAGCTGTCAGACTGTGCTTCTGAGTCATCGTTTCCCATAATATCTTCAAGGAATCCCCCTTTACTTCCAGAATAAGTGCAAACTCCTTGCCTAGCATAGGAAGAACTCTGCAACTTAGCCAGAACCCCCTCACGAGGTTGTCTTCCTCACGGCTTCCCAGCGTGAGCCTGCGACACCAGCAGGACTCATCATTACACTCCCTAAATCAGAGGTCTGTTCCTGCAAATGCCTCCTGCCCACAAACTCACTGTGCCCTGCTCCCCAACGCCCCAACATCCACCCTGTTCCACACTGGCCCTTCTCACCCTCAGGAGGCAAAGGTGGGGACTGTTGGTCTGAATCCCAGCTTTATCACTTAACTCCGTGTGATCCTGACCAAATGGTTAAGCCTCCCTAAGTCTGTTTCCTTACCTGCCCAAAGAACTGGCAAAAATGAGAGTGCTTTATTTTCCTTCAGAAACTGTTGACCTGATCTTTTTTTATAAATTGTTTTTTAATTCCTACATGCCATGGGACTTGGGTAAGATTTGTGAAATCAGCTTTTAAACAACTTGGATAGGCTTGCCACATAATAGGTGCTCAAGAAATATGTCTCTCCTTCCTCTTTATCACATATACGCTGCCTTATTCTAAGTTACTGTTTGCTGTGCCTTGTCACATCTCTCCTTCCCAGTCCCTGTTATCTCCCAACTGTGCCTCAAAAGATTCTGACACAAATTCTCCTGATCAATGAAGCAGTGTCACATCCCAGTTACATTCTATCACAGGCCTCTACACCTGTCAGCAGTGAGTCAAAGGTTTAAACACACACTTTTACATATCAGCAGGCACTTCTGTGAGTGATCTAAACAATGAAATATATTACTCAGACAGAATACCAGAATCTTGAAACCGCTTCCAAAATTCCATTTCTGCCCAAATCTCAGGAATGTGTCCATTTTAATAATGAAAGGACATTTGTAATGGAGACCTTCAGGAAATGACACCTGTATACATTAGATTATAATATGGGTAGGTTAAAAAAAAAAAAAAATCAAGACTCACTCCAGCTCACAGTTGAAGTTGTAGTGGTTTTAAACTGTTTCAAAGTGAAATCCTTTCTTCAAACGTTATCTTCCTTGGAATGCTAACATGTGAAACAGTTGGCGTGGAGCTGTGCAGCTGGGTGGAATAGGTGGCACATGTAGGTCTTCCCCTAACAGTGCATACAGGGTGTGTGTGCCCAGCTGCCACCCACCACACACTGAAGCAACAGAGGCACCTCCACAAAATGTAATTTGAAAACCAACAGCTTGGCCGGGCACAGTGGCTCACACTTGTAATCCTGGCACTTTGGAAGGCCGAGGCAGGCAGATCACTTGAGGTCAGGAGTTTGAGACCAGCCTGGCCAACATGGTGAAACCCTGTTTCTACTAAAAACACAAAAATTGGCTGGGCCTGGTGGTGCGTGCCTGTAATCCCAGCTATTGGGGAAGCTGAGGCAGGAGAATCGCTTGAGCCTGGGAGGCAGAAGTTGCAGTGGGCCGAGATTGCATCATTGCACTCCAGCCTGGTGACAGAGCAAGACTCTGTCTCAAAAAAAAAAAAAAAAGAAAAGAAAGAAAGAAAGAAAAAGAAAACCAACAGCTTTAGAAAAATAAGCAAATAGTTTAGGAGAATGGGTAAATATATTCCTTAGTGGTTTAAAAAAAAAAAAAAAAAAAAGCCTACTAGCCAAACAGTATGCAGTAAGTCCTCACAATGTCATTGATAAGTTCTTGGAAACTGCGACTTCAATGAAAAGACATGTAAAGAAACCAGTTTTACCACAGGTTAATTAGTATAAAGAAGAGTTAAGTTCCTAAGGCATATTTCTGGCTACAAAAACACCAAACTTCTAAGAAAAATTATTTAGAACACTTTGAATAGTAAAACTGAAATAACACTTCTAATATTAAACACTGAACTAAATGTGAGCTATACATACGTTTAAGAAAGATGAAGAAAAATGAGTGAGAGCATCATTTACCCACTAGCTGCAGTTCAGGGTTATGGGTGGGTGGAACCTCTCCTGGTAGCTGAGGGTGCCAGCTGGGAACCACCCTGGACAGGACCCCATCCCATGGCAGGGCACACTCACACACACCTGCACTCAGATGGGGACCATTTAGACACACCAATTCTCCTGATACGCATAGCTTTGGGATTTGGGAAGAAACTGAAGTCCCTGAAGAAAACTCATACAGGCATGGGGAGAAAGTACAAACTCCACATAGTCAGTGGCCCTAGCCAGGAATTGATATTTTTCTCAGTAACGTTATAAACAAATGACATTGAACAAAATCAGGTTACTCAAAGACCTGCTGTATACACACATATTTAATGTTAAAGATGTTTAAGTCTTCGTTTGTATTCTATCAATGCCAAATAGATTATTTACAAGTTGTACTCGAGTTGATGTTACAGAATCAGAGAAATATAAGTAGAAGGAGGCAGTTCTGCTGCAGAGAAGGCAGCACCATCACTGGCCAGCACTGGGCAGAACATGCGGTCCACTCACTGCTAACACCAGCTGGCAGGAAGCCAGGCACTTACCAGCCACCTGCAACCCCCAATGCAGAATGTCTACAAGAGGCCTCAGATACTGCAGAATCCTAGAAATCCCTTGGCTGAAGAATATTTAGTGACAAGGAAAACAGCTATATTACTAAGCGAAGCCATTTACATAGAGCATGATACTGATGTTATAAATATATATGTATGAACAGACATGTACTTTTCTAAAACTGGAATTATATACATCAAAATGTTCGTAGTAGTCATGTGAATTGTTCTTATTGTCTTCTTTGTCCTCTTGTGACTTTTGCAAATTGTCTACAATTAATAAATAATCTTTGTGATTAAAAAACAATTTACAGAAAAAGATCAGGTCAACAGTTTCTGAAGGAAAATAAAGCACTGAGTTCTGGGCACTGGATAGAGGCCAGAAGGGCTTTTTTAGATATATTTTTTTGAGACGGAGTTTCACTTGGTGGCCCAGGCTGGAGGGCAATGGCGGGATCTTGGCTCACTGTAACCTCTGTAGAGGCCAGGAGTTTCATGCTCCCATGAGGCTTCAAGTTCATGAGGCCGGGACTCCTACCTGCCTTTCCCCACACCTGTGTTCCTCAGCAGGCAGCATGACGCCCCGTGATGCCCCATGGCACAGCACACAGCAGGTGTTCCAGTAAGCAATGGCTAAACAGACAGTGTGAAGGTCTCATTCTACTCCAGCCCATTTTGGATCCTTCCTGTACCCACACCCCCTTTTTCCTCCTTTCTCTCTTATACTTTCAGAAAACAGAAACATTTCCAGAAACAGGCCCTGATCGACCCTGCTCCTCTTGCCAGCTTAAGGGACATTAATATTTTTTAATCCCAGTGTCATTGAGTTCATGTAAAATAGAGCTGACACCCCTTCAGACCCCTTTTCAAGTGTGTGACAGGAATTGGGGAAGAGGGGATTTGGAGGTGAGGATATTTGAAGTAGAGAATTTGGACAGGAGGACAGAGATGGACACAGAAATACACAGTGAACAACAAAGGCTGTTGGAAAACCTTGATTCCAATCTGGGTTGTGCTGCAAAGAAATTATAAGACTTGACTGGACCCTGGTTTTCTTATCTGTAAAAATGAGTGACCACAAATCACTAGGGAAACGCAGATTAAAACTATAATGAGATACTACCTCACACCCATCAGAATGGCTACTATCAAATAAAGAAAGTAACAAGTGTTGAGCAAAGTAATAGAGAAATCAGATCAGAACCCTGGTGCACTGTTGATGGGAATGTAAAGTAGTTCAGTCATTATGGAAAATAGTATAGAGGTTCCTCAAAAAATTAAAAAGAGAATTACTATATAATCCAGGAATCCCACTTCTAGGTATATAGCTAAAAGAACTGAAAGTAAGACCTCAAAAGAAATATTCAGACAACCATGTTCACAGCAGCATTATTCATAGTAGCCAAAACATGGAAGTCAAAATGTCCATCCACAGATGATAAGTGAAATGTGGTAGTATACATACGATGGAATAGTATTTGGCCTTTAAAAGGAAGGAAATTATGACATATGTTACATCATGGATGAACCTTGAGGACATTCTGCTAAATGAAATATACCAGTCACAGAAACACATTACTGTATGATTCCACTTATAAGAGATACTTAGAGTAGTCAAGATTATGGAGACTGACAGAGTAGTTGTTGCCAAGGGCTGTAGGGAGAGGGAATAGGAAGATACTGTTTAATGGGTATTGAGTTTCAGGGTTGTAAGGTGAAAAGAGGCATGGAGATGGAGAGGAGTGATGGATGGACAACATTATGAATGTATTTAATACCACTGAACTGTACACTTAAAAATGGTTAAGATGGCACATTTTATATTATGTGTATTTTACCACAATAACAAATTCTGAAAAAAAAATGGGGAGTGAATAACCATAGAGTATGGTAGATTAACTCACAGAGACATCATGAAGCAGATATAAAATGGCTGATCTAAGTCAGGGCATTTTTTTTTTCTTTCTTTTTTATTTTTGAGACAGAGTCTAGCTCTATCGCCCAGGCTGGAGTGCAGTGGTGCGATCTCAGCTCACCGCAACCTCTGCCTCCCGGGTTCAAGCGATTCTCCTGCCTCACCCTCCCGAGTAGCTGGGATTACAGGTGCCTGCCACCATGTCTGGGTAATTTTTGTATTTTTAGTAAAGATGGGGTATCATCATATTGGTCAGGCTGGTCTCGAATTCCTGACCTCAAGTGCTCCACCCACCTCAGCCTCCCAAAGTGCTGGGGTTACAGGCATAAGCCACTGCACCTTGCCAGTCAGGGCATTTTTAAAAGCAAAGGTGCTATTCAAAGGTAAGGTTTCCTTATATGCAAAGAGGTTACATGAAGCTGCAGCATTTAGATTAAGAGCCAACACATCCTTCTCTGCCCCTGGGACACACAGCATTAACAAACTCCACAACTTTTCCTTTATCACATCGAATGAATCCTGTTATGCTTCAAGACCTGGGTGAAGTTGTCTTGCTCCATGAAGCCTTGCTTGATGGTGGAAACCAGTGACGGTCTTTCTCTGACTGGCCAGAGAACTGCCAGCCCATCTATGCAGACACATGCCACCACACACATACACCCCTGCGTTCCTTCACAAGACAGTAGAGCTTACCCCTCAACTAGTTTGACCAAAGGCCCTGCCATAAAAGTCTTGTCACACCTTGCAGTGATTTGCACACCATAGGTCCTCACTAAAGATGTGTTAATTGGTTGATCAGAATAAATGGCATTGCTGTCCAGCCCACTATCAGGCAAAGATGGTCTTCAGAAGTAAAGAGATGGAGCTCCCTAGAGTCCGATTCTATTAATACCTGATTCTACCAACACTAAGCCTGTAACCTCTACCACGGATCTCATTTCGCTAAACTCCATTGCAAATTACTGAGGCTATCTCTGCTTGAAATCTGTTATTGGCGAGCATATTGATTCCCAGGTGGCTGCCTGACCCACAAACCAACTGATTGTGTTGAGCATCTCGATCTCTTCTGGAAAAGCACTCACCAAACCTGCTCACACACTCTCCAACTCCTTCAGAGTCGTAGTGGTGTTGCCTCAGGCAGACACTGTGGTCTAGCAGGAAAGAGACCCATCCTCAATGGCTCTGTCAGCTCATTTAGATTTAATCTGACATAGCCATCTCTTTAGAAGGAAATCTACCAATGGCCTAATTTTTACTTTGTTTTCTTTCTTTTTTTTTTTTTGGTTTAGTGTTTCTGTTCTTTAGAGTTGAGTTCCTTGAAATGACACTTTCGCTCCTAAGTTGTTAATGCTCCTTTTCTCACTTCTCCCAGTGCTCACACAGATGATTCAAACGCAAATCACACAGATGATCTGAAGAATGTCTCCTGCTGCTTTTCCAGGATTTTTCCATGCTGCATTTTCCCTAGGGCAGCGAGGGAGATTGGCTGAGGGAGATTCTCTAGTTCACCCTTTGTTTCCTTCGCAGCAAAGCCCTCCAGAATTTGGCTTCCCAGGCCTGGCAGGAAATGCCAAAGGGTGGGGGATGGGTAGAATTGTGTACAGATGAAATTTTTAAAGAGGAAAAATCATGAAATTATTCAAGACAGGTTTTATGGGATCCTGTTGGAGAGAACGGTTTCAACAATGGGGGTCATAAATACAAATGCACAGACTCTAAAAATCTGGGAATTTCATTTCCTGTAACTTCAAAAAAAAAAAAAAGCAAAAACAAAACTACCTCTCAGTGATTCTCCTATCCCTTGTAGTCAATGCCTGAATGGGAACCTGGGAACTGGGAGAGGCAATTCCAAGAGTCACTTCCCGGCCTAAACCCTGACCAAGTCCCTAAGTTTTAGAGCCTAGCAGTCCAATAAGGAGGGCGTCTGATCTTGTAGATGCAGGAATCTGTCTCCTTATTTTCCAAATACCCTCCCCTTCTCCTCTTCCTTCTTTGCTCTGATTCAGCCATTATCATTTCCTTGGAAGAAGTAGGAGATAGAATTAGTTGGGAGTTCAAGAATTGGAAAAATAATACAAATGAGGTTTGGAAATAATTTCTAGGTTTCAGCAGCCATGTCTTTGCCCCTACCCTCTTGCAAATGCTACCCATGCTTCCAGGTCCAGGGTAGGTTCTACCTCCATCAGGAAGCCTTCCTGACTGACTCCTTGTATGTCTATCTCTCCACTAGACAGTAATTGGCACGAGTTCAGAGTTGGTATTTTTTAGCTTTGTAGCCCTAGAATCTAACACAGTGTCTAGCACATAGATGCTTAACAATAAATACTTACCAATAAAGACTTGTAATTGAAACAATTACAGGCCATAATTTTTTTAAAGCAAGAAACAACTGTGGGTGTATAAGAAATTTTTTTTCTCATATGCAAGAAAATATTAAACACCACTGACAATGTCACCCACTTAAAAGTTATCTGGAATTTTTAAATATAACAATTTTGGTCTTTCGTTCACATCAACAGATACAGTTCTTTGTGGCTATGCCAATTTTGGTAAGCACCCTACCTTTATAAAATAAGAATTATGTCCAGGGTTTTTTAGTTGTAAGAGGGAGGACCTGGGAGAATGTGGCTACTTGATCTTAACTGGAATTGGAAGTCCTTTATTCCTCTTTCTGTACCTTATGTTTTGACAGTGAATTAAATCAAGTTTTGTAGAATTACCTACATGGTTCAGGTTACTCTTGCATTCCAAAGACACACTGGTTTGAATTTGACTGAAATTAAAACCATTGGCTTAATTTGTTGTTCTGTCTGCTTTTTCTTACTAGCCCTGGAGAGCTGGAGCCATTTTATTTGCTTTTGCCTTTCTAGATCCCAAGGAGAGGGATGGGGCACATGAGCCAAGGGTAGGCGGGTTCAGTACAGAAAAGCCCAAATCCCTATTTAGCAGTAAGTTGGCCCTTCAGTGGGCTGCACTGACCAGACCCAAACCTGACTATGTCATCATGACTGATGCCAAGGGGTTCGCACGACCATTGCCATTGGACACTCCCTCTTCAGCAGTAAGTTGGCCCTTCAGTGGGCTGCACTGACCAGACCTGAACCTGACTATGTCATCATGACTGATGTCAATGGGTTTGCATGACCATTGCCATTGGTTGCCATATTAGATATGGTATCACCACTTTACACACTTCTAAGTCTTTCCAGGCAACTTGTGTATAGTGTGCAGCCTGAAGCTATGTGTAATCTGTCAGAAGAAGTTCTCAAAGTAATGTTTCCAAAAGGACCATTTTTTTCCGATACATTGAAAAATAAAGGCTCACCTAAAAATAATTAAACTCGACTTAACATTGTTGCTGTTCTGTGTATCATAATTAAACAAGTATGAAAGAAATCTTAATAGGATTGCAATCGGGTCTTTGTGTTCCTGAATGGTGTATTAGAGTCTTAGTGGAAACCAGGTTTAAGGTGGCTCAGAGGAACTGTCCTTTGTTTTCAGGAAAAGTGAAACTCAAGCAAGACTGAATTCTATGGCTACCAAACCCAGCTGCTATTCCCAAATCCTGTCCAAATCCTCTCCACCTTTCAAAGCCTGGCTTGATCGCACTTCTTCCACTAGATCCTAGGGAAGACCCCATCCTCTGAGCCTTCTTGGTTTGAATACTCCCATCTAGAACATAACTATTCAATGCTGTTTGCTACTCCCTCTTAGCTTGTGGAAGTTAGAATAACCTCCCACTCTGTTATCACTGAATGCTTCCACTTGAGAACTATCTTCCTTTATGTTAATAACCCCCAGCATCTACCTCAGCGTCAGGTCTCTTTAAAACCATGACAAACTATTGGTTTGTCATAGGGAAAGTCACATTTTAAAAAAGTTAAGTTGAAAGTTTATAAGCTGATTCTTCATCAGGTTCCTTTCATAAGTAAGTTAAGATCCTTCCATGAGGTTAAAATATGATTCACGTTAGAAAAATTCAGTGAATATGCATCTGTTACATAAAGCAAAGTATTCTATGAAATTGAGCTGGCATGAGAGAGTTGGTGCAAAGCTGCTCCTGTGACTGTGGCTGCCTGACAGTGGCCCAAGAAAAGATAGTAAATATCTCAACTACAGCGGAAGCTCCTTCTCTGCCCATCCTCACCCTACAGCCATCCATGACAACATCCATGTTAGTTTGATCATTGTTCTGCCATAAAAGAAATCCCTGGTGTCATTTAACACCACTTTGTGCTCCAAAAGCTGCTATGTGATGAGGAATCCTTAGCCTTGATACTCTCCAATGCACAAAGGAGAACACTGCTGACACTGAATACATCCATTCCCACTCCCTCAGTCATTCACCAAGCTGACCTTCATCTGTGGCTTCCCATGATACACCAGGTAGAGGGGCTCCATAGAGCCCTCACAACTAAACTGGACCCCTCCTAGCATGTTGGGCCTCTTGACAATGTGTGTAAAGAAAATGTGCCAGAGTGGCTCCCTGCCTAGAAAGCCACTTCAGACAGTGAGAGAAAGGGCTACCTGCTGGGGACAGGGGAAGTGGGAGGGTTCCTCTGACAGAAGGGACCCATGCTGGGTCGGGCACAAGAAAGCAGCAATGTGAATCAGAGCAAGGCCCCACTACCTTGGGAGTCCCAGAGACTAGATGAGATGCCAGGTCTGACTCTGCCAAGATGGAATGCCTGTGAGCAAAATAGTTTTACTTCTCTGAAACCCAATTTTCTCACTGGTACCAAAAGGAAAGAAAAGAAAAAAAAAAAAAAGGAAAGGAAAAGAGAGAGAGAGAAAGAAAGATAAGGTGACTTTGAAAAAATCTTCCAAGTCTTTAATTCTGTTAGTGGGTACCTGTCAAGTGTGAGGCCCTGTGATAGGCACCATGGAAAATACAAAATATGACACATTTGTCATGAATCTAAAATTATGCTCTAGTGGAAAAAAGAAGAAAAGTTAACTCTATCACTGAGTCTCTATTATATAGGATTCTGTACACACATAAACCCATAAATATTAGGCATTACACAACACACATCAAAAATGAGAATAGCTAGTAATTCTTGTTCAGAAAAAGGGATAGATTCTTATTAAATAGGGGTCTCATGTGAAAGTTCCATAGACAAAGAAATATATGTCCTTCCTAAGATAAGCAGAATGATTTCCAGATTTTCAGATGATATTTCTTATTCTCCTGAGAGATCAGAAGGATAGGAAACCTTCCACTGGATCAGGGTTCCTCAGTATGGAATGGGCATTGTGTGTGTGTGGGTGCATGTGTATGTGTGTGTAAGACAGAGATGGGGACCCTGGAATCAAATAAGTTAGGAAAAGTAGATTAAACAAGGTAATTTTGTTTTCATTGCAGGTCTCCTCAAGGATGCTAATAAACAAATGTGTGTTGAGACTAAGAGAGGTTATGTCTGCAGTGACTCCAACTATGGGTCACAGAGTCCTTTGTTCTTACAGCTGCTCAAGTGATTGGGGTTCTGAGAAATCCTCTTTGGGAAACAGTGTACCAAAGATAATGTAAACTCCATGAGGTCAGAGACTAGTCTAGTTCACCACTGTATCTCCAGCACCTGGCATGGCATCAGATACACGGGAAGGATTTAATGAAATACAATTTTTAAAAAGTTTGCCAAATGACTCAATGAATAACTGTTGAATTTTAAGTGGAAAACCTGGCATTCGCATTGACATGGAGATGAGAATACACCCAGAAGTAGGGTATCACCTCCCCATGATGTCACCCTCAGGGTCTGGGCTCCACATAAGCCATGGCTAGGAGTTTCAGGTGATGTCTATCTTTGCCTTCTCAAAAAGCAAACTACTACAAACATCCATAATGATCCTAAAAGACTCCTCCCAACCCCTCAAAAAGGGTAACAAAATTAGAGCTTCATGAAGAACATTGTCGTTTCTTTACTAAAAACAGGTAACAAATCAGTTAATGATACTCAAGTCAGACTCTACCATGGAGTTATGGATGATCTTTGTTTCTTTACTGCCACCTTCTGGTTCCCAGACACCTATGTGGTAAATTAAAAATGCTGCCTTATATTTGTGTTTCACTATGAAATTTTAAGCATTTGTTCACATCCTTTACTTCAGATGACATTACACAGATTAGAAGAGATTAAGGTGGCCTTTACTCTTTTTCATATGACATGAAAATAACTTACAAGTTAAGTGAGTTGATCAGTGATAGAAAGTTAGGAGCAGAGCAAGGACTAACCGCACTTGGTTTTTCCAATGAGCAAACAGTGAGTTTAGCCATTTGGCTTTGTCCAGCTCTAGCTGCAAAGAATTCTACAGCTCTCTCATCCCTTCACAAGCACAACCTTGAATGGAAAATCCAGTGCCCTAAAAAAGAAGATGCTGTTCAAATATATCCTGATCTTTTCAAGGGTAAAACCCATCCCACTTTACAAAGTCTTTGAGAGAACAATGTAAAGGGTCTAAAATCGGTATTTTATCTGATAGTCAAGATGCCCCAACATGGCGGCCAGCCAGCTTCTTCCTAACATACCTTGGTCTGGAAGCAGCAGTAGAGTTGGGTAAGGTAAGGGTGTTTCCGTGCCAGAGCCAAAATCCTCTTCTCTGTCATTGTGCAGTCCACGTCATCATCCTGAAGGATGACGTCCTTCTTTAAGACCTTCACAGCATATACTTCATCTTTGCCCTTGAGTTCTGCCAACATGACCTGCAATCAATCAATTGCCTCCATCAATCTATGCATGCATGGAATAAAAAGAAGAAACATAAGCTAATACCAAATACTTTAAAAACTAATTATGTTTTTTCTTTGATTTTAAATATTATTTTTATTTATTTATTTATTTATTTTGACACGGAGTCTTGCTGTGTCACCCGGACTGGGTGCAGTGGCACGATCTCGGCTCACTGCAAGCTCTGCCTCCTGGGTTCACGACATTCTCCTGCCTCAGCCTCCCAAGTAGCTGGGACTACAGGTGCCTGCCACCACGCTCAGCTAATTTTTTTGTATTTTTAGTAGACGGGGTTTCACCGTGTTAGCCAGGATGGTCTCGACCTCCTGACCTCGTGATCCACCCACCTCGGCCTCCCAAAGTGCCGGGATTACAGGCATGTGTAATTTTAAATATTATAACAAGCCAGGTGTGGTGGCATGCACCCAAGATACTTGGGAGGCTGAGGTAGGAGGATAATTTGAGCCCAGGAGTTACAGATCAGCATGGGCAACACAGCAAGACCCCCTCTCAAGATGTATATGTAATGTTTAAGAAAACTTCCTATTCCACAGTTACTACAATTTTACCATTACTACATTCTAATAGTTACTACAATTTATTTATTTTTAATCTCTGGCACAGTGCCCAGGCATAGAAAAGAGAAGTTCAATGCACATCTGTTGAATGGTTATTCATATGTTTATATGTGTTTGTCATACTTACAATTACAGTACATCAAATATTTTTACAGTTACAGTAAAATATTGTAACAATTTTTTTTTTTTTTTTTTTTGAGACGGAGTCTCGCTCTGTAGCCCAGGCTGGAGTGCAGTGGCCGGATCTCAGCTCACTGCAAGCTCCGCCTCCCGGGTTTACTCCATTCTCCTGCCTCAGCCTCCCGAGTAGCTGGGACTACAGGCGCCCGCCACCTCATCCGGCTAGTTTTTTATGTATTTTTAGTAGAGACGGGGTTTCACCGTGTTCGCCAGGATGGTCTCGATCTCCTGACCTTGTGATCCGCCCGTCTCGGCCTCCCAAAGTGCTGGGATTACAGGCTTGAGCCACCGCGCCCGGCCAGTTGTAACTATTTTTAACTGAACTTTATCTTACAGACATTCTCCACGTGGTCTCCATCATTATCACGGTTGCTTATATTCAATTCAAGTAAACATAATTTATTTAACCATTTCCCTCAAATTAGACACTTAAGTTATATCTAATCATTAAGTATTATGTAAATTGCATTGAGTATTTTTGTACACAATTAAAACAATTCCTCTTGGATTACATTTGTAAGATGGAAACTCTCATAAGTAGATAAAGGGTTAAGCATTTTGCACATTTCCTATTTTCAAAAAGGATGTGTGATACAATGTGGCACTAGTAATATAGGAGTGTTGGAGTTTCACGGTGACTTAACAACACTGAGTAGTTTCACTTAAAAAGTCTTTTTGCTCACTTAATAGGTGTGAAATGTTACAGTGATGCTATTTTAACTTAAAATGAAACCTTAAAAATATGTTTTCTGACTGTATTTCTTTTTGTGTAAATTACTCCTGTCTCTTTTGTCTTATTATGCTGCTATCATATTAATTTCTTACAAATTTATACACATATGATATATAAAGATACTAACCCTTTACTTTCTGTAAAAGTTTTTCTAAGCCTGTTTTATGATTTTCTGTTATTTTATTCTATTGAAAAGAATCATGTATCTTTATGTAGTTGAATCTGTCCTTGTTTGCCTTTATAGTTTCTTTTATAACTTTGAAGCTGGAAACGTGATTCCTATTCAAGAGAGCTAATTAACAGTTCTATTTTCTTAAAGTGTTCCTATCATTTGATATTTTTGCACTCATTTACCTATAAACGTCACAAGCCTTTCTCTTCTTAAATAAGTAACTCCTAAGTACAGTATTCCAATGTAAGTCATCAAAGCTAAAAAGCAGCCATCAGAAACTTAATGAGGGAATTCATGATGTTAACCTGAAGACTTTCTGTCGCCCACATATTTTACAGACTCTTTAAAACTGGCTCAAACTTTGGCTGTGATTTTTCCTAAGAGATAACCTAAATGCTCCAAAGTCATCTAAGTTCCCATCCTGCCTACACTATATGAAAACCTAGAATCTTGGAGTCTTGCTCAAAATTAGACTGCATCCTGCTTACGCCCCAGAATTATGCCTAACCAGAGGACCTCTTCTTATTTAGCCAGTCTCTAAAGAATGTAATTGCTGCAGCTTTTGCCATTTAAGTAAACCCCAGTTACCTTCCTACCAGAGTGATATCAGGGTGAGATAGGGGCAGGTGAGACAGCTGGGAACCAGGTGGGATGGACCAGCTGATTGACAGGCTGCTGCTTTCAAGAGTCCAGGACATGCCAGGGCATGTGATCCCAGGAGCTTCCTGGTCCCCAGAGCAGGACCTCCCAGAACCTCTCAGGAGGCCCCAGAAAGGTGACTCCCAGGCTCAGCTCTGAATAGAGCCAGGGAACAATCACAGATCTCAGGTGAAATGCAAACAGCTTCCTCTGCTTCCTGCCCCTTCATCTTCTTTCTAAAATGAACAGGGGTTAATTTTTTCATTTCACCTAGCCATCAGTATGGTGGCTGACCACCTTTATGCTTTATTGAGCATACTAAAGGCCACACCCCACACCACTGCATTCATCTCAGTAGGGAACAGGATATGGAGAATGGCACCAAGGACAGAGGACCCTGATCCAAGGCATGAGATGATTATTCCCATTCTCTTGCCACATATAGAGGATAAACAAAACATTTACTACATGCCAGAAAGATCAGTTAAATAAAATTTACCTTCCAAAGTAATGCATGCTAAATTTGCTTTGAACCCTAGGTTTACTGAGGGCAGGAATTCATTCTCAAAGTCTTCATAATGAATTAAAAACAGAATTTCAGCTGGATCTCTGAAGCAGGGAAGACATGTATTGATACTATTACTAACTTGGAACACTGAGCATTTAAAACTTTCCAAAGTGCTTTCTCATTTACCATCTCACTTGATTCCTGTCCCCATTCAACAAATGAGAAAAACTGAATTCCAAAGAGATTAAATCACTACGTGAAAGTCTCATATAGCCAATTAATAGTAGAACCAGGGTTCCTATCTGCTTGGCCTCAGGTCATTTGCACTTACAAGGAAGGAAAGAAAACCTAACAAGATCAGTCTGAAAAGTTCCTCTCTCAATCTTAGATCAAACAGATGAAACAACGCTAAGGAGTAGAACAAAACCAGCAGTTCCACCCATGTGTGCCACAGACCTTGCCAAAGCTGCCTTTGCCCAACACCTTGATGAAGTTGAACTCATCCAGGCCCAGGCGCTTGGCCTGGCCTTGCCGGACTTCGCCGTTCTCCCCAGGGCTCAGCTGGCCATCAGGAGATGATGCCGACCGGTGCTCCTCCCCTCGGTTGTCAAATGACAAGGCTTTCCGAATGTTGTTCTCAAGTTCTTTTATTTCTAGGGCCAAGGGGAACAAGAAATTGCATTAGTGCACACCTCATAAGCTGTTCCATTAGGACTCAACACTCAGACTTTCCCCTGTAAGCTCTCAGTCCTCTTTCTGGTTCTTCCTAACAACAGATCCAGTGTGGCATCCCTTTGTATGTTCCTTCATCTGTTCACCATATTCTCGTTGGCACCCAATGCGCAGCAGAGCCTAGGTATGCAAAGAGGAGGAGGACACAGTCCCTTCCCTGCCCTTGTAAACTCCAGATTACACTGGACCTGGCCGTCTCTCTGAAAGCCCCCTTTGGCTAGTAGCCTATTCCATTGTTCTAGGTGCAGCACACAAATCTGGGCCCTCTCTAGAATTCTGCAGAGTCACAGGTATCCTTCAAGTTTCCTTTGAAGATGAGAACAACGAATCAGGAACTGTCATCACAGTAATCATTGGTGATATAATTATTTCAATAACCGAGCCATCAGAATGGTGGCTGATCACTGAAGGTGGAAACCTTCACACCTTCTAAAAGCCTTTACTCAGCCTTGTTGCCGGGTTTCTTCTAAATACCCATCTCACACAAGGTTATCTAACAAAACGAGCAATGGGCTTATTATTAACAACAGAATTGCTTTCCCAAGTGACATGTTGCAAACTTATCTCCAATGGGGCGGGAATTTCTCAGTAAAACTTCTCAACTATGAGACAGTCTTGTGCCCTACTCTAGAGCTTGTGACTTGAATTACCTGGGGGAGATAATGCTGGATGATCCTCTGACCTTTTCTATTTGAAGAAGCTTTACTGTTAGCAACTCATTCATCAAGACACGCAGTCTTTTGTGTGGAAATGGGCGTCTTGAGCATAATCCGATTTTAAATGATGCTTGTGAATAACGGATTACAGAAGGCGAACACAGCCTATTAGCCCTTGGGAATCAGAATTAGGCATGAGTGACAGAAAGAGATCTTCAGCTTCTTTTCAGGAGGACAGAGTCCCATAAGGGCTCACTCAAGGAATCCAGAGATCTTTCCTACATCTGGAGTTTGGCTCCTCTGAGATATGTTGGGGAGGGTGAAGTGGGGGAAAGCTGCTAAGTCTGCAGACCCTCCCCTTGCCAATTCAGCAGTTATCTGCCTATCACTTAGCTTGACTAAGTAACTTTTAATCTCACTATAGAGCTAAAAGCCTCAGTTATTAAATGAATTTTGGAAGGCAGAACATAGTTGTTTAGGGACACCAAAGCTTGAAGGAAAAGTTTTTCTATTTATTCTTACAAGGGAAGAAAAATAAACTATGTCTGATTTCTGTTGTGTAATAATGTCACTCAGAGGGACATCTGTGCTCACATCACTACTGGGAAATCCTGGCCCCTGTGTCAAGTGGGATGAGCAGAGGCCCTGGGGAGCACTGCAACCTGCCACTGTACCCATCCAATGACAGAGCTCAGAGCCAGAGAGCATGCGGAGCAGGAGCCAGGCCTAGAAAGCCTGGTCTCTGAACTCTTACTTGGGCTCTCTTTCCCATATGACCCTGTCTCCCTGAAGCTCCCAAAGGGGATCTCAGTCTCAGAAAGGAACACGTGAAAACCCCCAAACTGGTCTGGGAAAATAGCTACAAGTTTTGCAGCCCCAGAGTACTGTCAGGCTGCTTATGAATGCTTCAAATCTCATTTGGAATGAGGTAGAGTGTAAAGACACAGAAAGTTAATTGGAGTAGCATGAAGAGGGACTGAGACCAATTATTTTGTGGCCTCATGGCTGGCGCATGACCCCCAAAGCTCTTTTTATTTACTCCTGGGTAAGAAGGTCTGGGTCATGGTGGTGACCTCCAAGGAAGGTTTGATGGCAGGGTTTCTGAGAGTGAGTCCCTCAGCCAGCATGGGTACAGTCTTGCCCTTACCACTGACTTATCTCCAAACCTTGACAACACTCTGACCTTCCACTTCCCACGCGCTAACCTGGGGGACAGTAATGAAGCACCACCATAGAGTGGGTGTGGGCATAAAATTAGGATAATGAATACAAAAGGGGATATAGAACACCAAGGCACCATTGTCAGGCTGGGTTGGGTATTCCTGTTCTGCAGATGCATATGTCCCTTACCAGTCATATCTGGTAATGGTCACCAGAGTAGGAGGTTTTGCAAGTGTAAGTCCCTCTTCAGCCTCAGCATTCTCAGATGGCTGCAGAATTATTATTGTGCAAATTATGTCCACAGAACTTATTGTCTGAAGCATATTCAGACAGAAGGAGCTATCTGGAGCTATAGAGGGGAATCAGGCCTGGGACTGGCCTCCTTCCCACTTCTTTTCTCAGTCTCTCCTCTAGCTTCATCTTTCTATCCCCATCCACTCAAAGGCCAGGATGGAAGACATCTTCCCTCACCCAGCCCCAAACTCAAGCTGATCTCAGGTTTTGGGTATGACGATGGGGAAAGGAGTGTCAAACTCAACTCAAGGGAGTGGCGCTGACAGGTCGAGGGCCAGGCAAGAGCTTTAAGAGAGGGAGCTGTACCCTTCTCTCTCTAGTACCCTTGGAACCAGGGACAGAGGCAAGGGAAAACAGAGAACCATAACATCATACACTTGCTCTCCTCTCACCCTGACCTGGAAGGAATTTAAAGCCGATATGGCCATGGAATGCCCAGCCCTCAAGAAGGTCTTATAGAATGAAAGAACTATTAAATCAACAGGCAAAGGGTGTGTGAAAACCCGCCAAGGCTGCTAGCTATTTCAGCTAACAAGCTCACTCTTGGTTAAAGAGGCCTCAGAGCTCCTTGGTCCATCCAATGGCAGAACTCAGAGGTCAGGAAGCAAATCTGAGGGTCTCACCCTGGTCACAAGGGGAGGTGGGTGCTGACTTGGATCGATCTTCCTCAGATGGTGAGCTTCCAGAAGCAGGTTGCGGGGACTCGGCACCAGCAATGAGCTAGAGAGGAGAGAAAGCAGGGACAGAGGCATCAGAAGGGAGGGTTGAGAGTTTTCTGATGTCAAAAGCATCAAGATGCCATACAAGAGCCGTGAGAGTTCCCAGAGTAGCGGGAACTCAGTAGATCTCTGTCCTCTTGCAGCCATCACTGAAGTAGACAAAATGAAGTTGGATCTCTCTGTGACTTCTGACCAGAGCAAGAACCACAAAAGGAATTTCAATGCACCTTCCCACATTCACAGAAGGATGATGTCTTCCCCTCGTTCCAAAGAGCTGAGACAGAGGTACAATGTTTGATCCAACCCCATCCAAAAGGATGAAGTACTTCGGGTTGTGCGAGGACACTATAAAGGTCAGCAAATTGGAAAAGTAGTCCAGGTTTACAGGAAGAAATACATCATCTACATTGAATGGGTACAGCAGGAAAAGACTAATGTACAACTATCCATGTAGGCATCTACCCCAGCAAGCTAAAGCTGGACAAAGACTGCAAAGAGATCCTTGAACGGAAAGCCACATCTCACCATGTAGGAAAGGAGAAGGGAAAATACAACGAAAAAACAATTGAGAGGATTCAGGAATAAATCTTACATACATCTTTCATTAAAAACTGCTAAAATGAAAAAAAAAAAAAGAGAGAGAGAGAGAGAGAGAGAGTTCCTAGTACCCAGTGGCACCTGCTGAATTGATATTCTGAAAGCACAGACTCAAGGTTTCATTTGCCAATTAAAGGGAAGAAAACAAGAGACTTCAGTTTGTTCACTTTTTATTCTACCCAAATACAATTGACCTTTCTAAGCAAAGCTCAACCCCATGTCTTCCATAAAGCCCCCCTCCAACTATCCAAGCAATGCAAGTTATCTCACACAAAGCAATGTGATACTTGTCTCTAACACCTGTTTGGCACTTATTTAATTATCTTATTCAGCTTTCTATAGTTAGCACCTTTGTATGTATACTGTGAGGGGTTCTCTGCTTAAGTAGACTATAGGATATTTGAAGGTAAGACTCTGTCTGGTACTTTTAATGCCCCTAGTGACTTATACAAAGTAAGAAACATAATAGATGCTCAATAAATATTTTCAGATATATTGTTATTTGTTGGCAAATTTTAATAGAACACCTCTAGTGAGGTTTGTTCCTTGGCATAGATGCTGGCATATCCCACTTTGAGTCTCCATTAACATCAGTGGCTTAGACTCAAAGATCACAAACACTTCTGCTCCCTTTTAGTACTTACTCTTGGTCTACCCACTGTGCACACACATCCTTTCTGGATGATGGACTAGTTGCAAGGGGCAACACGAGGGCTACCAAAGCACCAGAAAGTCTGATATTCCTGCAAAGAGGCCTTGAAGCTTCAGACCAAGGGGGCTTCTCTCCCATCCTCTCATAGTGACTTCAGTTACAACTTAGTTTTTCCAATTTTTGCATCAGAAGCATCCCAGCAATACAAATATCAGGACTACAGTCCATCAGCCTTCTACCCTGCCCCTTCTTGAATTTCTCCATGTTGGCTTCTTACCTGTTAGTTCTTCCAAATCCAAGACAAGGCAGACAATGTCTCACAGCTGGCATGATAGCCCATGTAAATATAGGGCAAAGAGAGCTGGTACTGAGCTTTCTTTTAAATGTTTCATGACAAAGATTCTGTCTTAATTTACTTCTAGACAAGAATAAAAGCCACGTCTCCTGAAAAGCGCTCTCTCTAGAGCTTTTAAATGTGTCTGCATAACACTGTCATCACAGAGTGTTCGCTCAGCTCGCTTCTTCAGCAGGGCCCTAGCATTCTCGGGTACTGATATTCTGCTTGCCATTCCAGCACCTTGGGTCAACAACTGAAGTCCTATTTCCACCAGTGGGATTTACAAAGCTGAAAAGAGCCACCAAAAGCACAAAGTCTCGGTTATCTCAACCAGGGAGAAGAGAATTTCTTCTGCAACCCTTGCAAAACAGCTCTGCTTATTGAGAAAACAGAGTAGAAGGAGAAGTTTAAGAAAATAAGAACACTTCAACCTTTCCTATACAAGAGAAGCAACATGGAAGAGCCATGGGTAGCTTCTAACATGACAAGATGACCAGGAAATGCAGGAAATGCCTTTAGAAGACATTTCAGGGCAAAATTCAGGGAGACTATTTAGGTGTCAAGATTGCAGAGGTACCTAGAGTCAGACTTGCTTTTCTAGCAGGGGGCTTGAGGATGTTTGCCACTGGGCAATGAGGGCCACTCCCTACTGCACCCTTCACTCAGATTTTCTGCCCCGTTAACAGGGTTCTAATTATCTCATAACTTACTTTTCAAAGACATCTTAAATTTTCTAGGCTAGGAGCCAGGGCTAAAGAAGAGCCTACAAACGAAATGCTACAGATGCCTTTCCCTCTGTTTACATCTGTGGGCCCTGACTTACCAAAATAACATTTTGGCAAATGGATCTCTTCTTACTGATATTTAGAATGTCACAGAGATAGAGACAGTTTTGGTCTCCAAAGAAAGGCCCAGATGTTTCGTGTCGCGAGACATTAACAATATTCCCTGGGCAGCTCAGTGCTGGTACGATCACAAATCATCTTGGCTTCCTCCCTAGAAAAGAATGTGATTCCAGTTCTTCATCCATTTATCTTCATTATAATGATACCAAGGGTGAAGTTCAGACACTAACATTGCTTTCATGCCAGCTCTGGAAGCAGATAAGTCCATTTCCTTGTATAGAGTTGTTAAGCTTTTTCTAGAAGGAATTTCAAATTCCTCATCTCAAAGTTTATGTTTCTCTGGCAAACTAACCCTTGAGGCTTGCTTTGTTTTCACTTCACTTTTGGAGCTGAAGAAGACATTAACGTTACCTGCCTGGCTTCTATCTCTGTTTTTTGCTTGAAACACTTGCAGTTTTGAGTAAAATACCTCAAACCCAGGAATCTTATTACCTCAACTCCAGAGCACCCTCTGGAAGCCAGCACAGAAATGCCAGCCTGAAAAGGGCTCCAGAAACACCGCCAAACAGCCAGTTACCTTTTTCCTCCTCTGGCCGCTGTTGGTGATTTTGTCTGGGGTAACGCCCAGGTCAGCCAGCACTTTGGCGATTCCTCTGGCATCCACTCCACAGTTGGGAGCCACGTTGGTCTCACATCGACGGTGAACATTCATTTTGCAGACTGTAAGGAGACACGGAGAAAAGACAGATAAGTATTCATGGCCTAAGATGTTACTTCTTTCCTTTGAGATTGTATTATATGTTCATGAAGTATTACACGTTCATTTAAGATATAATTTGGAAAATATAGAAAAAATATATATATATATAAATCTTACATCATACAGAACCAAAATCATTCATTAAACTACCTTGCAGAGATAGCCACTGTTTCTAGTACTTCCTTCCAGCCATCCTTTCTATGTATATTAAATATGGATAAGTAAGTAAATCTCACATTTATATTTCTTTCCAGGGAGTGGACACTGACTCTAGAAGAACTTAATTCCTTTCTCTGAAAAAAGCTAATTTGAATTCTGGACCCAAATAGGTCATGTGTATACAGTCTACTCCATTACTTGATTAAAATGTTGGAACATTACTGAGAGAAGAATAACCAGTGGTTGGACTTCTAAGGCCCCTTTCAAATCTACAGTCTGAATTCAATGAATTCCTTTGTGTTTCCCTCTTAACTTAGTTGTCCTTGGTGTAGGACATCAAAGGTGAAAATAACCTGCTCATTTTCAGTCTGGCACTTAAGGAGCTTAGAAGTCAGCAGCACTCCATTCTAACAAGCAAAATGCTGAACGAACTACAAAATCAACAGCTCTTCCGAGATCCACCAAGTGAAGTGAAGTCCTAGAGCAAACTGAAACTGCTGCTCCCAAAATTAGACAGCCAGCCAGGCGAATACAGAGAATCACAACTTACTGAAGCAGAAATCTCTGTAAGAACAATGCTGGGGTAGAAAAACTGTAACTGTAACCGACAAACGGCGGGCTCAGAGCAGACAAACCTGAGAGTCAAAAACTCTAAGGGGGACCCAGTCATTGAGTTGATAGACCTTTGTATGTTCAGTTGAGAGTTGTGCTCTTTAGGAGCTCAACTAGATTCTCATAGTAAATATGGAGAAAATCTCATGATTTCGGTGTGGGGTTGGGGGTGGGGAACATGGGGAGAGAGCTATTTTTTTAAATAGGCCAGAGCACTCTGCTCTTCTTAACGAGGATTTCTCTTAGGAGAAACTATTTTATCAGAGCTTAAACGATTGAGGTTTTATCAGACCCTGACTGATCTGGGGGGAAGGAAATCCCCAACTCCAGCCCACTCTAGCCATCCTGTTCTGTCTAAGGCCAGGGGAGGACTGAACAGCACTTGTGAGGTTCACAGTTCAAAGGCACAAATTCATGAAAAGACCTAATCACAGGTCTATATAATACTTTCCCTCCCTCCACACCTCACTCACATTACTCACAGCCTATTTACTGGCAGTTCCTTTTACCCAATACATAATGTCTGGCAAGCAAAATTGTAAGGCATCCTAAAAGGCAAAACAAACAAACAAAAACAACAACAACAAAGCCCAGTTTGAAGTGACAAGGCAAACATCAGAACTAGACTCAGATATAGCAGGGACACAGGAATTATCAGACTGGGAATTTAAAACAACTGTGATTAATATGCTAAGGGTTCTAATGGATAATGTCCACAGCATGTGAGAACAAATGGGTAATATAAGCAGAGAGACAGAAACGCCAAGAAAGAATCAGAAGAACTGCTAGAGATCAAAAACACTAAGAGAATGAAGAAAGCTTCTGACGGGCTTGTTAGGAGTTTAGACATGGCTGAAGAAACAATATCCGAGCTTCAGGATATACCTATAGCAGCTTCAAAAATGAAAAAATAAAGAGAACAAAGACTGGAAAAAATATCCAACGATTGGGTGAAACTACAAAAAGTGTAACATATGCATAAAGAGACTACCACTACAAGGAGAAAGAGAAAGGAACAGAACAAAATATTAATATTTGATACAATGAGGACAGAATTTCCCAGAATTAACGTCAGACACCAAACCAAACCACAGCTCCAGGAAGCTTGAAGAACGTCACACAGGATAAATGCCACAAACAAACAAACAAAAAACAAAACAAAAAAACTATACCTAGGCATATAATTTCTAAACTACAGAAAATCAGTGATTTAAAAAATGCTGAAAGACGTCAAAGGAAAAAAAAAAAAAGTCTTACCTATAAAGGAGAAAAAATAAGAATTACTTCCAACTTCTCCTCAGAAACCATGCTAGCAGGAAGAGAATGAAGTTAAACATTCAAAATGTTGAGATAAAAACCCCACCGATCTAGAATCCTCTACCCTGCAATATTATCCTTCAAAAGTGAAGGAGAACTTAAAACTTCCTCAGACAAACAAAAATTGAAGGAATTTATGGGCAGTGATCTGCCTTGTAAATGTTAAAAGTAGTTCTTCAGAGAGAAGACAAATGATACAGCTCAGAAAGTTGGATCTACAACAGAAAGAGCAGGTAAAGAAAGGTGAAGAAATAAGTGGAGGTAAAATAAAAACTTTTATTTTTATTCTTAATTAATTTAACAGCTAATAGTTTGCCCAAAATCATAATATTAACAATGTGCTGATTATGTGTAATTATAGTGTTTACATATATGCTAGGTATGCTTATGTGTAAGTGAAATAAATTATAGTAATGAGACAAGGATGGCAGGGAGGAATTAGGATAATTTTGTTATTATAAGGTACTTGTGCTGTCATGAAGCAGCACAATATTATTTGAAAGTAGATTTGGATTAGTCATAAATGCATACTGCAAACTCTACAGCAAGCACTAAAAAAAGTAAAAAAAAAAAAAGCATAATTGATATGCTAAGAAAGGAGAGGAACAGAATAGGATCATATTAAATGCTCAATTAAAACCACAAAAGGCAGCAAATGAGTGGAAGACAAACATAGAAACAAAGAACAAGGGCAACAAATAGAAAACAGTACCAAGTATAGTAGATATTAACACAACAACATCAATAATCAATAATCATTGACCTCAAATATCAATGGTCTAAATATACCAATTAAAAGACAAATTGTTAGAGTGGATCAAAAAAACCCAAGACACAACTAACTGTATGTTGTTCACAAGAAACCCACCTTAAAGACACATACAGACTAAAAGGAAAGACATAGAGTAAGATATACCATGCTAACACTAATCCCAAAAAAGCAGAAATAGCAAAATTAATTTGAGACCCAGCAGACTTCGGAGCAAGGAAAGTTATTAGGGATAAAAAGGTCAATTCTCAAAAAAGATGTAATTTTTAACGTGTATGTACTTAAAAACAGAGCATCAAAATAAGTGAGGCAATAATTGATGGAACTACAAGGAGAAACAGATGCTGCTGCTACTATAGTTGGAGACTGCAACACTCCTTTATTCAAAAATAAACAGATCTAGCAGGCAGCAAATCAGAACATAGTTGAATCAACAGCAACATTAATCAACTGAATATAACTGACATCTATCAACAACTTCATTCAGTGACAGAATACACATTCTTCTAAAGACATGAAGCAATCATCAAGAAAGACCACATTTTGGGCCATAAGACACACCTTAACAAATTTAAAAGAATGGAAATCATACAATGTCGGCTTTCAGACCACAATGGAATTAACCTGGAAATCAATAACAGAAAGATAGTTCAAAAATTCCAAAATACTTGGAGATTAAACACATTGCTAAACAGCATATGACTGAGAAAAGAAATCTAAAGATAAATTTTAAAATATTTTGAATTAATTAAAATACAACTTATCGGCCGGGCATGGAGGCTCATGCCTGTAATCCCAGCACTCTGGGAGGCCAAGGCAGTCAGATCACTTTAGGTCAGGAGTTTGAGACCAGCCTGGCCAACATGGCAAAACCCCATCTCTACTAAAAATACAAAAATGAGCCAGGTGTGGTGGTGCATGCCTGCAATCCCAGCTATTTGGGAGGCTGAGGCAGGAGAATTGCTTGAACTCGGGAGGTAGAGGTTATACTGAGTCAAGATTGTACCACTGCACTTCAGCCTGGGTGACAGAGTGACACTCTGTCTCAAAAAAATAAATAAATAAAATAAAAATAAGGAAATAAAATAAAATACAACTTATCAAAATTAGTGGGATATAGCAAAAGCAGTGCTTCAAGGGAAGTACTTCAAAGGAAGTTTGAATGCATACATTAGGAAAAATATTCTAAAAATCAATAATCTAAGCCTCTCTCTTAGCAAACTAGAAAAAGGAGACCAAAGTAGCTTACTTAAATCCAAAGTAAGCAGGAGAAAAGAAATAACAAGAATTAGAGCAAAAATCAATTGAATTAAAAACATAAAATCAATAGAGAAAAATCAACAACAAAAAGCTGGTTCTTTGAAAAGAACGATAGACTCAATAAGCCTCTAGTAATGCTAGTGAGAAAGAGAGAGAGAGAGAGAGAAGACACAAAGTATTAATATCAGAAATGAAAGAGAGGACATCATTATGGACCCCATGGGCATTAAAAGAATAAAGGAGTATTATAAAGAATATTATGCCTACACATTTGATAATCCACACAAAATGAGACTAATTCCTTAAAATACACAATCTGCCAAAACTTACACATGAAGACATACACAATAAATAGGCTTATCTTGTAAAGCAATAGAATCAATCATTAATAACCTTTCAAAACAGAAAGTACTAGGCCCAAATGATGAATTCTACCAAACACTTAAGGAAGAAATTATATCAATTCTCTATAATCTCTTCTAGAAGAAAGAAACAGAGGTAATATATCCTAACTCATTTTATGAGGCCACCATTACCATAATATCAAAGCAAAGATATTATTTTAAAAACTACAGACCAATAGCTTTTATGAATATGAATGCAAAATCTTCAACAACAATCAGCAAATTGAATCCAACAATTTATAAAGAGAATTATACATCATGACCAAGTAGGATTTATCCCAGGCAAGCAAGGCTGGTTCAACATCTGAAAAATCAACTAATGTAATCAATTGTGTCAATAGACTAAAGAAAGAAAAAAATCAAATAGTTCTAACAATAGATGTAGACAAAGCATTTGACAAAATCCAAATTTATTTATGATAAAATATCTCAGCAACCAAGGAATAGAAGGAGATTTCCTCAACTTAATGAACATCAACAAAACCCCTATAGCCAATATCATACTAAGATCAGGAACACAAAAAGGATGTTCCATCTCACCACTCCTTTTCAACCCTATACTGGAAGTTCTAACTAATGCAATAAGACAAGAAAAAGAAATAAAAAGTATACTGATTGGAAAGGAAGAAATAAAACTATAAAACTATCTTTGTTTGTCAATGATATGACTGTCTATGTAGAAAATCCAAAAGAATCAACAAAAAATTCCTGGAACCAATAATGATTATAGCCAGATTGAAGAATACAAAGTTAATATACAAAAGTCAATTGTTTTCCTATACACCAGCAATGAACAAATGGAATTTAAAAATAAAAAAAAAACATCTATGTTATCATTCCCCCAAATGAAATATTTACATATAAATCTAACAAAATATGTATAAGATCTATATGAGTAGAACTACAAAACCCTTGTGAAAGAAATGAAGAACTAAATACATATAAAGATACACCATATTCATGGATAGAAAGACTCAGTATTTGTCAAGATGTCTTTCCAAACTCGATCTATATATTCAAAGCAACCTTAATCAAAATCCCAGCAAGTTATTTATGGATATCGACAAACTCATTCTAAAGTTTACATGGAGAGGCAAAAGACCAAGGCAAAAGACTAACACAATATTGAAGAAAAAGAACAAAGTCAGAAGACTGACACTACCCAATTTCAAGACTTACTATAAAGCTGAAGTAATCAAGACAATGTGGAATTGGCAAAACATCAATGGAACAGACAAATAGATCAAAGCAACAGAACAGAGAGCCCAGAGCAGACCCGCGCAAACACAGCCAACTGATCTTTGACAAAGGAGCAAAGGCAATAAAATGGAGCAAAGATAGTTTTCAACAAATGGTGCTAGAAAAACTAGACATGCAAAACAGTGAATCTAGACACAAACCTTACAATCTTCACAAAAATGAATCCAAAATTGACTGTAGACCTAAATGCAAAAGGTAAAACTATGAAAGTCCTTGAAGATAATATAGAAGAAAATATAGGTAACCTTGGCTACAGAGATAACTTTCTTGATGCAACACCATGATGAATGGACATGATCCATGAAAGAAATAACTGATAAGCTGAACTTCATTAAAACAAAAAACTTTTGCTCTGTCCCCCACCTCCCCAAACCAAACCAAACAAACAAAACAAAACCAAACACTGCCAATAGAATAAGAAAAGTAACAGACTGGGAGAAAATATTTACAAAAGACATATATGATAATATATTCCTATAATATCCAATATAGGCAACAAACTCTTAAACTCAACAATAACAAAATGAATAACCCAATGGGCAAAAAGACTTGAGCATGCACCTCGCCAAAGAAGATATTCAGATGGTAAATAAGCATACGAGAAGATGCTCTACATCACGTGTCTTAGGAAATTACAAATTAAAACAATAAGATACCACTACACATCTATTAAAATAGCCAAAATACAAAACACTGATAACACCCAATGCTATTTAGGATATGAAGCAACAGGAACTTTTTATTCATTGCTGGTGGGAATGCACAGTGGTCTAGCCACTCTGGGAGACAGTTTGGCAGTTTCTTACAAAACTAAATATATCATTACCATAAGATCCAGCAATTATATTACTGATATTTAACCAAATGAGGTGAAGAGTTATGCTCATATAAAAACCTGCACATGGATGTTTATAGCAGTTGTATTCATAATTGCCAAAACTTGAAAGCAAGCAAAATGTCCTTCAGTAGGTGAACGGATAAACTGTGGTATATCCAGACACTGAAATGTTATCCAGCCTTAAAAAGAACTGTTATCAACTGTGAAAAGACATAGCAGAACATTAAATGCATATTGCTAAGTGAAAGATGCCAATCTGAAAAGGCTACCCACTGTATCATTCCAACTTTACGACATTCTGGAAAAGGTAAAACTATGAAAATGGTAAAAAGATTAGTGGTTACCAGGGGTTAGGAGAGAGGGAGGGATGAAGAAGCAGAGCATAGAGGATTTTTAGGGTAGTAAAACTATTCTGTAAGATACTATAATGGTAGATTCATGTCATTATACACTTGTATAACGTATAACAAAATAATGGAATGTACACCACCAAGGATGAGCCCTAACGTAAACTATGAACTTTGGTGATGATGTGTCAATGAAGGTTCGTTTACTGTTCACAAATATACCTCTCTGTTGCAGAATGCTGATGGTGAGGGAGGCTGTGCATGTGTGGAAGCAGAAGGTATGTGGAAAATCTTTATACCTTTGACCTATTTTGTGGTGAACCTAAAACTACTCTACTTTACTTTTTAGTAAAGTCTACTAAAAATTTTTTAAAAACCAAAACTGTTCCTGCAGTGAAACCAGGCAGGATGAGCCGTCAGACCTCTGTAACACTCTACATAACCCAGTCAGTGGTCTGGAGAGAGCCCCCCAACCCAGCCTGGAGAGTTCAACTGAGCTACTGAACCCAAGATGCTCACTGGGCTAAAGGTGGGGGTGGGGTGAGGTGGTGGCAGGGTGGCTTTCTCAGAGCAAAACAAACAAGAAAACTCCACCGCAGCCAGGCCATGGCACCGTCTTGACTAATGGAGTTATCACTAATAACTGATCCACGGGCTGATCAGAGACCAGGCAACAGCACTGTGCCTGGAATTCGGTCCCCACTACCCTGCCCCATTGCATCAGCTGCCCTTTGAGGCTCATTCACCTCACCTGCTCCGCCCACCAAACCCATGAAAGCTGTCTTCTGCCTCTTTGTGAGGTGACAGAGAGGAGAAAAAAAGAGCCAAATTGAGAATTTCTTGACAAGGGCAGCTAACTTGTCTACATAACTTGACCACTAGCGCCCTCTGGTGTTAAAATGCCAGACCTGTCTGTCCTGACAAAACAACTTGGGCTGGCAGGTCGGCAAAGGAGTTATCTTTTTTGGTTTTGGGTTTGAGGACTTTGCCTTTTATTTTTTAAAAGTCTGCTATTTCCCCTGAGCTATGCAGTCATCTGAACATGTAAAAAAAAAATCTCAATCACACATCAGTTAGCATGCACGATGTGAGATAGTGACTTTGAAAGTGCTTTGAAAAGTCTGGAAATGCGAGGGCAAAGGTGGTGAGGAAGGGGAGCTCTGGATACTTCGGGCAGCCACAACGGGAGCATGATGGGCTCCTGGAGGCTGCAAGTGTCACTGGGAGGCCACAGACCAGCAAAGGGCAGTGGGCGTCCCTGCTGGAACCAAAAGAAACCTGAGAGGCATTCTCATTAATGTGGCCAAATGAACCCCCCACCCCTGACAACACTACTGGGGAGCACCAAGGCCAAAGGCCGTGAGTCCTGGCTGCCAATCCACTCCCAGCCCTAGGCTGCCCTTTAAGGCTTCTCTTTCCAGAATGCCTCTTAGTGCTCATTTTCACTGGTTTCATTAGGATGAAGTTGTACCAGGAAGAAATAGATCTGCTTTGCCAGGGGCTTTTAGGAAAAGAGAAGCGCCCTTCTACTACTACCCAGCTATTCACCACACATTTGTTGAGGACCTACTATGTGCTGGGTGGTGCAGCAGCAGCAATGCTTTCTGGGGACATGCTGGGGTTCAGGCATTCTGGCTTTCACCTTCTATTACACAACCTACCATCCTTTGGAGAGACTTGGTTTCCATGTTTCCACCCTTTTTACAGCTGAGATTGAAGCAAAAGGCTGGCCAGGCTCCTGGGAATTCCTCCAAAGCAAGCAGACAACCTTCTGGGAACGGTGACAAAGCCACGCCTATGGAGGGGCCCAGGTCCATGTATGCTGCAGGAATTTCTTTATGTTGGGGTAATTTGGCCCTTGAGGGTGAGCCAGGGCAATGGTTTGATTTCATAACAGGTTCCAGCCACACTCAGAGACAGAGAGCAAATATTTGCAAATGGGAAATCATGTGCTTGTACAATGGAAGTTGGCAGGGGTGTGAGAGCGAACAACCGCAAAGTCCCAGGCAGAAGAGGAGAAAGGAGGTAAGAGGGATGGCCCCCTGGGGTCATGCTGGGCCAAATGTCATCACCAGAAAGAGATTTCGGAGTCCTGATCACACCAGAACCGTGACTCAGAGCTTTCCTGGGACCACAATCGGCCGCTTGTCTGCTACCCAGCATTCCTCAGATCGGAGCTCAGACTGAATCGTCAGCCAATCTGCCACGTGTGCAGGAGACATTCTCATGGTCCCCAGGCATTGTGGATGCTACTGCAAAGGATTCTGAGTCAACCAAAGCACTCCTGTGGCATTCCTTCTCCCTGCCCCCCTTTCCAGGCCCTCTCTTGCCTGTAAATTGCTCACACTTATTTCTGACTCATTGCCTGAATTATGGCCTATTATTTAACTTACTATATTCAATGACCAAGTACAGTGCAAGTTTCTAGAGAACTAAAGTAATGTTTTATCTCCAGGTTCGCCACGACACCCTGCACAAATCAGGACACCACGCTTTTCAGTTATTCTAACTCTACGGAAAGTAGTAGTACTACAGTGGCATAAATGACACCTCTCAGACCAGACCCAACAGATAACAAGGAACTAGAATCCCGAGCTCACTATGCAAGCCACACAAATTAAATGTCAATGAAAAGGAAGGTAAAGCAGTCCATTAACATGGCTTGACTTTAAAGCAGACAACAAGTAAAAGTGCCCTTATGTAATTCCCTGCTTGTATAATTCAACTACAAAAAGACAAGGGCTTAAAGTGACTGTTCAACTTCTAGGGGCCTTTCTTTCATAATTATCCACACTTATGCATAAAGAGGCATGTATGAGGATGTCTGCATATATTAAAATAGCAACGACACAGAAACCAGTAAACATCCATCAAGAGGGCAACATTTTAAATAATCTATGGAATATCTAAAATGTAGACTCTTAGGCAGTCATTACGAGTAAAGTAGACGTCTGTGCACTGCCTTGGAAATACTCCAAGACATACTGTAGAAAAGCAAATTATATAACTATGCACGGGGGGTTGAATTAACAAATATTTATTGGGTGTCAGTGTGCAGGCAATGTTCTAGATGCTGGGTAAACAGAAAACAAAACAGACAAAAAAAACATCTCTGTCCTCATGGACCCTGTATTTGGATTAGGAGAGATAGAAATGAACATGATAAGGTCTGGCACGGTGGCTCATGCCTGTAATCCCAGCACTTTGGAAGGCCAAGGTAGGTGGATCACTTGAGGTTGTGAGCTCAGGACCACCCTGGCCAACATGATGAAACCCCATCTCTACTAAAAATGTAAAAATTAGCTGGGCATGGTGGCGGGGGGCCTGTAATGCCAGCTACTTGGGAGGCTGGGGCAGGAAGATTGCTTGAACCCAGGAGGCAGAGGTTGCAGTGAGCTGAGATCACACCACTGCACTCCAGCCTGAGTGACAAAGTGAGACTCTGTCTCACAAAAAAAAAGAAAGAGAGAGAAAGAGAGAGAAAGGAAGAAAGAAAGAGAAAGAAAGAGAAAGAAAAAGAAAGAAAAGAGAAAGAAAGGAAGAAAGAAACAGAGAAAGAAAGGAAGAAGGAAAGAAAGAAACAGAGAGAGAAAGAAAAAAAGGAAGAAAGAAAGAGAAAGGAAGGAAGGAAGGAAGAAAAAAAAGAGAAAGAAATTAACATTATATAAGTAATTTAGACTGGGTGCAGTGGCTCACGCCTGTAATTCCAGCACTTTGGAAGGCTGAGGTGGGCAGATCACTTGAGGTCAGGAGTTTGAGACCAGCCTGGCCAACATGGTGAAACTCCGTCTCTACTAAAAATACAAAAATTAGCCTGGTGTGGTGGCTCACACCTATAATCCCAGCTACTCGGGAGGCTGAGGAAGGAGAATCGCTTAAACCTGGGAGGTGAAAGTTGCAGTGAGCTGAGAGCCGAGATCACAGCACTGCACTCCAGCCTGGGCAACAGAGCGAGACCCTGTCTCAAAAAAAAAAAAAAAAAAAAAAAATTTAGAATATTAGAAGATAAGTGCTATGTTAGAAAAAAAAATCAGAGGAAGTAAGAGATGAGAGATGAGAGCTTGAGAGCTACCCAGTGGTCAGGGTAGACCCCACAGACAAGATGATTGCATTTGTGAGGAGATGAAGGGGATGTGGATGGGGAGGTGCAGGTGTGCCAGGCAGCCCCTAAGCTGCCTCCTGATTGCCCCTGCCTCCTGGTGTTCATGCCTTTATGTAACTCCCTCTCTTGGAGAGGATTGGACATAGTGATTCTCTTCTAATGAACGGAAAACATCAAAAGTGACGAGAAGTCCCATTGGCTTGTGTCTAGGGCATCTTCTCTCACTTTCTTGTCTCCATGTGGAGAGGCCATATGGCAGAGAACTGATGTCTCCGGTCAATGGCCATGTGGGCGAGCTTCTTGCAGTTGGGTTTTCAGATGAGACAACAGCCCCAGCTCTCAGCTTGACTGAAACCTCATGAAGAGTCAGATGCACCCAGCTAAGCTCCATCCGGATTTCTGACCAGAGGAAACTCTGAGAAAATAAGCATTGGTTGTTTTACACCACTACGTCCCGGGATCATTTGTTATGTAGCAATAGATTCTAACACAGTGTGTGTGAGTATCCAGGCAGCAAAGATACACAAAAAGCCTGAGAGGACCCATAGCACATTTTTAGAAGTCTGAGGATGAAAGTGGAAAGAGAATACAAAGAAAGCCTTTAATATATTTAATATATATCTAACTTCAGTCTCGCTTGGATCTTTGACAGTAAGAACAGTGAGAATGTATTTATGTATTGTGCTCCTTATAATTCTAAAAATAAAAGTTGAAGTTACGACAAGGGGCCTAGCTGTTAAAAATAGTAAAGGACTGACATTTTCAGAAATGTTGAAAATTAAAAATTATTCTTCATGTTTTTAGTGTTTTTAAGTATCTAAAATACTTTTTTTTTTAAAACAAGGAAAGGAAGGAAGGAGGGAGACAGGCAGGCCTTTCTTTTATCTTTATGGCTCTGCACAGTCACCCCAAGGTATGTGGCTAACATCACTCCATTTTTATTATTTTTATTACTGTCCTCAGCAGGGCAGAGGGCAGTTGAGGTTAAAAGCCAAGGGTACCAAGCTAGGCTGACCTGCTTGCAATCCCCCAGTTAGGCAGTACCCAAACCAGGACAGCTCCTCCAAATCCTAGCCTGTGATCTCTTCAGGCCACCACTCCTGTTTACTACTTACTGGAGAGGAGGGGACACCCTGTCCCCTTGGCCCCTGAAAACAGCCGCAGATCAGAGCAGTTATTAAGATGTGTGTCGGAGAGAGGCAGGAGCGAGGAAGAAGATTCTTTAGGAATCTCCAGGCCAGGCCTTCGTGGAGTATACCTTCCTTCCTGTGCCTCGTCCCCTGTCCTGGAGGACTGCAGGTGCAGAGCATTCACCCCAGATGGGGATGAGAAAAGCAGGGCTTCCGCTCCACAGGCCCCCGCAGGCCCGACTGCAGGCTCCGTCAGGAGGTCTGGCTTTCCTGTGAAGTTGCCCCTTGGTGCCGGATGACTTCAGAGCAGCTGTGCTGAGACATGAGTGTGGGGGATGGGACGGGGGCAGGTGAGAACTGGATCTTCTCTAGAGAAGGAAACTGCAATCAAAGGATATTGGGCGTCTCTGCCTCCAGGGGGCACTGACTCCATGCGTCAGTGGGAAAATAAAACACAGGTGGAAAAGGGCCCCAGAGAGGCCCACGGTGCCAGTGAACCTGAGACTGGAGAAAGCAGCACCATTCCAACCAAGTGCAGAATGAAAAGGCTCCAAACGCCCGAGACTAGTGATGCTGCTCCTGGAACCTGGGAAGTTCATTTCTGGACTGTTTAATAATGGTTGAAGGGCTCAGACAGACCCATGAATGAGTGTGGAGAGACTCAGACACGGCAGGCATTTGAGTCACAAAATGCAAGAAAGAAATGAACTATTTTGCCTGTTCACTTTGTGCCAGTGATTTTCTGCCCTCGGTTAAGGATCTCAGTTACCCAGTGATCGTGTGAGCATCCTTCAAGGGTCTGGCCCCTCTGTGATTGTAGGCAGGAAAAGGACAGCCCCAAGGGTTGAGTGCACCCACAGGTCCTGGTTGTATGCCCTGTGTGCACCCATTCTCTCCAGTCTTCTATTTCCTTGTCAGCAAAAGCAGACATAATTATGTTCCCTCTACCTGGCTGACAAAGGGACAGTCCCCGGAAGGGTATACACACAATGCTTGAACCTGTGTAGCTCAGACCATTTTAGACCGGAGAAAGAGTGACTAGGACGGTATCACGGATCCTTCCTCATAGACTCAGGCTCTGAAGAAATCTGGTTTGCTGAAAATACTGGAATCTATTTCTGGGAATGGGAACGGGAATGGCAAAAATGCTGAATCCACAGGGCAGCAGGCCAAATAGATGATTTCCAGCCAGGACCAGGGGACCAGGGCTCCAGCCCAGGAGGCCCTGCTAGCATGGTCCAGCAAGAGAGAAAGCCTGGCTGAGTGTTCCTCAGCAGGAGAGGGTGGCATAGAGTACCTACCAGAGTCAGGAACGGAGCCAGGCTGCCTGGGCGCAAGAGCCAGCTTCGTAGGGACTTGCTTAGGGATGCTTGCAGGTCACTAAGTCTTGATTTATTTTTCTTAGTAATCATAGTAGCACAACCAGGCTTAGACCTGGGCACAAGCAGCCCCTGCCTTGGGCCCATGCTGGCCTCTTCTGGCCATGACCCCTCTCCACAGGGTAAGGAGTCTACAGGGCCAAGAAGACTTAAGGTGGAGGAAGGATCTAAAGAGGTAAGTGGAAGCAGGTGATTTTCCAGGGCCATCCAACTACTCTGTATGATACTATCATGGTAGATACCGAGCACTGTCCATTCGTCCAAACCCACAGAATGCCCAACACCATGAGTGAATCCCAAGGTGAAACACAGACTGTGAGTGACAATGATGTCTGCAGTGCAGGTTCCGTGGCTGCTCTGCTGGGGATGCTGGTGGTGGGAGGCTGTGTGTGCTGGGGGACACATAATACGGGGAATCTCTGTACTTTCTGCTCAATTTTGCTGTGAACCTAAAAATGCTCTTAAAAAAAATAAAGTCTCTTAATTAAAGAGAGAGAAAGACAAAGAGGGAGGGAGAGGGAGAAGGAGAGGGTCACAGGAGAACAGCAGCAATGGTAAAAAAAAAAAAAAAAAAAAAAAAAGGCCAAGTAATAACATCAGAGCTGCAGGAGAGTAAAAGTCTGTACACTTTGGCTGGGGAGCTTGAGGTCTGAGTCTTTGTCTTCCAGCCCTTATGTGGCCTGAGTCCCTTCGGGTTCCTCGGCTCCCATGGACAGACACCCTTGCTCCAGGCATCCTAATTCTGCCCCTTCTTCCCTTGAGCAGGGGCAAGAGCATTTCCTGCCCAATGACAGCTGAATACACTGTCCCTGCCCCTCCTTCTTCCAGGGTCATCGGGGACCCACAGCCCTAACAGTGACGTCTGGGTGTCTGGGCTGCTTTCTTAAAATATCAATATTTATGATGATGGTATCTTCATTTAGGTTCCCTAGATAGATCAATAATTAATATATTTACAACAAAACCAGACATCAGCTCATCAGGGTTCCCTCCAAAGCAGGCCCTGCTTCCCAGCAACCACACTCATCTTTCCAAAAGCACATCGCTCCTCTGCTAGACACTCGAGATTCCTGCCCCCTCCCTTCTTCCTCTTCTGCTCTCTTCATCTCACCTAAAGGATTACAGGCAGGCCCCGTTTTGTTCAGGGTCACACGCTAGAAACAATATTCCAACAGGGAAGTGGAATGGCTCCGCCCCTGCCTCCAGGGGTGCTGGGAAGCTCACAGGATGCTGGGTGTGTCCACAGTCAGCACCTCCTCATGTCCAGTGGCTGGACTGTGTTCTGTCCCCACAATTGCTATTTCCAGCCCTCACCACCCTCTTCGTGCCTCTCACACCCCCACTTCTCCCTCCTACTTCAAAAAAGACTTCCTATTTCAGAAAATAAGGGGAATCTCCTTGCAATGCCCTCAACAGATTCAAAACTTAAATGATGACTTTGTCCACTCACCTCTTCCTGGATTTCTATCCCTGACACCCAAGATGCATCTGCGCCCATGCCTGGTGGCCAGGCTTGCCCTCCATCTGGGGAAGGCGGTGTCCATCATTCTCCCCAAGGCCCGTCCCCATTCCCCTCCCCTTCCCTGCTGTATCAACCGTCAGTCCCCTCTCCCTCCTGCCTCATCCATCTCTCCTTTGCCACTGACTTTTTCCTGACTAAAACATTCTGTAAAAACATCTCCCTCTATTTTCACTTTAGCCTACAGCACTTGGGCTCCATCCCACTGTCCCACTAAGAGAGCTCCTACTCATGGTGTTATCTTTGACTTTTTTCTCTTCATACTCAATGTGCTTACCCTGGAGAATGACATTGACTTTATAGCTTTAATTGCTTAGATACTGACAAAACTCACATTTAAATGTTCAGTCTAGACCTATTCCCCAAGTGTCAGTGAGAATGTCCAACAGGTGGGCAGCTTCATGTCCATTTGCCACGGGCACCTCAAGTTAAGGTGTCCCCAACTCAGGCTCTATTTCTACCTCCAACCTTGTCCTCCCTCTTCTATCCGCAACTCAGTGAATGCTATCACTGCCCTCCCAGATGCTTCTGGTCACTACATTCAATAAATCACTCCTCCTTGATATTTTAAAGTCATTCTCCTCTTTATTCCCACTGCAGCCCTGATCTTATTTCCAATTCTCATAGTTTCTCATTGGGATCCCTTCAATGACCAATTTGTTATGTCCTAGGTTTATTTTCTTATACTTTACTTATTCTTCTAATGTTTCTACAATGGGAATTTATTAATAATACATTCCACACAAACAATAAAACACTATTTTAAAATAATATCCATGCAATATCCCTGCCTAGTAGTTCACAGTTGCCCAACTCTGCCAGCAGGCTGGACCGGCTTATAAAACTGGACATACTCCTCAGGCCACCAGAATACATTTCTACTTCCCTGTGTTATGTGCTGCTCCCTGTGCCACTTAGCATCATCATCTGAGTGCACTGTGTGAAGGTGGCACGGCAGGAAACAGGAAGGTACCCAGGATGCAAGAGTCAAGGTTCAAATCCTACTTCTGCTAATAAGTTGTGTGATGTGAGCAAGTTGCTTAGTCTCTGAGCCTCTGTTTCCTCACCAGGGCCATGGGGATAGAATCCCCTATGTCTCAAGCCAGTGACGAATCAGCAAGCTATTGTATGTGACAAGGTTCTAGCATGGCTCTTTCAGAGTAAGCACTGAGCCATGGACCATGCAAGAAAAGCCCCAATTCACAGCTGTCACTTTCTTCATGGCCTAACTCCAAAAATATTACTTTCCTTCTGCTCTGATGTATCTTTCCTTAAATTATTATGCTTTTGTAGACTCATCTTGTCTCCCCAGACTGTAAGTGATCTTAAGGCGTGGGGTTCGCCCTCCTCCTTCCTCGGTGTTTCCCTCCACCCAGTCCTGGATAGTCTCTGCCCAGAGACTGCCTGCCAAATGCACAGAGTTACTAATGCAGGATTAACAAAGGCTTGTGCTCAGTTCTTGGCCAAATCTGAAATTTACTTTCTAGGCTATGAGAACAGACAAGGGTGTTTTATAAAGCAGGGATGGGGGTAGGCAGCGGGGAAGGGGACATGCAGGGGCTGAGGGCGGGGCAGGGAGCAACTTACCTTTACACTGCAAACCCTGCCGCAAGAGGCCCCAGAGGAGGGACCCACAGTGATCGCAGAAGGTGGGGACCTTGTAGTTGTGGATACCGAACTTGTGGGGCATGTTGACACTGAACCGCTGGGAGCCCACCTGCAGGGATGGCAAGACACAGGGTCACGACCGAGCTCCTCCGTGTCCCAGAGGGCTTGTCATCAGAACTCTTGCAGAACTTCTTTCCGAGAGAGCATGTGTCATTGTAGGTGGCAAGCCCTAGCTTGGCTCTGAAAGCTGCCCTGAGGTGAAAAGAGCCCCATCCTGCCCCGGCCTTGGCTCCTGATGCTCTTAACTCATTGTTGGCTGCTCCATTTCACTGTGCAAGACCAGGCCTGCTCCCCAACATGGTCCCCTCCAGGACTTCAGGACTTCAAGCAATCACAGTACAGTGTCCTCAATGTGTACCTCAGGCCAGCTGCAGTGGATCATACCTATAATCCCAGCACTTTGGGAGGCTGAGGTAGGCAGACCACCTGAGGTCAGGAGTTCAAGATCAGCCTGGTCAACATGGTGAAACCCTGTTTCTACTAAAAAGACAAAAATTAGCCGGGTGTGGTGGTGCCGCCTGTAATCCCAGCTACTGGGAAGGCTGAGGCAGGAGAATTGCGTGAACCCAGGAGGCAGAGGTTGCAGTGAGCCAAGATCGTACCACTGCACTCCAACCTGGGTGACAGAGCAAGACTCTGTCTCAAAAAAAAAAAAAATTTGCACCTTCAATACTGCTGTGTGCCTGGAAGACCCACCGAGGCAAAAAGCCTCTAGGGAGCTCAATGGTGAACCCGGGATTCTGTGCAGCAGCGTGGAAACCCTGCACAATGTTGTGGAACACGGGATTCTGTGCAGCAGCGTGGAAACCCTGCACAATGTTGTGGAAACTATGGATCAGTTAGGACGGACAACAATTAGGAGGAAGATGGCTACTACAGCGTGGTGAACACTAAGAATGCTCAGGTCTCAGCGCTGACCACACACCAGGCACCATTATCTCAGCTAAACCTCACCACCACCCTACAGGGCAGAGGTCCATGATTGCCCCAACTTCACAGAAGAGGAAATAAAGGCACAGCAGGATCAAGAAAGATGCCTGTAAACTGACAAGAAACAAACACGGGCTTCCATCCCCATGAATCTGCATTCAGACCCCAGGCGTTTTAAGCACTATGCTGCCTCCTACTGATTATTTAAAAGGGGTAAAGAGATGGTGGCAAGACAGAAGGGGAAGGAAGAGGAACAGAAGTCTAGGTGTATGATCGGGGGCCTGGGTCTGCCATGACCCACTCATGAGTCTCAGGCAGGTTTACTGACTTCTCGGAGCCTTGGATTTCTCAGGTGGCAAATAAGGATGGCCCCCCACCCCATCCCACCCAGTGCCACAGGATGGCGGGGTCAATGAGACCACAGGGTTGGAAGAGGCTAGAAGCATAACACATTTCATGGAAGCAAGGGTCTGCTGGGCTACTTTTCTGGGTCATTTCTGCTCCTCCACAGTGCTACCCTCCATCTGTGTCTCTAGTGGAGCAGCTGCACCCCCAGCCCATCTCAGAATCGGCAGGAGACCATCACCCAAGACATCCATGGGCTGGGGATGTCTTGCTACCCCAGGGATTAGGAAGTGGCTGACATGTGGCAAAGCTGGGCCTCAGCTCCCTAGCTGACACATGAAGGAAAGGCCCCCATGGGGGACTAATGAGGGGGGACATGAGAGCTGGAAAGGGAGCTCGACTTGAATACAAGTGTGAAGATAAGTTCCCTAGCACCCAGTTCCAAGGAATGGCTGATCCTTCCATTGGGCCAAGATTTCACTGATCCCTACTGACGTGGATGGTCTACCACTTAGGGTCTTGCCTGGGAACAAGAATGTCAGCTCTACTGAAAACAACTGTACTCACCCATCCTTAGATGCGTAGCTTAGGTGTGCCTGTTTGTGAATGTAGACTTGTTGCCTCTGCCATGGTCTCTCTCACTGCTAAGGAAGTATGAGATCACTGTGCCCACTCTATTCCTACACAAACCCTGAAGGCATGGTGGCCCTATACTGAGAATACAATCTTGGTCTCTTAGGAATCACCTCATAGGGGTATGAATGACAGACTAAGGTGAAAAAGTGGGGAAGTTGTCCCAGGTGGCCAAGATATTCAGTGTGGGGGTGGAAAGAGCTACATGACCCTCAGCTGGGACCACTTAAAACTCTAAGGTATCAGAGAACAGAGGGAGGAGGATGAAGGAGCCCACACAAGAGCATGCCACAGCATCAGACCAACACAAAGACGGCATGCATGCAGGGGGACATGTCACACGTGTGCTTGCTGAGGAGGACACAGATACAATGGGGTGAGTAAGATTCACAGAGAGAACATGGAGAGGAAGAAAATGGCAGGAAGAATTGTGAGATTCAAGAAGAAAAAGGTGACACCAGTGGAGATAGAGCATTGTTTGGTTACCACACCTGGAAGTGCAGGCAGGGTGTGAGTCCACCACATGCTAAGACACACAGACATGAGACGGGGGTGGACCAGAGTGTTCATGGTGCAGAACACCCAAGAAGCCCATCACCAGAGCACCTTTTAATAGGAAGGAGGGCATTGAAAGCATGGTGTTTAGGGCTACACGTGTTTGTGGCGTGTATGATGTGTGTATGCACAGGCATCAGACTAAAGGTGGTTACACAAAAGAATGAACTCAAAGTTTTGTCCCTAACAGCTCAGTAACCTGGCAGAGGGCATGCCCATGACCCTGAGGGGCCAGATATGCTGACACTAAAGGAGACTGGCCTCGGGAAGCACAAGATGGTGGCGGGGAGAGCCAGGACTGGCAGTCAACTCTGCCAAGCTAAGAAACCCAGAGCCTCCCTCTCTCAGTCCCTGGCAATTTGTCCCTGGTGGTACATGCCAAGTTTGGGAACACACTTCACTGGAGACTTCTTCTCACTGCTCAATATGCCAGGAAAGACAGTCAGAAGAACTGGGTCGCAGATCAAGCTGGGTTCTGAACATTTCAAATCTCAATGCTTTAATGTGCATGGCATAGACTCCTATGGGACCTTTCCCTCCAAAAAGTGCAGATGAGCTTTAGAGTCCTGCAGAGTCAGAGACCTGCAGGTGATGAGACTGAGATCCTTGAGGGAACGATTAGTGTACTCCTCTTTGCTTCCATGGGACACAGCATAGCGCCTGTCACACAGGACATACCCAATAAATGCTCAATGGAATGTCCATAGGAAGGAAATAAGGCAGACAACAAGCAAGCCATCTCTTTCATTTCCCTGTGAAAACAACAATGATGTACTGGGGTCATGATCCTAGACCAGGAGTCAGGAGGCGCAGGCACTGGCTTGCAGTTTTAACCACAAGAGAGCCCCTGCAAACAACGTTGGTGCTCTGGGCTCAGACTACCCTTCACGGACATGGAAGGCTCAGTCTAAGCCTTGTCCTTTGCTGCTTTCCCGAGACAGTATGAAAGCAGAAGAAGAGAGAAGATGGGAAATGCCTGAAATGCCAGGATGCTATTTGACTGAATTATTAAGGAGCAGGCAGAAGGTCTCTGTAAGTCAGTCCCGTTGGAAGTCAAATTGTGGACCAGCTGATTATAAACCTACCCAGGGCCTTTCTCTCTAACCCCCAATTATAATAGCCTATGACTACACAGAATTTATTTCCCCTAGAATTAAGAGCATGCTTTTGAAATCAAGTGTTCTGATAATACCTACATCCACATTCACAACTGTCATCTTCCTCAAAAAGGTTTTTTAATCTATCAGTGGGACTATCATTCTCCTAATTGCTCAGTTAGGAGAACCTAGCTTCACTGTTGCATTTTCCTGCTTCCTTACCTCTACCAAACTAGGCAATCGGATGCTAGTTTCTAAGATGAAGAGACAACACATAGTGCAGTGGTCAAGGGCTCAGGCTTTAGAACAAACTGCCTGGGTTTGAATGTGGCTCTTAGCTGTGTGATTTGGGGCAGGTTAATTTTACTCTCTGTGCTTCTATTCTGTTGTAAAATGAAGATAATAACGTCTACCTCATTAAGCTTACTATGCGGTTAAATAATATATGTTAAAGTACTTCAATCAGGGCATGGTAAGTGCCCAGTGAATGTTGACTATTTTTATTGCTGTGGTTATTGCCACCTCCTAAGTATTCCTTGGGCTTGTTCATTTCACACCATTCCCCCATCAGCTCATTAAACATAAGGTTCCTGCTTGTGTTTCTATTACTGTTTATTACCTGTGAGGAGCTAGTGATACATCGGTTAGCCACTTTAGTTCTGATGAGATGATGAAATAAAAGAATTCATATTTTTCTTGTGGGCTTGAGCGCTGGGCTCACACCGTACTTGGCATAACATCCAAGGGGATAGAACTGACTTGGACCTGTGCTCATCCTGCGGATGGTGTCTCATACCGGAAGACTGCGGACAGCTCCCTTTGTTTTTTATCAACACAATGAAATGAAGGGTCTCAGGCAGAGAAGGTTTTCTTGGGAACCACAGAAGAGGCGGTGAAGGGAGAGGCTGGCAGTGAAGAAGCCCAGAATTTCTGTGTCACACTTACCTGGTCGGGGGTCTCCTGCTTCTTTAACCCAGCACACTTGGTGATGATGAGCTCATGGCACCGCTTGTGGACCACACAGGTGCAAACTGCAAATAGCAAAGACAGGAACACTGAGCGACACTCAGGGAAGGGAGTATCCCTCCCAGGATCTATTCAGGGCTTGGTGGAGGGACAAGGGGAGCCAGGCCCCTTCTGCCACTGAGTCTTAATTTAATACCCTCCTGAAAGTCTTTCATGCGGCTATTTCTAAACACTGTGCTATCAGAGCCATCAGAGTTTCCTAAATGCTCCAGAGAGCAAGGTAACATTTATATTCAAAGGACATCAGCAGTTTTCTCCAGTTCAGGGAGTACTGATCAATTTTTTCACTTCAATATGCCAAGGTCAGGGAAAAACTTCCTTCCTGCCCTCCCATGGAGCATTGCCTGTTAGAGGTGTTGTAGTGGCCTCGCGCCCCACTCGGGACCATGCAGGGTGGCTGATGCGACAGGGGGAACTGCAGCAGGCGGTGCAGAGGTTCTGAGGCTTTTTTATCTGACTGTGTCCTGATATACCAAACTTTAAAATTCCTATCGACTTTAATACGTCCACAAGAAGTGGCCTATATCTGTGTTGTTAGTGTCATAGGGCAATGTGGGCAGTAGGTGGCTGAAGAGGTAAGTAACTGTTTGTGTGCATGTTACCCCAAAGAACAGCAACTTCCACCAGACACTACCCCACGGGTGAGACCCAGCAGTGCTGGGTGAGGAGATAGAAAAACCTCTCTGCTCTAACCTCAGCGAAACCACCACACGACCATGCCACATTTCTACCCTCCAATTTTGTATAGCTTAACCTTGCATTTGTAGTCAGTTAACTGGAAAGGAATAATCTTAGTACCTTCAAGTGAGCTTTAAATTTTTCAGGGCTAATGATCATACAGCTGAGACCCCAAAAAAGGGATTTGACAGGGACCTTTCAGTGATACCAAGTACAACGAGCAGGCGAGGAAGCTTCTCTAGGGAGGGAGAGAGGGAGAGAGCTGGCAGAATACACAGACCCAGTTCAGGACAAAGTGGGGCTTTCAAAGAGCCTCCAACTGAAGCAGTATGTCTCTTTCAGAAAGATGAAAGTGCCACCTGCTCCAGCTGGGACACAAAGGCTGGGTGGATCGGGGACCTGCTGAGACCACAAGGACACCTGGAGACGGGTGGCACCTGCAAGATACCTCCCATATATATTCCCATATATGCAGAAGTAATGGCTAAGTGGGAACAAAGAAAGCAGGGTCCTGCCTCTTGGAGAGGAAGTATAAGCATGCAAGCTGTGGAGAGCCTCCAAATGTCATCAGACCCAGCACCTGTCTCCTGTGGGTGCCAGTGATCTGGATCTAACCATGGGCCTCTGAAGATTTAGTTCATAAATGCCTCTTACCTTGACACTGGTATCCCTGCTTTCCTATGACACCCCTGAAAAGAAGAATAAATTTTTTTTTAAGTGAAATCTTACCAGGTCAAAAAACAAACAGAAAAACCACCCAATTCGGGCCACCACCCACATTGCACCAAGTACGTGGAGTATGCAGAATATTGTAATTTCTCTCCCACTTGCAAGGTGCCTTAAATGTCTCCTTCCAGAAGGCCACAGAGGGCAGCCCCAGTGCTTGTGGACGGTGCAAGGTTTGGTCAGCGTCAGAGCTTGATTTCGTACACAGAGAGCCATTCTTGTGCAGTCAGCAATGTTCTAGAAAGCCACAAACGACCCTGCTTGCTCTTGGTAGGCACTGAGCAGTCAAGCATACCTTTCCTCATGGACAGAATGGACATTCCTCTTCTCCCAGCACCAGGACATGCTCTGTGGGCCCTCTAACTGTGGAAGAGTGCTGCAGCTGGCTCGTAGATTTCCCTGGGCAGTCCAAAGACCACCAATGATTCTAAGCCAATCTGTGCCCCGAACTGGGGGTTCAAGAGGTTGTCTAGGTGAAGGCCAACATTAGAGGTTCCTTCCATGGCCAGAGTGGTATTCCCAGGGCAAGACATAAAGTCAGCATGGACACAGAACAATCACACAAACCTGGCCTTACCCCTGTCCTTATATACTAACTACAGCTGGTCAGGGAGCTCCCTGCAGTTCCCAGCCCAGTGGAAGCCAGAAGTTATTCAGGTTCCACCCCAGGGAACCTAGAGCTCAGTGGCCTTCACCCATGGGCTTAGAGGAGACCTGAATCTGTAAGACCAGCCACTCAGTTCATGACCAAATATAGCAAGTAAAGGTCAGACAGCTGGGTCTGCCCTGGTAATTGGAAGTATCTGTGGCTGGAATGGGGCATTAATTCTGCCTCAGTTGGGCTGGGCTTGCTCTGAGCTATATCATCTCAGATGTCTACGCCAACCTGGATGATTGACTTTGTGACATCGCAAGGATAAGACAAGTGACTCCTGGATACCTGGAATCCAAGGGGTCCTCAGAGCCCAGTGCAGATGTCCCTGGCTGGGTTCATACTGCCTCACTCGCCCTCCCTGGCTGGATCCAAGGGTTCATGAAGGCAACCTCTATCTCAGCTTCAAAGAGCTCAGACAGCTTGCCGGAAAGGCTGCTGCGGTGTCAGGAAAAGTACAAACGTTAAAAGTCAGACTGCTAGGGGTAGAATCATACTTCTGACACTTCCTAGCTGGAGAACATCTGGCCAGTCTTATTTTCATTTCTGAGCCTTGGTATTGTTAGTGGAATGGAGCTGGTCATGGATCACCTTTATCCCTGCCCCTCTCCTCCTTCCAGATTTTTTTATTTATTTTTATTTATTTTTAATTTTTTTTTAAGACAGAATCTCACTCTGTCACCCAGTCTGGAGTGGAGTGGAGTGATCTCGGTTTACTGCAACCTCCACCTCCCGGGTTAAAGCGATTCTCATGCTTCAGCCTCCCAAGTAGCTGGGATTACAGGCACATGCCACCATGCCCAGCTAATTTTTGTATTTTTAGTAGACACAGGGTTTCACCATGTTGACCAGAGTGGTCTCAAACTCCTGACCACAAGCAGTCTGCCTGCCTCGGCCTCCCAAAGTGCTGGGATTATAGACATGAGCCACTGCGTTTGCACCCAGCCTCCTTCCCGATTTTCTAAGACATCCCAGACATCAGATAATTTCATTTCTAAATAATTCAGTGGATTATTATTCAGTGGAATCCTCACCTTGGATTCCTGACATATGTCTCTAAAAGGTAAGGATCCTTTTTAAAAACACATAATCAGCTGTGTACAATGACTCACATCTATAAACCCAGCACTTTGGGAGGCAGAGGTGGGTGGATCACTTGAGGCCAGGAGTTCTAGATCAGCCTGGCCAACATGGTGAAAACCCATCTCTACTAAAAATACAAAAATTAGCCAGGCATGGTGGTGTGCTCCTGTAATCCCAGCTATGTGGGAAGCTGAGGCATGAGAATCGCTTGAACCTGGGAGACAGAGGTTGCAGTGAGTGGAGATCATGTCACTGCACTCCAGCCTGGGCAACAGAGTGAGACTCTGTCTCAAAACAAGACACACATACACACACACACACACACACACACACACACACAGAGTCACAATATCCTTGTTGGTTATAAAATCTTAACTCCTTTGATAAGATAAAACTCTAGGTATAAAGTTGCCAGAAACCATCACTTCTTTCCATGTATTTCCCCCCATGTACTAAACACACACTTAGCCCTCCAGAATAGTCCCCTGCATTCACATAAGGAAGAAACGAGGCACACCAGCATTCTTTAAACGAGGTGCATAGTCTCCCCTACCCCATCCCCGACTTCTTGCCACAGATATGTTGTAACTAAAGGTTCCCGAGAGAGGCTTACCAGATGAAGTCTCTGCAGTGGGAGCAGTAGGTGGGCTGCCGAAGATAGGTGGCCATGAACTTGTGGCCGTTGACCTGATGGACCCTGCGCCTGACGGCCCCCTGCCGCTTCCTCGGCCGCATGCGTTCCCTGAACACGCGCTCTTCATTGTCTTTAGGGGCTGGGGAAGGACAAGAGCAGGGAAGAAAACAGAGTCTGGGTTAGTGCACCTTCCAAATGAGCTCCCTCCAGAGAGTTACTCCATCCCTGGAAGAGTGGAGCTGGGGTGAGTGAGAGGTAGCCTTTGTGTGCAGAGGGACTCGGGGGTCTGAGGAGTCTCACTGAGCAGCTGGAGTGAGCAAGCACACGCAGGGTGGAAAGGCCCAGAGTGTGCCTGTTCCTGCTACATCCTCAGATTCCATCCAATCCAAATTCTGCTCCAGACTGGCTGCCCCTTTCCTCCCTACACAGGCTGCAGCTGGTTTCAAGGGCTTGGGGGTCAAAAGGCTCAACGTTCGCATCTTAGTGCAATTCCTGAGCAGTGTGACCTTGGATAAATGGTGTTTCCTCCCCCGAGCATCTCAGCGCATTTCCCTCTGTAAATGGCGATGGCAGTGCCGGCCACACGGGTGGCTGAGAGGATGCAATGAGATGAATCTCCGCACCCTGAGCTGCCTAGCTCAAGAAGTAGCTGCCTAATAAATTTGACTTCTTCCTTCTTTCTCTGACCTAGACTAAGCCAACCGAGAGTATTTTCCCAGAGGTCAAAAGGAGCGGGAAATATGACACAGTGAAAGCAGTTTCCCAAAGGCTCAAGACCATCACCATGGACTGTAAGATCCCACTGGGGTCAAAAAGGTCTTCCCTATACCTTCCTTCCCTCTACTTCTGAGACTGCCCGGCCAACTGAGAATGCCTTGCAAGGGGACTCACAGATGATCACAAAAATAATAAAGATAATTGTTATCTTTACATATTTTTGCCCCCTCAAAATTAATATATTGAAATCTTAACCCCCAAAGTGATGCTATTTGGAGATGGGGCCTTTGGGAGGTAATTAGGTTTAGATGAGGTCATGAGGGTGGGGCCTCCATGATGGGGTTAGTGTCCTTATAAGAGGAGGAAGAGACCGGAGTGAGTGAGCTCTCTGCCATGTGAGCAAGGAAGAAGGCCCTCACCAGAGCCCACCCATACTGGCTCTCTGATCTTGGACATCCAGCCTCCAAAACTGTGAGAAGTCAATGCCTGTTGGTTAAGACACCCAGTCTTTGGTGTTTTGTTATTGCAGCCTGAGCTGATTAAGACAAGGATGACCATGATAATGTTTATCGTGGGTTTATGCTGTGGCAAGTGCTATGCTAAGTGTGTTATATCTTGGTGATATAACACATCTCACTGAACTTTCAAAACAACTCCACTTGAAAGGTACTGCTATTAGCCCCACTTTACAGGTATGCAAAGCGAGAAATAGAGAGTTTAAGTAACCTACTCCTGTTAACACAGCTACTCAGTGGGGAAGCCCAGATTCTAACCCAGAGAGTGAGAAAGAGGCCAATGTTCCTCCACTCACATGATGCTCTGAAGGATGGCCTGCACTCCTTACAGAAAGTCCCCAAGTTCTCATCTGAGTGGTTGTCATCACCAAAGAGTCCAGCTGCCTGTGGCTTCCCCAAGAACACAGTGGACAGGCTCTGGGATTCTTCCTTGGTTCCTGACACCTTCTAGAAGGTCTCCTAGAAGGTCCCCTGCACAGGTCAGCTTAAAATGCACTGGAAGGCTCTGTGCCCCCAAAATATCTCCAGGCATCAGCGAGTGCTTGACATCTCACCATAACAGGGCCAGTCTTCAGGGGAAGAAGCATTGCTCCTTCCTGGACCTCTCTGAATGTAAGGTTCCCTGAAGTGAAGGTCATATGTGTGACCCGAACAACGGATTAATCCAAGGGCATCTTGTTATTGGAGGGTAGGGTAGAGGGAAGGTAAAATTGAAGGTAAAAAGTGAGAACAGGACCAAATGTGCAGTGTGTGCTTTCAAGGAAGCAGCAGCCTCTGAGCAAACTGGAAGCTGTTTATTGGAAATCTGCCCTCGGTGTTCCCAGACTGCATCTTCAACACAGGCTCAGATGACCCAGGTGGAGGTCTGCTTGTGGACCCCCTGCTTCTTGACCCCTAGCCTACCTGGGTTTCAAGTGGTGCTTATTATTTTAAAAAGTCTCTGACATCGCTGACCTTCTGGGTAAAGAAAGCTCACCACCTCCTACCCTGCTCCAACCTAGGGGTCTTGACCTGCTGACTAAATTCTCACAGGAGGACCCAGGTCTGTTCTAGTATAGAGACAGCAACACACACACCTGCAGAAGTATGGCAATCGCTATTTGGTGCTGCCATCATAGGCAAGTTTTTGTTCCACTTCATACTTTCACAATGTTGAGAATGTTCTACTATTTTTATAAGCAAGAACAAAAATGTGATCACCAAAAACCAAATCTATTCAGTAGCCCTTACTTGCTTTAAACTTACCTACAAAAACTCAATCCAGAAACATCAACCCTGGGCATCGTAGGACACAGGATGCAGGTTCTTTTTGTAAAAGAGCATCCTGAACTCCTTTCACAGGATTCGCCATGGAATAATTTGAACAGTAAGCCCATCCCCTAATGCATTTAAGATGCAATTTGATTTACAAATCTCTCAAATTGACTAGTTGTTTTCATCCTGGGAAACTATTTTCAGTTAAAATGATGATGGGACCAATCTAATTTTCTCAAAGGAACACTTATGATGGTGGTTACAGTCCTCCCTAAGAGCCTTATTTCTCAACTTTTTACAGAAATGACTAGCAATGAAACCAAACGTTCTAAACTGTGTTGACATCAATTCAATAGGGCAATATAGCAACCAATTAATTTGACTCCATTCATTTTAAAGCTCTCTCAGCGGGGTGCCCTGATACCTGTGGGGAAGCTGTTCAAAGTTGCTGGGGGTGTGCAGGGGGAGCCTCAGGCACAGGCTAGGCAGACAGCCAAGGATAACTCCTGTAAGTCAGAGTTCTAAGTCCAACTTCCTCCAGGGTTTCTATTACCGTTGCCCCAAAGGAGCATCTGCACTGCCTTTTAAGTCAGATTTGATGTCAGATATGGAAAAACAGAAGGTCACAGGAGGGAAAGAACATGGGTAAACTTCATGCTTCAAGTGAGGCTTGTGTGCAAAGCTACAAAGCAGGTGACATGAGAAAGGGGTTGGAGCCTGTGGCTAGTGAAAACACCCCAATTCCACATTCCTCTGGGCAGGAAAGCCACGGGTCAGGCCAGAGTATCCTCAGTTCTGTCACCCACAGGTGGAGAAGAAAGTGGCCTATAGGATGTGAAAAGGGGAGCTACTAGGTCCCTCAGTCCCCAGGAACCTCCCTACTGGGGCCTGGAGTCCACCACCAGAAAGGGATCCCTTCAGCATTTCCATCCGCTATGAAAGGTCTTTTCCAAAATGTAGCTCCCATATATATATGAACTTAATTCCTTTGTCCCACTGGTCTATATGTCTGTTTTTATGCCAGTACCACACTGTTTTAATTGCTGACGTTTTGTGATATATTTTGAAATCAGGAAATGTGATGCCTCCATCTTTGTTCTTTTCACTCAAAATTGCTTTGACTGTTCAGTCTTTCATGGTTCCATACAACTTTTAGGATTTTTTTTTCTGTTTTTATTGAAAACACCTTTGAGAATTTGATAGGAAGCATATTAAATTTGCGGTCACTTTCAAAAAAACATTAATTCCTGTATGGACATTTTAACAAACCCTAATTCTTCCAAGCCAAGAAGAGTCAACAAGATCAACAACTCTTGTTGATCTTCAACAAGAGTGCCAAGAATATACAATGGAAAAAGGATATTCTCTTCAATAAATGATGTTGGGAAAACTGAACATCCACATGCAAAAGAATGAAACTGGATCCTTATCTTTTACCATACACAAAAATCACCTAAATGTGGATTGAATACTTAAATGTAAGCCCTGAAACCATAAAGCTCCTAGAAGAAAACATAGTGAAAACTTTCTTGACATTGGTCTTGGCAATGATTTCTTAGATATGACACCAAAAAGGCAACAAAAGCAAAAATAAGCAAGTTGGACTACATCAAACTAAAAAGCTTCTGCACAGCAAAGGAAACAATTGACAGAATAAAAAGGCAACTTGCAGAATGGAAAAAAATCATTTGCAAACCATATATTTGAGAAATATATAATATCCAAAATACCTAAGAAACTCCCACAACTCAATGGCAAAAACAAACAATCCAATTTAAAAACGGGCAAAAGAACTGAGTAGATTTTTCTCTAAAGAAGACATACAAATGGCCAACAGGTATACAGGTATTTAAAAAGATGTTCTACATCACTAATCATCAGGGAAATGCAAATTGAAGCTACAATGAGATGTCACTTCACACCTATTAAGATGGCTATTTTATATATAAATAAACATATATATATATATATATATATATGATAAGTGTTAGCAAGGCTGTGGAGAAAAGAGAATGCTTGTTCACTGCTGATGGGAATGTAAAATTGTACAGCTACTATGGGAAACAGTATGGAGGTTCCTTAAGAAACAAAAAACAGAACTACCATTTGATGCAGCAATTTCACTTCTACAAATCCAAGGGAATGAAAATAAGGACCTTGAAGAGTCCTCATGCATCTGTACTCCCACATTCACTGCAGCATCCATCATTCACAATAGCCAAGACATGGAAGCAACCTAAATGCCCATCTATGGATGAATGGTTAAAAAAAATATACGGTGTATTCATCACGTACACACAAAAGAAAACAAAAGGCAGAAAGGTATGTTCCAAATATTTAGAAAACATTAACATTGGTCATTCATTGACACTGGTGGAATTACAGGTGATTTTTACTTTTCTCCTTGTGCTTCTTTGTATTTTCTAAAAAGAATCTCTATTGCTATTTTTAAAAAGATACAACAAACAATGAGAAACCATAATTCAAAAGAGATTGTCTTCTCAAATGAGTGACTTACACTAAGGCGCAGTGTTCTACTGTCTTCAACCCTAGTTACACAGATGACTAAGTAAAAGCCAAAGAGAGCCACCTGATAGTTTTATGAAGTATAAGGCTAAAGGAAAGCTGAAGCAGAGTTCTATGTCCTTAGCATAGCTTTCTTCCTTGATGTAAATAAAATGCTTTGTTACAATTTCTAAAAAAAGAAAAAAAAAAAAGAAAATATGGTGTATTCATGCAATCGAATGTTACTCAGCCACAGAAAAGAAGGAAATCCTGGCATTTGGGGCAACATGCATGGGAGGATATTGGCTAAGTGAAATAAGTCAATGGTAGGACAAATACTACATGATACCACTTATATGAGGAATCGAACGTGGTTGAACTCATAGAAGCAGAGAGCAGAATGGTGGTTGCCAGGGGCTGGGAGAAAGGAGGAATCGGGGAGATTTTAGCAAAGAGCACCAAGTTCCAGTTATGCAAGATGAATAAGTCCTAGAGATTGTGCAGCTTTGTGCCTATAGTTAACATACTGTATTGTATACTTAATTTGCTAAAAGGATAGATCTTAGGTTAAATGTTATCACAAAAAAATAAATAAAATGCAACTCTCATAGTAGAGGTAATATGTATGTGTCTGATGTATAAAATAATAGATACACAAATGTATGTATATGTGTATGTACATATAGTATGTATACTTTATATTATATATTGATCCATAATATAGTATATATAATATGTATGATACATACATATATAGTTTTGCTGAACTATTTGAAGGTTACCGATGTAGTTCTTCACTCTTAAATACTTCAGTCTTTATCTTCTAAGAACAAAGACATTCAGCTACATAATCACAATAACAGAGTCAAGAAATTTAACATTGATATGGCATTATCTAATATATAGGTCGTATTTGAATTTTCCCAATTGTTTCCCAAGTGTCCTTTGTAGTTTCTAATTTTCATCCAGGAGTTACCTAGAGCTCATGCCTTGCATTTGGTTGCCATATCTTCTTAATCTCAGTCTAGAACAGTTTCCTTTACTGTTCTAGATACATAAATGTATCCTTTTGATGATACATTTATGTAGCATCCAGGATGTTGTCATATTGAATGTTTCACAATCTGAATTTCTCTGATTGTTTCCTCCCAATTAGTTTCTGATTAAATGGCAAGACCACCACAAAGGCCTATGGATCAACAAATTGAAATATATACATCAGGCCGGGCGCGGTGGCTCAAGCCTGTAATCCCAGCACTTTGGGAGGCCGAGACGGGTGGATCACGAGGTCAGGAGATCGAGACCATCCTGGCTAACATGGTGAAACTACTAAAAAAATACAAAAAACTAGCCGGGCGAGGTGGCGGGCGCCTGTAGTCCCAGCTACTCGGGAGGCTGAGGCAGGAGAATGGCGTGAACCCGGGAGGCGGAGCTTGCAGTGAGCTGAGATCTGGCCACTGCACTCCAGCCTGGGCGACAGAGCGAGACTCTGTCTCAAAAAAAAAAAAAAAAAAAGAAATATATACATCAAGATCCCCGTAGATAACGGCTTAAATGACACAAACGTAAAATTTTCATAAGATATTTACTATAATCAGGAATTTTAAAATGCAAAGCAGAACAGTTTTGGCATACCACTGACATACCATTTAATACCTAAAAAAGTAACCAATTTGTTTTAAAATTATTTTCCATTATTGGCAAGTCTACTATGAAACTGACTTATTCATTCACTGCTAGAGGCAATGCCAGTTGGCAAAATGTTTTCAGAAAGCAGTATCACAAGACACAGAGACCACACAGGAAACGCCTCAAAGAGATTCACATCCTTTGATTTGGCAACTCCTTAGGAATTAACTCTAAGTCAATAATTAAACAAACTAAAAACCATATCCTTATAGATGTTTCCCTTTGCATATCTATATTAGCCAACAAACAGAAATGACTTGACTGTCTACTATTAGGCAAATGGTCTGATAAATTACATTACATTGACAGCAACTTTAAAAGGGTGAGGAAAGACCACAGAAACCTGGAGAAATGTGATGTAATATTGTGAAAAAAAGAATGAACAATAATACACCTCTATGTCAAGCAAACTTGCAGGCTGAAGATAAGAACGGTGCTCCACTAGGATGATGGGATTAGATAGGTTGACATTTGAAAAAGTGTTCTCTAATGCTCTTTAATGACTTTTTAAAGCTTTCACTTGCCTAAAAAGCATTAGGTAATGAGGTGTTCCGTCATGCTGCAGGAGTGGGGGGCTGCTTGGCACAAACAGGAGGTGAGGGAACTGCAGCTTGCCGTGGAGAAGGGGAAAGAAGAGGGAAACCACCAGCTTCCCAGCTGCCTGTGCCTCTGGACTGAGTAAACGCCGGGTCCGCTGCACACCAGAGTTACTGGACCCATCCCCCTTCACCTCTGAACCGCTCCAAAAGATGCTGGCACTGGACGCACTCAGCCATGCTCAAACACAGTGACAGTTCATTTGCCGTGACCTCTGAGGCAACACCAAGGTTGGCTGACCTCCCAGAGGACCCATTTGGTTCTTTGGAGGTCCCTTGTTTTATGCCTGCATCTGCCTCACTGCAGAAGGGGTGAACTTGAGTCAAGGAAAGGCCAAGACAAAGCTGGATAACTTTTGGGAAGCTTTCTGTGGAAATGCAGAACTTGGCTGTGCAGATGTAACAAGAATTCACAAAGGCATAAGGCTAAGCAGGGACGTCCTCTGAAGCAGCTTCAAGACCCACAGTAACCCCAACCTCCAACAACATTCCAGGGATGGTTTCTCCTTGATTCAATTAGGCTATGAACTTCAAACTCCAGAAGCTTTTATATCAATGAACATTTTACGGCCCCAGTGCACAGGATAATCTCTCACAGGCTGTAGGCAGGTGGCAAGAACAGCAAAAAGGGGTCTGTACTGTGCAGTTCTTCTTCTGTTTGTCTAACTTCACCTGGCCCCTTTTCCTTGGGGGTGAGACTTCTCAGTCTGCACCAGAGGAACACTCAGGGACTCAGGGAGAGACAGCCCCTGGTGCCAAACCCTAGACCACATTTTCTGGCCAGTCTGGTCACTGAAGTTTTCACTGTTCCACTGTCCTTTCTTTTACCCACCACATCTCCTCCCACACAAAAAACAAGCTGGAAAAACTGAACACCCTCCTCATGTGGGGTCATGGGCACCTACAACCTCAGTGTTCTTAGGATGCCTTTCAGTTTAGGAATAGTCAGCAGAGAATTTCTTTAAAAAAAAAACAAAACTTTTTTTTTTATTTCAATAGCTTTGGGGTACAAATGGTTTTTGGTTATGCAGATGAATGATATGGTGGTGAAGTCTAAGATTTTAGTGCACCTGTCACCTGAGTAGTGTACATTGAACCCAACAGGTAGTTTCTCATCATCACCTCCCTCCCATCCTTCCCCTTCTGAGTCTCCAAAGTCCATTATACCACTTTGTACACCTTTGCATACCCTTAGCTTAGCTCCTACTTTTAAGTGAGAACATGCAGTCTTTGGTTTTCAATTCCTGAGTTACTTCACTTAGAATAATGTCCCCCAAGTCCATCCAAGTTGCTACATAAGACATTATTTCATTCTTGATTATGGCTCAGTAGTATTCCATGGTATGTATGTTATGTGTATGTGTGTGTGTGTGTGTGTGTGTGTGTATCATTTTCTTTATCCACTCATTGGCTAGTGAGCACTCAGATTGATTCCATATCTCTGCAGTTGTGAATCTCTAACAGTGAATTTCTAACACACACTGACGTATGCCTGGATGCCAGCAATCCCTTCTAGAGTGCATGGAGCAAGAACTGCCAAGAACAAGGGTCAACCTTGCCTGGGCCAGACTTGCCGACATGCATGATCTCGGGGCACCACTGTCATTCCTCACTGCAGGACAGTCCCCTACCCTTTGTGTTCAGGGCACACAGGGATCTTTCCCAAGACAGGTGCACTGTGGGATCCTCTTTCTTTTCTCTGAGCTCTCTCTTTTGACCTCCCCTTTCTGCCAGTATGGTTGAATGAGGTGTTAACAGACTGGACAAATTTTGTTCTTTCCCAAAACCTGCCTAATATCCTTGAACAAGTCATTTAATCTCTTTGAGCCACTGTTTTCCTATGTTATCTATCAGGAGAGGGGCAATTCCATGGCTCAACCCAAACCTCAAGTTGAGTGGAGCAGCACAGACCCATGTTGGATCCCGAGGCAAAAGGAAAAAAAGAAAAAAGTGAGTCATCCTGACTGTATCTTTACTTTAAATTTTGTTATTTCCTTCATTAATCTGATTTTCTAAACTACTACATTACAATATTATTTATCTTGATTCCTGAGACTTGGGGCGGCCCTAAATTCTGCTTGCACCACAGTCCTGACCTTGACTATAATGGTTGATAAAGGCCCACGTGAAGTTCTCCTTCCTAAGCACACCAGGCTTCGCAAAGGTGGTGGGAGGGTGGCTCCTGTTTGCCCTTCTCTCCCTCTGCTGGTCTACTGTGGGGTGGTAGGTAAGCTTCCAGGACCTCCTTCACCCCAGGGGACACTCCAGGATGGCCCCCAAAATCGACAGTGTAAGGACCATAAGTGACAGAGAAAAAATACTGCCAAAAATGTGATTGGTTCAGATGGTGACTGTTGAATTTCGCCTGGCATCTAGCACATGCTGAAGGGAGGGTTTTCTCCCCCTATGACCATGGCAGTGGGGTTTGGAGCCGGCTCTGGATCCTGTAGTACACACCACTCCACATCTGGGGACTACACATAGTAGCCTGAAATGGCCACTGTGGGGGCCTTTACAGGAAAATCAACAAACGCTACAAATCAAGACTTCCTTGGGGAGGTTGTTGTTAAGCATTTACCACCAGCACACTCCTGGCCCTGAGGAGATCAGACGTATACAGCCATGGTTCAGGTTCTTTCTCTTTTATCTTTCCAAAAACAGGCTGTATCCACCAAAGCCGTGGCTTTAGTTATCCAGTACTGACTTCCAGAAACCCTGCATCTCTCTGTCTCCCTGGAGCCAACAATGCCTCACTGAGGAAGAACGACAGCCTCAGCCCTGACCCTGCAGAACCTGCTCTGATGCTCCCTTGTGGCCCCCACCCTGCTGTGGCTCAGCTACCCCCAGATGTTACATACCTGCCACTGTAAGAGGGAGTGTCTGCCTTATCTCTCCCACACCCCATCCCATAAGGCTTTAGGACAGCTCACTCCATCTCCAGACTGGGAAAACCATCAGGAAGACTGGGCTGGGTGAGGAACACTGACTTAGCTCTAGAACAAAATCAGAAATGGGACTAGATTGAGGAAAAGCCTGGGGTTGGGGTGGGGGGCAGCTCATCAGGAGGCTTTTCTTGGAATCCAGGTAAAGAGTGATTACAGTCTTCAAGATAATTTTACAACACAAAGAAAGCAATTCAACTGTCCTGGTATTTTGGTCTAAACAACTGTCAAACTCTGGATATTCAGAAGCCGAAAGATGCCAGCTAGCATTTATGCGGCCCCTGCCAGATGCTGAGCATGATTCTAAGCACCTTAAGTGTATGAGGTACTACTATCTGACACACAAGAGATAGTGTCCCATATGCGTGCAAGGTAGTAGCTCACACGTGTGACAGAGCATCACACACGTGTGAGATAGTGTCTCATACACATGTGCATGAGAACATCACAGGCACCCGCGGTCATGTTAAGCATCTATGAAGTATCAATATTAAATATTCATGCAATATGTAAGCATCTTACATACTTCCTCTAATGTCACAAGGCATTACTTTTGGCTCAAAGAGGTTAAATAACTGTCTTGTGAAAGGCCATGCAGCCAACAGTAAAGGTCAGTTTGGGATTTCCCACCCTGGCCCAGCCATCCACATCTCCCAAGGATGGCGAAATAGCCTAGTCCCACTTGCACCAACTGCGTGTGTAGAACGTTCCTGTCAGCTGCTGATCACCCACCTCCCCACACATCTGCCCTTGCTTTCACCTAGAGACTTAGAAAAGAAAGCTGAGGGGGACTGATTAAGTCATGGCACACCCACATAATGGAACTTAATGCAGCGGTTTAACAAAGTAGCTATGCCAAGCCCACCAAGAAAGTACGCAGAAAAAGAAAACTAAGAAACACGTCGATAGTGTGTATTTATTTGTATAAAATGAGAAAAAAAAGAATATACTCAAACACATATAAGCAAGACTGCGGATGGAAAATTTCTGAAAGGGTATATAATAAGCTATTCATCCTAAAAATGTTTATCATGTGGACACTGGATTCCAGGCAATGTTCTAGGCACAAAGCGATAACCCATGGCTACTCTCTCAATTTTTGTTCTCAGAAATTCTGGATCTGGTCCTTAATAGACAGGTCTCTGCTAACAAAGCAAGGAATTGCCATGATAGTCCAGATTACAGTGGACATGACTGGGAGGTGCTCCTCACAGAAGCTAGTCTGCAACCTTCCCCTCTCAATCTCTGGGCAGTCTCCTGAATTTTCTTTTTCAACAATGCTCTGTTTTGACTTTATAAATTTACTGGTAAATATGCAAGGTCAATGGAAAGAAAACAAACCAAACAAACTCAGGTACTAAAAATCAAAGCAGCCGCGCCTTTTATTTTGTAATTTTCCATAGAAAAATAGATGATAATGTTTGCAAGTGAAATAAATACTTCATGACAGTGAGTTTTAAATATTGTGTAAATATTTATGCGATGTCAAAGAATATGTTCTACATGTGTACTCCCACAATGCATTAAAGAAAATTTGTTCAAAACAGGAAAGAGGAAACAGCAACTAATTCCCTCAGAGAGATTATTCGATGCTATCTGTATCTTCCCAGAGAGGCACACAATGAGAATCAGAAACATCTGAAAGGAGAGGTTTGGGATTGCCTGCATGTTTTATTCTGCATGTAATCTAATCAGAAGAGAACCGGTGGCATTTCAAGATTAGCGTCTCAAGTTTAACATGAACCGTTGTTTCTTCTTCCTCTTGACTTTCTGAAGGATCTTTGCTGTGTTCATGGCAGGACTTATGCTCTGTCCAGGTACGAAAACAAAACTGCAGCTAGTGTTCACTATGTAGGAAAAAAAAAAAAAGTGAAAACCTCAGACCTTGATATGGTAGGCACAGCAGCACTAGGGTAAACTGAGGCAAAACATGGTGATTGACAGATAGCGGGAGAAAAGAAGATGCCAAACTCCAATCTCACTGCCCCATGGTTTCTGATGCCAAGCACACTGTGTTGAACACGAAGAAGCACTGAGGAGCAGTGATTTCACTTAAGCAGGAAGCCTGCTAGCCTCTAGTCTATATTCATTCATTCATTCGCCCATTCATTCATTCCCTCCTACATCCATTTACAGTTATATATTAGAGTCACAGTGGAACTTTACTGCGTGCCTCTGGTACCCAGGAAAAATTACTGCTTCCAGGAGGAAACCACAGAGCAAAATCCCTCCAGGCAGACCTGCTGAAAGCTCAAAGAGTGCTCCCAGCCTGGGAAATCTGCCAAGTGGGGCACCAGCCAAGGGTGGGACCAGAATCCCTGTTGGTGCCAGTGATGATCTGAGATGAATCACAGGAAACTGAGCAATTGCTGCATTATCGGGCACCTGAGCACAATGGAGCTCACGTTCCGTGAGGCCAGGGTCTGGTCACTGTTCATGCTTCTAAAATGCTGTATTAAAACAGGCCAGTGGACAAGTCTAAAAGTCTTAGTAGGATCTCTGCCCATCCCCAGGTGCTGGTTGGTGAACATGGAAAGGGTGTGAATTTGCCAAGTGGAGTGGGACATTCCTCCCTCAAACAAATAACAAGTCTTTTAACGCCACAGGCACTGCAGCCCTAAGGGCTATGGGGTTATTTATTGAAAAACCCACACCCTTCCAGTGCTGTTGGTAGCAGCCATTCCACATCATCCAGTCAGTGGCAGGCCACATTCCATGAGAGTAAAGCAAAGTGACCTCAAGATCACACCCTTCGACGTCACAAGGCTCCCAGCTACCTCACCTTGGGCTCCACAGAGCTTCTCAAAGGAACGTGCCTGCACAATTTCCCAGACTACCACAGTGAGCCAACTTTTTAGTTTCTCAAACTCCTTCTTTACTAAGGCAGTTTTGAGCACTTGCTAATTTTAAAGTCAGAATTAAAAAGAAAAAGAATGGTCTTTCCCAAGAGATCTGGAGTCCCGGCAGGACTCCCAGAACGCTGACCACTGGGTATTCTGATTAGATGACCTGGGAAGGAAGAAGAATTTCAGGGAGTCTGAAAATAAAATGGAGATAAAAGGCAATGAAAGAATGGTAAGGCAAAGGAAATGGAGAAAGAGGATAAAAAGAGGTAAAGGTGGCTGAGTGCGGTAGCTCATGCCTGTAATCTCAGTACTTCCGGAGGCCGAGATGGGAGGATCACCTGAGGTCAGGAGTTCTAGACCAGCCTGGCCAACATGGCAAAACCCTGTCTCTAATAAAAATACAAAAATTAGCCAGGCATGGTGGCATACACCTGTAATCCCGGCTACTCGGGAGGCTGAGGCAGGAGAATTGCTTGAACCCAGGAGGCAGAGGTTGCAGTGAGCCAAGATTGTGCCACCACACTCTACCTTGGGCAACAGAGGGAGACTCAGTCTAAAAAAATAAATAAATAAAAACAAGTAAAGATGATTATTATGCCACCCAGTCTGAGCTGGTAAATACCTAAATGAACCCACATCTTCCCAGAAAGCAGAGGGACTCATTTTACATAACACAATCTACTCTCCCTGGTTTTTTGGTTCCTTCTGATCAGGAAATGAGCTTGCCTTCCTTCCACCCTCCCTTCTATTGACCCAGGCCCATCTAGTCCCCATGGCAGGGCACTGGGAGATACACCTCCCTTAGGAAGCTTCATATAGGTGAACAAGCCCCAAGTGTTTCCATAGAAACAGCTATAATGGCCACAGCTCTTGTGGAACTTATATCTTTTCCTTTGGCTTCAAAAACCTGCTTCAATTAAACTTTTTCTTACCAGTTTTTATGTTCCACTGAGACTGACCAAAACTCTGCACACGGAGAGAGGGATGAGAAGGTCAAAAGCAATAATGCTTTTCATAACTGAAAGCATCCCAGAATCTAACTCATGCTCCTTCAGGGCTCATGAGCTCTGACACGCACATGCACACAGTGCCTTTCCCTGACACCCCCGCTGCTGGCACTTCTCCCAAGCCAGGGGACATCATAATCCAGGAAATTCGCCAGATTCCCAGTTATTCAGGCCTTAGGGCTTGACAGCTCCTCTCTCCCCTTGAGCTGTCTTCTCTAGTGATACGAGAACGCTGGGAAAAGAAGAGTCACTGTGTGAGGAAAAAAGTCTATTTCTAATAGCTCTGCAACCAACAGAAACATCAGCTAAATGCTGTGCTGCATATCTATAAACTTCCATTTGGAGAACATGAAAACTGCCAAGAGGGGAACAAAAAGGAGGGTGGGGTGGTGGGCGTTTTCAGTTTAATGAACCTGAGAAAAAATTCTGAGGCCACAGATGCTTAAGGGAGATCCATTTAGCTCAGTTCTTGGTGCTAATGAAGTAAAAGTAGAGGCCAAATTCCTCACATGCGTGAGTTATCTTTGTCTAGAAGGTAAATATGATTGGCCACAGGCCCTGACTTAAATCTCAGCCAGACTTTTTATAGATATATATTCTTTAGGGCCCTGAGGGGAAAGTAGGAATGGTTCCCTATTACCCAACTTCTTTCCTAAAATTCACCTTCCATCCTACACCTTGCTGACCTCAGGAAAGCCCAATAGTTGTGTCTTTACCTAAAGTGTCACATTCCTAATCCAAAAATCTAAGCCCTGCAGATGGTAGTCACGCACCTGCCTTTTCAGAAGGTTTTGGTTTAAGCAGTACCTGGGAATAGGTAGTAAAGGCGAGGCTGGGGTTGAGGTCTACCAGAGTTTTAAGAATCCCTGGTAGCCGGGCACGGTGGTTCACACCTGTAATCCCAGCACTTTGGGAGGCCGAGGCAGGTGGATCACCTGAGGTCGGGAGTTCGAGACCAGCCTGACCAACATGGAGAAACCCTGTCTTTACTAAAAATACAAAATTAGCCAGGCGTAGTGGCATATGCCTATAATCCCAGCTACTCAGGAGGCTGAGGCACGAGAATCGCTTGAACCCGGGGGGCTGAGGTTGCAGTGAGCCAAGATCGCACCATTGCACTTCAGCCCAGGCAACAAAAGCGAAATTCTGTCTCAAAAAAAAAAAAAAAAGATTCCCTGGCAATGGAGTAGCACTACCCTGGCCAAGGCAGGCTGCTACACCTCTGAAATGCTAGCAAGCCTGGCTCCTCAGCTAAAGCTGCTCCTGAACTCAAAGTCTAAATGGGGCCTCTGCCTGTCCCCGGGTGCTAGTTGGTGAACATGGAAAGGGTGTGAATGTGCCAAGCGAAATGGGACATTCCCCCTCAAACAAATAGCAAGCCTTTTAGTGCCATAGGCACTGCAGCCCTAAAGGCTATGGGGTTATAGACACTGACTCACGGAAACTGAATGAGACAATAAATCTTGACTACTATCTTAAGCTGCTACATTTGGGATAACTTGTTATATAGTAGTAAATACTTAATTCAAGAGGTAATAGGTAAACCAGCAGGAGAAAGTTAGGGTAAACATTGGAAGGAAAAATGTTTTTAACTCTGAGACTTGTGCATTTGCTCAACCAAGATTTGCGGGGGAGAAAAAGGAGGTGGGTATTGTGACTACTGTACTCGGTGTTACACATTCCTGCCTATGGAGAGAAGCAGAGGAAGGATCAATGCTATGATAGGTCAGCTTATATTAAAGTCACTATCACATGGAAACCAGGGCCTGACTTAACTTCTGAGAGCTGGGAATTCAGAGACACTGATCAAGTCCTGGGATCCTAAAAAATAAAGTGATCCCTCTTGCTTCCAGCCCCTCTGTGTTCACTTTACTCCTTAGAGCGAGGCTTTCAACCCTGTTGAAACAGAAAGCCTCTGGGAGGGCTGTTATAAGTTCAACATAGCTGAATCTCAGATACTTTTTGGAGAGGTTGTGCTGGGCAGGTAGGAAAACTGTAGGGCAGAAAGGATTGTAGGAACTGCAAGGAGAGTGAGTAGGAGCTAAATTTGGGGAATTTTGCAGTCAAAGGCCGATGGGTACTTGGCATCTCTAAAGCAAAAGATAAAATACATTAAAAACAGAATGTTAGAAATAATAGGCACCACTTACAGCAGGGGTCCCCAGTCCCCAGGAGACCACAGTACTGGTCTGAGGCCTGTTAGGAACCCCACCGCACAGCAGGAGGTGATTGTGGGTGAGCAAGCGTTACTGCCTGAGCTCCACCTCCTGTCAGACCAGCAGCGGCATCAGATTCTCTTAGGAGCCGGAACCCTATTGTGAACTGCACATGTGAAGGATCTAGGTTGGGGGCCCCTTCTGAGAATCTAAAGTCCTTCCCCTTCTGCCCCCGACACCGCTCCCTGCCCATCAGCGGAAAAACTGTCCTCCACGAAACCAGTCCCTGGTACCAAAAGGTTGGGGACTACTGATTTACGGCATAGCAGGTGATTAAACCGTATTTTCTCTATTTCTCGAAAGGATTCTACACGATTGGTACCACTACCTCCACCACACAATGAGGAAACCGGTGCTAAGAAAATCCAAGTGACTCACCCAGGCGTACATAGTTATTAAGTGGTAGAGTTTGATTTGGTCCCAAGGACAGTCTGGTTCCAAAGTTCATGTCTTTTCTACCATATCACACATATTAAAAAATATGAAATGGAGGTTTTTTCCCCCCCTTCATCCCAGAAAACAAGCATTCTGTTTGTATTTCTCTAACAGGTGGCTTAAAGATTTTTAAAGTGAACTTTCCTTCCCGAATGCTGTAAATGAAAAATTGATGTGAAAAACGATTAGCAGATAGGAAGAGGAGAGGCCAACTTCTTTCAAATGTATATGGGATCTGATAAGAAGTTCTGAAAGTTTTTTTGAAGCCAGACTGCTGGGAAAAAAAAAAACAAAACCCGGAAAATTAAAACTCATGTAGACAACTCCCTCTCACACCACAACTCACATGCCAGGGAGCACAAGGAGGCAACAGAGAGAAGACCAGAGGTCCCACTTTAGCTCATTTGTATGGACCCTTGCTCCCTTGCTGTTTCACGCAGAATTCTGAAAGGTAAGAGGGTAAGTTAGGTGATTCTGGAGCAAATATAATCATCACACAGTCATTAACTTCTGGGAACAAAAAGTTTGTATCTGCTTGAGCCAAGCAAGGAAGAAAGTTTCAGATCAAAGTCTCCCTAAATCTGATCTGAGCCATCCTGTGCCCAGTAGGAACATCTAGCCAGGAAGAAAAAGTCTATTCTCTCTCCAGGTCAGTCCCCTCCTCAATACTGAGGCTACAAAGATTGAAATTAATGCTTCTGTTTTTTAAATAAACATGATCTTCTTTCTCTAAACACAGCAGTTAGCAAAGGCCCAGATCAAATCTATTTGGAAAGTCTGAAGTAAAAGGTTAAACTCTCATGCATCTGTGTGCATGTATGTGTTTAAGGCAGGAGAACTAAAATGAAGACATGACATTGTATCGTTTGTTCTTCCAAACCACCTGCCTGAGAAAAAGATCGCAGTGTGCAAAAAGGCATTACTCCTTCATTCTAGAGATGCCCTGGCCTCTCTGGCTAGCAGTCTGGCCCAAATAATTCCTTCGAAGTAGAGGTCTTCCTGCATCTACTGTCAAACAGGCAAGACCACCACAACGACCTTCCTCTTGCCCTGGGGAAGCACGGTGCATTTTAAAAGCTCAAAAGATATTATTCTCCCTATTTCCAGCTCACGAGAACTCCAGTTGATTTCTAGGTAAGAACTACCTGCAACTTAATTAGTCATTAACCAGAAGAACTTCAGGTTGACTCTTAACCTGTCAGTCTGAAATGTGCACCTGTTAGACCCCTAACGTGGCTCCGTCTGATGTTGATAGCTAGCCTGAAGACCTTTCTAGATATCAGAAAATGCCTCCTGCTCCTTAGGGGGGAAATGCATTTCCTGTTGGAGTGTGATGGCTAAAGGATTCTATAAAAACAAAAATATGTTTTAAAGGCCAGAGGAGGGGAAAAATGGTGGTTCTCTCTTTCAGACAATAACCACAATCCCTTGACAAACCTGAATTAACACACAGAAGAACCTAAAACTCCCAGAGAATTAAAACTCACAGAGACAACTCCCTCTCACACCACAATATATATGCCAGGAAACAGAGGGGGTGTGTGAGAGGCCAGGGCATCTCAAGGGGGTGCTCCCTGGCAGGTGGATTGTGGTATGACAGGGAGTTGTCTTTATGAGTTTTCATTTTCTTTTCTTTTCTTTTCTTTTCTTTTGAGATGGAGTCTTGCTGTGTTGGTCAGGCTGGAGTGCAGTGGTGAGATCTCAGCTCTCTGCAAGCTCTGCCTCCCGGGTTCACACCATTCCCCTGCCTCAGCCTTCCAAGTGGCTGGGACTACAGGTGCCCGCCACCACGCCCGGCTAATTTTTTGTATTTTTAGTAGAGACGGGTTTCACCATGTTAGCCAGGCTGGTCTCAAACCCCTGACCTCATGATCTGCCCACCTCAGCCTCCTAAAGTGCTGGGATTACAGGCGTGAGCCACCGTGCCTGGCCCAATTTTCTTTCTTTCTTTTTCTTTTTTTTTTTGCGAGCCTAATAGATTAGGTCTATTAATATAACACCATCACCATTTTCTTCTAAATGAACTAAATTCTGAGGTTCTCCTTAAAATAACGGTGAACTGAAATTTTGGCATGCATCAGAATTACCCAGAAGGCATGCTCAAACATATACTGCTGGACTTCACTTCTAGAATTGTTCACTCAGCAGGCCAGGTCTGGGAAGGGGTTGAGAACCACTTCTAACAAGTTTAGTGATGATGTGACCAGGACTACATTAAAAAAAAAAAAAAAAAAATAGAGACACAGTCTCGCTCTGTTGCCTAGGCTGGATCTAGTGCAGTGGCATAATCACAGCTCACTACAGCCTTGAACCTCTGGACTCAGACGATCATTCCACCTCAACCTCCCAAGTAGGTGGGACTACAGGAGTGTGCCACCATGCCCTGCCTGGGTGGGTCTTTATTTACAGAGATGGGGTCTTGCTATATTGCCCAGGCTGGTGTCAAACTCCTGGCCTCAAGCAATCTTTCCACCTTAGCCTCCCAAAGTGCTTCCAAATTCTAGGTATGAGCCACCATGCCTGGCTGCCACATTTAAGAACTATCTAGGTCTCATTATCTATCTTATCTGAACTGCCTAAAAGTGATCAACTTACTTATTCAAAAGTAATTAGAATACTGCTTAAGATGTAGAAAGCTGGAAAGACCATCATTCCTATCATTACGACGAAAAACAAACACATAAGCAAATAGATCAATAGAATAGAGTCCAGAAATTAGTCCATATATGTGCATACAATTGATTTTCAAAAAAGGTGCAAAGGCAAGTCAATGGAGAAATGGCAGTCATTCAACAAGTGGTGCTCGAACAATAGAATATCCATGCATAAAAAATAAAGATAGACCCATATCTTCTACAAAAACAAACTTAAAATAGATCATGGACAAAAATGTAAAACCGAAACTATAAAACAGTGGAGGAAAACACAAACAATCTTTGTAATGTTGGGTTTGGGTAAAGATTAACTATGACATTAAAAGCACAATTCATAAAAGATTGACAAATTGGAGTTTGTCAAAATTAATAACCTCTGCTGTTTGCAAGATGTTAAGAGAATGAAAAGACAAGTATCAACATGGGAAAAAAAATTTGCAAATCACACATCTGGTAAAACACATGCAGAATATGTAAAGAACTCTCAGAACTCAATACTAAGAAAACAACTGAATAAAAAACGGGCTGAAGATGTGAACGATACCTTACCAAAAAAGGTATATGGTAATTAAACACATGAAAAGATGCTCAACATTAGTTTTGGAAAAAGGCAAATTAAAACGACAGTGAAATACCACTAGATATCTATTAGAATGCTAATGTTAAAAAATAATAAAATAAAATCTGAAAATTTCAAGTGCTGGTGAACATGCAATTTCACCATTGTGTCTTTCATGTATTGCTGGTCAGAATACAAAATGGTCCTGCCATTTTGGAAAACAGTTTGCAGGTTCTTTTTTTTTTTTTTTTTTTTTTGAGACAGAGTCTTGCTCTGTTGCCCAGGCTGGAGTGTGTTGGTATGACCTTGGCTCACTGCAACATCCGCCTCCCGGGTTCAAGCAGTTCTCTTGTCTTAGCCTCCTGAGTAGCTGGGACTACAGGTGCATGCCACCAGGCCTGGCTAATATATATAAAATGTATATATAAATATATGTAATATATATTTTTATATATAATAACTATATGTATAATATATAGTTATTTATATATTTATATATTATATATTTATATATTACATATATTTTTATATATATATATTTTAGTAGAGATGGGGGTTTCACTATATTGGTCAGGCTGGTCTTGAACTCCTGACCTCAGGTGATCCACCCACTTTGGCCTCCCAAACTGCTGGGATTATAGGCGTGAGCCACCACGCCCAGCCTGCAGGTTCTTATAAAATCAAACACACACTTACCACACATAATCAAGTAATCTTACTTCCAGATATTTATTCAAATGAAGTAAAAAGTTACGTTTACATAAAAACCTGTATGAAAATACTTATAGCAGCTTTATTTATAAGTACCCAAAACTAGAAGCAATCCAGACATCTCTCAATTGAGGAAACGACAACCAAACAAATGGGTGTGTAGCTATAAAGTGGGGGGTTCTATTCTGCAACAAAAATGAATGAATTACAGACACAAGCAATGACATAAATAAATCTCAAATGAATCATGCTAAATGAAAAAAGCCAAACTCAAAAGGCTACACATATACTGCATGATTCCATTTAAACAACATTCTGGAAAAAGCACAGTTATAGGCACTGAAAAAACAGTGGCGATTACTGGGGGCTGAGGGTGAACAAAGGGCTTGACTATGAAAAGGGAAAGATAATGGGAGAATTTGGGAGGTGATGGAACTATTCTATATTTTTATTGTGATAATGGTTATATGACTATGTAATTGTCAAAACTCAAAGAACTATATGCTAAAAAGGGTGAAGTTTACTGCACGTAAATGACATTTTTTTTTTTTTTTTAAGTAGGGGGAAAAATTAGGGCACACCTACTATACCTGCAGCCCTGTGTCAGGAGCTACTAAAGATACAAAAATAACTCTGAGCACAATTTAGAATGAACATCTGCCTAAAGCATTTATTTATCTATTTGGGTGTTTGTTTTTGAGATGAGGGTCTCACTATGTTGCCCAGGCTGGCCTCAAACTCCAGGGCTCAAGCGATCCTTCTGCCTCAAACGCTGGAGTAGCTGGGACTACAGGTGAGTACCACCAGCCCGGCATGCCTGGAGCATGTAAATAGCCTATAACTAGGAATTCAGCTGAGCAGAAGAGACTATAAACATAAGAGTTCAGAGAAAGCTGGGGCATCAGATATTAACAAGGTCCCCTGCACTGTCTGGTTCTACTTTTATGCTACGGGCCTTTCTTTCTTCCTCTCCTGTTTTTATCACACCAACCAGGTTGGTCTCCTGGCAACCCCTCTCAGAGGCCAAGCTCATTCCTCCCTCCAAACTTCTCATCATACCCGTTCTTCCTAGGGCTTTCTGCCCTCTGGTCATCTAAATCCTTCCCATCCTTTGAGATCTAATTCTTCCATGAAACCTTTTGATATCAGGGCAGTTCACAGGGATCTTTTTCTTCTTTGAACTATCATCGTACTTGGAGTCTTTACTATTCAATTGGATATTCATCCATTAAACATTTAATTATATACTTTGAGTGCTTGATGGAGCGTTCATATTGTTTCCTCAGCTAGACTGCTAGTTACTTTAGGAAAAGTAGCCCTTAAGATTTATTTTGCATGCTTCTCCCCAACCTCACCCCACACCCCCATTGCCTAGTTCTAATCATTATTAATTAAATGAAATACTAAAGTATTGACAATAGTAGGTAGGAGAAGCAATGTGGCACCACACACACTGTAATTCATCCACTTAACAGCTCAAAATCACTGTGTTTTATCTTGCATACATGATTAAAATGTATTTTCACAAAATAAAAGCTATCCTCGGTTCTAAACAGTTTAACAATCCCTAAAGGGCCCACAAGAGCATGCAATAAGTACATGCATTTCTTGACAGTAATTGTTTCCTTGTATAAGATTCCTTTCATGATAGCACATTGAAATGAGGGTTCTCCCCCTTTTTTAAAACACTAATCAAACAAATTCTGTACATTACTTTTCTCTTGTAGAAGTCTGGCCAAGCATCTTGAGTTAATATGGACCTTCTATGAACGTTTCCTATTTTCATTTATGCTTATGTTTAAATTAGATAGGCCAATTTAATTAGTCTTTTAATCCTGCAGAACAATGATGCAAGACCATCATGCTGGGCTGATGTCGTCCTATTCAGAGTGTCATGTCACATTTCATTACATGCTCCTTGCTTATTTTACAATAAAGGGTAAATGGATGATGCAATATTGATAAGGAACTTACAATCTGATCACAAGAAAATTGTCTGTTCTTCAGAGGTTTTCTACCTGGCCTGTAAATTCTTTTGACTCCCATATTTAGTGATAAGGAAGCCATTAGCTGTCATTTGGCTTGGGTATACAAACTTATTTCAATAATACATAGGCACATGTTTGTGAACAAGTTTGAGAACGTTTTCTTTGCCAAGATTCACTGGGGCCATACAAAGTCCCTGCACACCTGAGGTCCCCTTCAAAGTGGGAGCAGGACCAAGGAGATTTGTCTTATTCCAAGAACCGGCCAGTAGATTTATAGAAAATGGCATTTGAAAGTCTTTTTAAATTTTTTAATAGGCAAAGGCACTGGCACTAGATAAGATTGCAGTAGGGAGGGCAGTTTATGTTGTCTTAAGAAAATAGACAGTTTTGTGAATCCGTTCACTTCCATGAAAACTTGACTTCCTCTGTGCTTTACCTACATCAACTGGTAAATTAGGTCCAGGAGGTACACGAAAATAATTAGGACTATTATTGCACCACACAGGCTCTCAACTCTGCCTGCGCGTTAAACTCACCTGGAGAGTGCTGAGAAAGTCAGCTCCTGTGGCCCACCGCAGACAACCGAATCAGAATCTCTGTGGGGGGCGCCCAGGCACTGGTACTTTTCTTAAAGCTCACAAGGGGATTCTAATGTGCAGCCAGTGTTTAGAAGCAGTGACAACAAGAGTGGGTGGTAGTGCAATTAAAAAGTAGGAGAGGCATCCAGGGACAACCGCATTGATCAAGCCGGTGACTTTCTGACTCAGCAGAGACACTGAATGAGTGTTTGGGGTTCAATGTCATTTTTTGGTTTTGGGCACAGCCCGTAGTTGGGTATTCCAGAAGAGGTGTTCCAGAGGAGGAGGAAAGGGAGTGGTAGCTGGCTTTTCAAGGAGAGGGAAGGGACGGGGAGAGAGAGGAAGGAGGATGTTCTATCCAAATCGAAAAGCATATGAAAAGTGCCCTGGGCAGCGAGTCCAGTAATGGAGAATCACCTTGGCTCTGACATGTGTCACAACCAAATATGTGACCCATGGGTAGGTCATTTCTCTTGCCTTGGCCTCATCTTGCCCAAGATAAAATTACATGGGATGGTTCATGTTTTTCAAGTTCCTTCTGCTTCTGAGATCCTCTAGGTATGTTCCATCAAAATTACCGGGGCATTACAGATGCATTTGCCTGGACCACCTGGCCATGGAGAAGGGTTTCAGAACTGTGTTCACCTCCCAGGTAATCCATGGCAAATGCTAAAACTTGAGAACAGATCTAGAGTTACTCCAGAATTACTACTATTTGAGAATTTCATTATCTCAAACACTAATCAGTAATGTCAAGAAAGACAACTGGCTTGACCTCCCTGTCCATAAAATGAGATGTCAGGGTGAACTCAGCCTACCGCGTAAGACAAATCCTCATACTGTGATCTATAGTTTTATTTGGCTGCTGTGTTTTGTGCTGTTAATGTATAAGCTCCTTGAAAAGAGACACTGGTTGTCTAATAGAATTTTGCTGTGACATGGCACATAATGGCCTAAACAAAGCACATTCAGCGTTCCTACTTGAACTATAAAAAGTTGTGTTCCTGGAAAGCTGCATGTCAATGGCCCTCCCATCAATCAAACCCAGTTTTAAATGTACAGTACATTAAGTACATTAAGTGCTATATAAGGGAACCCTGTGGTGAGTGCTTTTGAAGAACGACTACATTTTTTGGAAATGTTAATAATTACATCTTAATTCAACTGTTTGGTAAATCTAAACTTTTAACATAGCAATTTCAACGTAAAATAGGGGTTGCTTTATGTTCCTTTAATTTGAACCCTTAACAAGGAAGCCTGAAGTATTTTGTAATAAATTCTGCGTGTAGTCCATGTTCCTTTAGAATGTATACTTGCAGCAAAAGGAGGGATGTTTTATTGGTTTAAACTTCAGGGTGCTTCTGTGTGTTAAGACCGAGAGAGAGAGAGAGAGAGAGAGAGAGAGAGAGAGAGAGGGAGAGAGAACAAGAACAGAACAGCATAGTGATGACTTATGTATACTTGCGAGGCCCAGGGGCAGCATGGTGTAATGAAATGTGCATATCATTATAACTTGGGGGCCTGGGCCCTTTTGCCCACCACCACCTAGTTGGGTGAGTCCCTCTCCTTCTCTGGGGTTCAGTTGTTTATCTATGTGATGGAACAATCAGACTAGGTGATAGCGCTAACATTTCTAGGAGTCAGGCTCTTTGAAGAGTCTGAATCAGCCAGGCACAGTGGCTCACGCCAGTGATCCCAGCACTTTGGGAGGCCAAGGTGGTTGGATCACTTGAGGCCAGGAGTTTAAGACCAGCCTGGCCAACATGATGAAACTCTGTCTCTATTAAAAATGCAAAAGTTAGCTGGATGTGGTGGCACATGCCTATAATCCCAGCTACTCAGGAGGCAGAGGCACGAGAATAGCTTGAACCCAGGAGTTGGAGGTTGCAGTGAGCCAAGATGGCACCCCTGTGCTCCAGCCTGGGCGACACAGCAAGACTCCATCTCCAAAAAAAAAAAAAAAAGTGTCTGACAGTCTGGATCAACTGAGTTTGTCACATTTTACAGTCTTAAACCACTCACTAGTGCTTTGATCCGGCTTGGCACAAACTCAGAGGATGAGGTGTGGAAGAACCAGACTCACTGCATGTGGTTGTGTACAAAAGTGGTCAGCCTTTGCTACATTTGCCTCCAGCACAGAGTTGCACTGGCTCAGCTGGGGCCCTCATTTTGTGAGATGATGCACTGGTCCTAGGGAGAGCACCACCTTTAAACCTAAAGGCAGCAGAGCACGTATCTTGTGGTTAACATCTAAGTGTGGCCCCAAGCCAAAAGGGCTGTCTTTCTGGGCCGAGAGAAACCTTGGCTCAGGTGTAGGGGCCGTAGACACAAACATACTGCCTAGTCTCAGTGAGGAAGTCAGAGTTAGGGAGGAATTATGAAAGCCCAAAGACTAGCAAGACAGAGGGACCTACCTGGGATGACAGTGACTGGAAACATGACTTCCTGGACAGACTATATAAAGCTGTTTCCTAGAGGACTGGGTTCCTCCTTAGAGCCTTAGGTTAAAGTCATCTAAAGCAGTGGTTCCCAATCTGGACTACTTACCAGAATCACCTGGGAAGCTAGTGAAGCCATAAACTCCAGGGCCACTCCCCAGTTCCACTGGGTGAAGCTTGAAAATCTGTAACTTTAATCAACGCCCCAGGAAATCTTTTGCAGCCAGAACAGCACCGGACAACATGCTAGTGTTTGAACACTGGCTTTACAGTGATGGTTTGAGCACTGAGCATTAGGCTGTGGGAAGGACTGGAGTGCCATTCACAGTCATGAGCGGGGATGCACAAGGACACTATTTGGGGCTTTTTGTCTAGGTGGCTGAGTGAACATGGTCTCAGATCAGGAGCCACCAAATGGGCAGAGGTTAAGTCAAAGAAATGAGGCTGTTGGTTCTAGGACTTCATTAGAAGAGCCTGTTATGAGAGGTCCTCTAGGAAAGCTGGTCCTCTAGGAACACCAGTCCTCCCTCTTGTCCACCAGCTGCTGCTGCTGTCCCCAAGCACTTCTCACCTTGAGCCAAAGGAAGTGTGAACAACAGACACTTGGCAGACACAAGGGTGGATCTGCACCCCGCCCCTTGATATCCATCTCTCGCTTTGCCCTCTGCGCGCTTGAAGTAATCTTTTTCACTCCATGGCTTATTAGACACCTGGCCTGGGCCATCATCAAACCAGGCATCTTGTAATCCCTGGGGAAACTGGGGTACAGTAGAGAATAAACCCTGGTAATGACCTTGAAAGCTATTTTCTCCTCATCCAGCCAGAGTTCCTCATGCAAATGCTCTGTGACATCTTTATCTGCTATCCTCAAAATTAGAATGTGAGAAGCAGAAATAAATTAACTCAGTGTAACTGAAATTCTGCCAGAAAATTTCATTTAAAGCTTTTCATAAGAAGAAGTGGGAATAAAATGCATTCTCCTAAAGACCAGAGATTGGCTGATGTCCCATGATGGGGTAATAAATGGTCTGGTTTATAAAGGAGTGATCTCTTTCTACTCCTAGTGTTAAAACTAAGCATTCATTTTTGGTAAATATATTGATTTCACTAAAGGTAAAAACAACTTCACTGAAGACAGCTTCAGCCTTTGATCCAAATTTCATTTTTGCAGAAAACTATTTTGTTATGTTCCCAGGATACCAATTAGAGACATATTTTCTAAGGATTCATTTTAAGCCAGTGTTCTGCTTCATAACACTTAAAAAGAAATTAAAAACTTGAATAGATGTATAACCATTCTCATTAGTAATTCAAAAATTAATGCATTTTCAACTTAAATCCTAGTAGGTTTCTCACAGAAATTGAGAAGCTAATCCTAAAATTCACAGAAGAAAAATGGCCAAAAGAGCAACAAAAAAGTTGATAAGAATAAAGAATATTTGGACCGAGTTTTCTTTAAAAAACAAAGAGTGAAGCCTTCGCTCTCAAATATCAAAATTTCACAGTCAAAGCAATTAAAACATTGTGTATCAGGAGGACAGACCAAAGGAACAGAACAGAGATGAGAAACAGGTGGTTCAAGAGGGAAACCATGGACCAATCAAAATACGATCCTAGGTCCACGGTTGTCAAACCGGGGGAGAAAAAACTGTTAGACCCAGTGCAAAAAGCAAAATATAAAAACTTTTATTTAAAAAATAAACAGGAAAGCATTTGTGTCATTTAGGTAGGGAAGGATTTATCAAACAGAATGCAAAAAGCAAATACCAACTATGATCATTAAAATGTAAGACTTCTGCACAGAAGACAACATAAATAATGACAAGACAAAGATACTGAGAAAAGATATTTGCAACATGTAGCAGACTCAGATTTAGTTCAATGTATATCAAAAACTCCTACTATCAAGGAAAAAAACCCAACCATTCAAAAAGAGAAATAAGCAAAATAAATGAACAATTCATTGGCCAATAATCCTAAAAGAATATTTTAAAGGTAATGAGGGCAACGCAAATTAAAACAATGGGATGCCACATCGTATTTATTTAGTTGACAAAAATTAAAATCTGACATTAAAGTGTTAGTAAGGATGTAAACCAACTCTTGCATACTGCTGGTGGGGATGTGAGCTAATGTAACCATGTTGATAAGCAATCACACAATGTCAACTGAACTGAGGATGTACATATTCTACAACCCAGCAGGTCCTTCCTCAGTATACACGTATATGTCTTAGAGTTATCTGCACACTTATACCCAAAGAGACACACGCAATGATGTTTGCTAGAACACTGTTTGTGGTCATAAAAAACTGAAAACAACTTAAATGTCCACTAACAAATGAATGGGTAAAAACTGTGATACTGTATTGTCATATGAGGAATAGCATAGAGAAGTTAAGATGAATAAACCAGATCTATATCACAGATAAATCTATAAAGTTATGTTCCATTTAAAAAGCAAGCTACAAAACAGTATGTACAGTATATCATTTACATAAAATAAAATTCACAAAACAAACATTTATTGGCAGACTTGTATATATTTTTTTAAGTGTGCACATGTGAATGAGCTAAATATCAACTTCAGCCCAGTGGTTATCTCTGGGCAGACAGAAAGAGCAGAAATCCCCCAGCGAGGAGACTTGAACTGTATCTGATGTTTTACTTCTTCAAGAAAGCAAGTGAAATTTTTTTTTCTTTTTTTTAAGAGACAAGGTCTCACTCTGTCACCCAGGCTAGAGTGCAGTGCCGCTGGCATAGCTCACTGCAGCCTCGAGCTCCTGGGCTCAAGCAATCCTCCCATCTCAGCCTCTTGAATAGCTGGGATGATAGGCATATACCACCATGCCAGCTATTCTTTTTTAAATATTTTTTAGAGACAGGGACTCAGTGTGTTGCCCAGGCTGCTCTTGAACTCCTGTCCTCAAGTGATCATCCCACCTTGTCCTCCCAAAGTGCTAGGATTACAGGCATGAGCCACTACACACAGCCCAATTACAAATTTTTTTATATTTGCTAACTATGGTTTATTAGATTGTCACTAAATCATTCTTGCCTTTTCATCTATATTGGAAATGTTTCCAATGTTTTTAAAGGCTCTGTATGTCTATGTGCCAATGAACGTTTGTTTTGCATGTGCCACATTATGGGTATAGCAACGAGACTTAACCTCAGTGCATTGAACTTGAAGATGTAACATATGAACACTAATAAGTGATTGTCCTGCACAGTACAACTTTAAAACAGATGCAATTCACAAATTGTTCTCCAGTTATCAGCCAGTGCCTAACGCTTAGATATAAGACATTCATGTACGTGAGCAATGCCTGAACATGGTCTAGGATGGGGTGGCAGGTGAGTCTATTACCGTACAAAGACAACACTGCTGACTTCACATATATATTGTTTTCTAACTTCCTCCTGTTTCTCGGCCATTTGTACAACTCCAAACTTTATTGAGTACAATAGGTTATAAAAGGAATATACATTTTAGAGGAAGAAATTTTGACTCGATAGTCCCACTTCAAAGAAAATCCTAAAGAAATTTTTTAGTTCTATAGAAATGCTGTCTATAGTGATAACCATCACCACAAGAAGTCTGGAAGCCAGAGTGCCTATCAATTGGAAAATAATAAAGCAAAACATCAAACTGACAGAATTATAAGGACTATAAAGACAACTGAAAACAGCACACTATGACTATAACCACGCAAAAAGATGTCTCCAAGCTGCCAAAGATCAGAGGATGATATGTAAAAGTTCAAATAGCTGTGTTAGTATTATGTTATTGGTTATTTTAGTATTATGTTATTTTAGTTTGCATAATTTGTCTTGAGTAACAGTTTGAGATATAATTCACATACTATACAATTCACCTGTTGAAAGTATACCATCACTGGTTTTGCATATATTCTGTCACGTAATCATCCCTACAGTCAATGTTAGAACAGTTTCATCACCCCAAAACAGAAGTTCCACACCCTTTACCAGGCATCCCTCATTCTCTCCTGCCTCTCTTCACCACCCCCCTGGCTCCTGGCAATCACTAATTTACTTTGTCTCTATGGAGTTGCCTATTTTGGACCTATCACAAATAGAATCATACAATATGTGGTCTTTTGCGACTGGCATCTTTCACTCAGCATAGTGATTAAGGTTCATCCATATTGTAGCATGTCTCAGTATTTCATTTCTTTTTTATTTCTGAATAACATTCGATTGCACAGATATACCACACTTTATGTGGTACTGTTTTGCAATAACAATAAACACACCAGGTGATGGAGAGAGGTTGAGAGAGTTTTCTGTCTAGCCTATTCTGACATGAATTACTTTAGGGGGTGCTGAAGGATGAGAGGAGCTGAATATCTCATAGAGTCTAGGTCTACTGGGTTTGCTGACATCAGTCAGCAGTTCTTGGAGCTCCTGGCTGTGGCAAATCAACCCAAGGAGACTTCACATATCCATAGTTAACAGGAGTTGACCTCTCTAACGGGGAGTGATAGCTAAGGCTTGCACTGATGCAGCATCCTGAACTGTTCCAGAACATGGTCATGCACATGTTTTTGGTACTTTCTTTGCACTAAAATCCCATGGGGCAGGCAGGGGAGCTATTAACCCAGTATGTCATATTGATACCTTTGTCACAGGCTGGTTCCCCTGGCTTTTAATTCATCTCCTCCTCCATGGAATTCCACCAAAAACTTCCTATAACTGGCTATTTCCCAGAGCACCAGCATGGATCTCACCAAGATTAGGGGCAATGAGCTGGCAGGGGGACTGTCACCATTGCTGACCTTCTTTGAACAAGAGCTGGAGGGCTGATGTCTTTGGGATTAGACAGCTCCGTTCTCTAGGCCCTTGCATTCTCTCCCCTCAAATAGACAGATGTTTCCATTGTACCTGCTTCTCCTGTAAGCCCTGGGAAGAGCTGAACCAGCACATCCCAAGGTTCTGACTTGGGTCATTTATAACCCATACCATAAAATTTAAATGGAAAATAGATTCAAGTGAAGAGAGCCAGAAAACAAATGGAAAAGCGAATAGGCCAAATGGCCTCATTGCACTGTTAGTCATAGGTGACAGGGCATAACTCACAAACCACCACAGTCTTATCAAGAATCCTGTGGTCTCAGAACCACAGGGATTTAAGGGATGCAGGGCTCCTCCTCATTCCTTTACAAAGTGGTTCTGCAAACTCTGGTCACCTTGGTTGGTATTTAGCCAACATCCTACACCCTGGGAGGGCATCTGCCACGTTCATAACCAATCCTGTCCAGAGCTATTAACAGTAGCTCTAGTCATTAGTGAATACAAAACAACTTGTACGTGCAGAGCACTGCACTGAATCCACCCCGTTTTTTGGTTTATCGCCACCACCATTCAACCATGGCATCACACATAGGGATAAGTGGCCATTCATGTGGTGTCTTTTAAGGAGATAGAGAAGTCCTTCAAATGGTCTTCCCCCATCAGTACAGGATATTCCACCATTAACAAGTCATTCTTTCTTCTCAAGGGGTTGTATAAAAACAGACAGCCCTAACTTTGCCAGAGGCCTGTGTTCTAATCTGGCCCCCCACCAGTGGAGCACAGTGATGCAGCATCTCTTTAAAACATCTCTGAGGAAGGGGTAATAAGATTACTTGCCTTGCAGGGGACTGTGAGGGTTGAACGTGATAGCTCATGGAAAGTATTTAGTATGGTGCCTGGTACACAGCATGTGACCAACCAGTGACGGCTGTGGTTGTGGCGTAGCCTGATATAGTTTGGACGTTTGTCCTCTCCAAATCTCAGGATGAAGTGTAATCCCCAACGTTGGAGGTGGGACCCGGTGGGAGGTATTTGGGTCATAGGGCAGATCCCTCATGAATGACGTGGGGCTGTCCTCCTGATAACAAGAGTTCTTACTCTGAATTCACATGAGATCCAGGTGTTTAAAAGAGTATGACATCTCTCTGCTCTCACTTCCGCTCTTGCCATGTGACAAGCTGGCTTCCCCTTCACCTTCTGCTATGATTGTCAGCTTCCTGAGGCCCTCACCAGAAGCCAGCCAAGCAGATGTTGGTGCCATGCTTGTACAGCCTGCAGAACTGTGAGCCAGTGAAATCTCTTTTCTTTATAAATTACCCGGCCTCAAGAATTCCTTTATAGCAAGGCAAGAACAGACTCACAGCAGCCTTCCCCAGGTGTTCCTTGAAACTGAAATCCTCACAGAACGCACCTTACTCTTAGCGCGTTGGTGTGGCCATCGTTTCCCTGCCTAATGGGAGAAAGTTGTGGCAATGGAAGGTTCAGGAAGGGGGGAAGTTGAAAGAGGAACAAGAAGTGGAAGAACCATTATTGGAAAGGAAAATGGCACGGATAGGGAGGGCTGGGAGCACAAAGACAAGTGTCCCCATTTTACCTAGGGCCACCTCTGTATCCATTTGCAAAATGGTTTCAAAGGGAATATGCCAACCTAAATGTCCAAAGATTTATAAGTGAAGTCACTTGAGGTTTTTGTGTTTTTGTTTTTAAATTGAGGATTGCCCGGCACAGTGGCTCATGCCTGTAATCCCAGCACTTTGGGAGGCCAAGATAGATGGATCGCTTGAGCCCAGGAGTTCAAGACTAGCCCGGACAACATGGCAAAACCCTGTCTTTACAAAAAAAAAAAAAAAAAAATTAGCCAGGTATGATGGCACACACCTGTAGTCTCAGCTACTTGGGAGACTGAGGCAGGAGTATCATTGGAGCCTGAGAGGCTGAGGTTGCAGTGAGCTGAGATCACACCACTGTACTCCAGCCTGGGCCACAGGGCAAGACCCTGTCTCAAAAACATAAATACATAAAAATAAATTGAGGATGAATTTACATAAAGTAAAATGTATAGATCTTAAGGTTATGAGTCAATAAGTTTTGAAAACTGTATACCAGCATAGCCATCACTCCAATCTGAGCTGTGCCTTAGATACTATACTGGCTCAACAGCATTTCCGGTAGAGCTCATGCAGCAGGAATGCCTGCTGCTGGAGAGAAGCTGGAGCTTTCCCTACACCCCTGGTACCCCGAGGCACCCCACAATACGGGGAACAAAAGGAGCATCAAAAAGTCTGAATGGAGCAAATGGACAGCAGTCAAAGCACAATGGAGGGTAGAAATGAGTCACCAGTGAAGTGGTTCAGGCCTAAAAGGCTTTGGGATCAATGAATCTAGGCAAGAATATGCATGGAATGGCCCTGCAGGGTTGCCAAGGCGGTTGAGTCCTGGAATAGATTCCTAACACCTATATTCCTTCCACATCTGACTCAGCCATCGCCCCCACCATCTATCTGCCTTTGAATGAATCACATCACAGCTCAGTGCCTCAGTTTCCAAAACTGTAAAACCACATGAGCGGACGAAACACTTCGTGCCTTTTCTAGCTCAAACAACTTAAACAATCCTGCGTTGATGATCTAGACAGGGCAGTTTCACTGCGTGGTCACTCCAAATTCACCTTTGTTTACTTAACACAGATACAGCCTCCCCTGCCACTGTCCGGTGCATTCTGCAAATTGGGAACTCTCCTGACTAAGGGGACCCAGAAAGCAGGAGCGGAGGCTTGGTTTCTGCTAAGACATGTAACTTAGCTGACATGTGTTATATCCTGGTGTCTGGTGACAACTTCATATTCTGTGTCCTCCTCAAAGGCCCCTGAGACAGTGGAACTGGAAAACATTTAAGACGAAAAAAAAAAAAAAAAAAAAGACTCTGGAAAGAAGAAATTCTGACATGTGTAACCTCAACCATTTTGAGTCTTTGTGGGAGAAAAATAGTTCATCTTGTAAAACTAAATTGTAACTAACCTGCAAGGTCAAGTCCAAATGTTAGTGCCCCTTGACAGCCCTTCCTAAGCCCCGGCTAGAGGGGCTCACAGTGAGTTCCGTGGCCCTCTGCCCTACCCCTCTTTTGGCAGATGTGCTCTGTGCTATAGCACCCATGTGCACCTCCTATGTACTGGCTTAGATGCTATGGTCCTAAACTTTCACATACTGGGTAACTGCTTCGCATATGACTGCCAAATCATTTTGTAAAGAAAGAAAGAAATGAATGTTAGTCTGCTTTAGAGTAAATTTAATTGTGTCCTTTAACAAAGGAATTTCTTTTCTACAATATTCAAAAGCAGAAAATTACCTAAAATGAGCTCTTAAAGCCTCCCGAATCTTCACAGCTGAATCCTAGCCCCGAGATGCAATCATTCTCTTTGGCTAAAATGATTCATCAATTTACCAAATTCCATAAAAGTAGAAATAGTATCTGAACTAAGTGGTAATTACGATCACATGTGCTTGTGCAACACTTCAAAAGTATATTAAGAACAGCAGCACCTAAATTCTGGGGAGTGGAGAATAAGAGGCTTGAGGGGGACAACTTTTCTTTTACACTTTTTTTTTTTTTTTGAGATGGAGGCTGGCTCTGTCGCCCAGGCTGGAGTGCAGTGGCACGATCTCTGCTCCCTGCAAGCTCCACCTCCCGGGTTCACACCATTCTTCTGCCTCAGCCTCCCGAGTAGCTGGGACTACAGGCGCCCACTGCCATGCCCGGCTAATTTTTTGTATTTTTAGTAGAGACGGGGTTTCACCGTGGTCTCGATCTTCTGACCTTGTGATCCGCCCGCCTCGGCCTCCCAAAGTGCTGGGATTACAGGCGGGAGCCACCGCGCCCGGCCTCTTTTACACTTTTAAAGCACTGTTACTGTTAAATGTTTTACTGTAAGCAAATTTTCACTGATGTTTAATTAAAAGTGAAGTTTACAGAAAATTTTGATATACATACTCATTTAGTTACATGTGTACTATAATAAACATAATGCATTATAATGAGTTTTATTGTTGAAAAAAACTGAATCTCAAGGAGATTAAGTGACTTTTTCAAGAGTTAATTGCAGAACCATAAAACAGAGTGTGCTTAAGCAACAAAGCACAGGAAAGAGAGGAATTTGTATTCCATTCGTGTTCTAATCCTTCCTGTGGGAACCTCATCATTAGACCAATAGTAATTTACTGAGTGCACACCCTACGCCAGCCCCTGCTGTTCCCCTCATGAGAGCCACAGGGACCTTTGACATCACAGTGGCTGCATGTTCCTCATATGTGACGTGTCACACATAATATGACAATATGAATTACAATAACATTTACAGGAGACTTGCTCTTTGATATCCTCTAAATGGATTCTAGGGAGGAACATATGCCTATATGATTTTTTTCTCCCTTGCACAATTTGGAAGTCATCGGCCGAATGATGTCATTCACCTACCCCACATGTAAACTTTGAGGCATTTCAGGGTCCACCCAGATAAGCATTGTCTTTGGCCAGAAACGTTTCTCTCGTTGGTGTTTTTGGTCCTTAACCAGCATAACGATTCATCCTGTCAACATGTAACAGGTAGAACTAGAATCAGTGTCTTATAGCAACTGCCTCAGATGAACATGAGACATAAATGTTTGAAAGCCTGGCCCCCATACATCTCTAAGCAAGAGTGCTCCCATTCCATGGACTATCCCAGAGGTGCCGTGCCTCAAACTAGCAAATTCATAACAGCAATTAGGTTTGGTTTCTAAGCATGTGCTTTGACAGCTCTTTGAAAGATGGAGCCAACTCAGAAAAAAACTTCAGCTACCTGCAGCAGCCTCTTGCTTGATTCTCCTGTTTTAATCAGGGTAGAAGTAAAACTCTCCTCCAGTTAGTGTATTTTATCCCAGTAAAGAACCTCCCCTTCCCCCATAGTTAGTGAATCTATAACCTTCTAGACAGAACCAATCAGGAAAGGCCGTCATGTAATCAGACCACTCCAGGGCTCCAGTGGACCATAGAGGTTATCTAGGCCCTAACTTCAAGTCCCTGCCAGGCTCTTCCAGTGCATGCTTGAATTGCTCAGTGACCCAGGCACCACTCAATTCACAAAAAGCATCTTTAGCTCAGCAGGTCCTCAGTCCCTCAACAGATGGAATTGTGCTGACTGAATCTCCCCTTCCCTTTGTTAATTCAACTGCCCATTCTTTAAGGTTCAGTTGAAGTTCTGTGTCTTCCTCAAAGCCCTCCCACTAACCTACTCCTTCACAGCTCCTCTTCCTCTGAGCTGCAGAGTCAAACACTTTATAAACATCCGTCTGTACCCAGTTTGATGTACATCTGTAGGATCTCCCAGTCCAAATAGTAATAAGTTTCTTAAGGCTGGAAGCTATGTCTTTTCCTCTCACCTGCCCTCAGATCACCTAATCTATAGATAAATATACCAATGATGTCCATCCAATATTTGTTGAACACACAGAAAATGCCCAGGTCACGGAGCGCCAGGCACTGTGCATGTACCACATGCTGGCTTCTTGAGGTCTAGGTCTAATCTCAGCCACTAGAATGGGTTAAGTCCGTCAGCAAGTGGCCACATGAGTGCTTCTTCAAGGGATTAACTAGGCTACTGCATTGCTTTCAGTTACCAGGAGCATGTGGCCCTCTTTTGGTTAGTATATAAGTCATTTGTTCAGTAGGGAATAGATGCCTATCAATTTTTTTTTTTTTTTTTTTAAGATGGAGTCTCAGTCTGTCGCCGAGGCTGGAGTGCAGTGGCGTGATCTCAGCTCACTGTAACCTCCACCTCCCGGGTTCAAGCAATTCTCCTGCCTCAGCCTCCCGAGTAGCTGGGATTACAAGCACCTGTCATCATGCCTGGCTAATTTTTTTGTATTTTTAGTAGAGATAGGGTTTTACCATGTTGGCCAGGCTGGTTTTGAACTCCTGACCTCAAGTGATCCACCTGCCTCGGCCTCCCAAAGTGCTAGGATTAAAGGCATGAGCCACTGTGCCCGGCCAGGTGCCTATCAACTTTTTAATTCTTGTAAGTTATTAAGCAAAAGGTACATGTATGTGCTTGAGAGTATGTGTGGGTGTGAAAGTATGTGTGACATGCATGCGGTACATGAGAGTGAACACTTGTGACTGCAAGAGTGTGTGCTGTGTGAACAGAGTGTATGTGTGGACCAGTGTATGCACCTGGCCCTGGATACAAGTCATCATCTTCTTCTTGCTCTAATAACGTGTTCTCTGCTTCTTCCATTTATTTGACTTACTTAGGTCTACTAAGCCAGAGGTCTCCAAATATTTTTGACCACATAAACCAGCAAAAACATTTTGATAGGTTTTCATATAAATTATAAACACATACTCTGGCCATCCATAATCAAATATTAAAGCTAAATCATGTTCTTTTTTCATAGGTAAGAAAATGAATACAGAGGGAAGGTCTCTTTCCCAAATCCCAGTAGCTCATCTTGCCTACTCTGGGCACTGTGTCCAAATTCCACTTTGCAGGCCACTCCTTGAAGCCACAGCTGCCCCTAATCTGGCCTCTCACCAGACTCCTGGACACACATCTTGCTGAGGACTGGTGCCAGATAACCTGAAGCAAATGTCTGGTGATGAACTGGAAATGAGATCTGAGGGAAGCTTCCAATTTGCATTGCTGATGCCAGTTTCAGGAACCAGTAAGAAGGTAGGAAGATGCAGAGACAACTTGTAAAACATCAGGTTAACTAAGCAAGGAGACTCTTCGAGGCTGTACTGGAAGCAGGGGAGAATGTTCATATTTCTGAATGCACTTGCTGGCAATTCACTGCCAGCCCAGTATGGTGAGGGGCTGGGTTACACCCACATCTCAGAAATGACAGCAGACTCCCAAAACAATTTACAGCAAGCATGCCTTAAAAGTGCATTAGTGGGCCAGGCACGGTGGCTCACACTTGTAATCCCAGCACTTTGGGAGGCCAAGGTGGGTGGATCACGAGGTCAAGAGATCGAGACCATCCTGGTCAACATGATGAAACCCCATCTCTACTAAAAATAGAAAAATTAGCCGAGCGTGGTGGTGGGCACCTGTAGTCCCAGCTACTTGGGAGGCTGACGCAGGAGAATCATTTGAACCCAGGAGGCGGAGGTTGCAGTGAGCTGAGAGTGCGCCACTGCACTCCAGCCTAGCAACAGACTGAGACTCCACCTCAAAAAAAAAACAAAAAAAACCAGTGCATTAGCTAACTGCCATTGGAATCACTTACTGCATTACATTTTCTCTTAGTGACATGGGGTTGAAATGTCTCTTTGAAAGTCTTAGTTACCTAGACAAAGGGAGGTGCCCAGATGCTACTCTACAGGAGAATATGGTATGAAATGATGAAAGAGCAACAAGCGGAAGGAAGGGCAGCTCCAAGGCCCGACTGCTTGACAGTAAGACATCAGGGAATGAAGTAGTGAACACAGGGGAAGGTGGCAGTGCTGACTTTAGACAAGCCCATCTCTTGTCACTATTGGAGTGCTACCAAACTAAATGTTTAAGGTCTTCAATAGCAGCACTTGGCACTTGTACCAAATTTCTTTCCCGAAACCCACCCATATCCCTTGTCTCATTGAAGCCTCCAAGTGACCCTGTGAGTGAAGGCATAATGTATAATGTTTGGTTTTGGTTTTATATTTTCCGGGAGAAGAAACAATGGGGAGAGTTATAGCCCGGCACCTCCTCCACCCTGGCAGGGTGCTGTGGGCTGGATTTCACTGGGACAGCAGGGTTGGATGAGGTCAGAGCCAGCGTGGAATTAGCCTACTGCGCTGGATTCCTGAGTGTTGACTCAGCCGCAAGACTCCAGAGGGGAGAGCGCTGAATGTGCTAGAATGAGTTACGAATGAGGTGCCCACCATGCGTAACTGGGTGAGAACACCCAGCCTCTGCCCTCAGGGGTTTACAGTCTAATACATCAGGAATAGGGCCAATGTTTGAGAGAATTGTAGACGAGTGAGAAAGAAAACTGGCGCAACTTTGTAAATATAAGCTTTCTCAATTTAAGCAAACTTGCACATTTGTTTACTTTGTTCTGAGAGTTGCTGAATAAGGCATGATACCATGAGTTTATGGTCAAACAGCCAGGGAAAGGCAGCATTTAGGCAAAAGAGAAGGGACCCATGAGTTAGGAAAGAATGCAAATTGGAGGCCAGGAAAAGTTTGCTAACTGAATAAATAGCTGCTGCAAGGCTTGATGGGGGTCTGAGGGGTGGGCACTGAAATGCTGAAAGGAACCCAACAGGTCAACCACAGACACAAGGTGGAAAATTCAGAGATATTTATAGAGTAGGTAGGGAGGATGGAGGTTCCAAGTCACTAAGGATAGTTCTAGATTTTGCCTGTTTTCTTAGAGTAATGATGTATAGTGCCACTTATCATTCTCAACTCTGTCCTTTCTTGGAGGATAAATGATATAGTCACCCTAGTTCTCCAAACTCACAAGATGCATTGAATTGCCAGATAGCCCTCCTCCAGCCAAGCCATCTACACCAGCTTCTATGTTTGCACCACCTCTCCAAGGGGCTAAATACCATCTCCATCAGCCCTGCCCTGAGGCTAAGAGAGCAGATGGTTCTATGTGGGTGTGAACAGTCTTTAATTCTTCATTTCTGGGGTAACGCTGGCCCCTGAGAATCCAAGAGGAACAGAGGGAGGAGAACAAGAAAAGGCTGAAGGGGAAGGGTCAGGATCCTCTGAGTGACATTAGCGGTGCATAACGTAAAGGCTGCTCTCACCGTAGAGAAGCCAGCATGGCAGCAAGGAGGGCGAATAGGCCTTGGGTCCAGCAAGACCTGCGGTCTGCTCCCAGATCCCCACAGTCATGGCTGAGCCTCAGTTTCCTCATCTCTTTAAAGAAAAGTGGGGTGGGAGGGGATAATATCTACCTTCCAGAGTTGGTGTGACAGAATGTAATCATTATCAAGTACCAGGTACACAGTAGGTGTCCAATAATGGCAGCTGTTATTGGAACGATGATATATACCTACGAGTTTTCTTTTTCTTTTTTTTTTTTTTTTTTGAGACGGAGTCTCGCTTTGTCACCCAGGCTGGAGTGCAGCAACGCGATCTCAGCTCACTGCAAGCTCTGCCTCCTGGGTTCACATCATTCTCCTGCCTCAGCCTTCCGAGTAGCTGGGACTACAGGTGCCCGCCACTACGCCCGGCTAATTTTTTTTTTGTATTTTTAGTGCAGACAGGGTTTCACCGTATTAGCTAGGATGGTCTCGATCTCCTGACCTCGTGATCCGCCCGCCTCGGCTTCCCAAAGTGCTGGGATTACAGGCGTGAGATACCGCGCCCAGCCATACCTACGAGTTTTCTTAAAACCAAATTGTCAAAAATGTGGGGCCTACCAGGTGTTAGCCTCCATCCCATAACATCGTGGCTCAGGTCACCCTCAGAAGAAGACACAGAGAGTCCTAAGTGTATGCTGGGAGTGACCTCTGTGGCAGACCAAGGGACACATCTATGGCCAGGACACCAACAGCTTCCACTATAACCTCCCAAATATTTTTTTATTTAAGTGCAATTATTTTTATTTAAGTGCAATTATAAAACTATAAAGGGAACATTTTTAGAGTAAAAAACACAGATGGACATGGAATCTTTTCTTCCCAGCCAAAGGGGATCACCTTGCTCATTCCCTGGGACCGCTCTTCTTTCATGATCACTGTCTGAGGAGCCCACAAAAGATCCAAGCATCTATGGAACTTAAAATACAAGCACTGGAAGGCTTGTGTCTGTACCAGGCTCTGGTCTTGATCCCGGAAATTTAACTTCACAGTCTGAACAGGTGTTTGGTGACTGCCTGCTGATTGGTTATAGCCTGAAAGTACAAGAGGGACAGGCAGAGCTTCTGTCCCTGCCCCTTTTAATAAGAACACATAAACCTGCGGTAGGCTGTGGATTGGCGGAAGCCTCTCAGAGCCGGGAGGAGACATTCCCTACACCAATGGAAAATCTTTGGGTCCCCCAAAACCACACTTCTTTAACTCAAGTTAAATGAGTTAAGGGTGCTTAACTGTTAAGAAATAACAATAAGACAAATCAAAGATTATGCAAAAAGAAGAGTGCAGAGGCTGCAGGCTGTCCTTAGGGCATCCTCTGGCCTTGGTGAGTAAGGTTGGGAAAACCTGGCTGCATTTTCTGAACCCTTCCACCAGAGCCACACGGGGGCACACTAGTCAATGTTTTGGATGTGGGACCTCCCGCTGGCTTCCTCTTGGTACAGAAACCTGGAGGAGGAGGACAGTGAGGGCAGAGGTGCTACTGGATGATTCCTTGCTTGGCCCACGGCCAAAAGCCAATGACTCAGGCGGATTGTCCTTGAGTGATTCAAAACCACGTGGGTGCTGGCCCAAAGGTTTCCCCTACTTTCTAAGCATGTTCCCAGCATGGCTAGGGCACGGGTTCCCGAGTTGTTTCTCAGGAGATCAGGAAGGAGAATTGAGTAAATAAATGGAAGGTCTAATAACCTCTTAACCTGATACCAGGAAGGCAAGTGAGTAACCCCCAAGGGGTGCTTGGGGGCACAGCAGGCAGGGGTGGGCAGGGTAATAGCTCGTTCTTCAGTGGGTTGCCATAGCGTCCTTGGCGTGACCAGAGTGCTGGCCATCAGTGCCTGCCCTCCTAGGGTGAAGGATCAGCCTCAAAGGCAGGGCAGCAGGCTGGCTCCTGACAGAGCCTCTTGACAGAGGGTCTCCTATGAGCACACACTGCTGCCTCACCAATACACATGGGAACCCCAGGGGACAGACCAGGGACCAAACCCCAGCCATCACCAGGCACTACAAGGCACCAGCCAGCCTGCACTCCAGGGCTCCAGTGTGCCTGCTTTCCAGAGCACAATGGGTCCAGGTGCACACAGACACAGCAGACAAACCAGAAGAGAAGGCATCTAAGTCACCACCTTCTATCAAGAATTCAGCAAAGTTGCTTTTTTTTTTTTTTTTGAGAGACAGAGTCTCACTTTGTCATGTGGGCTGGAGTGCAGTGGCATGATCTCGGCTCACTGCAACCTCTGCCTCCTGGGTTCAAGCAATTCTTCTGCCTCAGCCTCCCAAACAGCTGGGATTACAGGCACACGTCACCACGCCCAGCTAATTTTTGTATATTTAGTAGAAACGGGGTTTCACCATGATGGACAGGCTAAGTCTTGAACTCCTGGCCTCAAGTGATCTACCTGCCTTGGCCTCCCAAAGTGCTGGGATTACAGGCGTGAGCCATCACACCCAGTCCTAAGCTGCAATTTTATATGAAGACCTTGGAAAAGAAAAACACTTTTGTTTATAAATATGGTATAGTATGCAAATTTTAAAGTATTAATTTTTTTAGGTAAAACAGTACTTCAAAAGTTCTTAGCTTGAGGCCAGCTCTGAGAGGAGGGGGTTCATTTTCTTCTGCCCCACTTATCTGTGGTGAATGGAAGAGTGTCTGTTTAATAAAAAGTCAGTAAAGCAGAGAATCATGCAAAGAAAAGATGTATGTACTTTAAGTATTTTAACTAACAATATTCAAACTGAAAACACTGAAAAACAAATATATGTACTCACTTGCCAATAACAGAAGGCCAAGTTCTTTAAGGTATGGTCCCCTTCATCGTCTCTTATAGACAAACATTATCTATGATTTCCATTTCCATTTTCTACGTGTGTGTGTGTGTGTGTGTGTGTGTGTGTGTGTGTGAGAGAGAGAGAGAGAGAAAGAGAGAGAGAGAGAGAGTCTCGCTCTGCTGCCCAGACTGGAGTGCAGTAGCATGATCATGGTTCACTGCACCCTCAACCTCCCAGGCTCAAGCAATGCTCCTGCCTCAGCCTCCCAAGTAGCTGGGACTATAGGCACATGCCACCATGCCTGGCTAATTTAAAAAATATATATTTTTTGTAGGGACATGGTCTCTCCATGTTGCCCAGGCTGGTCTTGAACTCCTAGGCTCAAGCAATCCTACTGCCTCGACCTCCCAAAGTATTTGGATTAAAGGTGTGTGCCACTATGCCCAGCCCAATTTCGGTTTCTTTTTAGTGGAGCAAAAACTTAAAGATACTTGTGAAGTAATGTGAATTCGAAATCTTTTTAGAGCTTTATTATTTTTCTCACATATAACTTAACGGTTTTTTTTTGTTTTGTTTTGTTTTGTTTTTGAGACAGAATCTCACTTTATCACCCAGGCTGGATTACAGTGGTGTGATCTCAGCTCACTGCAGCCTCTGCATCCTGGATTCAAGTGATTTTCCTGCCTCAGCCTCCCAAGTAGCTGGAATTACAGGCACGTGCCACCATGTCTGGCTAATTTTTGTATTTTTAGTAGAGATAGGGTTTTGCTATGTTGACCAGGCTGGACTCAAACTCCTGGTCTCAAGCGATCTGCTTGTGTCAGCCTCCCGAAGTGCTGGGATTACAGGCATGAGCCACCATGCCTGGCCAACGGTAATTTTATAGGAAATTTATCTTTTACTTTTTCCATCACATTCAACTTAGTCTTAATAGAAACTTTTTTTCACACTCATCTCAAATAAGATTTAATTAAAATTATTTATTACAATAAGAACAAATACAAGTGGTTTTTGGTAAACACACAACTACTGGTGAGGACAGAAGCACAGAGTGGGAGTACAGCGTTAGCTGCTCCACTGTGGCTGTGAGCTTTCAAGTGTGCCCTGAGCGTGTGTCAGAGAGAATGGGAGACAGAGTTCATTTGGCAAGTTGGTGACAGCAGAGGTCAGTTAGGAGACTACCTCTGGAACTTTGGTGGAAATCTTTGAAAAGTCACAGACTCAGTGTTTATGATACAGCCCAATTCACTGGATAAAATTCACATGCAACTCTTTAGAAAAACATGATGCCTGAAGCCAGGAGTACCTGCACGTATGTTTGCTCCCACCAGTCCTCTGATCCTGTCACCAATTTAACACGATTTTACTACAGTGCTGCCCAAATCCTCTGATTGTGCTATAAGCAGCCTAGTTCCCCTAGGGTCAACATAACTATCCCCAGTTACAAAGGCAGGCATATGAGGTGAAAGGTAAAACAAAACTTTTGGAAGAAGTCATAGGTGAACATCCTTAAGACCTTCAGGTAGGCAGCATGTTTTTGAATGGAATACAAAAAGGTCAAACCATAAAGAAAATAATTGATAAATTGATACATTCCTCAGGGACTTCTGTTCATCAAAAGATCCTCTTAAGGAGCTATAAAGCAAGCCACAGACAAGAAGGTACTTGCAATTCATATACTTCACAAAGACTCTTATCCAAAATCTATGAAAACCTCCTAAAAATCAATTTTTTTAAAGCAGACAATCCAACAGAAAAATGGGCAAAAGACTTGAGTAGGCACTTGTAAGAGAGGATATCCAAATAGATGATACACATATAAAAAGGCACTCAAGAGCAATGCAAAGACATCAGGGAAATGCAAATTAAAATCAGAATAAAATCAAAGAATGGTGGATACACAGAATGTGGCATATATTATAGATATAATGGAATACTATTCAGACTTAAAATTCTAACACGTGCTACAACATGGGATGAGCCTTGAAGACATTGAGCTAGGTGAAATAAGCCAGTCACAGAAAGAAATACTGCCGGATTCCACTTATATGAAGTACACAGTCAAATTCATGGAGACAAAGTAGCATGATGATTGCCAGGGGCTGGGGGAAGTAGAGAGTTAGTGTTTCATGGGTACGGAATTTCAACTTGGAAAGACGAATAATGTTTTGGAGATGGATAATGGTCACAGTTGTCCAGTAATGTAAACACACTAAATGCCACTGAACTGTACACTGAAAATGGTAAATTTAATATTTTGTATATTTTATCACAAAAAAAGATACAATAAAACATACCCACCAGAACAGCTAAATTTGGAAAAGAGATGAATAACTCCAATTTTGGCAGGGTTGTGAAGCAACTAGAACTCTCAGACTGTTGGTGGGAGTGTAAATTTGTACAGTCATTCTGGAACACGGACTGTATCTACTGAGGCTGAGCAGCTGCAACCCATGACTCAGCAATGCTACTCCTAGGTATGCACTCAATGCCACTGTGTACATTTGTTCACCAGAAGACATGAACTAAAATGTTCATAGTTGCACTATTCGTACTACCTCTAAACTGGAAACAAGCGCATGTCCATCAGTTGTAGAACAGATATTTTCCCACAATGGACTAGTCTACAGCAATGAAAATGAATAAACTACACGCAAAAACATGGATGAATCTCAGAAACCTAATGTTGAATGAAAACCCAGACACAAGAGTATATGCTGTATGAATCCATATAGAGTTCAAAACCAAGTAAAACTATTCCATGTTCTTGAGGGGTAGTGAGCAGAAGAGAGGATGGAGGGGGCTGGTCATGTTCCCTTTCTCCATCTGGATGCTGGTCACCCAGCATCTTAAAAATTCAGTCCGCGGCCGGGTGTGGTGGCTCATGCTTGTAATCCCAGCACTGGGATTGGGAGACTGAGGCAGGCAGGTCACCTGAGGGCAGGAGTTTGAGACTGGCCTGGCCAACATGGTAAAACCCTGTCTCTACTAAAAATACAAAAATTAGCTGAGTGTGGCAGCGGGCGCCTGTAGTCCCAGCTATCTGGGAGGCTGAGGCATGAGAATCGTTTGAACCTGGGAGGCAAAGGCTGCAGTGAGCTGAGATCACGCCACTGCACTCCAGCCTGGGTGACAGAGCGAGACTCTGTCTCAAAAACAAAAAAAAACCAAAAAAAACCTAAGTCAGCTGTATACTCACTAGCCATGCATTTTTCTGTGTCTATGTTACTTTAATGAAAAAGTTGGCAGAATCAGTCATATGCAGCACTACATACGAAGTGTTCAATTATAGAACATTTGGAGCACCAGCAGTGGTGGGAAGTTAAGCCCCAATGGAATGGTGAAGCAAAAGAATGCATGTTGCTCCAACTAGAGTAATTTACCATCAGGGGGTTGTTTAGGGAGTGGGAAAAATCTAGGTCAACGAGCTGATGACACTAGAAGGTGTTGTTAGAGCATTTACCACCTATGTCATTCATTCTGGCATCTAATCACATGGAGCCTTGTTTTCTTATTTAAATGTCTGAGGAATGTTCACCTTAACTCTAAGCTCCCTGAAAGCAGGGACTCTGGGATGGTTTCTCTAGCATAAATCACGGCATTAAGCACAGAGCCAGGCATGTCATAAATCACGAAACCATTTGTTTAATAACAATACACCATAATACCAGAATTACAGAACAATAAATTAAATGTGTTATCAGAGTGCAAGGACTTAACAGAAATACGAAAATATCAATCCAGAGGCAATCTTAAACAAAGAACTTAGACTTTGAAGCATGACGGATCCTGGGCAAGTCACGTAATGTTATTGGCCTCTGCTTTGCAACCTGAAAATGGGGACAGTAGTGACCTTATAGAGTTGGTACAAGGATGAAATAAATTATAGGAGAAAATGAGGATCAGAGACACAATTATGTCCCCAGCAGCGCCACACCAGTAGGGTAAGTTGCCTTCTCCTAAACCCGGTATACAATCTGACCCTGAGCAGAGAAGAATCTGACTACTTCTCCCTGCTTCTCATCTCCTCGAAACTTCCTAAAGCCAACTCTTAGAGGGACTGCACATCAAGCCTTTCTGATCTGACACCTGGAATCCCTTAAGTCTGACTCAGATGTATGGCTGCAATGTCAAACAAACAACAGATGCATTAAGTGGATTCTAGGTGCAATAAATCATGCAAGCAATGGTGATCTGTTCCCAGTCAGGAGGCAGCAGAGTTCATTATGAGTAACTGCAGCTGTCATGCCCTCCACAGACAAAGGACAGGCATTCCAGTTGGAAGGTGGACACCCACAGCCCTCCTTGGATTTGCCTGTGTATGTGTGAAGCTTCCTCCCCCACCAGTGGGAGGCATGGTGGTGACTGGGCAGGGCCAGATTCTGGAGACATGCTTTATGTGTGTAAGATTTATTAAGCATCCAACATGAGCCACCAGGCACTTTCCTGGATCTGCCACTAGCTAATTATAATTGTGGTCAAGTTTTCTGAACTCCCTAGGACTTCTTCATTTTTAAACTGGTAAGTAGTAACAGGCCATCTCTTAATCACTTATCAACCTGTGATACTCTAATCCATGTGCTTTCCAAACACCAAAGTTAGCCTTCCTCTATTTCTAATTCACTCCATGACATCTTGTTCTGCTATCTTTAGAATGCTCATGTCCTCTTTTGTGGGGTGTCGCACAGAACAGTAATCAGGTGACTGAGATGGATGGAGGCGTCATCTGACTGCCAAAGGAAACCAACATCAGACTTGAATAATAAGAGCAGGGTTCATTTCTCACACTATATTTTCAGAAACCACAATATGCCACCTTTGGTTTGTCCATTCATTGATTCACTGAATGATTCATGTACTCTATAAGCATATATTTGGTGCCATCTTGGCCCAGGCACTATGCTGGGCGTTAGAGAAATTTGACAGTGGGTTAGGCCAAGGCCCTGCCCTCGAGATGCTCATTCTCTATAGGAAATGTAGACACTAAACATGAACCATCCACAATATGGCACTAAAAGGGAGGATTGAGCATATCATAGGTAGAGGAAGAAAACACAATAAAAGTATGAAAGATGGAAGAGAAGGATTAGAGAAAATTATATGACGTGAGGTCCTGGGGGTGGGGGGAAGATGCGGATGGAACAGGAAGAAGACAGTATTCCCTGCAATGCTTACAAAAATCCCCAATGGTAACCAATTTCCAGGGCAATAAGAACCTTTGATAATATGAGTTTTCTAAGTTTTTAGCTTTGGAAGAAATCAAGAGTGGGAGCTTAATTAGCATCTTAACACCCAGCCACCCACCTAGACACTGCCTCCTTCTACCCTGAAGGGGCAACGGTTTCCTGCATCTTTTCTTTCATGCTCCCTTAGTCTCGGTTTCTGCTGCCTGAACTCAGTCCTGTGGGGAATAAATGGGAATTAAACATGGTTTAAAAGCCACAAAATGGAGAGTACGCACAAGAGTAAAATTATTTATATATGGGCATCTTCCGCCGGGAGGAATGGCTCCGCTATCGCTCTTTCGTGTCTCAGATGAAGACTAAAGCACAACTCATTTTTCCCTTTTCCATTCCAATTAGCTGCATATTTTTAGCACGTGTTATATAAGGCTCATCTGCCCAAATCCGTTGGCTTGGGGCCTTTCTTTCCTTTCATTTCACTGGTAGATTGACCCGCGTGGTAGGATGACGAGCAGATCATGACAAGTCTGTAAATAGCCTGCCAGAGGAGGGGTGGATGGGAAGAGAGCTCTCGAGATGAAGTGAGGGTTTGTATTTGGCATGCCAAGGCTAAATCCATCCCTTCTAAAAGGGGAAAGAAGAAAGAACGCACAATTCCAAATTGAACTGTGGCACAGCTAATAGGAAAAGGCTGCTCCCGCCTACAATAAGCACAACTCAGACAGGTGGAGCTCAGCACTGACAGAGGGGCCCCCAGACTCCCAGCCTCAGGGTACAAAAGGCTCCAGGTGCTCCATCACCTGCAGAATAGTCTAATTCTGGTTGTGCATGGATTATGTGCATGAATTACATGCATGAACTGCAGACCTTTCTAGGAAAAAAAAAAGTTCATCCACACTATTAGTGGGGGGCAGGAAAAAGCATGAAGGACTGAGGAAGGCTTGCCTTAGCCTCATCTCTGTCTCAATTCTTGCCATTCTAGCAAAGATGCTTTGGCATCCTTATGTTAAAAATATCTACCATTACTTTTATACACATTGTTGTGGAAGGACTAAAATGAAACAGTTATGTCCAGAGAAGTATAAAGTTATGGGCCGGGCACAATGGCTCACGCCTGTAATCCTAGCACTTTGGGAAGCCGAGATGGGCAGAATCGCCTGAGCTCAGGAGTTAGAGACCAGCCTGGGCAACGTGGCGAAATCCCATCTCTACTAAAAATACAAAAAATTAGCTGGGCATGGTGATGCACGCCTGTAATCCCAGCTACTCGGGAGGCTGAGGCATGAGAATTGCTTGAATCCGGGAGGCGGAGGTTGCAGTGAGTTGAGATGGCGCCACTGCACTCCAGCCTGGGCAATAGAGGGAGATTCTATCTCAAAAAGAAGTATCAAGTTATATTCAAATGTAAAGCATTATAGCTTTGAGTCTGAACTGTACCCATGGTCACATACCACAAGCAAAATTTGTAGAGGTCACTGGGACTCAGCCACCTCTTTCCATAGATTACAACACAGAATAAGTTCTTCTAGAACCAGTTTCTTATAGAACTAAAGCCTAGGAAAGCTTGGAGGGAGGAGAAAGGGCATCCTCAAAGTCAAGGAGTTTAGCGCTAGGGGTACTATCTTAGAGCCCAAAAGAACATACAATAGCCAGATACTCTTCCTCAGCCCTGGGTTCATCAAAGGTAAGTCTACGGACTTACCTTTGGTACTTACCTTTGGTCTTCCAGTACCACCCAGGCCCTCCCACCCTCTCCTGCCTCCATGAGTGAAGGCTACAGTCACTTAGAAACGCACACATGTGCACAAAGCCTTGGGTATCTCAAAGACTATTTGAAGTCACTGTGGAAAAGTTATTCTAGAGCTAAGGAAAAATAAAGATATATTTTTTTCTCCGCACACATCAGCAGCTAGCAATTATGTGTTTATCTATTTAATGAGAAAACAAATATTCAAATCCACTGCAGGAGAGAGTATCAGCCTCTATGAGAGAGATTTTACTTCCTGCTGATTTACAGTTCTGGAGATGAAATCCTCTCTTTCTGTAATTCTCCTTAGCCTGGGCTGCAGAATCAAATAATATGCCAGGCTGCATAATCTCTGGATCAGCAGTACAGACTGGCCCAGAGGTTTGGTCCTGGGGCACGGTAGGCAGTTACGGACCTTGGACTCAGGCAGACCTGGATGCCCATGGCTTTATTATGAGACATTGAGGGAGGTACCTCTTCTGTTTATGCATTGGTTTTCAGCTGTAAAAAACAGAGATAATACCTACTTCACAGGAAGATTGTGATGATTAAATTAGATGACATACATAAAAATGCTTAGTACAGAGCCTGGCACATTGAGGGATGTCAATGAATATTCGTCTCCTTCCTTACTCTAGGTTCCAATCCCAGAAAAATCCAACTACATTTGTTAACTCGCAGATTATATCTTTACAATTTCACCTCCTTCTTCTCTGACAACACCCCCCCATGCACACTCACACATGGACTATACACATTCTATACTTCTAACCACCCTGTGTCCTATGCACACTCACTCATGCACATATACACATTCTATACTTCTAACCATCCTGTGTCCCGTGCATGCTCACACGTGCACATATACACATTCTATACTTCTCACCATCCTGTGTCCTATGCACACTCACACATGCACATATACACATTCTATACTTCTCACCATCCTGTGTCCTATGCACATTCACACATGCACATATACACATTCTATACTTCTCACCATCCTGTGTCCTATGCACATTCACATGTGCACATATACACATTCTATACTTCCCACCATCCTGTGTCACATGCATGCTCATACATGCACATATACACATTCTATACTTCCCACCATCCTGTGTCCCATGCATGTTCACATGTGCACATATACACATTCTATACTTCTCACTATTCTGTGTGCTATGCACACTCACACATGCACATATACACATTCTATACTTCTCACCATCCTATGTCCCATGCATGCTCACACGTGCACATATACACATTCTATACTTCTCACCATCCTGTGTCCCATGCACGCTCACACGTGCATGTATACACATTCTATACTTCTCACCATCCTGTGTCCCATGCACGCTCACACATGTACACCATACACATACTATACTTCTCACCATCCTGTCTTGTGCACACTCACACATGCGTATACCACACATTCTATACTTCTTACTATCCTGTGTCCTATTTTTAGCCCAAACCTCTAAGCTCAAATTCTATTTCCAGAAATCGTTTTTGGTGCCTCTGGCCCACAGGAGCCCCTCTGTCTAAGCGCTTCTAGCCATGGCTGTCCATGTCACAAAATGTTGTTAACAAGAAACACAGTAGTTTATAATGTACAAAAAAAAAAGCACTGGCTTACAAATCCTTCTCAGCCTCTGACTTTCAACTGGAGAGAACAGTCTGCCTACCTCACAGTTTTGCTTTAGGATCAAATAAGATGACCTGTATGAAGAGTTATGTAATATGTCAGTACTATGTTCAGTGCAATGTCCCCTCCTCTTCATCACCACCATCACAACCATTACCACCACCACCATATCAAAAGATCCTGAGGATGGGGTGAGTCACCTAACTCACTGATTTCACCAGCTCCTCCTCGACTTGCTGTGTAATGGAAACCTACTTGTGAAAGGCTTTTTCTTTGAAGACAGTGGTTATGTATGGTGGTTGCCCTGAAACAAAACACTGAATCCCCCTTCTTCCCACATCCCTCTTGCCATGGCCCTGGAGAAAAGAAAATTCAAAATGAGCCAGCCAAGTTCCCTTGCATATCACTGCAGGCCTCAGCAGTCAGCCGCTGAGCAGCAGACCGAAAATTCATGCTTGCCAACTTTGTCATTTCTCAACATTTGAGTTATTTATACTTCACAAGTCTGTGAGATGCAAGTCCCCCATTTCCTGGGATGTAGAAAAAAACTGGCATGATATTCTAGAAATTCCCAAGCCAAAGTGGGTGGCACTGAGGCTTCGAATATTCAGCCCCACTGCATTCTCCCAACCTGATTCCACCCACTGAAGTTAGCCTTGCCTCCCCCACCGAACCTCACCCTCAGGGCATCCCTGATCTGGGCCAGGAATGACTACCCCAATATTTTATCTGCTTATGCAAAACCTTTAAGTCCTAGCTCAAGTCCCACTGTTGCTGGAAGCCTGCCAGAGTTTGCCCAGCCCACGATGACTGAAAGCATCATCAGTCATCAACATCACAGGTCTTAGAAGAGTCCTAATAGAAGTCAGCTCAGTCTAGGTGATCCTTGGCCAGCCTGTGAGCTCCCCGAGCTTATGCTCCAGAATTTTCCCTTGGGTTCACTACTCGGATGGATGTATCTTAGGTACACAGTAAATGCTTACTGACGTAATTGATGATAAAAATGCAGCATGCCTGGCCGGGTACAGTGGTTCACGCCTGTAATCCTAGCACTTTGGGAGGCTGAGGCAGGTGGATCACCTGAGATCAGGAGTTCGAGACCCCCCTGGCCAACATGGTGAAACCCCATCTCCACTAAAAATACAAAAGTTAGCTGGGCGTGGTGGTGGTGCCTGCAATCCCAGCTACTCGGGAGGCTGAGGCAGGAGAATCACTTGAACCTAGGAGGCGGAGGTTGCAGGGAGCCAAGATCATGCCATTGCAATCCAGCCTGGGTAACAAGAGTGAGACTCTGTCTCAAAAATAAATAAATAAATAAAAAATACAGCATGCTTAGAAAGAAAAGGTGAGATGAGTTATCAGGACAATATGCTTGTTCACAGGGCCTTTAGGAAAGGGAAGGGGAACACCCTCTCCCTTTAGTACAAGTCTTGGAAATGAGAAACTGGACATCCTAAAGAACAGTTCTCATGTCCTGGCTGCTCAGTATCAAGCTTCAGATAGTTCTCTTTCTACTTTAAGACCTTAGCAAGACTACCCGTGTCCAGAGTGAATACCTTTAAAACACCCTGCCCAGCTCAGGGTTCCTCAGTTTCCCGTCCCTGAACCTACCAAGAGCTCTGGCTGTGCAGCCCTGGATGTCCGCAGGCTTGTCCCCTACACTCAGAGCTGTCCATGTTCCTGCTCACTGATGAGCACCAAGGAACTCAGAGCTCTGCTGTTTCCTGCAGACCCAGGCCTGGCTTTGGTAACTGACCCACGCCCTCCATTGTTTCTGCCCTCAATTCAAGTCCTGCCTTCAGCCTCACTTCTCCCATGAATTAATTTCCATGCAACTCTTTGCTGCTACTAAGTATAGACGAAAACACATATTTTTTCTCAGCACTGTATAGGCCAGTAATGTAACAGCAGCATCTCTAACACTTTCTGGGAGAAGATTATTTGCCAAGTGCTTTTTCATACATTTTATACGTGTTAACCCCCTGTTAACCATCACAAAACCTGATGGGGTAGGGAAGTGGGTCCTATCGTTTTTCCTGGCGAGTTAAACAACCAGCCTAAAGGTCCACTACTAGGAAGCGGCAGAGTCTGGATTCAGTCTGGCACGGGAGCCTGCACTCCCAGCCTCTCTGTTATCCTGCCTCCATAGAACGCAAACATTCAGTGAAGAATGCTTCCTTTCCATCCATCCCAACAATCATTGTTTCCTTAATGTCTCCTCCGCCTCCCTCCTTTATCTTCCTATTCAAAAACAACTGTCCTACCCGGTAAAGAAAGCCTCAAAATTGGCCCAAGGATTTATTTCCCTGGCAGTGGATATATTTGTTATACCTCTCCCCAAACAAAAATACGTCTCTTTCCCATTCTTATAAAGATCAAAAAACAAATTACTCAGCAACTAAATGGCCAGGACAGGAATAAACAGCCAATTCCATTGCTCATTCCCCACCCACAGGGAAAAGTTCCCATGGAAGTCCCTGATGGTTTAAGGCACAGGAGGAGATGGAAGAATATGGTTTGGTGGGTTGGGTCCATTTGTTGATTGTGAACCAAGGCCCGTGGAGGGAGTGCTTCTTTCTCCTCTCCATCTCTCAGTATCTCCAAGGAGCCCAGGGACACAACAAACTCATGTGAAATGTTGATTAATGTACACCTCTCTCCTCAAAACTTCCAACAACAACCTTTCTTCCTGCTGCACCCAAGAACATTCCACTCTGGCCAGTGTGGTTTCTTCACATTCCTGTTACATGCCAAGCTCACTCCAGCCTCCTCACCTTTGCTTTCCAGGCTCTCCCTGGCTCGAGTTTCCTCCCACCTTCCCTCAGCTCCTAGAAAGCCACCCTCCGAGGTGAGCCCAGCTCCCTCCCCAGGGGGCCATCCCAACCCCCGGAACTTGAGGGAGGGTTCCCTGCTCTGCCCTCCTACACCACAGTCTCTGCTGCACAAGTCAGCACTTAATCACAAACCGGCACGCATTGCTTCACGGGTGTCTTTGTGTCTTAGGCTTCTGTATCCAACGCAGCACCTAAGACACGGCTGAGGGTACAGTTGAGGTGATAAACACACCTGGCTGGTTGACAGAAACTAGAGATGTCCCTGGGCTCTGCTCTAGCTCCAAAGCTGGTCTCCAAATGGCAATTTCAGTCCAAAGTCATACATCCTATTGACCCCACTTGGCATTTCTTCCTTGTAGGAGGAAATTCAGACCCTAGCCTGAGAGCCTCAGGGAGTTGGCTGATGGCTTCTCCACATGGGCACTGCTCTGGGCTCACAAATGCTTGTTAGCAGAATGCCTGGTTACATGCCCCGCACTCCCATCTCCTATCTGAGAGCTGTCAAAACCTCAAGAAGAGGTATATGTGTCACAATACCAGGGGTCCAGAGCCTTACAATTTCCATATTTTCTAGAAGACTTTTAGTGCCATAGTCCCTCCCATCAGAACTTTCTGAAATGCTCTCCACTCAGCAAGGCCTACTCCTCTATTTCCCCCCATGCAGATACACAGTCCTGCCGAGGAAAATTCAGAAGCGCTGTCTTCCTCCCCTCTGTTATAAGCACAAGGGTTCAGTATCTGTTTCTTTCCTTTATTCAGCTCTGCAGAAGGTGTGTGGTATTTTCTCCTCTCTTATATCTTGAGGAAATTATCGTCAAGCCCTGTAAAGCCAGGGATATCGAAACATGATCTTTTGTGCAGGTATTATTTCCAACAACTAATATGTGAAGGATGTACCCTCAAGTTACAGGGATTTAACATAAAATCAGAGCTTCAAGAGGAAGGTGTGATGGTTCTTAGGCATTTAAGCACATCCCAGCACCGGATGATACACACGTTTGCACTGTGTGGTCTCAACTCCATGATAATCTCCAGGCAACCAAAAGCCAGCTGCTTAGCAACACAAGCCAGAGGATCAGCTCACACGTCTCTATTAAAGAGCTGCTCTTGCCTCGTGGTAAGTGCAGCTTGAGCTGAAGGCACCCCAAGGCAGTTGCTGCTGGGCAGAGACTGGGCCCACATGGGCTTGGGGTGGAGGCAGCCTGGGGGGAAGGGTTTAATGAAGATAGTAGGAAGAGAGCAGGTGGCGGGTCATCCAAAAGGTAAAGGAAGAATTTAAAATGAGGCACAGGTTACAATTCCAGGGAGGGCATTTGACCCCCTCCGTGGAAGTTCTGAAGCAGTTGCTTCTTACTTCTGTATCCCCCGCTCTAGATGTTTTGCCCCCAAGGGTGTAAAGGGGCTTGGCTTTGGAGACAACACTTCGTGGGTTAGCCAGTATAAAGAATTTTGGGGCCTCTAGTCCAGCTCTTTTCCATTAAGCCACACGACATAGGATAGGAAAGCTAATGGCAATTTGTAAAACTACCGTTTAATGAAATCTTACAAAGCTCAGGCTTTCCCAGGTTCTATGGGGAATAGAAACAAGGACATAAAATCAGAGAGGATGTGATGATTTTGGACCTATGCTACCTGGGCTGAAGACCAGACTCTACCATTCCCCAGCTTTGCAGCATTGAAAAAGGTGCTTACCAAGCCTCATCCATAAAAGAGGGATAATAGTACTTACCTGTTCACCCAGGATTATTGTGCGGACCAATGAGAAAATGTGTGTGTGGAAGTAGTGTTGCCTTTCTGCAGAGCTGTAGTATTAATATCATGATAAATCCAGGCGCTTCACCTAAGAAAGTTCCAGACTAGATGGAGAGAGACATAAACACCTGAGACAATGTGATATAGTAAACAGCTTCGTGGCAAAGATGGCTTTGGCTGAAGGAACAGGGAATCAAGAGCTCAGAGTCTTTCCTGTTGTCCCATTTACTAACCTCTTGCCTGAAAGCTGGGCAAAGGAAAGTATAGGAAAAGCAATTCACACTAATCCAGAGGGCTCCTGGGGACAGCTCCTTTGGAGTAAGTCTTAACTGGTCTCCGCCCTGGACCAATCCTATGGATTTTAATTACCCAGGCTACAGCAATCCCCTAGTGTCAGAGATAACCTCAAACTAATGCCAGTAGAGACACTCTCATGCTATCTTTCGACTTGATCTTTCAACTTGACCTCCCAGAGGAGTATCAGCTCATTAGGAACCACCTTCACACCAAGTGGTGCCCTTAGGAAAATAGTCCCATGGAGGAAGGATTTCCCTATGCAGAAAGGGCCTGTTTTTGTGATCGCAGAGTGCTTGCCCACCTGTAATCTCATTTGAGCCTTAGTTCATTTTCCCTCTATGAGGGAACATGTGATATATATTGATAATTATAATCCTATCTCCACTACTAAAACAAATAGCAAAAACAATATAGAAATCAGTTGACTGCCTCTGTTTTATCCATCCAACTTAATTCATTCTAAAGCATTAAACACGTATTGACTCCTTTCTGTATGACAGCAGGAATCACACCAGGAATAAATAGCAAAATGACACTCCTCCCCTCACAGGTCTCACAGAAGGGCCGCAACCAAGCCTCCCTTACCTTTGTTGTATAATGGCACATGAAAAACTCATGGTAGATCAGAACACTGGAGCAACCAGATGGAGCCACTCACAGCCAGAAATGAGTGACCTGGAGCTCTGGTCACACTGTCAGTTTACCCAGCTCTACCACTTACCTGCTAGGACCTTGAGCAAGTGACCCAGTGACTCTATAACTAAGCTTCCTAATCTAGAAAATGAGGCCAATTATAGTACATAACTCACTGGGTCATTGTGAGGAACAAATAAGCTAATATATGCAAAACTTAAGAAAGAGTAGCTGGCACACAAGTGCTCACGAAAGCTAAACTATTGTTATTTTCTCCCATCTTTTAAGAGGGCTCTGCTAACGATATGTGTGTATATATATATATTTTCCAACAATTTATATTTCCTATCATCTTTGGCCACCATCTCCCTCAAAGGCTATAGGAATTTTGGCAGTTCCAACTCCACACGCCTTTTTGTCTGGACAAGTCTCCTCTTCCCAAGAACTTTAGGAATTCTACGAGGGGCTTGGCTGTGTAAAAGACCACCTCCCTGATACCTTTATGTGGCCCTTATTCTTCAATCTCCTTCAGTTCATTGAAGACCAGTGCCTAAGCAGTTTATTTCAATTTTGTGAAAATATTTCCTAAACATTTTAGGGCAGGGGACATTTCCAGACTTCCTTGAGTCCTCAGAGGGAGATGCTCTCTCTTCTGATGGCTTCAGCTCACTGATGGAGGGATGAGCTGAGAGCCTGCTTGCTTTATGAAAATGGGGGAGCAACAGACACGTGTATGGGGGTAGGATGACAATTATTTGGTTGACTTTCTTTAAAAACAGCTTTGAGATAAATCCCGTACCATAAATTCACCCATGTAAAGTGTACAACTCAATTGTTTTAGTATATTCAGAGATAATGTACTAAACAATCAGTTTTAAAACATTTTCATTACCTCAAAAAGAAACTCCTTATTCTTTAGTAATCACCCCCTGTTCTCCAATTCCCCACCCCCAGCCCTATGCAACCACGATTCTACTTTCTGTCTCCATGGATTTCCCTGTTCTAGACATTTCATATGAGTACAGTCATACAATATGTGGTCTTTTGAATCAGACATCGGTTACTTAGCATAATATCATCAAGGGTCATCCATGTCAGTGCTTCATTCCTTTTTATGGCTCAACCATGGATATTTTACATTTTATTTATCCATTCAGCAGTTGATGGCATTCGGGTTGCTTCTGCTTTTTGAGTATTATGAATAACACTGCTATGAACATGCATGCACAGGTCTCTGTGATTTCATTTCTATTGGGATCGTACCTAGGAGTGGAATTGCTGGGTTATATGGCAACCACGTTTAATCATTTGAAGAACTGCCAGAGCGTCTTCCAAAGCATCTGCACCATTTTACATTCCTGTATTGGGTTACTGAGTGGGTAGTTAGAAAGCCCCAAGTTGAGGCCTCAGTGTGCACTCCATCATCCTTCAAAGTTTATCCTCAAGCTGATGTCACTTTGTTTCCCTCCATGAGACCTTAAGATACATTTTTCTCTTATCAAACAGGAGTTTGATTGAGAGATTATTCAGACTCTGCCTAAACATTGAAGAGTTGTTCCTATCCGTGGGGCTGCCAGTTCTGGAGATCTAGGGTGAGGGGTGTGTCTAACCAGCTGGGGCCACAAATACATGTACAGACATGGCCTGAGTAGTGGTTACCCAGTAACTGGCAGGGCCAGGATGAGAGAAGCCAGCTCTCAGGTCCCAAGCCGCCTCCTCTCCCACTGTCCCAGTGTCTGCCTTCACCCACTCATGCACCATTTTCCACACCTAATGAACCCTGGCGCTAGTGTTTGCCTGAGCCATGAGGATGTCCTGCCCATGTGTTTACCTCTTTGGGGAGGTTCTGATATTTATTTTCTTCTGCTTTCACTCATCAGAAGGGACTCCACACATGCCATGGTACATGCCTGTAGGTTATTTCCTGTATTTTTCTCTAGCCCCAGCCCTAGAGCCAAAGAAAGCCTAGATTTTCCAAGAAAAGGTTGAGGAGACTTCATGACAATGATCTACGATCTGTTGGGATGCCCTCTTCAGTGGCCTTTGTCTCCTGGTGGCCTTGCCCACCCCAGATCCTATTGGTGTTCTCTAAACGTGAGCCAAACAGCACAGAACGTGCCGTGGCCCTCCCTTGGAGGCCAGTTCACACTGGAAGAGGGGTGCAGGAGGAAGTTCCCCAAATTCAACCCCAAGACAAGGCATAAACACACTTCAGTGGAAAGGCAGCAAATAAGACAGACCAGAGGGCAGAAGGCAAATACCGCTGCCTACGCTGGCTTTCCTGTGGTTTCTCTAGCCAAGTAATTTAGAGATCACATGCTTTGGAAAGGAAGCAGGTGTCCGATTCCAAGCCTGCAGAGTCCACGGCCCAGCCGAACCTTCCCACACCTGGTTTCCAAGCTCCACACTGATCCTGACTCATTGGCTGTGTTCTTTCCCTTGACAGGTTGTCCGTACGGCATCAGCTCAAGAGCCCAATTCATCAGCTCTTTTCCCCTCTGTCCACCCCACAACCCCTCCTTGTCTCCCTACCCCTGATGTCTTGTTTTCAATTAAATTCAAGTGGAACCAGCTGTTTCCATATAACAACCTTGATTTACATGCAGCCTATCCAGCCCACGTGAGCTGGCCTCCAGCCTAACTGTTCTGACACCCTCTCCAGGTGGCTGTCCATCCCAGCTGGCATACCCTGGCCACTGCTATAGCATGCCAGCTCTCCCTGAAGAGGAGGGGTGTGTGACAGCAAAGGGGAATGAACACAACTTAGACGGTGAAAGGCACTGTGAGACCCTCCAGCCTCTGTAACATTCAATAATACGGCCTGTCCTTTGGGCTTCTGCAAAATACAAACTAGTAGGACACGCTCTGAAGACCTGCACCTCTCCCCTCCCTTCCCATTGCCCCCTCACCAACCTCAGCCCTGCGGTGCCTCAGCCCCAGGCCCACTGCAGAGGACTCTGGTCCATGAAAAGTCATTCCTACGTGTGTCTTTAGTTTCCAGCTGGTGGACAGATTGGTTTACTATATACAACCATAAAGCTTCAGAGATTTGGTTTGAATTTGAATCATCTGGTTTGAAAGTAACTATAGAAACCGAAAAATGGTTTATGTGGTGATTATTTTTTCCTCCTCCAATTGCATTTATTGTCTGAACCCTTTTCTGTTCTGGCCCTGTTCTCCTCCACAGTCCTTGCAAAATGCTAGTTGAATAGAGGCTGAATTGTAAATATGTATTGTTGATAAAATTGTTTGATACAATGACCAGAGCTTAACTAAAAATAAATGAGTTACAATTTTGGAAAAAAAAAAAAAAAAGTTAAAGCTGTACCACAGAGTAGACAAGAGAAAGCTAAAGCCCACATTACATAGTCCCCACCCTTGTTGGGGAAGGAAAGGCCCCACCTGCCCCTTCCACAGCCAGCACATGAGATTTTACCTGTAGTAGGAAGTAAATGTATGAACAAGACACTCTGTAATGGGGCTTTACTGTGTTTAGATTATATGCTCTTTTAAATGTACTGTAATCTAAGAGATCAGAGCACCCAAGATTCCCATTTTTGCTAAAGAAAAACTCAATTTGAGAGGTTGTCAAAATTGCTCAAATAAAACATGACCTGCAGACTTTGCCAAATAAGAAATTTCCTGGGCCAGGTACAATGGCTCATACCTATAATCACAGCACTTTGAAAGATCAAAGCAGGAGAATCACTTGAGCTCAGGAGTTAAAGACCATCCTGGGCAACATAATGAGACCCCCATCTCCACACATGAAATTTTTTTTAATTAGCCAGGTGTGGAGGTGCACACCTGTAGTCTCAGCTACTTGAGAAGCTGAGATGGAATAATTGCTTGAGATCAGGAGGTCGAGACTTCAGTGAGCCATGTTCACACCACTATACTCCAGCCTGGACAACAGATCTGGACTCTGTCTCAAAAAAGAAAAAAAAAAAAGAAATTTCTCAGTGCATATAAAAGAACTAGTTCTCTCTCCTGTCATAAAGATACTATATTTTAGAAAACTTTAAAGGAAAAGTAAGTAGAGATAGAAAAGACTAACATGAAATCCATCAGATACCACACCCTTCTCTATGTCCTTAGAGTTCCTTCCTAATATGACCATCTCTCACTTGAGCCCTAGAGCCATCCTAAACTCTCCAAGTTCCACCACCAATTTTTCAAGGCTCCCCACCCAGACAAATTTTTCTCCCTGATTACAAGTCTGTGTTGAGGGGATGTAGATGCTGCATAATTCACCACAGTGGGAGAGACACCCCGATTTCTCTCTCAGGTTCCTTAAATCCACCCGTGAGTACAGGTGTGTGTCACCTGTGGGACAGTGGGAGAGGAGGATGCTTGGGATCTAAGAACTGGCTTCTCTCATCCTGGCTCTGCCAGTTACTGAGTGACCTCTAGTCAGGCCATGTCTGTACATGAGACCAAGGGCACATGTGAGTCAATCGACACAAAAAACAAGGTCACGACTAAGCTCCACCAGCACCACCCTCTGTTGAGCTAAAGGCAAATGAGAAAAAAATCATATGAATAAAACTTTGAGATACTTGAAAATCTACATCTACCTCTAGGAGGCTTCGGAACCTTTCATTTGTCCTTTGTCTTCTCCTCAAGTAGAAACAACTTGCTCCTGGAAAGACCCAAAATAACTTAAATCTCTAATGATAAGGAGGCTGAATTCTTGAGGGTTCACTGGAGCTTTGGGAGATTCTAAAATACTCATATAAAACAGTTGATTCCCAATCTTATTAATATTTAAACTCTTTCTTCTTATAAATTCATGCCATAGATCTTAAAGATGTGCTTAGAAGCTAAGAACAGATGCATTAAACCCTTAAATCTATTAATTACTAAAAAATGAAACAAAAAAAAATAGAGACTTGTTGGGCTGAAAGAACAGCATGCCTTACTCCTTCATTATATTATTTTGCAAAAAATCATCAGGTGGAAAGAACAAAAATCTCAGTCTAAAATACAATATGGAGTCTGGGCGCAGTGGCTCACACCTGTAATCCCAGCACTTTAGGAGGTTGAGGTGGGCAGATCACCTGAGGTAAGGAGTTCGAGACCAGCCTGGCTAACATGGTGAAACCCCATCTCTACTAAAAATACAAAGATTAGCTGGACGTGCTTGCTTGAACCCAGGAGGTGGAGGTTGCAGTGAGCCGAGGTCATGCCACTACACTCCAGCCTAGGCGACAGAGACTCTTATCTCAAACAAACAAACAAAACAATATGGAAAGTCCTAGCAAAAGGATACTTTTTTTCAGCAGCTAATAGTAAGAGAAACTGGGGTTTTGAGGGAAAACCAAGAAAGAGTTCCCTATTATGTATGTATGGATCACTCCCCAACAGCTGAGTGCTCCTGCATAGCTATACGTGGCATTCATTACTTCCTATGTATGCCAAGCCAATAAAAGCAACACTTGATTAACTTGCCATCAGTGAAAGACTTTATGGACTCTTTAAAATTTCTAATCAGATTATGGTTCATTGACTTTAAAATGTATAGAAAGAACCTGCTGAGGAAGCTCTAAATGCATGGTCCAGGGAGAAGAAGAAGAACCTATGAAGCAGATGGGGGATGATCAGCCTGGAGGAGTGGGAGAAAACACGGAGGTAGGGACTGGTTCCCCAACCAAAGAGCAAATAAATAGTTATCAGTCTCGCACACTTCCTGGACCACCATGGCTACCTACATACCACAATTCCTAAATCTAGATCTACAGCACAGAGCACTCCTGAGCTCCAGACCCAGGGAGCCACCAGCCCTCTGGACCACACATTGTTGAGACACATCCAACTCCACATGTCCAAACAGAGCTTGCTCATCACTGCCCCAGGTGTTCCACATTCAGTCACTGGCCTTATCATCCACCCATCTTACTAGCTATTCTAGACCCTCCAGCATTTACTCTCCACCTGGCTTGCATTGTTATTTTTTGAACTCATATATGAATTTATTATCTTCCTAACTATAAACTCCTTAATGCCTTCATAGCACCTAGCATGATATTGTATGCTTCTATGTAATTTAAGTCATCAATAAGTTATGTGAAGACTACAATGTGAATTACGCTTTGCTACACGTGCAGAGCTGTATCTGCTAAGAGCTCTTGACATTGTTAATGGTTTCAATCCAGGAAGAAAAGTACTAGGCTCCATTAAGTTTGTAGGCCACAAATAAAATCTCAGTAAATTCTGCATCGAGGACAAAAACAAAGGAGGATGCAAATTCTTGTTTTTCTAAGACTTGAGGAACAGACACTCAAGTTTGGGTGGGATACCTTATCAGGGAAGTCCTAGAATCATCATGGATGAGAGGTCACGCTGCATTGGGCTGTAATGTGTCTGTTTATACACTGGCTCCTCTCCTTGACTACACGCTAGACACCTGGATGGCAGGGACAATGTCTGCAGGTTATATTCCCAACAGCCTTGGAATGCACTCAATTTATTATTTGTTCAAGTGAGTGAGTGAATAGATGGATGGATAGACAGAAAAACTGGTTTACTAATGCTGAAGTAGGTCTTTCAGCCAGAAGTCCCAAAAACTAGGGTTGGAGGGATCAGGCCAGGCCACAGGACTTCAAGCAGCCCTTGAAGGTACATGAGGCCCCTTTTCCAGATACTGGAACTAAGAGTCATTTAATCCAAGGAACACCAGAACCCAGAGCTCCACTGAGCAGGGAGTCTGTACCAGGAGCCAAGAGTTGTTGCTGGCCGGGTGTGGTGGCTCATGCCTGTAATCCAAGCACTCTGGGAGGCCAAGGTGGGCAGATCACTTGAGCCCAGGAGTTCAAGACCAGCCTGGACAACATGGCAAAACCTTGTCTCTACAAAAAAAAAAACACGAAAATTAGTCTGGCGTGGTGGTGCTCACCCATGGTCCCAGCTACTCAGAAGGCTGAGGTGGGAGGTTCTCCTGCTGTCTGACAGCACCTTCTCACACAAAGTATTCAAGACACCACCTTACTTCTCCATAAGTCTGGGGCTTAGAGAAGATATACTTGATGGTGGTACTTGTTTAGCTCCCTCACTGAGTGACTGCTGACCACCAGTTCCAGATATTTTGACAATGTCACTGTGGAACCACTCAGAATGGCCCATAACGTATGGGCTTGAACTCCATCAGGACTTCATTCTGGGCTCTGGCGTGGGTTGGATGGTGGCCCCCAGGACATGCCTAGGCAGCTGACTGCAAATGTACATGTGACCCCAGACCCTGCAACTAAGTCTATTTTGTCATTTCCAAATGACAGACCCTTCTCTCGAAAGCTTTTCCTTTGTAATCTACTGTGTTAGAAGCCTCCAAGTTCTACCTGGCTGCTCCGGTGCAGACTTTTGGTGAGATGTGCTTCTAAGGTGCATTCCTAAGGTCACTCCATGCCACCTGCAGAACCTGTCTCTCATGGTCCCCAGGGAGGCTCCTTCCAACCTCCTGAATTATCTCGACTGCCAGGAGCTGTCAGAAGCCTTCTCCTCTGATGAAGGCTCAAGCTGTGAGCCTCAGCCTTCCCCACTCAAGGCCCTGCAATGTGTGGCAGAACCCCAGCCCCCTACCCACTCCCAAGGCAAAGCACTCCTCCTCCACCAAGCGAAGGCTAAGCAGGCCCAGGATGATGGTGATGTGTACTTTTCTTCCTCTCTCACCCTCCTTGCACCTGGAGCTCACCCCCAGGGCAGTGCCCAGGCCCTGCAGCTGCAGGGATGTGGATCCTGGGGCCCTCTATCTATTACTGATTAGCCATTTAGCTCCAGGCTGGACATTCACCCCTCATCTCAACTCTGACATGGGATAACACCTTCCCTGCCTATCTTCAGAGCGTTGTAGAGACCCCAGGGATTATCAAAGTACTTTGAAAAACAAATAGTTACCATCATTCCTGGTACTGTTCTTCTCTTTCCCCAGTTCTTTGAGAGGGGTGTAGCTATGACTGCTACACTAGAAGAACTGGGGAAAGAGAAAGACACTGAAACTCCATTACCAAAATGTTTGGGAAACATTCTCCCAACTCCCTGGAAAACTGAAAACTTTTTTCTAGTTTTTCATTCTAAATAAAGACAACAACAACACAACAAAACACCACCACCACAACAAGCAGCAGCAGCTGACGCATCAGCACCTGCTAAGACTTACCAGAGACCAGGACACACACTATCACCATTAATTCTCATAGCAATCCTACCAGGTAGGTACAGAAATTACAAGTTATCTGCCCTTATCAAATAAAAACTGAAAACCTGGAGAAGGTAAAATAACAAAGCTAGCAAGTGGCACTATAGGACTAAACGCAGGCCCAGCTCACCTTTCTCGCCTGTGACCACTGTGGGGCAATCCCCCCAGCTTCCTTGAAGCCAGGTAACATGACCAAGTCAGTTACCTTCAGGTCTGGGGGATTCCTAAAGTCATAGAAAATGAACTGACAGAGACTGAGGAGTCATACAATCAGCCCATCCCTCTGCCTACAGCCAGGGCTAACAAAGAATATTCTTTCAAAGCAATTTCTCATCTGGTCTCTAGGGTTCGGGGGAAAGGGACCATGTTTAGCCCAGAGGCATGGCCTCCTGGAAATAGTCACAGCTGCTTCAAGCCACATCTGGGATTTTTTGACCCCCAAGAGACTCTGCAATGCTCTGCATGCATAATGCAGGATTTCTGATTAGGGGAAACACTCCCGTCCAGTGCAGCGCACGTGCTATCTAGCCCTGGTTTGTATTCTCAGTGATTCCTTTTTCTGAGAAGAATGGTAGGGAAGGTTGTGCAACGGTGGGGCTAGGCAGGTGTCAGTGGGAAAAAACAACTTAAAAATAAACCCAGCTCTTCCTAATGTTGATTGATGAGCATCTTCCCTGGAAATTTGTAAAGAAAACCCCTTTAGGCTGAAAAAGGCCAGTGGTCAGTATCTCCTGGGTAAATGCAGAATACTCAAGCCTTTGCTCAGGTTTGAAACGAAGGCCCACACACGGCAGCTGCTCACTGCAATCAGTCCACCTCTCCATTGAAAAAGCCCGGACTAGTGGTTCCCATTTTTCACTCTGTGATCGTCATCCCTTTTTGCCCTGTTTCCCATTCCCCGGTCTCCCATTCTCCTCCTACACACCCATGACTCTCAGCAGACTCGCCATGGCACAGTCTCTTTGCCAGGCCTTCACGCTGTACGGTTTGCTGCACAACAGGACCAGCGTAGGACTCTGTCCAGCACATCCTGGACTGCTCACCACCTCCTGCCAGGCCTGCAGCTCTAACCCCCTAACCTTGGCTAGTTTCTCTCCCACCCTTGGAACCATCTTTCCTCCCTGTTCACCATGGGCTCACCTACCTCCAACAGGTAGGAAGTATTTAAGGAAAGAATCTAGTGTTTACTGAGCCCCTCAGCTGTGAGATACTGAGCTGGGCTGTCCAACAGATAACATTTCATTTAACGATCATAACAAACTTGTTTAGGAAGTGTGAAGTAGTCAAGGCTTGGAGATACTAAGAAACTCACCCAAAGACCCTGAGCTAATAACCAGAGGAGTTAGGGTTTGAACCCTAGCCTACTCCCAGGTAAGGCGCTCCCAGGTTATCCTTTCTATCATGCAACTCACACCCCCAAAGTAGTACTAGGCTAGAGAAAGCATGATTGTGGACACAAATGTGGCAAGTGCTTTCAGAGTGGGCTTCCTATCTTAGCATCCTTTAGATTCCTCCCCACTTCCTCCTTCCATTTCCCAGTTACTCCTGGTCTGGAACTCTGCACACAGCCATTGGGACTCAAGAACAACCAGTTCACAGTGGCGATGGCCTTCAGAGACAGTTAAGGTGAGGCTCCAGTTATGTGGGATGTTTTTAACAGCAATTTAGCAGTGGCATTGTTAGAATCATTAACTACAAACGGAACTACACGTCATTGTTATTAGCTGTCTTATTTTGCATTAAGTACCTTGTAGCACGAGTTGAGGTATCCTGGTCACACATTCCTGGGCACTTGGCTGGGGCTGAGTTTACTGGAAAGGGCCATTTACAGAAATGCCACTCTGTCACTTCTACCTTGCACATAAGCAGAAGTGTGATTCCGGTTCTATTTGAGGGAGAAGGCAGTAGACTGTCTCCATGGCAACCCAAAGCAGCATGTGCAACTAGAGCCTAAATAAGGTTTGGGGAAAATTAAGTTGTTGGCCACGTGTCTGCCCCACCTTGTCATGGCCAGTGGCTTGGAATACCTGCCTGAAGGAAAGAGACAGGTATGGTGACCTGGAAGGGATGTTCTAAGTACAAGTCCAGCAAGCACTGACTCACTGACTCCTGCCTGGATGACTTTTCTAAATGCCTTGCTGTGAAATGGTAGCCTCACCAGGAGAACCAAGCACAGAATGAGGGTAGGAGATGAGGAAGAATAATTTAGAACACACTTGCTAGCTTGTTTCCCTAAGGTTTTATTTGTGCTGATTTTTGTTAGCTTTGTTTATTTGCTATTTTAACAACTTTCTAAATTTTAGAGCATTCTCAGCTATGCCCGTTAGGAACAATACGACCAATAATCATTTCAGGAACAGTCCTAGCTTAGCTATAGGCTGGCCACACCTTAAGAATTTCCCCTGGAATGGAATCATAACGTTTGGGATGGGGGAGATTATGATGCACAGTACTGGCAAGTCAGTTGCATTGTTAATATCAGCTCTAATAAGAAAATGAACATCCACATCCCCCTTCTGGTGCCCACCACCTCGTAATACTTGGCAAACTCATAAACCAATTAGAGCCTTAGTTTCCTGGGGACAATAATCTTCATTCATCTCATAATGGCATTTTGAATATCAAATAAGATAATGACCATGAAAGTGCTTTGTAAGACATAATATAATCTGCAAATGGAAGGAAGTGGTACTATTACTAATAAATGCAGGATTTAATGCAAAGAAGTTGCATTACTAATGACGTTATTTTAGCAAAACTGTTTGGTGTTTTTCTCTGCCAATCTTTTTCTAAGTTCAAAAACAGATGGTGAAAGAAGTCTCCGTGACTGGCTGGCTTCAAGGTCAAGGCTCAGTCACACATTTTTATGTGGCACAAAGAGTGGCCAATTGATTGGACACAGAAATCAGAGTGCTAAGTAGAAAGCTGCCTGAACAGAGGACTGCGGGGCTCAGAGGAAGGAGAGGGGTATGAAACTGCCCACTGTACAGCCTGCCTGCCCCCATCTCTGTGGTGTTGTCCACTCTGGAGGATAATCCTTCTCACACAGGGAAACCGTGGCAACATTCTCCTGGAGAGATCCTCCACGTTGCCCCAGTGGGACCTCATCAGCCTCTTCCAGTCTTTTTCCTATCTGGCTAGTGTTGAGAAACCTAAGCATGAGAAGGAACACAGGACTCGTTCACAATGAGCCATGGCTTTTGATGGGAAAGACATCCACGCTATACCAATGCATCCTCAGGACCCTTGCCCCTCAGATGAGGGCCACGAAGAGCAGCATTGGCAAGACCGGGAGCTGGTGTGAAATGCAGAAGCCATGGCCACATGGTCACCCACTGAGTCAGAATCTGCATCGTAACACAATGCACCTTTCCCGTTGGCTAAGCCTTCGTCCAGCGGGCGAGAGACAGAGTGGAGCGTCGCTTCCAGTCACACTTCCTTAGCGCTTGGGAGCAGACTGGGTCTTCAAGTCTCTACACCCTAGGGCCCTTGCTACTGGTCCGTTTCAGGTTGTGTATTGCCTGGCCTGCAATGCTGTCCTCCTCTGCATGGCCCAGGGCCCAGCTGCCTCTTCAGCACTCGCTTCTTCCCAGTGCCTAGGAGTTATTTTATCATCTGTTTCTTTCCCTTCAACTTGCGCCTGAGAAGCAGACCCATAGGGCCAATGATGAAACTGGGAAACTGAAGGAGGTAAAGGATAAACAGAGGCACAGTGAGGGGCCACATGACTCAGATGTAATTCCTTCCCCTCGGCCAGTGGTGTGATCAAAGGCCCAGAGTCTTGGCTTCCATCCCTGCCCATCCATTAACCAGCCACTTACACTCTGGAAAATGACTCAAAGGTCTTCTGCTTCCCCCATCTCAAAAATGGGGTGATAATCGCCCTTCCCACTTCAGAGATTTGAAAGGGATGAAGTCGGACAGAATCCTAGAAGATGAAAACTGGGAGGCGCATGGAAGATCATTCTGGACAAGGCGTTTTGTTTAACATAGATACCAGGCACTGTTCTCGGCACTCGGCAAGTATTATTAGCTCAGAGGATGGGCACGGTGAGGCTATAAGTAGGGACTGCTATGACGCCCATTTCAGAAGGAGGCAGCAGAGACCCAGAGGTGGGCATTGGCTCAGTCACGCCCTCGGGTGGTACAGCCGCACAGTGGTGCTGTGCTCCACTTGGCCTTGGAGAGGTGGCCACAGCAGATGTGGGCTCATGCTCCTTCTCCTTGGAAAGAGCAGTACATAGAATGGGGACCACAATGATTGGTGCTGGGAAAATGACACAAGCTGGGAAGCAGGCTTGGGCACACGCTCACCACCTGCCGTGCCACTGCATGGAGAGACGAACAGGGCCTGCTGTGTGCTTCGTCCATCGTTACCTCTGTGGCAGGGACAAAACTCGTCTTGGTTTTGTTCACAGGAGTGTTATCCCAACAGCTATTCAGCAAGTGCGATGCAGGCCTCGCAGATGTTCTTGGCTTTTGAACCCAGACACAATCCAGTGCATTCAGATATTTCCTCAATATCCAATCTGCCTGCCTCTTATTCCTGAAAGTCACTCAATAGGGGGCTGATTTATTTTTTCCTTTGCCAACTGCCAGTCCACTTAAAACCTTTTTATTCTCAGTCAGATGCTCTGTGATAGTTAAGCCTTCATTTTTCTCTTCTCTCGGGCTTTCTTTCCATCGCTGGCCTGATCACGTCAGCAAAACCTTTGCTCCTCAGACATTTAACATGGAGCGTGTCCCCTCTGACCGCATTCTTTCTGTCTATACCACTTAGACCTCCGACGCCTGATTTTGGAGCAATTGGGGCCCCATCCAGCACGGTCCCTGCAGGGGGCTATGGGGAGACACTGCATTTCTCTCCTACTGTGTTCTCTGGGCCCACACTCACAATGCAGCCCCTTAAAGAAGGGCGGCAGGAGAAGCCCATGAAACACTGTCCCAGCCAAGCACAGGGTGTGACGCATCTCTGAAGATGTTCTGAGAATCAAACAGAAGTTCCCATCAGTGCTGGCCCCAGGCCTCTGCAGGGCGGGCACGCACAGCAGGCACCTCAGAAGCTGCCAGCACACTGACGCCCAGAGCTGCTGCCTGACGGAGGGTGGGCCAGCAGCAACAGATCAAGACCTTGGCTCCTGCTGCCTCCCATACAGAGCACATGAGTAGAGGGGAGCATCACCCTGTCAAGGCAGAGACAGCTTCCCCCAACCTAACCCAGCAGAGGTAAGACCAGAGGATGGCCCTGGAATCCCATCAGACAGGCTCATGCTCAAAACCAGAGGAAAGGTGCTCAGGGAGACACTGGAAACCCGTCCCCATCTTCCCTGCCCTTGAATTAGAGCCACGCATAGCACCACAGGTAGAAAGGACTTGCCTTGTTTTAACTGTGGGTGTTTTGTTTTTGCTTTAGTAAACGTACAACTTTAAGTCTTCAGAGTACCTCAGAGCAATTCTGCAGCAGAAGATTCACAGGGGTTTAATTAACCCAATTGCCTTCGACTTCCTGCCTCCAGAAACCTGTTCTCTGCACCTTGGCAATGTCTTGCCCCAAGCAGAGCTGCGTATGCCCTGTGAGCAGTGCAGCCTCCTGGACTCAGCACCAGCACACCTCGCGGTGATCCAAATGACCAGGGGATGCCCAGTAGGCCAGGTGGTTGAGACTCTTCACCTAGGCCTTAGCAGTCAGCTAGTGGCTTTCCCTCCCTAGCTCCAGCAATGTGTCAGGCAGTGTTGGGGGGAGCAGGAAAGCCGCTGCATTTGGGTCTAGTGAGTTAGGGTAATTCGTGTTAGATTCCAGCATGCTGTCACGATACCAAGCCATGCTCCATACCCGGGTCATGTGGGTAGGGAGGAGGGTTGAAAGCGCATCATCACTGAAGATAGCCTGCCCACCCCGGCCCTTCATGTGTGCATACAGCGTACCCCGCACTGGCACATCCTTCCTCCCAGGGAAACTCTTGGACTAAAGACCTTCAAGGAAATTATTCCCACTGTGGGAGCCACATCTCACCCAATTTGTGAGTGAGTACAGAGTTGAGTAAGCAGTTCAGGTCAACACGTGTGTTCAGGGACTATAAAGAGCACGGGCCAGTCTCCATTTACCCTTCAGTAAACATCCTATCTTTGTAGATCACAGTTGCAGCGTTCCACCACCTGGCATCCACCCTCCCAGCACCAGAGGTTCCCCAGCTAGGGCCCCAGCCAGCCCTCAGCCCCTTAGGAAGGACCTGCAGGGCCAAGAGATACAGAGCCCGGTGAAAGCCCTGCTTTGCCCGGCTTTCAGGAAAGCTCACAGGGCTCCAATGTGCTTAAGCTGTGTTTTACTAGATGGCAGGTGTTTTTACCTGATTATTAAAGCCATAGTCTACTATGGCCTATCAACAGCCAATTTGGCCCCAGCAAAATAGATTTCAGCTCTCTCAGCACTAGTCTCCTAGCAATCAGCTCATCAATATGTATAAAGTTTAGAAGCTGGATATTGATTGTGGAAGGTAATGGACTCATTCAGGGTTCACCTTGACCTCTGAGTTACTTTTTTTGGAGCTTCCCTGTTTTCCCACTACCAGATTCCAAAACTGGGTTAGGGTGGGCTATGTTGGAGAGCCAGTCAAGAGGTTCCTGGGGCTTGGCCATAAATCAAGGATGCTCTTGAGCCAGGGTTTGCCCCAGCCAGTGTGAGGTGGCCTGTGCTACTGCCTGACCCAGCATTACTCTGAATTAACAAGGAGCTGCAGTTGCCATAGGATACAGCAAGCACCAGTGGTGTGATTAACACCGTAGCAGCCAGTAAGTCCTGTGTGTCACCGTGCCTGCTGAAGTGATATGGAGCCCCTGTCACTGTCAGTACAATGGTCAACAAAGGCTACTGGCTCTCCATGCTCCATGCCCTGGATCTCACATGTGGAACCCCAGGTCCCCAGGTTCCCATGACTCCTCCCTCAGGGCTCACCAACACATTCACAGCACATAGGTTCACCTAGCCCCCCTCTTATGGGTCCCTGCCATCAGGAGAATGTCCCATGTAGGGCTGGGGAAAAGGTAGGCTTCTGGAGCAGCAGGGAGACAGGAAGTGTCTTGGGAAAGAGGAGCGCATCCGGGACAGGTGGCCCAGGCAACCGGGGGAGATGGTTTCCAGAAAGGGATTAGTTTGATTCTTTTTCTTCCTAGTGAGATCCCTGAGCACAGCCCACTTACAGTAAGCCCTGGCCAGCTAGTAATCATCACTGCACATGGAGCTAAGACATTTCACTTCTTGGCAGGGGAAAAAATGCCCAGAGCCCAACCCACCAAGCACGCCTCTGCCTTCTCAAAAGGCTCATCTCATCCAAAGCCAGCACAGAGACATGACTTTTTAAACCATTGTTTCATTTTCACATGTGATATAATTCTGTGTCCTCCATTACAAATACCAAAAGTGAGAGGTGGTACTGTTAAGAAACCTCACCTTCTCCCCGTGATTTGCCCTGGATGGGCACGTGCCCACCCCCATAGTGTTCAGCACAGGCAGGGAACTTGGAGTTCTTTTGGTTTCAAGACTTCTCGGTTTACACGCAACCGGCTTCTTTCTAAGAAACTGTTTTGTTTGTTTGCATTTTTAAGAGAATCTAAAAAAGCTGAAAAGCTTTTTCAGTAACATTTTGGATCTTGCACTTGATTTAATCCCAGCATATTGGGAGGCGGAGGTGGGCAGATCACCTGAGACCTGGAGTTCGAGACCCGCCTGGCCAACATGGTGAAACCCCGTTTCTACTAAAAACTACAAAAACTAGCGGGTGTGGTGGTGCGTGCCTGTAATCCCAGCTACTCCAAAGGGTAAGGCACAAGAATCGCTTGAACCCAGGAGGGGGAGGTTGCAGTGAGCCGGGATCATGCCACTGCACTCCAGCCTGGGCAGCTCAGCGAGACTCTGCCAAGAGAAAAAAAAACTGCCAACCTCTCATATACAAATGCTCCCAAACTGAGGGGGATATGATAAAAGTGATGAGGTGGGAAGAGGGTTTGAGGATGTATTACCCCATTTCCAAGAACAAGGACCTGGGCTGTCTAAAACTTGGAATCATTCCTCACTGGCCTTGCCTTGTACATTCTACATCACTTTCTGGTCTGTGTGTCTAGGCTTCCCTGAACCTCTTACATGGGGTTACCAGACAGAAGATAAAAATACAAGATGCCTGGTTAAGTTTCAATTCCAGAAAAAAATAATGCTTTATAAGTATGTGACATGCAATATCTGGAACATAGTTACACCAAAATGTTACACAGAGTTGATCTGAAGTTCAAATTTAACAGTGTCCTGTATCTCATCTGCAACCCTAATCTTGCTGGGTCTTTTGGCCTCATCTTCCCTCAAAGCCCCAGCTGCTGCAACCCTGTCCCAGGGGGATGGTGACGCCATACCATTGACACAAAATCCTTCCCTGTATCTCAAATGAAGAAAAGGGGATGCTCTGTCTATGGATTAGCCATAATATTCACAAAATTAGTATTTTTTTAAAGCCTGTGTTATGTGCCTGTTAGTGTATGGAGGAATAACTTCTGAACCAAGATGGCCCTAGGGTATTTCTTGCCAGGCGGGGATCCCTTGGAGGGCTCCTCATTCACTGACTTATTTAATGAAGTCCCTCTGACGTCCTTCCAATCAACTCCCTTGGGCACTGAGACCACTGAAAACATGACTGTTGATAGTGATTCACACTAAAACACATACTGAAGTGAAATCATTTAGGCTAGCATTTTCTCAACTCAATTATATTATTTGGAACTAAACTATATTTATGTAGGATCCTCCTGGGGGGAAAACACATAATTCCATAATCAAATAAGCAGGAAGCTGTATGCTATATATGCCCATCTGGGAAAGTCACTGTACTTCAGCATACAAAGGCCTGAGGAGTCTTGCAGTCCAGTGCTTACTCAAGCACTATCCAAACTTATTTGGCCACAGAGCCCACTGAACTCCAGTTCCCTTCTAACACCTACTAATCCTACAGAGAACACTTTGGATATCAGAAATGTAAATGTTTTTGAAACATAACTAACCCTTGAGTTACTGTTTCTTTCTACCCCCTACTTTAGGTCTGGGTTCCTCAGAGGTCTTCCTAGCCAAGCTCCCAGACCAGTGCAGTCACGGTCTTTCTCGAAGACCTTACCCAAGTTCCAGCTCCAAGAACTTCCCTGACCCTCCTGGCCTCTCCTGCCCACTCCAGCCACTTCCTTGTTTCTGACTTTTCCCAGCACAGGTTTTCACACATCCCATGTCCTCAGGATGTTAATCGAAATATCCTGATTTGACTTTTGCTAGTATTTTCTGATTACTTCATTTCTACCTTAGCTCCTCAGGCAGACTTGAAGCTACCCGTGGGCACTACCCTCCTGTGGGACCACAGCCCCTTAGTGCAAGATGGGCTGGGCATCGGCAGGCTTTTGGTAAGAGCTTATAGGCAGAATTCTGTTTATTGTATGTATTATACTCATGTTCCAATTACTGCAGGTTTCAGGAACAATGGATGTTTTCTAAGAGAGCCACGAGCTGGCTTCTCTCATGCACTATGAGAGATGAGAGATGAATCCCAAAGTCACCTTCTAGGCCCATATTGCTACACCTCCTAATCATCACCATACCAGGGCAAACACTCCAATTCCAACCCAAGTGGAAGTGGGAAAGACCTGACAGCATTGGAGATTTTCATGAGGGTGAAATAGTTTCCTACTTTGTAAGTCAAAATTCCCAAGGACTATAGGATCTACAAACTAGAAATTCAGATGATTTCAGTTCTTCTGTCCTGGAAAATACCACTTCACTATCCTAAGGCAAAGATGGCCACATACTCTTATAAAAAGTTATTGCAAAATGACCTACTCTTAAACTCTGAAGTCACCATACTCTTTTAATGCACCTGGCTGGACTTCAGGATTTTACAGACATTGTATGTGAGCTTCATCACAAACCAAGGCCAGTACGATACAGGCTTCCAAGAATTCAACTGCATTTCCATGTTCTTCAGGGAACTTTAATCTTCTACCCCAAGACTGACTTAAAAAGAAAAACTTGAGCAACAACAGGAGAGTCTCTAAGATACATAATGGGAAATGTAAACACATTGTACAAATCAACTGTGCACACACTTCATCGTCCCAGCAGCATATTTCTTCCCATCTCAAGTGAATTATAAAAAAATCCTTCAAACTCTACACTCAGAGCTTTAAATAGCCTTAGTTTCCAAGGTGAAAGAAATAGACTGATCTTCTAAATGATAACAAGTTAAAAATCTATCAGCCATATGTTGATTTTTGTAAATCGGTTCTTTTCTAAAAGGTACAAGTCTTTCCAAGAAGGCCCAGGGCAAACTTTATTGGATCGAGTTCCTAAAAATATTACATGAGAAAAATGTGAACAGGCTAATACCTTACCTAGATGAAAACATTACCAGGTCTGAGCGTTTGGCCTTGGGTAAGAAACATTTTAACATTCTGAAACACTAATGCCTTGCTTGTCCCCAACTCAATCCTCAAGCGACTGATTAGGAATACTCAAAACAGACGGTTCTGTAAGCACAACTTGTACTAAGTTCTGGATTTTGTAGCAATTTTTCTGCATCTCAAATCTCAATGAGATTTCCAGTAAAATGGATTCCGAACATCTATATACACAGTAGAGTTTATGATATCACATCATTTCTCCTCATCAGGACTTAGCCCAAATGTCAGTTCATCAGAATCTTTCCCTAGCCACCCCAGCTAAAGCATCTCCACCCCACACATGAGAGGCATGGTTCTGTACCATGTTAATTACCCAATGTCTTTCCCAAAGTCCTTATAGTACCTGTATTGCCCTACTCATTTGTTAAGTGTGTATTGTTCATCTCTCCTCAGCAGAAAGCAATCTAGATCTCCTTGCAGTCAGGCCCTCTGTCTGGTTCAATCCTATATCCCAAAATCGTATGCCTGGCAGCATAAATTTACGAATCAATTACATTTTTAAAAGATTTTGTTTTACAGGGGTAAATTACACAAACATGGTTACAATGGTAAATTGTAAGTATATAATTCATTAGCATTAAGTACATTCATGTTGTTGTGAAACCATCACCACTATCCATCTCCAGAACTTTTTCATCTCTCCAAACTGAAAATCTCTACCACTGAACAATAATCCTCTATTCTCTCCTCCCCCTAGTCCCTGGCAACCATGATTCTTCTTTCTACCTCTATGAACTTGACTGTTCTAGGACCTCATGTAAGTGGAATCATAGAATATGTGTGCTTTTGTGACTGGCTTATTTTACACAGCATAATGTCTTCCAAGTTTGTCCATGGTGTAGCATGTATCAGAACTCCCCTCCTTTTGGGGGTGAATAATATTCCACTGCATGGATAGACCACATTTTGTTTATCCATTCACCTATTTTCGGACATTCGAGTTGTTTCCACCTTTTGGCTATTGTGAATAATGCTGTTATAAACACCGGTGTATAAATATCCATCTGATCAGTTCCTGCGTCTAGTTCTTCGGGATGTAGACGTAGTGGTGGAATTGCTGGATCATATAGTAATTCAATTTTCTGAGAAGATGTCATGCCATTTTCCACAGGGGCTGTACCATGTTACATGTGCACTAGCAACAAACAACAGCTTCCATTTCCCCATATCTTCATCAATGCTTTTTATTTTCTCGGTTTTTTCCAACTGCATTTTATCCAAAGCAATAGTTCCCACTTAAATCTGTTATAGATTAGCTGATCTAGTAAGACACTGAACTGACTTGGTTTACTGTGTAATATATAGTCAGACGTCACAAACAGCTAAGTAAAAGTAACTTACCTTTCATAGTTGAGCCTGGGCTAGTAGAAGAAAGATTTATTTCTGGATATTTAGAGCCCCTTCTTGCTAGAAATATAACCAAGAAATGAAAAGAGACCCAATTGCCACACAGCTTTCTCCCCACATGGTGTCAGGCTTTTCTCCACAGTGCCCTGGTCAACAGCAAGTGGAACTTCAGGCAGCGATGCTCTGCACAGCACTACCTCCAGGCCCAGCCCCTTCTGAGAGAGAACACAGGGCCTTCGGGAACGATGGTGTTGGCCACTAAAACTTGGAAGGGGCTAGGCACCGTAGCTCACGCCTGTAATCTCAGCACTTTGGGAGGCCGAGGCGGGCAGACTGCATGAGCTCAGGAGTTCAAGACCAGCCTGGGCAACATGGCAAAGCCCCGTCTCTACAAAAAAACACAAAAATTAGCCAGACATGGTGGGGCTCGCCTGTGGTCCCAGTCACTTGGGAGCTGAGGTGGAAAGATCATCTGAGCCTGTGGAGATTGAGGCTGCAGTGAGCCATAATTGTGCCATTGCACTCCAGCCCGGGTGACAGAGTGAGACTCTATCTAAAAAAAAACAAAAAAAACAAAAAAAAAATTTATAAAGACTCGGAAGGAAGGAGGAGTGGCAATTCTAACCATCTGACTGCAATGGCCTGGCTTTGTCTTTGCCCAACACTGTAGAAGCCTATACATATCAAAAGGGGAAAAAAGTTTAATTTCCAAAGCCAAAGTCTGCAGAGCTATGTGACCTCTGAGAGAATAAGGCCATCTGAGAAAACATTTCCAAGGTCAGATCCAGGCTTAGGGAATGAAGCCACCAACCAAAGCTCAGTCTCCTTTCACTCAAAACGGCTGCAGTCTTCCTGTCCTGCAGGAGTTGGATCCTAAAGAGAAGGCGCTGTGGCCTATTGGACCATCTCCCCAGCCCCTAGCCCAGGGCTTGGCACAAAGCCAGGAATGAATACATAAGTCCTGAGACAATGAGTCGGGTGCACGGCCTAGCTAAGAAGATTGGGGGCTGCTTTCTTCTTGGAACATTCCACCCTGACTGATGCCTTTTTCATGGACCAGGCCTTAGAGTTCTGGTAGACCCAAGACAGGGGTCCTTCACAGAAGTCCCTGTGATCATCACGGCATGGCCTCATGCGACTCCAGCCAAGGCAGGCCTTCTCCACTCCCGCCTCAGAGCCACCCTAGGAAACCCTGATCTGGTTACAATAGTATTCAAATCCCTCTCTCTACTCCTCCGTCTATTTCTGTGTCCCACCCCTCTCCATCTCCCACACTGGTACTCTCTTCCAACAGTTACAGTAGTGGTAATGATAGTAACAGCCAGCTTCATGTTTTATATAGTGCTTTCAATTGCACTGGTTTATTAGATCCTCAGCATAACCAGATAAGAAAGCCCAGGGGACATCTGACTTACTCAGAGTCCTCCAGCAATGTGTGGTGGGACCAAGCTTCCCGACTCCAACCACCCAGTCCTCTTTGAGTAGCTTTCTGTTCCCTAAGTGTTATCCAAGTACCTCCTAGTGTTAAAGTCAAATGCCCCACCCTTTGCTGCTGCTCTCTGTTACCCACGGAGAAGACAGACAGCTTCCAGCAGGTAGATCCTAATCACACTAACATGCGCAGACTGAACATAATATCATGTGTTTGTGGCTGTTTTAAACTATGCCCACAAATTCTCTCTTACTCCTCCTTTGAGAAGTGAAGCTTAATTTCCCTCCCTTCTAGTGTGGGCTGGACTTAATAACTCGCCTCTAATGAATAAATAAGGTAAAGCGATGAGGTGTGATTTTAGAGACTAGGTCATAAAAGCCACGTGGCTTCATCCTTGCTTTCTGTTTTTGGGAATTAGACTATCACCAGTCATCTCTATCACGAGAGAACCATGCCTATGCCTGATGTGCACTTGCCCAACTAAGTCCTTACTGATTGAGATAAAACTGCTGGGCAAGAAGAGGTATATACTTCTGAAATGACTGTCATAGAGATCGCCCAAATCACATCAAAGATTGGGCAAATCGGTATCCTACCAGCAGTTTATCCAGGTGTCTCATCATGCCCTGGTCAGCAGTGATTATTAAAAGCCACTTCTTAATTCAAATAATTTAATTTCTTGTGATGGAATTTCAAGAAGAACCATGGAAAGATATGTGAGTGGCTAAGAGAACATTTCTCTCAAATCATAAACCATATTGCTGTTTTCTCCATCTCAGTACCCCCCACACTGACCTTGACTCCTCTTACTTCAGCTGGGCTGCAACCAAGGCAGAAAACAGATCATCTCTGTCATGAAAGCCACTGAAATGTAGCCATAAAAAATGGGGCACCATCTCCTCTTGCCCCTCTAAACATCTGGCAATTATCATGGGCAACGTGCCTTTTACCCCACTGAAGATACTCAATTGCATTCTGTTCTGTAACACTAACTGTTCTTTCATCCCTTTGACTTATATAAACTTTCTTCAAATTTTAAAAATAAAAACAAAAAATAAAGATGATATATGTCTATTAGCACAAAACAAGATGGGCAACCTGACCAAAAAAGCGGCCCTGATTTGCTAGTTAGCAATGATGCTGTCTCTGACAGTGATCATCAGGCTGTGTCCTGAGGAAGACCAGTGTCTGCAGGTCTACAGATATTACATCACCTTCCAGGAGATACAGTCTGGGAATGCTGGCCAAGATTACATGAATGGATGGGCTGATAGATGGACTGATGAATGAAATATATTCATGCCTATACTTACTGAACTAAAGAGTGAAGTTTTCTAGATAATTTGAGTATATGTGTAATACAGTTTTAGATATTTCAAATTATGTTATATTTGATACTACCAATGCAGTTATTAATAGTAATTTTCTTTTTTTAAGAGGTAAGGTCTTGTTCTGTCACCTATGCTGGAGTGCTGTGGCATGCTCACGGCTCACTGCAGCCTCAAACTCATGGGCTCAAGGGACCCTTTCACCTCAGCCTCCCAAGTAGCTAGGACTACAGGCGAAAACATTCAGCTAATTTCTTAATTTTTTACTGAGATGGGGTCTTGCTATATTCCCCAGGCTGGCCTTGAACTTCTGGCCTCAAGCAATCCTCCCATCTCAGCCTCCCAAAGCATTGAGATTACAGGCTGAGCCACGGTGCCCTGGCAGTCATTTTCTTGTATGTCCTTGCTTCAAAGGCTACACATGAAGCTCTAGTGCACATATAAGTCACTGTTGGTTACTCAGGAGAGCACATTTGGTCTCAGGATTATTTGCCAACTGCATATGTTTTCTCTGCAATCTACTCTAATAAAAGTATATGTGCACTGTGCTACTTTGATAAGAGGTATAGTGACTCAAAATTGCCTTTTGTCTTGTAAGTATTTACGCACATTTCCCAGAAAAACCAGTTGCTTGATTTGAATATGTAAACCTAGTATATAAAAGCCAGAAAAGAGAAGTTCAGAAAACAAGCAAAAGTGGGAAGGACAGGCAACAGGCATGTGGGTGGTCGTAACATCCTTTGGGAACAGTATTTCCAAGGAGACGTAATGGAGCAAAAACTCTTTTAACCCCCTCCCAGCCACAGCCACGTAAAGTCCATGACTTTCATCTAGGTGCAATGGCACGACCATGTAGGCTCTGCTTGTCAGGAGGTGGAAGGATGCCTGAGATCCAGAGTTCGAGGCCAGACTGGGCAACATAGCAAGACCCCCAACCTCTAAAATTTAGCAAAGAGCCCATGCCTTTCAAATTTCTTCCCTTAGATCCTACACAGACCACTCTAGGCATGGCAGGGATAACTGGCCGTTTAATCAACCTACAAAGAGCGAGGTTAACTGACTTGGACTAGGCAACACAGCCAGGTTGAAGGACAAAGACCTAGATATGCTTATACCTCAAAGAGGCAACATCTAGGTTAGCAACACTCATTTGTGGATGACCACCTCACTCTTGCGCATCCAGGACAACCATTGTGCAGTGCCCATGCTTTACCTGAAGTGCCCTCCTCCATCTGAGGCCTTCCTCATGGACAGTGTCACATGGTAAACTTCAGCCACAGCCCAGACACCAACTCCTCTGGGAGCCCCTTGCCTGCATCCTCTACCCTTCTCTATCACAGTCCCACCCCCTGCGGCCCTACAGCGCTTCCTCTACACCTGTGCACCTGCGTGGATCGCACCTCACTGAGCTGACTCCTGCTTTCCTAATACACTTAGATCGAGACCATGTCCTTTTCCACTGAATTTCCCCTGCCCCTAACAGAGAATAAGGGCTCAGCACAATTTGATTCAGCTGAGATGGAAAAGCTGACATCATCTACCCTGCATGCCATTAGAGTGACTTCTACCAAATGAATAAAACATGATCATTTTGCATAAACTCAGAAAAGCATTTTTTTCTTCTAACCAAATTGAAGAAGAATTAATTGAGCACTTCCTGGTGTCCTAACAGTTATTCCTTTTTAAATCACCACATGGTTGCCATGCCTTGGGTGGCTATACCATATATCCCCACCATCCAGGGACCAGCCAGATGACATCAGGGTGTGGAGACACAGTTAGACTTCCCCTCATTGTATAGCAGAGTCTTGTTTTAATGAAAAAGTCCCACTTTCTTCCCCCACCGAAACTCCCTTAAGTCCATATAACTCGCTGTGGATGGAGAGGTACTGTTACCATAGCTGTGTGTGTTCTGAAAGGGCACATCTACAACTGATAGTGGCCAGAGGTGAGAAAACAAAATGGAGAGCAGTCTGCAAACACGTGCCTCATCCACCCCACTCCGCCTGAAAAAAACTTACTTCCTTTCTCAAGAGACACCTGTGTGCCTTTTCATTCTCCCTACCATGTGGCCAAACCCTCAAAATTAACACTTTAGTTCTGAAGTTTACCCAGGTAGAGACGGAATCATTGGTGACATTTACGTGCTCACTCAAAACAAACAAACAGGCGGGCACAGGGGCTCACGCCTGTAATCCCAGCACTTTGGGAGTCTGAGATAGATGGATCACGTGAGGTCAGGAGTTTGCGACCAGCCTGGCCAACATGGCAAAACCCTGTCTCCACTAGAAATACAAAAATTAGCCAGACGCAGTGGTGGGCACCTATAATCCCAGCTACTCGGGAGGCTGGGGCAGGAGAATCGCTTGAACCCAGGAGGCGGAGGTTGCAGTGAGCCAAGATCGCACCATTGCACTCCAGTCTGGGCAACATGGTAAGACTCCATTGCAAACAAACAAACAAATGAAAACACAAGAGGCAAAACACACAACTTTTTTTTTTTTTTTTTTTTTTTTGAGACGGAGTCTCGCTCTGCCGCCCAGGCTGGAGTGCAGTGGCCGGATCTCTGCTCACTGCAAGCTCCGCCTCCCGGGTTCACGCCATTCTCCGGCCTCAGCCTCCCAAGTAGCTGGGACTACAGGCGCCCGCCACCGCGCCCGGCTAGTTTTTTGTATTTTTTTAGTAGAGACGGGGTTTCACCATGTTAGCCAGGATGGTCTCGATCTCCTGACCTCGTGATCCGCCCGTCTCGGCCTCCCAAAGTGCTGGGATTACAGGCTTGAGCCACCGCGCCCGGCCCACACAACTTTTTTCTACTTTAGAGGAAGTGAAAGGGAACTACTGTGTGTGTGCCAGGCATCATGGAGAATGTTTCACATGCACCGTTAACCCATCCTCACGTCCACTCCAGGAAATGTATCACTAACCCTCATCCTAGAGTGAAGAGAAGCACATTTCAGGTAAGCTAAGTAACTTGCCCAAGGCCACCTTCCTTCACACCCTGCAAGGATGCCTCATCTTAAGAGATTCTTCAGTGTTAACTAAATGACACTACTCCCCAGAGCATTCCATCTAGTTTCCCTCTATCTCAAGTTTATCCTATTGATTTTTATTGACTTCTTTATTGGACTCAACTTCCCTTCCCTTAAGATGTCGCTACCTGGCATTAACCAGGTGTTCATCGCTCAAAGTAATCAGTTTCCTCAATCTTCCTTTATTAAACAACCTGTTTCCTTAATCACTCCCTACCCCCAACCCACCCCCAGCGATTCTGCTACTGAGTGCTGGCTGGCTAAAATCAGCTCTAAAAGAGACCTTCAAAAACTGATATCACAACAACTCTCATTACCACTAGTCAACAGACATGCACTATTGAACACCTAATGTGTGCCAACCCCATGCAACAATGTGTATGGGCTGCACAGCGTGGAAGGGATCAGGACAGTGTTTGCGTGCCTACTATGCCCAGGGGCATTACACATTACCTCTTTAATCTGGGGTACATTTATATCCATTTTACAAATGGGCAAATGGAGACCTAGGTTAGAAGTCCCTTGCCTGGAAACAGAGAGGCTAGGATTGTGGCCATGGAGCCCCAGCCTCTCCAGGAGGCCTCCTATATGCTGCCTGGCACAGTGCAAAGAGCCCTCCAGCATACAAAGAACAGACCAGCCCCGGACCTCAGGAGCTCACCGCATAGTTGGGAAGCCTGGCTGCTCATTAAAAAAAAAAAAACCCTGCAGTTCAAGCGAGTATTTGCAGGGGGATCAATGAGTGGGCAAATAAGAGCGGCCCATGATGTGGGAAGAGTGGGGCACTGGGGGAGACCCCAAGCAGAAAGACATGAGCCAGGCTGGGCATGTGGCTCATGCCTGTAATCCCAGCACTTTCGGAGGCTGAGGCAAACGGATTGCCTGAGGTCAGGAGACCAGCCTGGCCAACGTGGTGAAACCGCATCTCTATTAAAAATACAAAAATTAGCTGGGTGTGGTGGTGGCCGCCTGTAATCCCAGCTACTCAGGAAGCTGAGGCAGGAGAATTGCCTGAACCCAGGAGGTGGAGGTTGCAGTGAGCTGAGATTGCACCACTGCACTCCAGCTTGGGCGACAGGGTGAGACTCCGTCAGGAGAGGGGAGGAGAGAGGAGGGGAGGGGAGGTTAGAGACATGAGCCAGGCTGTGCTGTGGGAGATGATCCTGAGAACAGCCTCTCCCTGTGAGTCCATCACATTGACCCTGCCGGACTGCAGCCATTTTCACAGGTCATGCCCTTCTATCACCAAATGCCCCCAAGTTCTCTGATGGAACAGGCCACTTCTTTCCACCAAACTACTCAACTGAGTGCTGCATGTGCTCTGACCCTTCCCAACTTTCCCTTCTCATTCTTCTGCATGTGAACTTTGCTGTGAATATGGCCTGCGGGGTCCTGTGAGGGCCGCAGTCAGTCCATCTTGGAGAGCCCCTTTCAACACTTCTCTGAGCAGCGGAATGAGGCAATGGGAAAGTAGGCAGGAGGCCCAGGCTGACTTTCATGGTGAATTCCCTGAGCCCCGTGGAGATGCTGCCCTTGAGAAGTCATCAATCAACAGCAAACCCGGGGGGTACATTACTGACTGCTGCACATTTCTGGTCGCTCTTTCTGCAAACAGAATGGTACATATCACAGTTCTATACTGGTGCAGGCTGTAAGGACAATCTATTTGCTATCAGTGTGTGTCGGGTAAATCCATATCCCATTAGGCCAATTTTGCTCAAGCACATGCCACCTTCACTTTTATTTATACAGACACATTCTTGAGTCTCTGGCAAACGATGCTACATTTGCTTCTGGGCCACCGCCAGAGCAGCCTTTAAAACCAGGTGGGCACTCAGCACACCTGGGAAGCACACAACCAAAGCAATTCCATTTGGTCTGTAACACAAACAGAGCACAAACTTCACCACACTGCCTTTCCAGAGGCACTTGTCCCCCTCCTCCCTCACTCCAACTTGCCTGAGTCCTCAAGTCCTCAGCTTGTCAACACTCAACTTATGATTTATACACTTCACTTTTTCTGTTCCTAGTTTTTTTTTTCCCTCTGCTCTCTTATCAAAAAAAAAAAAAAAAAGTATCAAATATCTAGTGAGCCCCCGTGCATCCAGCGCTGTGTTAAGCTCTAAGAGAAATACAAAGAACAGCAGAATGCTGTCCAGTGGCTTCATCCATCTAAGTGGACAGGCATGGGACATGAACGGGCTTACTGAGCAATGCACACTGGGGCCATGGGAGCTCACAGAGAGCTGTCACCTTTCTCTGGGGAGGTCAGCAGAACCTGAGTGGAACAGATTTTGTTGGGCAGAGAGCACAAGGGCAAGCCTTCTGGAAAACAGAACCATCGAAAAGCAGTCGTGGAGGTGGTAAGGTACAGGGTGTTTGGGGACCTGCTTACATGGAGAGAAGAGTTTCTGGAGTGGCAGATAAGGCTGGAAACAGAAGCCAGATGTCAACTGTGGGAAGCGGGGCCAAGGTGAGCAGGTAGCCTTTGCCTTCCAACAAGAAGATACCATCAGATTTGAGCCGCCGTGTTGTTTTGCTTCACAAGAATGCTGCGGCAGCACTGTGTAGGAAGACGTGGGGACGGGAGCCACTGAGAGCAGCGAGTCTGTACGAGAGATTCTGAGGCACCTGACAGTGAGGAGCACCTGGGCTAGCGTGGTTGCCATGGGAACAGGAAAGCAGGAGCAACAGGTGCACATGGCATTTGTAAGGAGAGCCAAGGCCTTGTGACTGAGAACAAGGGAGAGGAAGCAGTCCAAGGTAAGAGTGATATGCCTAGCGCTTAGCTCTGAAACCCCCACTCTACGTGGGGAAGATCCCCACCGCATGATTGTTGATGGAAGGCAGAGCCCCAGGTCTTCTACAGAAGCCGAAGGAGTCCAACACAATTTTCCTCCCACTGTTCAGGTGTGTGGCCCACCTTGATCACACAGTCCTACCTGGGACTTGGAAACTTGAGGGGGTGGAAAGGACACAGGGATGGTTTAGGATGCAGTCCCAGAGAAGGCATTCAGTAGTGATAGCCAGCATCAGGATGCGAGCAACGGTGGCAGCTTTTGTGGTACAATTTGGGTTGAGTTCCTGTGGCACGGCAGAGTGTGCTTTGCTAACAATACACCAGCCTGCCCATTTCTTTTTTAATTATGCAATGGACTTCCAAAAAGTTCCTTGAGTCAGAATCGCTTTCCATTGTTGGCTGACAACTAACAACAATATCAAATCCAACCCAGTATCTATGCCCCTCCTAAAAGCCCTCATCTTCAAACACCCAGACTTCATAGCCTCCAGCTCTGCTAAGCAGACAAAGCAAGCGACTGCACTGAGCACCTAACTTGTGCTCGCTTCTGTTAGCCAACATTCCAAGGTCCAACTAGACCATGCGTGCTGGCAGGACAGGGGCCTAACATCTTCTAAATCCACTTCTGTTGCATAATTCCACTCTATCCAACAAAATCTGACTTTACCCCATCCCTCAACCAGCATAGTGCCTTATGCAGCGTAGGCACTCCATATACCTGTACAGCAATCTGAATTTATTCATTCTAGGCAAAAGTCTGAAAAGCCCCTCATGAGTCCAGTACATATTGCTATGGTGTTTAGAAAGTTTTGAAAAGACCAGGTGTGGTGGCTCACACCTGTAATCCCAGCACTTTGGGAGGCTGAGGCACTTTAGGCCAGGAGTCCGAGACCAGCCTGGCCACTATGGTGAAAATCCCATCTCTACTAAAAATACAAAACTTAGCCAGGTGTGGTGGTGGGTGCCTGTAATCCCAGCTACTCAGGAGGCTGAGGCACGAGAATTGCTTGAACCTGGGAGGTGGAGGTTGCAGTGAGCCGAGATCACGTCACTGTGATCCAACCCGGGCAACAGAGTGAGACTCTGTCACACACACACACGCGTTTTGAAAAGATACTGAGAAACAGAAGGAACAGAGAGTACTATGTACTGAAGCATTTCTATGACAGTTTCAAAATAATCCAAGGGGAAGAGGAAATGGGTACAAGTACAGATGAAGCAAGACTGGCCATGGGTAATAACTAAACTAGGAATAGGTCCATGGGAATTACATTATTCTCTCTGCTTTTGATATTGAAATTGTCCATAATAAAAGCTTTAAAAGATTAAATCATAACTATCAAAATTAAAACGCCTATCCTTCAGAGTCTAAGCACCAAGGGAGAGGACTCAAATCTCCGGTAATGGTGATAAGTAATTGCTCTGGAACAGACAGTAAGCACTGAGCTCTGTGTATTAGAAAAAGCTGGGATTCAGTAATAATGCTAAACCTCCATTTACTAGAGTGCTTTCAGGGAAAAAAGGCACTTCAATAAGGGACTGACAACTGAGGATTTGAGCCTAAAGAGCACAGAAGGGTGAAGGGGTAGCGATTCCATCCTCTGCACAGCTCATGCAGTTCCAGCCCACATGTTAATCTTTGTGGTAACTGGAGGAGGAGTGTGTGACCTTTGTGTCCATATGAAGCTGGTACCAATCCCAGAATATCAAGTTCACTAAATCAGAACACATAAAAATGGAGGGAGCCAGAAGCATGCTCATAATTCTGCAGATATAACTTCTGTAATTCTGCAGCTGCCATTTCCCATTCCTGGGAAGTCTATTTAAGGCATGCCTGACTTCCTCTGGAACACACCTAGTGTTAAGAAGCAGAGGTGTACACTCAGATTTGAGGGCTTCCCCCACCCCACCAATAGCCAGTACTGTGTTTAAATACTTAAGCAGAAACTTCAAAAAGGACTTGCCTGAGAATGACACACACATGCCACAGACAAACTGTTAAGTATTAACATAGAAAATCAAAATTGATGGGAGATTTGCTGTAAGACACAAGTTCATATCTGAAGGCGTCTTCTCTCACCCTCTTCTGCATCATCCAGTGTTTGCAGGGCGCTTATGGACTATTTATGCCTGGTGCAGTTCTCATCACTGTCCCTGGGGCTTTGCTGTCCTGGCTGCCAGTCCTTATAAGGTGGAGTCTGCTTTCTTGCGCCCTCCATATATTTCACGTGGTACCACTGCAGCTGTCAGCTCTCCTGCACTCACACCCCACAGCGTGTTCCCCTCCCCCAACTCCGTATACTCTTAGTCGCTGAGCTCCTGCCCCAGCTGCCCCTACTTTCCTTAAGCTAAATGCAGTTCCTTCTCTGTAACACCATCTGCTTCTATAACAGAGCAACACAAATGATATGTGGTCTACAGATAATTAGTATTTTGTTGTAATTTCTAATTATGATCACAGGTTACCTCTTTGGAGGTATCTCAGGATAAGGCTCAGGCCATCTGAATTCCTGAGAGAACCAACCACAGGTTGGTTTCGCTGGTCAAGGTCTCCCCACTTTCAGTTCTCCTTGAAGGGCAGAGCACCATCTGTACTTGAGAAATCTTATCATCTTGACGGTAAACGTTCCTGATGGAGGCTATTGAAAAGGTGAACTCCCTGGAAATCAAACGAGCCTTTTCTCCACAGTACTCCCCGGCTTCCTCTTTGGAAGAGTATTTCTGGCCAGGTGCGGTGGCTCACGCTTATAATCCCAGCACTTTGGGAGGCCAAGGTGGGTGGATCACCAGAGGCCAGGAGTTTGAGACCAGCCTAGCCAACATGGTGAAACCCCCATCTCAACTAAAATTACAAAAATTAGCTAGGTGTGGTGACGGGCACCTGTAATCCCAGCTACTGGGGAGGCTGAGGCAGGAGAATTGCTTGAACCCAAGAGGCAGAGGTTGCATTGAGCCGAGATCACGCCATTGCACTCCAGCCTGGGTGACAAGAACAAAACTCCAGCTCAAAAAAAAAAAAAAAAAGACTGTTGGGAAATACTACTTCTGCATTTTTTAAACATGAGGCACGAGGCTTTCCTGTGGCCAAATGTTTGGGGAACGCTTGCATGCTGTGTCCATATCTAGAGATTCACAACAAACATTAGCATAGTAAAGGCTTGGCAATTAAGACACCTTCTTAACATATTGTTTCCCCAAATAATACACAGTGAGACTAGAGTTCTCCAGAACTCCTTGGGCTGTTGCAACTACAGCTTAACAGTTTCAAAGCAGCTAAGCAGGAGCTGGAGGACAAACCCAGGGTCTTTTGCCACTTTTAATTCTTTGCCATCTGTTATACCAAGGATCATCCACACACACATTCCCAAAAATACTCACAACCATTCCATGTTTTGGCTATAACCTCAGTTCTGTTTTCATCTGCTGACTCTGGAAATCTAGGTCCATTTCTAATGATCACAGATCACAGGAGATACATTGGACTGGTTTCCAGCACACACTCTATCCTAGTGTGCTCACCTGTCCTGCAGATGATGGGAAGCTAAAGCCAACTCTCAAAGTCCCTGCAGCTACAGTTCCAGATGTGATTTAGGTTGGGCCAGTTAGATGTGCTTTTGTGAAATTTAGAACGCCAAAGTGAGGCAGAGACCACATTTTGGCAGCAGCTGCCATTTGCTCAGCAAGCAAAGTCCAAGAGGCACCTGGTTCTTCTATGACAGTTTTAGCCAGTGTTGCAGCATGCAGGTACCAGCTTTGTGGGTTCCAGGAGGCAGGACCAAGACATCATTTGCAGATGCTGATCATAGCCGATGTGGCAATGGTTCTAAAACCATAAAAGTCATGGCTTCCTGATTGTGGGACCTTCTCCATCATGGCTGTTGAAATGTGATTCTGGAGAAGTGGCTTCATCTGTAGGAGCGGCAGCAGCTTTCTTGGTGTTCTAGTTCTGTAGTGTGGTTCCAGGGTACTTATTCCTGAAACCGCCACCTAGAGACCTTTGTCTTCAGAACTCTTCATAGTTCTATAAGTCATTTAATTCCTTATTATAAATTCCTTTCTCGTGTTTGCTGTAATATATTCTGTTTTCTACAACCGAACCTTGACCCACACCCCAACTCAAGCTGTGTTCCAGCAAGGATGATCTAGCTTCTCAGTCTCACCTTGATGGCTGTGGAATTTCAGACACAGATCACTATCTATTGTCCACCCAGGTGGGAAGCCTTCTGCATGGTTGATTGTGGCCAAAATGCTGACAGTATAATCTGCAAAGCTGGCTTTCTGCAACCAAGCATGTGCCCTGGGTCAGGTCCAATGGGAGGCCCTGCCTATCAAGCAGGAATGAGGCTAAAACTTCTGGAGGAGCAATTCTGTTACAAGCCACCACAGATAGACACCATGTAAAAACCCAGGCATCAGAGTTTACGAGAAGGGGCAATACTCCTGGGTTCTAATTCCAGCCCATGTTACTTAAACTCTGGACTTCTGACCCCGTTCTGCCACGTGAGGCTACTGACATCGTCCACCTCATACAATGATACGAAAGAACTTGAGAGTAGACCCAAAAGGTCTTTAGAAAAAACTATTCTAGTAAAGAATGACATTTATTACTGCTACTATTGTTACTAGCATTCGAGAATCATTACCAAGAAGAGAGGGACCTTTTCCCACACTTTTAAAGGTACTTGCTAAGTATTTAATACTCATAACTTTTCAGCACATTGGCATTTAAAGAAAAAGGTTTATGAGCTTCATAAAAAATCAGCACTCAAAGTGCAGTGCTTCCTTTAGATTATAGCCAAGCGTTGGAAAGGTTTTAAAAAGTCATTTGACTTCAGTCAAGACTCATTGCAGGGTTACTGTTATCATGTCAGCTGTATTTTTGTGCTGTTCTCCAAGATGGCTGGACTATTTCCTGTGCCCATGTAGTTAGGTAGTTCTGGGTTTTTACTGTTACTGTTTATGTTTAAGCAAGCCTATTACTTCACTTTTTAATGCAATAGAAGTCAGCATGGCAGGTCTGTTTTACTGCTAGCATTAAAATGCCAAGTCCCCTCTAAGCAAATCCTCTTCACACAATCTCAGAGGGTGCTCTAAGATAGCCAGAGAGCCATGGGCAGGGGTTCTCAGGAAGAGACAGAACAGGCAGGAAAGCAGGCAGCAGCCAGACACAGGCTAAGAAGCTCAGAGTGGGAGTGGGTTAGGAATTGGGACAATTGACAGAGAGGAAATGAGAGTCACCTGGAGCCAGAGCTCCCTGGGCTGAGTACAGTTCTGCAAGCACTTCACCATGCATTCTAGGGCCAAGAACAGAAATTGTCCAGCACGTGAAGCCCAGAGCCCATGGCCAGGACAGGTAAGGGTTCCAACTGCCAGGAAATGTGGGGTCAGTGGCAAGACTTCCATGTAGGCCTCTTGAGGAGGAAGAGGAGGAGCAGGAGGCCACTGATCAGGGAGTTCAGTGGGAAAGATTCACGTTCTGGGGAGGTGTGGGTCCAACATTCTTTACACACCTGATTCTTGGATTTACATTGCCAAAAGAGCCTTCATTAAAAAGCAACTCCATGGGATTTCTCCGAGGTTCCCTCATGCATTTAAAATAAGACTTTGCTTTTTAAATTATCCTACACACAACATTTTGGGAAAATAACAAAATTCAAAGCACCCAAAACCCACAAATTTGTGGATTTGTTTTTAACCATAAGAGAAACCATTTTCCACTGCAATATGAAATCACAGGAGTTGCCTTAACCCCCAAATATACACTTTAGGATGAAGTGTTTGCTTTGGCTAGAGAACTAAATCCTATTTGTTGTCAACAACAGTCAGAGAAATTTGGCCGGGCTACGATTATGCACTGCCCAAATAGCCATCCAGGCCAGAGGCAATCAGACAGATACATTAATTCATGTAGATTAACTTTTTTAAATGAAGTGGGCCAGGCTTGTTGTGTGTAGGAAGACATGTATCAAAATACACATAGCCACTCTCTCTCTCCAACCCAATTAATAGCAGCAGCTTCCTCCAAGGACATTGGAGAATGGGCTGCGAATATAAATGTCCCAGGCAGAAGGTCTCTGAAAGCAAGGCCTTCTGAAGAGAGCTTTGCTCTGTTCCCCAGGGTTGATTTAAAAAAAAAAAAAAAAAAAAAAAAAAAAAAAGGAAGCTTTGTCAGGTCCCTTCCCTCCAGACACACACATCATTTTATTTGGAAGTCACATGGTGTGATTAAATTTAACTGGGTGGAGCAGTGGAAAACCACAGTATTAACGACATAATTCTTTCTGGGGAAAGATTCATTCTGCCAAGTGCAAAAGATAATTCTGAAAGCTCTGAGCCACTAGCTGCTTTCAACATTCGTTTTAAATCCAGAGAGACCAAGTTATAAGAAAGTATACCTCTGCTCACTGTGGCATTGTTTCTAATAACCAAAATCCTGAAAACTACCTCGATTTTCATTTGAGCTCTTGGTAAAAATATATATATATATATATATATGTGTGTGTGTGTGTATATATATGGACCATATATAACAAATCTCATGCAGCTTATACAATCGGACATGTGTCTGTGTCCGCGTGTATACGCACAGGTACAGACAGTTTCTAGAAGGAGACAGAAGTAAGCAGAAGTCACCTCCGGGGAACAGAATTGGTTGGGGAAAGGGTGTCTTTTGCTCTTCGCCCCTCTGTGCTGGTTGAATTTTTTACAATGAGCAAGTATTACTTTCATAAATTGGAAAAACTAGCCATGAAAACATTTTTAAAAAATCACTTTAAGAGCCCACAGGCCAGGAACTCTAAAGAGCTCATTGTTGACTGGCTCAGTCACCAACAAGCTGTAGAGGTGGAAATGTTTTGCAGCTGCAAATTCCTTGCCATTTACAAGGCATACGCTAGCTCCCTTTATTCCTATAACATTGTCGTAGGTGTTGAGACAAGACACTTCCTGCCACAGTTACTGCTCGCATTTTACCTCCACAGAAATGGAGACTTTAGAGGTTGGAGGACTTGCCTAAGACCACAGGGGTTGCAGAACAGGGAGATCTGGTCTTGAACCCAGGCCTCCTTCCTCACCACGATCCTGTTGTCATACCGTGAACCCTGGACAGGTCACTTCTGGTTTTGGTTTACCCAGCAATAAAAGGGAGACTTTATCATAGGCATCCTTTCAACAAGTGAGTCAACAGTAGCATTTCCATTTTATCAAAGAGGAAACTGAACTCAGAGGTTGAGTAACTTGCCCAGTGGCAGAACCTGAACTCAGAATCCTCTCACCCCACCTCCTGGCTGAGATGCCAGGCCTCTCCAGACTTTCCCCTCCACCTGAAACAGTGCTGGTTTCAGGATCCAGATGTTCACAACAGTCCTGGTTGTTTGCAAAAACAAGTATTCTAAAAACTGTGACAGGGAGGGGCTGGATAGCAGTCTACAACACCACCCACTCTCAAGGCAGTTGTCAAAAACCCAGCTCTATGCCCCAGAAGGCCTTGGGCAGTCTCAAGGATTCTGAGCGACTCTGCAGTAAAGGAAAAACCTCAGCTCTGTGAAGCATTGACAATGTGGGAAGCAAGCTCCAAGGATTCCCAGGACTTCTCCCCAAAGCCCAAGCCCCTCCCCAGGCAGACAGAAGGGAGTTTCCCACACACTGTCCTGCCTGTGTGTGTCCCACACCCTGTTCCCACAGTGGCTGTGCAGAAAGGACATGCCAGCCCCATTTGCCCTTCCTTCCAGCATGACAAGCAGGGAGGACAACATCTTTCTAAGGAACTGACTGACATCATATGGGGAGTGTAGTGTGGCATGGTAGTTGTGCAGACTCACTCTCAGCACAGGCATGAGAAAAACTATAAATGTGTAAGAACTATAGTATACATTTAATGCCTCCCACCCCAAAAAGGCAAAACCCACGCAGATGAGCAAGGGAGGACCTGTTAGGCTTGCACATGCGGAGAAGGGTAGCTCTGCTCTGCCTGTGCCCCCAGCACGATGGAGAACTCACCTCTAGGAGCCTTCCAGACTCTGTGCCTGGCTCCCACAGGCCATTAGACACTGGCCACAGCTGAGTCAGCAGCAGGGGCTGTAATGGGCTTCCCTCGGGTCTTCACCCACACCATAGGCCAGCCAAGAGTCATCCCTGCAGGGCGCCTCAGAGTCCTCTCTGGATTGCGCTGCAACACTACAGCTTTCTGACAACGCAAGCTCAGTGACCAGTTAATCTCCACAAAATCCAAATCCATACTTGGCTCTATTTAAGAGCAATCTGTTTAGGGTAGTCCCCAAATGGCAGCGTTGATATGCAGTGAACACACAGAACGAACATACAGAATGGCTGGCTGGAGGAATAAGAGTTAGTACCTCAAAGAAGTACTACAATGTGAATTTGAATATAGAAGGTTTTTTTTCCCATTTTTTACCCAACTAAAATTTAAGCCCAGAGTGCCAAGTATTTGAGTAGCGACTGGCCGTCGCCACTCATTGCTGCGGGGAGTGTGGTTTCAGTCCCGCTTTGCCAGATGAACACGTGTCAAGCCTTTGCATTTCCGAAGCAGCGGCCAGCTTTATTAGCTTCCAAGTCCTTTTGCAGGGAGCCTGCTTGCTTGTCCTGCCAGAGGTGATGACAGAAGCCAGAGCTTCCCTGGAATCAGCAGACTCGGAGGTAACACGTGAACATTTAAGAAACGTTGAGTGCAGGCCCAAAGGGGCAAGTGGAATCAGATTCCAGCTCTTAAGGCAGGCTCCCTTCTGCTCACTGTCTTCTCCGTCCTTCTCTTCCATTGGTGGATGGGCCTCCAGGGTCAAGGAGTAATTGAGAATAAGCCAATTTTCTGAATAACTCAGGAAAGAAAAACCTCAAATATCACCATAAGGCAAAGCATCTAGTAGAAAGCCAGTCAACAACTGTTTATTCTGCAGTGATGATTTTCCAAACATCATTTTTCTTTGGAGTAGCTGGACTCACGTCCCCAAGACATCTTTGCATTTGTCAATCCCAGCAATGAAGGAGGACCCAGTACCACAGAGTAGACTCATCCAATGAGGCTTCAGACTACTATGAGACTGTGGACATCAGAGTGAGGATGTTGTATTCATGCATGTGTGATGCTTGCGTACAAATATTAATAGCAACCCCCATGCAGAACTACATGGCTACAGGAGATACTGCAGCTGTCTTGGAGGACAGCATCAAAAGCCAACTGACATGAAAACAACGGTGTTGTAACTTCACAGCTTCTACATGGAGGTATATCACCGTGGCATCCTCAACCTGAAACTCAAAACCCAGTCACCACATATTAGCTATGACATCATGATATTGGAAGGAAAACATGTAGGTGAGACAAGTCACCAAAGCAGAACAAACAACTATAACACCTTAATTTCATTTCTAAACTTTAAAAATATTAACTCATGCTTAGTTTATGCCTTTCTACAGAAACACCTTTCCCCGCTGGCCAGTCAGACCTGACATATCAGTACTTTGGAAATAGCTCATAAACCCAATGGAAGGCAAGGAAATGCCTCCTTAGGCTATTGTCATGACAACACACGGAGCTCCACATGCTCCACAGGTCTTCGAGCTACCACTGAGCTTCTGGTTTCTAGTTAACCTGCACAGCTACATAGCCCTGGATAGCCTTAGGCAGCTAGTTACAATTCAATCTTGTTCCCTCAATAGTAAAGAGTAAGATTAAGGACACAGAGCCAGAAGGGCTGAGTTTGCAACTTGACTCTACCTCGTATTGTGTGACTTAGGTAAGTCATTCCATTGTGCTGGGCCTTAGTTTCCTCATCTGTAAAAATGGGGATGATTATAGCACCTACCACGTAATGATGCTGAGATAATTAAGATAATAAACATCGCATAGTTAAAATCCTTCTTGGGGAATAGTAAGCACTATGTAAGAGTTGGCTATTATATTATTTAGTGCATATTAAGGATTTAGGAAGCACTTTGAATACAAAAGCTTTTCATTGCAATCACTATATTTATAAATGTCTGATTTGGGTACTGAAATGTTATTTAAGTACCATTATATCCAAAAATAATAATGAGGCCTAGAAATTCTATGTAAAATGTGTCCATCTAAGTGTTTTAAAATGTGTCCACCTGGATTGCAACATTTGTCTCATCCTTTATTTTTCAGCCTGTACAAGACTAAATTAGACACAGCATGTTCTATATATGGATTGACTTAATTTCATGGCTCTGCTTCTCCAGACAGATACTACAGAGCAGGAGAAGGTGGGCTCATTAAGATACCAGCTGCAGGCCCTGAAGGAAAATACACCCTGAAATCTTGAAAGAGCTGTTCTGAGTTCTTAATATCTAGTTCTTACTTACTGATCTACGATAATGAAAGTGACAAGTAGTGCTTCTTTAATAAGACTGCATTCAAACCACAGTAGTCCTTGGTATCTGGCCAATCCCTATACAAATACTCTGTTGCATTCCTTCCTAAAGACCGGATATTTGTTGTGCACCTACTATGAACTAGCCACTGTGTGAGACACTGGTATACATATACTCCTTGCTTTTACACTGCTATCCAGGGAGCAAACAGATTGTCTTAATCAAAAAGATACATAAAATTACAAATTGAGGTAAATGCCAAGAAGGAAAAAACAGGGTTATAAAAGTGTAAAACAAGGAGACCTAGTTAAGATTGGGCTCGGCCAAGTCTCTTTGTAAGAGGTGACATTCAAAGTGAGTCCTCCATCCCTCATACTACAAATAGAGGTACCATATAATCCAGCAATGCTACTACTGGGCATTTATCCAAAGGAAAGAAAATCATTATATCAAAGAGACATCTGTATCCCCCTCCCCAGGTTTACTGCAGTAGTAGTCACAATGGCCAAGATATGGAATCAACCAAGGTGTCTGAGAACAGATTAATGGACAAAGAAAATGTGGTGCATACACATAACAGAACACTCCTCAGCCATAAAAAAAAGAATGAAACCTTGTCATTTGCAGCAACGTAGATGGAACTGAAGGACACTAAGTGAAATAAGCCAGGAGCAGAAAAGTTAAACACTGCATGCTGTCACTCATGTGGAAGCTAAAAGAAGCTGATCTCCTAGAGATAAAAAGTAGAAAAGAAGATACTAGATACCGGGAAGGGTAGGGGGAAGAGGGTATTGGAAGAGATTTGTTAGAGGATACAAAAACACAGCTAGGTTAGAGGAGTAAATTCTAGCATTCTATACCACTGTAGGATTAATATAGTTAATATATAATTTCAAATAGGTAGGAGGAGGATATTTAACATTCCCAACACAAAGAAATAAGTGTTTGAGATTGTGGGTATGCTAATTATCCTGATCTGATCGCTATATAACAGATGTATCAAAACATCACCAGTACCCTATAAATATGTATAATTGAAATAGGAAATTTCCCTTGACCCTTTCATGGGCCTCGCTTACTCAGCCCACAGCTCTCAACCCCTCGTGGGAGGGGGAGCAGGCAAGTGAGAGGGTGCAGGAGCCAGAGCAAGTGCTTTTGGGTGCCAGCAGGGGCAAAACTCCGCGCAAGCCCTGTGGCAGCATTTAGAAGGGAGTACCTGCAACCCCCGAAGCCCCAGAGGGCATGTGTTACAGGCAGGGCTCTTTTAGCTTTGCCATCTGTACACAGCTTAAGTGTTTAACAGCTCCGTGGACCCGCTGCCTGTTTGTAAGGGCAGAGTGTCAGTGTGATAGCTTTCTATATCCTGAGCTCTTGTCCAGTGTCCAGGAAAAAAATCAGGTCACATAAATGAAGTGAAGGATAGTAAATGTGGAGGATTTTACTGCCAATGGAAGTGGCTCTCAGCAGGAAGGGGAGCGGGAAAGGGGATGGGGTAAGAAGGTATTCTTCCCCTGAAGTCTGGCCATCCTCGGCTGGACTCTTCTTCGAAGTCCCACCATCAAGCTGTCCCTCTGAAGTCAAGCTGCTTCTCCCTGACATTCAGCTGCTTCTTCTCTTTCCCTCTTCTCTGCTCTCTGCCAGTGGAGCTTGGAGTTTTTATGTGTAGGATGCAGAGGCAGGGTGGGCCAGGGCGCTTTGGAAAAGGCAACATTCGAATGGGAAAACGGGGATGTCAAGTTCTCACTTTTAGCCGTAGTTCTAGGCTTGAGGGTGGGCCCTCACCAGGGACCCAGCCCTCTTCTGCCTAGAATTTCTCTGCCTCCTGTCCCTATCATAATTATTTTATGTCGATTTAGAAAGATGTCTACAACAGGCAAATCCACAGAAACAAAGTGGATTTTAAAAAAGACAGCAAGAGCAAACTTTGCATTTCGATTGCCAGCATGAGGAGAAATAGAGCAAACACTAATGAAACTGACTGAGAAAAATAAGTGCATCTTTTAAAGCTAAACATATTTCATTGATTGTTCTTTATTATGTCTTTGGTATTAAAGTTTTTATTCTGCTGTTTTAAAAAAGTGAGACCTCTAGCTCTGGCAATGGCAAAGTAGGTTATTTGAGCCAACTGTACCACTAAAAATAACAACCCCCCGAAATGCTAGAAAAAATTGTTAAAATTCTTCTTTAAAGCAGTAAAACAAAGGCAAGATAGTAGTGAAGAACTAGGGAAATTAAAGAACAGTGAGAACCCAGGGAGTCACTTTTGCCCTAAGGGCATTTGCCAATCCTAGAAAAGTAAAATTTAGTTTGGAAGAGTCTTTAAGATTAGGAAGACAAATAAAAAAGACCAGAGCCTGCTGAAAGATGAGGTGCAAGTCAAAGATTATCCCCCCTGAGTATACTAGGCCCAGACTCAGGATAAGGGTAGACTGGAAATAAACCTTTGTGCAGATTTGTAACCTGGGATATTCAAGCCCTTAACTTGTTATAAGGTGGATGTGGACTACCAGGCATCTAGCAGATGCAAACACTAGAGGAGGATGCCTTCATAAGAGGTCCAGATCAGATTTCCAAGCACATGAACCAGTCCAAAGATAACCAAGTCTACAAGGAAACAAGATGTAACTGAAACACCAGAGGTTTGGTCTAGGTTCTGCTGCTCGCCACATGGCAAGCCAGTAACTGAGGTGATGAGCATTGCCAGGGAAGATAGGTTTTAATCAGGTACTGCAGCCAAGGACATAGGAGCTCGGTCTCAAATCTATCTCCCTGACCAACTAAAACTGAGGCTTTATATAGCAGGGAAGAAAAGCAACAACGTGCAAGAAACAGGAACTGGGGAAGGGCAAGGATGCAATCATGATGAGTGAGGAGTCCAGCATCTCATTGTCTGGATGTGGTGATTCGGTGAAGTTTCAGTTCTCTGATACTTTGAGAGGCTTGAAGGTCCTTTCCTAAGGAAGGAACTCAGATAAAACAAATGTAAGTTTTAAGCTTTAAGACCAGAAGGATGAATAATTATGTTCATCAAAAAGAACAGTCCATAGGACTATTGGATCAGTTTTAAAGGCACCATGAGCAAGAACCAACTGAAAACTGTAAGAACAACCAAAGACTTCAGGTGTTGGCATTATCAGACTATGAAACAACCACGCTTATATTAAAGAATTTTTTTAAAGTTTAGAAACATGTCAGGAACAGGAAACATAGTGACCTAGAATATTTTATAGAGCACCAAATAGAACTTCTAAAAACTAAAAATACCACAATTTTAAAACTCGATGTAACAGTTTAATATCACACTAGGTACAGAAAGAGACTTGACCAGTCAGAAATTATTCAGAACAAACCATGGAAAGAAAAAGATGGAAAATACAGGAGAGGATAGAAAACGTAGAAGAAAGACTGAGAGGATGGAGTATATTTAATCAGGATCCCAGAGACAGAACAGATAATGAACTTTTGAAAGATAATATGTAAATTTAAAAGTCCACTGAACTCTAAGAAAAAATAAGCCATACTTAAACATGTTATTATTAAAATACAAAAAGACAAGAATAAAAATCTTAAAGAGATGGGGTGAGGGGACCTTATCTTTAAAAGAGTAACAGATTGACAGCTAACTTCTCAACAGCAACCATACTAGACAGTGGAATGTTACCTTTAATGCGCTCAAAGGAAATAGCTCCCTACCTAGAATCCTATACTAGCAACAAACAAACAAACAAAACCATGCAAGAATAAAAGGTGGTTATACTATCCAGAAACAAGTAAAAGTTTTGGTTAACTTTAATTTTATAAGTAGGCATAAATACTTAAGTGGTAATTTCCAAAGTAGTCACTAAGAATAACAAGAATGATCATTTTTCAAACTAGTAAACGAAGAAACCAATTTAAATTCAATTCAAAAGAAGTCAAGAAAGTTAAGAAAAAAAGCCAGATCAGGCTACATACCCAAATATATCAGTAATTACGTTAAATGTAAATAGACGAGATACTCTAGTTAAAAGACAAAGATTGTCAGACTGGATTTGAAACCTAACAGTATGCTGTTTATAAGAAATGAGGTAAAATACAAAGAATGAGAAGCTGTCAATCTGGCCAAGATAGCTATTCAGGCATAAGAGAGAGTGACACCAAAGGTGCAGCAGGGGGAAGCTGAACTAACAGGAGATCAGTTTGGTGAGGGGTAAAGACTAAAGGGAAATATGGCCCAAATCAAGCCTGCAGGGTAGGCTGGACCAGTCTACACAGGGATAGGCAAAAATTAAAAAGTGGGATTTACCCCCAAATGGTTGAAAAGTATTGGAGGGGGCACAGGAGACAATATCTGTGACCACAAGTTGCAATATTATAAACTTAAACACAAATACAAAGAGCTAGTGCTTTTAAGTAGAAATAATAAAGAACATTTGGGATCACTGGGAAGTGATGTGGCTGGAGTATGAAATGTGAGGCGAAGATAAGCTGGAGTTGACTTAGAAAGAACCAGAGAGGCCAGATGACAGAGGGTTTGTGTTCTGATAAAAGAATTGTGATTTATACTTTGCAGATGGGGAAATGATGAAGGATTTTAAACTAGGAAGTGATTTGACAAGATTTTCATTTAAAACCACTTAGGCAAGATTGTTTGGAAAATGAAATAAGGGGAGATGGAAGCAGGGAGACCAGAGCCACTGTAATATTTTATTATCCTAAATACAGGTATTCAGTAATGTACAAAGAAGTGAGAATTCTTATTCTCTATTCCCAAGATGGAGAGACCAAAATCTGGGAAGCTGATGTGGATTTTTAGCACCCATAGAAGGTTATTCCCACTGCTGCTAAACCTCTTCAAAAATCAGCTTAACGTTGACATTCTAAAACCTGTCATCTGAACTATTAATAAAGTTATTTAGCATTTTCTGAGGACTGGACATCTGCCCAGCACTTTAGGAAAAGTGCTCAGAACCTTAAAGAAGGAGAAGATCCGTCATTTGTTTTCTAAAACGTCTGTGATGAGTTTACAAATTAATTTAGTCCAACCACCTGGGCACTGCTGTAGCCCCTTTTAGGTGAAAGATTAGTTGACATTTTGTGAACACTTCCAGGGATGGGAGCTCACCACCCCAAAAAAGCAGCCAGTTTAGTAGTGGGAAAGTATCTCGAGCTTACATTTTACCCCCAACTGGTTTTTACTGGTCTTCCTAATCAAGGCAGAAAAAAAAACCTCAATCCCTCTTCTATACAAGCCTCCTTTCCCATATGTGTAAATCACTGCCCGGAGGGCTTGATACATGCAAGGTGTCTCTGCCACAGATTCTCCTCTGTCCAAGCCTCCAGATCCCTCTTCCTGGTCCCTACAGAGCTGGACTCTGATGTTTCAACATCCTCCTTAGCATGTGACACCAGAACTGGCCCCAACTCAAAGAGTCTTCAGTATTCTTGTGGACATTGCATTAGCAGGCTTTAAAGCATGATGCCTAAAGGCAACAGATGAAAATGCTAAGACAGATCAGATATGCTGTGGGAGTTTTACCATTAACATTGCTGGTTGAACCTTGGGTTCAAGTGTATAATATTCTCTACTAATTTACAAGGAAATATTCATTTGGCTCTCTTCTCCCAGACTGCACTGCAATATTTCACTCCAAGTCTCACCTGGATCTGCCTAAAGGGGGTCGCTCATGCCCATGCCATTCACAGCCTCTATCCTGTAGCATCTGGGGTACCTGTGGAGACTGGAGGCACCTGGTGGGGTCCTGCATGCATGTGTGTAATGTGGGTATGTGTATATCTACACGTACACACTCTTCACATTTAGTATGTCAACATCTACATTTCCCCTTACTGCAATGAGAAAAACAAGATATTCTTACCTAATTGGAATGTAGGCCAAGTAGACATAAGCTATACCCCCAAATAAAAATAGGCCAGAACTAGGAAAATAGAATAAGGCACTTCATTCCAAATATCCCCAGCTGCTATCTGTTTGGTGGCATATTCTGAAATCTGAGATCAAGTGCCAGCAGCAAGCAGGAAGCAGGAAGCAGGAAGCAGGAATCCTCTCTGGAAACAGTGGGCTGCGTCTTGTTGGACTCCTAAACCACCAGCTGCTTTTCAATCACCAGGAAGTAAGAACCTGAAGGCTAGGATGAAGACAGCACTGTCAGGAAATAAAACAGGTGGTGCACCTGAGCTGGATATTTGACACACCCTCCCCATGTGACTCTTCTAAAGACCCATGCCAGAGAGTGAGACAGAAAGGAGGCAGGGAGCCTGGGAAGGCTGTCACTTGCCTCTAAGCCAGTTGCCAAGTTGGGAGAGCCACGGCCCAAATGTGGGAGGGACTACTTGGTAGCTGGCGGCTCACTCCAGGCTCAGCAGCCTCCTTCCTCCCTCAGTCTGAGGATGGCAGGACAGGAGGCCAGAGGACAGGCACAAGTCCAGGGCAGACCAGCATAATTGCGAAGCCCCTGCAGCCACTTCCTTTCTTTGCCAGGAGCTGGTTCAACAACCTGGGATCCAGCATGTTGACTAAATATTCCTGCAGGCAGACAAGGCCATGAAGGGAGGAACCAGGAGAAAGGGGACTCCCACATAGGCCTCCGATTGAGGTGTGAGAGATGGAAGTTTGAGGTAAGTCTGGATTCATAAGTAGAAAGTTACCTACATGGTGTGACTTCATAGAACTTGTGTTGACAATCTCTTCACACCAGCCCTTGTGAGTACCTTATACTACTATATCATCTAACCCTCCTCACACCACCATGAGGTGGAGAACACGGCCCCATTTTCCAAAGAAATATTCAAAAAGGTAAATGGCATCTGTCCAAGATCTGTCTCCTGCCAAAACTCCTGTTCTTTCTAAAATAGCTCAGTGCCTAAGTGAAACCAAACTATCTCTCCTACCTGGCCTAAAATGCCAAGACAAGAGACTCAGTTGGTTTTTTGGGGCGGAGTGGGTGGTTATAGGCATCCTCTGGTAAACACTGCTGGGCTCACACTTTAAGACAGGTTGGGGCTCACTGGGAGGACTGCTCTCAGGGAACACACTGACACTGAGGTGACAGACAAGCTGTCTCCTGGGACATGGGAGAGTGGAGGCACAGGTCTCCAGGAGGAGTGAGGAGGCGGCTGAGATGCCCATAGGAGCAAAGGTAAGCTGCTGACTTCATTTGGCAAAGGAGAGTACCTGCATCTTAAACAGAAAAAGGAACACAGGAACACAGGATTCATTCTTTTTTTTTTTTTTTTTTTGAGATGGAGTCTCACTCTGTCACCCAGGCTTAAGTGCAGTGGTGTGCAATCTCGGATCACTGCAAGCTCCACCTCCCGGGTTCACGCCATTCTCCTGCCTAAGCCTCCCAAGTAGCTAGGACTACAGGCACCCACTACCATGCCCTGCTAATTTTTATTTTTTTTTTGTATTTTAGTAGAGACGGGGTTTCACTGTGTTAGCCAGGATGGTCTCGATCTCCTGACCTCGTGATCCTCCTGCCTCAGCCTCCCAAAGTGCTGGGATTACAGGCGTGAGCCACCGCGCCCAGCAGGAACACAGGATTCTACACTTACATCTAACAAGTGTTTGCTGAGGGTTCATCTCAGAAGGCACCATGCTGGGGCCATACCTCTCAAACTATCTGTGGTGAAGGACTCAGGTTTTGGTTTTGGTTTTGTTTTTTTGCAATCTACTATCTGTGTGGTCTTGGTACGCCCAACTCATATGCAGCTTGTACCACAAACAAGCGACCATGTGACATCAACAACACCCAGACTTTTCCATTCTCTGCTCAACAAGACAAGACTACTGATGTTGCCTTAGGATGTTGCGGCAATTAGGAGTTGTCATGAGAATTTCCAAATGCTTTTGCTCAGTTTCTGGTCTTCCTGCTTTACCTTTCTACTGACCAGTGGCAGACAGTTCATGGACTGTACCATTCTTAAGCTTCACTCCAGGAATTAGGCTGGAAGACTAGGAAGTGGCCGTCCAATATTAAGACAGTCTAGTGTGTATATGTGAGAGCCATCACTCCAGTTTCAAACACTCTAAAGAAGTATATCTAGGTAGGCCCTTAGCAGACCTGGGCTCTAGTTCAGACTTTCCAACTGACTCAGTGTATAACCCTTTGTTTCCATGTGGTTGACTTTCCCCTTCACAGGATGCTGGATTTGTGCCAGGCAGCCACTAAGGACCTTCCAGCTCCCAGGTGCCATGCTGTCCTTGGGCACACAGCTCCGGAGACAACCTGCATGCCCATGACTCAGTTTATATCTGCAGCCTGACCCTGCCCCTCCATGCCCACCCCAACACCAGAACCATTTATCCAGACATCTGGATATCTCCTAGACATCTCAAATTTGAAATGGCCCCTCCCCCTTGAGGTCTGTCCCATATCAGTTAACACCAACTCTATCCTTCCAGTTGCTCAGACCAAATATCTTGGAGCCCTCCTTGACTTCTCTATCTCACTATCCACTTCTGGCATGTCAATAAGATTCAACTCTCCCTGTTCAAATATATCTAAACTCTAACTACTTCTTATCCCCGCCACCCTGATTCAGGCCACTGTCATCACTGGCCTGGGTCATGGCAGTCGCTCTTAACTGGCCTCTGGTTCTGGCTTGCTGCCCATTCTTACCCAGCAGCCAGAATGATGCTGTTAAATCTCAGGTCAGGCCACTCCTCTGCACAGAGCCCTCCTACGGCTCCCGCTTTAATTCAGAGCCAAGGCCAGAGTCCTAACTGATCTGCAAAGCCCTGCACGAGCTGGCTCTCTGCTGCTGCTCTGACCTCGTTTCCGCCCTTTGCCTCCTCATGCTCTGTTCCAGTCATGCTACTTCTTTGCTTGCAGGGTCTTTGCACTTGCTGTTTTCTCTGCCCAATGTGATGTTCTTTCATTCCTGCACGGCTGACTTTGTTTCCTTCCAGAGTTACCCAAAGGGCTCCCTGTTCCCCTAATATCCCAGCATCCCCACCCTCTACAGTTCATATTACCCTTTTCTGCTTAATTTTTCCCTCCTTAGCAATTATAATTATTAACAACTAGGACTTATCAAGTATCTACAGTCTGTCTCCTCAACCAGAATGTAAGTTCCATGAGGGCAGAGATTTTTGTCTGTTGTTCACATCATCTCCCCAGAGCCTCCCATGGTGCCTAGCATAGGGTACTGTCACACTAACTCCATCCTCAGTATACTTGTGGAATGGGGACAGGAGTTCTGCTCCAGCTGCTCCAAGGTCCTCAGGTGGCCTCCCTTCTCCACTTGGTCACCAGACCCATACATCAAACACCTCAGCATGTAAGGGGAATATTCTGGCAGGGGGAAAGAAGGCTGTCTCTCGTCTCTGGGGTAGTCTCAGGATGGAACTGTGGAGAAGTCCACTCCTCCTCCCTTAAATCCTTACCACTGACCTGGCTTCTGGCTTCTAAAGCTGTGGTTTGCACCCTCATCTCTGCAAAGGAAAATACCCTCAGGATGGGGTTTGTAAAACTTAATCCCATGTAAACCCTTCAGCTGTTTACCTGAATCCCATTTAATCTCCTATAGAGATACCTTTAAATCATCTGCTCTCAAGGAGTCAGGGAAAAAGAAAAGAGACAGCTCTTCTGAAGATGTTTTTATTGCTCTTGCTGCTGAGAAAACAACTTTGAATTTCCATCAAGAGAAAGCAAAGCCACAGAGCAATTATTTATAGCCCTCTTCACCGCGGACCCCAGATTATCTAACCACAGGTTCCCCGGAGCACATAATCTGCAACAGGTAAAGCGTTTTATTCATTTAAATGTTCCTCTGGATGAAGATCCTGGACCCCAACTCCAGTTGCACGTGTGAACCTGCATGACCTTCCGTTTGTCCTCACCAGGGAGAGCATGAAATGCTCTCAAAGCCACAGCCATACACAAATGAGACTCCCCTTGACAGGGTGGGACCAACAGACCAGGCCAGCCACTGAGGAAGGGGGCTTCCATCCCTGTGGTTAACAGAGTTGCCTGCTCTCTCAGTCCCCACATGCAACCTCAGTCCTGAAAGGACTAGGACGCCCTGGAACTTTGGAAGACAAGCATTTGCAGGGCCCCTGGAGCAACCACTACTCTGAGAGGTCTCTTCCACAACATCCCTGACAACCAGGCCCCGCTGTTTGCCTCAAAACTTCTGGGCACAGGTGGGGACTGGGCATTCACTCACCATCTTCTGGGGAGCCCGTTTCTCCCGAGTGCCATCGCTCTCACTGGGGTTTACTCCCTCCAAACATCTAGGGTCTCTGTCATCACCGAGCGCTCACTATGGGCCCAGTATGTTACTCACCTCGTTTCCTCACTACAAGTGAAGGAGAGAGAATTAGCACACACACTCACAAGTGAGGAAATCCAGATTTAGAACAATTAAAGAAGCCTGCCCAAGGTGACATGGCTTAAGGTAACTGACAGAAACTGGATTTGAACAAAGTGTGTCTGGCTCCAAAAACTACACCTTTGACCACCAGGCTCTTCCCCCTTGACTCCCACACACATCTCCCTACTTTCAAAGCTGATTCCATGATGCTCAAGAGAAATGGGCTGAAATTTTGCTCTGCATGTCTGATGAGAGGGCAAGACAAATAGAGATAACAACAACAAAACCCCTGAATGTGAATTCTTTCATGAAAGAACATCACTTAAATGCCCAAATCAATAGCTGATGTTAAAATACAATGACTGAGTATAAAGAGGTTCTCCCCTCAATTATACTTTTAAAACAGGTTAGCATCTCGAACATGCACATAAACACTGGAGCGTGCTGCTAATAGCTGTCTACATAGGATCTTTCTCCTTGAGGCTGGTCAGGCCCCTTTCCTAGGATCCCCTTACCCCAAGTACTCCATGAATTGTACTCTCTGTCTTGGGTTCTGCATTTCCAGCAACCTGGTCAACCAGCAGGCCTCCTGACTTTCCTCCCCAGAGTGAGCACAGTAATACTTGAGGGCTGTTTAAAGAAAGGACTCAGATGTGAGGAGCCCTTCAGAGGTAGCTGCAATGGGCCTGATGGGAACGCAAATCCAAATGACCTGGCTTGCAGGGAAGGACACTGCAGGCCAGGAAGGAGAGCAGTTTATCCTTGGTCACCGAGCTCCTCCATAGAAAATGTAATGTGGCCAGGCACAGTGGCTCTCGCCTGTAATCCCAGCACTTTTGGAGGCCGAGGTGGGCAGATCAGGAGGTCAGGAGTTCAAGACCAGCCTGGCCAATATGGTGAAACCCCGTCTCTACTAAAAATACAATAATTAGCCAGGAGTGGTGGTGCGCACCTGTAGTCCCAGCTACTCGGGAGGCTGAGTCAGGAGAATTGCTTGAACCCAGGAGGCAGAGGTTGCAGTGAGCCTAGATCATGCCACTGCACTCCAGCCTGGGTGACAGAGTGAGACTCCATCTCAAAAAAAAAAAGAAAAAAAAAAAGAAGAACGTAATGGACCTTGGGGCCAGACTGCCCAGGAGGATTTCAAGCCGGCTTATTAGGTGTGCTCCCTTAGTGAGCTCAACCTCTCTATGCTCAGGACAATGGGAAGAGTTGTCCCTACCTCACCTAGGGTTGCTATGAGGGGAAGAAACAGGTAGCATGTGTGAAAGGCTCAGCACAGTGCCTGGTGCATAATAGGTGCTAAATAAATGGTAAATTTTGTGTTTGTTATCATCGTTAGCAGTATTTTGTGACTTTCATTGTTATGAGTGATTACTAGCAGTATTACAAACAGTTTTAACTAGAACCGAGAATGGATTCCCTCAGGAAATCCTCTCTTCCCTGAGGACCTGGCTGGAATGCATAGTATCTTGGTCATAAGGATAATAACAATGGTGGCTAACATTTAGTACAAGCTGCATTCTTCTAAAGCTATTCGTGACTCTTCAGTCATTAATATCAAGTTACTGATTTTCACATTTGAAGTATTTAGCCAAATATTTTACAAATTGTTTCTCAAATATTTCTGTCAGCTCCTAAATTCAGCTAAAAAGTAGATCACCTATCACAAAGGACCTAGAAGGTCAAGAAAACCCATGCACCAAATGAACTTTTTTTCTTCACCTGACCACGCAGCTTAAACCACACAACTGGAAATTCTACTAGCTATTTATTTATTTCTTTTCTTTTCTTTTTTGAGACAGGATGTTGCTCTGTCACTCAGGCTGGAGTGCAGTGGCATGATCTCGGCTCATTGCAACCTCTGCCTCCCAGATTCAACAGATTCTTCCGTCTCAGCCTCCCAAGTAGCTGGGATTACAGGCATGCACCACCACGCCTGGTTATTTTTTATTTTATTTTATTTTATTTTGTATTTTTAGTAGAGATGGGGTTTCCTCATGTTGGCTGGGCTGGCCTTGAACTCCTGGCCTCAGGTGATCTGCCCACCTCGGCCTCCCAAAGTGCTGGAATTACAGGCGTAAGCCGCCGTGACCAGCCCTACCAGCTATTTAAAAGGCAAAAGTCAGCCAGTCGTGGTGGCTTACGCCTGTAAACCCAGGATTTTGGGAGGCTGAGGCGGGCAGATCACCTGAGGTCAGGAGTTCAAGACCAGCCTGGCCAACATGGGGAAACCCTGTCTCTACTAAAAATACAAAAATTAGCCTGGTGTGGTGGCAGATGCCTGTAATCATAGCTACCTGGGAGGCTGAGGCAGGAGAATCACATGAACCCAGGAGGCAGAGGTAGCAGTGAGCCGAGATGGCACCACCGTACTCCAGCCTGGGCAACAGTGCGAGACTCTGTCTCAAAAAACAAAAAACAAAACAAAACAAAAAAAGCAAAAGTCCAGGAGGGAAAAAAGGGGCTCAGGAGAGTTGGGCTAGCAACTACTCACACCTCAGTGTACATTCATTTACTCAGTTTTCCTTCCTTCCTTACCTAAGATGGACTAACTGCCCTAAAAACCATTTTTTTTTTTTGGACAGGAAAGGGGATTGGGGATTTTGAGACTTTAGGGTAGATGTTCTTAACCCAAGCTGGGCCGTAGAATCACCTGAGAACAACAACAACAGAAAGCTCCATTACACCCCTCAACCAGACCAGGCATTGGTGTTTCTTTTTGTTTTGTTTTTTTGTTTGGTTGTTTTTTTTAAAGCTTTGCAGATATTTCAGTATGAAGCCAGGACGGAACCCACCACTCATGGAGAACAAGGCAGCCAAAGAGTGGTTCAAAAGCTGTGACCATGTGGGGCCACAGGAAAACCTGGCTGAAATGAGGCATCAAAATAATGATACGACCTCTTTTTCAAAAAATGCAAGTGGACTTCCCGTGGCCAACTAGGGAGACATTCAGGAGCCCCAAAACAAGTGACCTGGGGGCTTCCCAAAGGGCTGTCCTGTACAAGTGATGAGGTAGGATGGAAGGCCCCCACACAACGGCTCCATCAGGTCTTTCGCTCTTTTCACAAGGGTAATATACAAAAGTCAATTGCTATATGCCAGCGATGAATTTGAACTTAAAAACACATTAGTGCACACATGTGCACACATGCACACACCCCCCGAAAAGACAAAACCCTCAGGTATAAATCTAACAAAAGATGCACAAAATCTATACCAGGAAAACTAAACCTCTGACGAAAAAATCAAAGATCTAAATCAATGAGGAGATATTCCTCCACTGAATTTTAAAAATAAATCTGAATCTCTCATCCTGATCACTTTCACAATGACAGTTAACAGAAAAAAATCCCCCAAATAAAAGTAGTCCTACGGACTTTCAGTTGCAAATAAGCAGCTCAGGTCCTCTACCCCTGCTGGCTGCAGTAGGGAAGGAGGCTCCAACATAGGGTTGCCAGGTAAAATACAAATAACCTTGTAGTATATTTACTTATATCCCAAATCTTGCATGGAATATACTTATACTCTAAAAGTTTAAAAATTATTCAGTTTGTCTTAAGTTCGAATTTAATTGTGCCTCCCAGGTTTTTATTTGCTAATCCCGGCGACCCTATTCCAAGGCCTCACTAGCAAGGCTCAGAACAAGAAAAAGCAACAAACCTCTTAGGTGTTTTTGGTGCTTGACACTTTCCAATGTCTTTTCTACTCTTTTTCTCTCTGGATTTTGCTACATGTCTGAGAGGCAAGCAGGACAATCATTCTTCAGCACACCTATTCAGCCCAGTGAGGCTCAACCCTGGCTACACGTTAGAGGCGCCTTGGAAGCTGCTGAAACTGTTAACAGAGGCCTGGACCCCACCCCTAAGGATTCTGATTTAGCTGGTCTGGAGTGGGACCTGGGCATCTTTTTTGAACAGTCTATCATGGAAAAAGTTAAAGGCATATGAAGGTAGACAATAAAGGATAATGAACCCCAAGAGCCCCAATCACCCAGCTTCAACAATTACTAACACATAGCCAATGTTATTTCATGTGCCAGTGCTGATGAATATAGATTCATCAAAAGAATTTTCCACAATGATGTAAATGTTCTATATCTGCACTGTGTAATATAGCAGCCCCTAGCCACATGTTGACTACTGAGCACTTGAAATGCGGCTGGTGTCACAGGGGAACTGAATTTAATTCTTTAAGTTTTAATTAACTTAAATAGCCACAGGTGGTTAGTGGCTACATATTGAACAACGCAGATCAACACCTTCACCTGCTTCCCCACCATTGTTAGTTTGAAGAAAATCCCAGGCAGGGCATGGTGGCTCACGCCTGTAATCCCAGCATTTTGGGAGGCCAAAGTGGGTGGATCACGAGGTCAGGAGATGGAGACCATCCTGGCTAACACGGTGAAACCCCATCTCTACTAAAAATATAAAAAATTAGCCGGGCGTGGTGGCGGGCGCCTGTGGTCCCAGCTACTTGGGAGGCTGAGGTGGATGGCATGAACCCAGGAGGTAGAGCTTGCGGTGAGCTGAGATTGCACCACTGCACTCCAGCCTGGGCGACAGAGTGAGACTCCATCTCAAAATAAATAAATAAATAGAAAATACCAGATATATTATCTCATCTATATCTTTTAAAGCCTTCCAGATGATTCAAATGTAAAACCCCAGTTGGAAAGCAATGAACTACTGTTTTAGTCCATTTGTGCTGCTGTAACAAAATATCTGGGACTGGGTAATTTATAAAGAAAACGAACTGCTGGGCACGGTGGCTCATGCCTGCAATCCCAGCACTTTGGGAGGTTCAGGAGAGAGGGTCTCATAACCCCAGAAGTTCGAGATCAGCCTGGGCAACACAGGGAAACTGTGTCTCTACAAAATATGAAGATAAATTAGCTGAGTGTGGTAGCATGCACCTGTGGTCCCAGCTACTTGGGAGGCTGAGGCAGTGGGATTGCTTGAGCCTGTGAGGTTGAGGCTGCAGTGAGTTTTAATTATACCACTGCACTTCCACCTGGCTGACAGAGTGAGCCCTTGTCTCAAAAAAAAAAAAAAAGAAGAAGAAGAAGAGGAGGAAGAGGAGGAAGAGGAAGAAGGAAGAAGAGGAGGAATAAGAAGAAGAAGGAGGAGGAGGAGGAGAAGGAGAAGAAAAGAAGAAGAAAGAAGAAGAAGAAACAACTTACTTTCTCAGAGTTCTGGAGGCTGAGAAGTCCAAGATCAAGACTGGCAGGTTCAGTTGTGTGATGAGGGCTGCTCTCTGCTTCCAATATTGTGAGACTCCACAGGGGAGAAACACAGCAGCCTCACATGGTGGAAAGGCGAGCAGGCTGAATGCTGATGGAGCTTCTTTTATAAGGTCTTTCCTTTCATTCACAAGGGAGTATCCCTCATGGCTTAATAACCTCTTCAAAAACCCCAGCACTTAATACTATCACATGCACAACATCTGAATTTTGGAGGGGACACATTCAACACACGGCACTATTCAAGACTACGATCCTCCATTTATTTAGAGGACAGACTTTCCAGCAGCCACACAACCTCGAGAGAGATATTCTCAACTTGAGTGCACATTCAGATCACCTGGGGAGCTACACCTATGCCCAAGCCCCACCCTCTGAGATTATGATTTATCATCTATTTGGGAGTATGACTCTTTCTTTCTCCTCCTCCTCCTCCTTTTGCCACAAGCTCCTCGTGTGATTACAATAGGTTGAGAATTCCAATTGATTAAAATGGGTTGAGAATCACTGCTTTCACATCTCTCTACATAAAGCCTGTTCCACAGACTAGCAGAAGTGGCATCACCTAGGAGCTGGTTAGAAAAGCAGACTCTCAGGCACCACCCCAGACTTTCTGCATTTTAACAAGTTCCCCAGGTAACTTACATGCACTACAAAGTTTGAAATGTCCTACTCTAAAACAGAAGTTCTCAACACTTGGTCCTATGACCAGAGGTCTCAGGTTACCTGGGAACTCAGGAATGTAAATTTTCGGCTTCACCCCAAAACTCCAGAATCAGAAATTCTGAGGGTAGAGCCCAGCAAGCTGTAACTGGCCCTGCAGGTAATGTTGATGTATTCTCAAGTTCGAGGCCCACTGCTCTGAAGCCTGAAACACAGCTCCATATTGTTATGAATCCAGAGCTCCAAGCAGCAAGAGATGATTGTGAAAACATGTACTCTACTTCAAAAGAGAAGCTGAAGTCATCCTCGGGCTCCCACGCAAACAATTATACATGAACTATCTCTTTATAATCCATAGGAATGGTTGGGGAGGAATTAAAGAAGCAAGCAAGCAACCTGGGGTCCCTTGGTATAGGGATAAATCCTATGCGCCCCATACTCTTTAGAAGAGCACAAACCAATAACTGATGTTCGTAAAAATGTGTAAAACATTAAGCCCTTAAGTTGTGTTCGTTCAGTTCATTCTCAGTCCATTAAAAAGGCAATTACATTTACATTTAAAAACATATTTCTATTACAATGGGTTATGTTTCTTTCAAGTGAAAAATAACTACTTAGGACAGTCTATTGTTCCTAAAACCGTGGAAGGATAAGAAGAAAGGTTACACGAGGGTGGTGTGGTAGGACTTAAGACCATTCTCCAGGGCAGTTATTGTTAGGCTTTCTGAGGTCTTGCCTTCTTCCGAGAGCTGGAGCAAAGCCATGAACCTTCTTCCCTTAAAATGCATTTCCAGAATGTACAGAAAATCTTGCATGCAATATCAGAAGATTCAGGCCCTCTAGTCCAATGGGACTGATGTTGAGGGTATCCATTCTGCTGTGGGAAGCAGCCAGAGAGAGCAGAACGAGGCTCTTTGAGGGGTAGAAGGATTCAGACCCAGGCTAAATCCTGGCTTTCTCTCTAACCAGTTAAACCAGAGCCTCAGATTCCTCCTCTACAACAAAAAAGTAGCAGTAGGAAGGGCAGTTTTACTGTTGCCATTCTACAAGTAAGGAAATTGAAATCTGGAAAAGTGGGGGCTAGTCTAGGAGAGCCAGTGGCAGGGTCAGACTTGTAACCTCTATGGCCTTTGAATAGGGCCATCTGCTGTCCAGCCGGATGCAAAGCCGCCTTTTAGACTCTTCAGTGCAGCCAGGCACACAGTTCCCATCCCTCATGTCTAGTTTAGCCCTTCCCATCCTGAGAGCTCACCTCCTGCACATCCAGATGAATCCTGCTATCATGACCATTTGTCCTCTCCCCAGCAAAAAAGAGCCATCTCTGCTTGCAAGCCTTATTCGGAGCCAGGAAGAGCTGGCCAGTTCATCTGTTAAGACTCAATGAATCCTGAACAGAATGAGCTCCTAAATCTGTGGCACTGTATTGCACTTACTCTGCTTAAATGCCTATTCCTGCTACTAAAACATGAACTCCTTGAGAGTAGGGACTGCCTGTGACTCATCTTTGCATCCCCAGAGTTAGCCCATGAGCACTTAACAAGGAAGGGAGGGCAAGAAGAAGGGAGGGAGGAAAGGCAGGCACCATTCTGGCCCTTGCAGGTAGTGCTGTTTGGGGTCCTGATTCATCATGGAGCAGCCTTTGGGACTTTGCAAGTGCTATTTTACCCTGGTATTGTGTTTGCAGATAAGCCTGTCTCTAGGACTAAATTTGAAGCCCTTTGAGGGTGCAAAAGAGTTTTCCTACCTTTATGTAGGAAATACTGAGGGCTACATTATACAGGCAACACATTGGGTGGCCCTGAGACCTTCCATTTTCCTGAAGTGTCAAGATCTTCCTATCAAAGTATCCTAGACCCTAGACAGTAGGGTCTAGACTGAAGGCTATGAGCTGTTAGGAAACGAGTAGCCTAATTCTGCATACCCAACTTCCAGGAACCCCAAGCACACACTAGTAGGACAAACTGTGGGTTTAGCTTCCCTCTCCCACAACCCCCTAGTCCTTCAAACCACACATATTGTCCCCAACTGCTCCCTTCTCCTCCAGCAGTGGGGCCACAGCAAGTAGAGGGGGTGGAGACGCCGGGGAGTAGATTAGAGAGTAAGGCCAGTTTTCAAAATGGATCTCAGCCAGAAGGATCAGGGTCCCTAAGTTTTCAATGTGAATACAGCCCCTGCCAAGCTTTGAGCGTAGGGGCACCCTGCACAAGTGATTATGGGTGCATGTGTGCACACATTTGCATGCACGTATGTACACACACCACACACATACAAACACACAGAGCCTGGGGGAGCAGAATAGAGCTGACTTTTGGTAATAAGCTGCCTGCGCTGAGTCCTAGCAATCCCCAAAGCCCTGCGCATCACGACTTCGTTCCCATGATCTGTAGGGTAACTTGGCAATTGGTTTCCCAGAAGTGCAGAAGTTAGTGACTGAGTCCAGCTCCAGGGACACAGAAAACCAGAAGATCCAACCAAAGAATCCCCTACCCCTCTGACTGCACAGGTAGGCAATGCCTGACGCCTTCTTGTACGCAGTACCATGCTCACTTCTGACAGTCTGGTTGGAGGAGCTGACACCAAGAAAAAAGATGGAACCATCTTGGGCTTAATGCACCACTAGGTGGTATGACCAGGAAGTTCTGTGGCTCTTCAAAGAGGGCCAAGCTCCACTGGAGAGGGATCCAGGAGGTGGCATGGAGGTGGTGGTGAGACCTGGACAGATGAGGAGGAAGCAGATTGTTGGAGAAAATGGAAGTAGTCATGGTAAACCAGGAGGGAACACAATGAAGAATTCAGAGTAACAAATTTGAAACACTATATATATACAAGAAGAAAGGTTACACTAGGGTGACGGGGTAGTACCTAAGACCATTCTCCAGGGCAGTTATTGTTTCACATATATATAAGCTCACAGCAAAAATGTCAATGAGTTACAAGGCTACGCGGGGAGCATAAGTCCCTTGGTCCCTGTTTCTACTTTTCAGAGGTAAATTTGTGTGTGTGTACACAATGCTGGCATGTGTTTGTGTGTTTCTTTCCTCATTTTCACACAAATGGGATCACAGTATAGCTACTATTCCAACTTACATTTTTTACTTAACCATTTATTTTCAATACCTCTCTTCATTAACATACAAAAATAAACCTAAAACTTTATCATTGTTGTTAATTACTCCATTATAGGAGTTACCAAATGCCCTTCAGCTGTAAACATTTACCTTGACTCCAATATTCTGCTGTTTCGACCTGGCACTTTGTGTATTACCTGGGCAGTTTCATCAGTGAAGTAAACCTACAGCAGTTTCTGGGTCAAGGAAAACTCTAGTTTCATTCTCGTCAACAGTTCAAATGGCATTTAGTGAGTACCTACAATGTGCAAGAGAGAAGGGAGAATAAAAGAAAATTTATTTTAGTAACACTGAAAATAAACCGGTCTTGGGGACCTGAAGCCTCATGTGAAGAGGTAGTTATTGAAGAATGGGCTAAGGGCATTTCTACTCTATATTTTTTTGCTATTGTATGCATATATAATGTATATATTTTTGATAACTATTAAATGTGCAACCTAATACACGGGTTGTAAAACATTACTGCAGAACAGGTAATTACATGGCATATTTACCCCCAATCTATTATATATCATAAGTTCTTTTCACTGTCTTCAGCATAACTCAGTGTGTTATAAATTATATGCATGAAAAAATCACCACGCAGTTTTTCTGCATTATCTCCCAGGAGTTACAAGGATTGCCGGGGGCGCTTAGAACCAAATCAGTCCCTAGCCTCAAGCCCACCGCTACCCCTAATACCAGTCCCAGCGTGAAGGAGCACTCACATCAGGCAATGGCTCAGCTTGCTGTTTTCCCAGCAAACGAGTGAGTAGGAAGCAGGCCTCCCCACTTGAGTTCTGATTTCCTGAAAAGCCAAATTCTCATTGCTCTCCCTACCGAGGCCCTTCCTCTGCCCCTACCCTTTCATCAAAAGTGAAAGTGTTACTGCAACAGCTCACAAGTGCTGGCATCAAAGATCTGTGTTATTCACTGGTTCCCAGAAAAACACTTGTCTGGGACACGGGTTAAGGAGCAGCCAAGAAGAGGTCATTGATCTCTGTCTCCAGGGCTCAGTGGCTTTGGCATGGGGAGGGGCCGAGGCTTTCCAGATGTTCCACTGAAGGGCTGGATGGGCGCCAGGAGAGTGCCGCAGATCTACAAAGGGATGCCTGTTCCTCAAGAGTGTACCATGCAAAGTCAAAAACTCTCTGAAGAGAGTGCTGGCCAAAGTGGGCAGGGCCCCCAGAGAGACATCAGCAGTGACCATCTTCCGCTGTCCTCACTCCCTCCAGCCCACAGTCACCACAGCCACTACACCCCCTCCCCCAGCACTCACATGCACGTATATTTCCCCCAAACTACCAGCTCTCGTTCCTATAGTAACAAAGCAAAAGCTAACAGGGTTTGAAAAAGCAGTAAACTTGACAGCAACCATACAGAAGGGCAAAGAAAATAGCCTGGGAAATTCTGTTCTCTCCCTAGAAATCTGCCTTCAGAGGAGTGCCAGCCCATCAGGGGGCCCCAGCTACAAGTCTAAAACCTCAGCTCCCAAAGGCACAATTCCCTTCCTCTGGCTCCACCCACCCTCTCTGAAAAGGAGAAGGCCAGAGTTACATGGATCAGAGCACTACGTAAGTTTGCAAGTTATCTGAACAAGGAGTAACCCCTAAACACAGCATTTGGGTGATTACGTGGCAATGATAACCCGACTACTATTAACACCTCTGCTTCAGTCATACATTAAACAAATACTTATTGAGCATGTACTGTATGCCAGGCACTATTCCAGGTTGCTAGGGATACAATGACAAACAACTTAGATAAGATTCTTGTCCTCGGGAGCTTATGTTCTAGAGGGGCAAACGGATAATTAGTAAACAAACAAGTACTAGTTTCATAAGGCACTAAGCACAATGACATAAAAGCAGCTCCAGTAACAAAAAAGATTCCCAGGAAGTATATTATGTATAAAAATGGAGACAGTAGGATGATAGAAAGAAAACTAGACTTCCTACATTATACAAGTGTGTGGTGCTTTACTTTCAAAATGAGCTTTCATGTACATCAGCTCATTTTGCCACTGCTACCTATTGAGTTAGCAGGGTGAGAATGCATCAGTATGCTCACTGGCCCAAGTAGAAACATATTTGGAAGCCCAAATATGTGACATGATTTGTTCAAGATCTACCAAGTTTCATTCTTTGGATATCTATGTATCGGATAACCACAGAATGAAAAGATTAGCTACAAATGAGGGGAAGATATTGCAATACATGACTACCCCTGAAGCACTAAGAAATAGGCAAAAACAACAGAAAAATGCACTAAGGGAGTGAACAGACATTTTTAAGGAAAGGTCGAAAACACATAAAAAAATTCTCAATATCATGAATAATCAGATAAATACAAATTAAAACTATAATGGCATATCACCCACCATACTGGTAGAAATTTAAAAGTTTGATAATACCAAATAGTCATGAAGATAGAAAGCAATTGGATATTGCAAACACGTCTGGTGGCGGCATCAACTGGTAAAATCACTTTGGAAAACAACTTATTACCTAGCAAACCCAAATGTGCACATATCCGTTGAACCATCTTTTACCATGCCTGGGTAAATAACCTAGAGAAACGATACATAGAAACAAGTACACCTCCGAAATACACTATTGTCCTTAACAGAAAAAAACTTGAAAGTATTCCCAATGTCTAGGGATAGAAGAATGGATAAATTAATTTTGATATATTAATATAGTGGAATAACATACAGCAATAAAACAATGAACTGCAGCCATACACACATCAATATGGATGAATCTCAAAAGTATAATGTTGTGTGAAACACAAAGAATTTATATAGGATGATACTATTTTATTTATTTATTTATTTATTTATTTAGAGATGGAGTTTTGCTCTGTTGCCCGGGCTGGAATACAATGGCGTGATCTCAGCTCACTGTAGTCTCTGCCTCCTGGGTTCAAGTGATTCTCCTGCCTCAGCCTCCCTCCTGAGTAGCTGGGATTACAGGCACCCGCCACCATGCCCGGCTAATTTTGGTATTTTTAGTAGAGGTGGGGTTTCACCATGTTGCCCAGGCTGGTCTCAAACTCCTGAACTCAAGCGATCCACCCACCATGGCCTCCCAAAGTGCTGGGATTACAGGTATGAGCCACCACACCTGGCCTGATACTATTTAAATAAAGCTCAAAAGCAGGTAAAACAAAACAATATATTATTTGGGAAAACATACATTTAGGTGCTAAAATCATAAAAAATGCAAGAAAATAATTAATACAAAATTTAAGATATTTACAAACTTCCCCCCATTGAGGGGAAAAAAATGACAAAGACAAAGTCAGTGAAGGATGCCCAGGGGCTGCAAAGGCACTGGCGATGCACTTATTTTAAAGCTAGATCATAGGGACATATGACCCATGATATACAATAGAAGTTCAGAATAAGAATAGTGGAAGGGAGAGTAAGTCTGATTTTAATTAAGTCCAAAAGACAGATTGAGTCAAGGGAAACAAATCAGATAGGATATTTTTTTCTCAAGTCAAAAAAACCCATCATTTCTTTTCTAAGACAAAGAAGCCTGATGAAGGCCTCATGCAGTACAGGAAGTGAATGTTAAATCCAAAAGATGCTGGTTTGATTTATGTTTTAAAAAATTAAAAATAAAAGCAAAATAGGTTCGTCTCCAGGCAGAGCCAGGTGTTTCCAGTTGGCCTGGTAGTGTCGTGGCTAGAAGGGCCATCATTACAGGCAGGGAGAGGCTGGGCGGCCTGAGCAACATCTGTAATTAAGCAGGTGAAGTCTGTCTTCCAAGCTCCAGCTGCTCTGCCAATGACTCTGGTGACCCAAACCCACCTATTACAGGCAGTTCTTGCCTTTCATCCCTTCAGCCTTCAAACAGCACACAGGCCACACGTGGATGCTCAGCCGTCAGCTGGCGGTCACATGTCACAGGATGCTTTCTGCCAGCCAAGCAACTCAGCCACCTCCGCAGCTTTGCCATTTTTACCTGGCACTATTTACAACAGCCATTCCTTAATTCATGTAGCAAATATTTCCTAAGGACTACTGTATCCTGGCACTGTTTTAGGTCATGAAAGTACAGCAGAGATGAAAATAAACACAGTCCCTGCCCTGATACAGCTTAGATCCTAAAGAGCTTGTACAATTATTTGAATAGTTTATTGCCTCCTACCCTTTGAAAAAAAAAACAAAACGCTGGGTGCAGTGGCTCATGCCTGTAATCCCAGCACTTTGAGAGGCCAAGGCAGGCAGATCGCTTGAGTTCAGGAGTTCGAGACCAGTATGGGCAACATAGCGAGACCTCATCTCTAAAATAAATAAATAAACAAATCAATCAATCAAAACAATGAATTAGAAAAATAAATAAAATGTGGGCCCTTGTGATGACAGCGATAGATCTACATCACAGCATAGAGGCTCACAGGGCACACCATCAAAGCTTTAGCCTCAGCCGGGCCCTTCCAGAACTTAAGCAGGTTGACAGGCTGCCCAGATGATCATGTGAACATTTTTTAAAAAACTCTTTTAAAGATCAAACTGCTGGAAATATTACCAGAAATTTTTTCTGAACAATAAGACATAGTGAGGGAATTTTATAATGCATTTTAGTTTTCTGGTAATGGAATCCTCCATGATAATGTTCAACTGAATTATTCAACTTTCACTCCTTTGACATTTTTAGAAAGCATCACGTGCAACTTAGGGAACCAACTGCCTAGAAATCTAGCTGTTGGTCCTTTATTAGTACAGCCACTATGGAAAGCAGTACGGAAGTTCCTCACAAAATTAAAATAGAACTACCATATGATCCAGCAATCCCACTACTGGGTATATATCCAAAAGAAATGAAATCAAATGTCAAAGAGACATCTGCACACTCACATTTACTGCAGCACTATTCACAACAGCCAAGATAGGGAATCAACCTAAACTCCCATCTAATGATGAATGGATGAAGAAAATGTGGCACATCAGCACAGTGGAATATTATTCAGCCATAAAACAGAATGAAATCCCGTCACTTGCAGCAAAGTGATGAACCTGGAGCACATCATGTTAAGTGAAATAAGCCAGGCATAGAAAGACAAACACTGCATGATCTCACTCATAGGCGGAATCTTAAAAAGCTGATCTCATAAAAGTAGAGAGTAAAATAGTGGCTACCAGAGGCTGGGGAAAATAGAAGGCAAGGGGGATGGAAGGAAGTTGGTTGGTGGGTACAAAGTTACAGTTAGACAGGAAGAATAAGTTTTCCTGTTCTATTATACAGTAGCATGACTACAGCAAATAACAATGTGTTGTATATATCAAGAGAGCTAGAAGAGAGAGCTTTGAATGCTATTAACAGGAAGAAATGATAAATGGGCCAGGCGTGTGGCTCATGCCTGTAACCCAAGAACTTTGGGAGGCTGAGGTGGGTGGATCACTTGAGGTCAAGAGTTTGAGACCAGTCTGACCAACATGGTGAAAACCTGTCTCTACCAAAAATATAAAAGTTAACCAGGCGTGGTGGAGGACGCCTGTAATCCCAGCTACTCGGGAGGCTGAGGCACGAGAATCACTCGAACCTGGGAGGCAGAGGCTGCAGTGGGCGGAGACTGCGTCACTGCACTCCAGCCTGGGCGACAGAGTGAGACTATCTCAAAAAAAAAAAGAAAAAAAAGAAAGAAATGATAAATGTTTAGAGAGGGGGATATGGTAATTACCTTGATTTGATCACTATACAATGTACACCATGCATTGAAACGCCAGAAATATATACAATACATTGTATCCCAGAAATATATGCAATTATTATGTACCAATTATAATTTCTAAAAAAGTTTTTATAAAGAAAGAAAGAAAGGCTTAGGATTCCATCTTTCTATAAGGGTTTTGTTTTTGTTTGTTGAGGGAAGGGAGGGTTGGCCTTTTAATGCACATGGAGACTTTAAACCATCATCATCGTGAAAGCCCTGAAGGCACGATCTCAAGCAAAGACAGAAAGTAGGTCAGTGTTAGGGGCAGCAGTCAACAGCCTTACTGTGCCCCACCTCACAGGAGCAAAACATTGTTCAGCCCATTTATGGCAATACATCACCCACTGAAGTGAGAAGCTTTCTACCCAAAACAAAACCCCTTCTCAAGTTAAGAAGGTAAATTCTTCTCAAAGAAACCTCATTCTCTTTCTACTCCTGTGGCTTCCAGACAATACTCTCGTAAGTTTGAGGAGAAAATCTTTACTTCACAGGACACACGAGCAAGCACGATGAAAGGATGTTTCCCCTAAAGTCAAGGGCTTGTGTTACTATTTCCCTTTCTCCCAGATGGACCTGTTCCCAGACACACACCAATGCACTGCGTTTTAACGAACCCCACGTGTGCAGCTACACGACAGAGACATTAAGGAGCAAATCCTGATGTTACAGACTTTTTCACTTCTAAAAACTTTTCTTAGGAAGGGTTCACACAATTGGGGGTTCATTCAGATAGGGAGCTTCCCTAATTCTTTGGGAACAAGGTTCAAATTTTAATATTTCCATTTTTGCCTGAATTTGTAAGGTTTTTAACTATTCTGTAAATACCTGCTAAGATCCAACTTCTTCCCTTTTCCTTTATTTCACACACTCTTTTATCTCTACCTTCTTACAGTGTAAGCCTTGGATTTTTTAAAAATAAAATAAACACTGCCCTATCAGCCTCCACTTGTATATATTTATGGAAGTTATTTGTTACATCCAGATCTTACAAAAGATCATTAAAAGAATAGTCTTGTAATAGAACAAATGGAAACATTGGTTCATCAAAATCAGAAAAAAGAACTGCAATTATCCAATACAGCCCTCCGCTAATATATGAATTTGTTCTACGATATTTCAAAATGCTTATTTGGTCTCCCCTTGAATACCTCCAGAGATGGAGCACTCCCTACTTACTGTTCGAGTGTATTTAACTGCTGGTGAGCTCTGCTTGTTGGAGACTTTTTCCATACATTAAACTAAGCTTAAATCTGCCTCCCTATAACTCCTTGTAACCCTTGCTATCCCAAAGCTGCGAGAGGAGCCACAGAGTAAGTTCTCTTTCTATTCCACTTGGCCACAATTTAAGTTTCTAAGACACCTACCAGGTCTCATCTACTATTAATATTAAGGTTCCTGTTCTTCGGCCAAGAATAACTGGGTCTGGCTCCCTGGTGGTAAGTGTAAGGAGAGATTAGGAAACTTTCTCATGGACTCACACCTGTGTTCGGCAAGTCTTCAATCTGAGAATTCAAATTCCTGAGCATTGGCTGAATCATTGCATCTTAATGCAATCCTGTTGAAGATCAGAAATACCCAATGATTTGTTTACCTTCAATAGGCTAGTTAGTAGCAGCTAGGAAGAGAATCCAAGCTTCTTATTTTAATACAAGGATTCCTCCCACTATACCTCATCATGAAGCCACCTAATGCTAATTCGGCGTAACCAGTTGGGGGTCTTGTGAACAGTGCTATTGAGGCCCTGGAATAAGCAAGACCCCCATAGACTTAATCCATGCCTCTCTATGGTAACCTGTTTCACACTGGGTTTTGGTAGTCTGTCTCTAGGTCTGGCTCCCCACTGGACCGAGAGGCCCCAAGTACAGGGACAGTCCTTGTCCCCATGCTTGTTTTGTGTAGTCAGAATGGTAGGATGGTGTTCCTGGCTCAGCAATGGCACATTGCAAGGCCAGCAGGGAGCCACGCTGCACCGGGCCAGCTCTCAGCTCTGGACCAGTACAGGAACCTCTGCCCTTGTGCTCTTACATGGGGCAAGCAGGGCACAACCTGGATTCCAATTACAGGTACAATATAAATATGTGAGTACATGGTTGTATAGAAAGACACAGAGGAGCGTGGGGGCAAATCCAATTTCATGAACCAGGGGAATGCTGGTGGGATGGGGCCGTGTGTGGGAAGGCTCCCAGCAGGTGGCAAACTTGAGGATAAAGAAGTAGCTAAATAAACAGGGAGAGGACAGGGTTTTATAACTGGGGACCTGGTGTGCATGCAGGCCCTGAGTGGCCTTGGAAAGTCCCTAATAAGCATCCGGTACAGTAAGCTTAAACATTCAGATCCTTGCCCACTCATGAAATTGATTGTACAGTGGAATATGAAACAACCGATTATCCAAAGCAAAGTCAGTCCAAACACCTTGTTTATCTCAGTAGTTTCCTTTAAAAGTGACAGTTTTTCCTCTTATTTTCATTTAGTCATGCATTCATTTATCCAGCAAGTCAAAATTATGCCCCTACTGTGTACACAGCACCTAATCCAGAACTCTGCATTTCCCCTTCCATCAAAAGCAGGTGCGACCTGCCTACCTCAGGGGAGATCACATAGAGGTAAGTTCTAGCAAGGTCCCTGGGTGAGTTATTTTAATTAAAGCCCCAGGAACCAGGAAAAAATTAGCACAGTGGGATCAAATTCAGGCACCACTCAATACTTCAGGATATTTATAGAAAAACAAACACGAAAACAAAAAATTCAATATCCTGACTGGCTGCTTTTAAAAGGGTTACTTAGTGCTTTGTTTTCCTGGTATAATTGTTTCTTGTTCTCTTCTTGGAAGAACACTGATGTTGTCCATTTTGACCTTCTCAAAATGGAAACTGCAAACTATGAAAGCCAGAATGAAAAATCCAAGGCCTGGGCATTTCCCAGCTCTCTAACAACACTGATGGCTTCTCAACTCCTTTCCTCATAAGAAAGGAGAATAGGGAGGGAGAAGATTCCAAACAGAAAAGGATTCAAGGGCATTGATTTCAAGAAGGCTAAATGATCGGGACTCGAGAAAGAAAAATCTGCACATTTCCTTCTTAGTTTTCCATCAAGTAGGAACTGGTGCCTGCTCAGCACGGTTCAGAGGCGGAACATCTCAAGGCTTCCAGTCTCCTGCTACTCCAAGTGAGGTTCAGGGACCAGCAGCACAGGCATCTCCTGGGAGCTGGTTAGCAATGCAGAATCTCAGCACCCATCCTGGGCCCCCCGAGTCAGAATCTGCATTTTCACAGGCTCTCCAGGCAATTCACATTCTTAAGCTCTTTAAGCCTCATTTTTCCAATATGTAAAAGAGGGATGATAAAACCTACCTGGCAGATCCATTTAGCCTTAAATAAAATAATTTCTGTATTGAGATCTGGCTTGAACATTTTTATTATCTCCCACTTCCCCTTTCCAGGTGCCCAGCTGTATGCAAACCTCTCTTGGTTTTGACTCAGAACTATAGAGCTAGACGAAGCCCTTCGTGCCACCCCTCTCTGTGTACGGAGCAGGCCAGTGGGACCCAAGTAGAGTAAATGACTTGTCACTGGACATCTCCTGGTTTGAGAGCTCCCGGAGGGCAGGACTTATGTCTTTTTCATCTTTGTTTCTTTAGCTCTTAGCATGGTGCCTGGGCAGGCAATAGACTCTCAGCATACGTCTGTTGAATGAATCAGTCAATCAAGTAATTAACTAATTATGGAGCAGGAACTACAATGCAGAACCCAATAACAGATGGATACACCTGGAAGTAAATTTAACTTCCCTTGAGTTAACTTTTTTAAACAGTTTGAAACAAATTCACACTTGGCTAACAGTAGAGGTCATGGGTTTTTGTTGCAGAGAACATTTCTCCCTTTGAACTAAACATCACCATTATTTTCAATGTCAGGAAACACACAAACTTGAATGCCTGGAAAGTAGGTATGGCCCATTGGTAGCTGGCTTGCCCTACTTAGCTGGGTAGAAGGGCAGAGCTAATGAAAGCACTCTGTCTGGGGAGATGAACAAGTTTGGGACAAGTACCAGCGGAGGCTAAATGCTAAAAAATACTGCCATCAGAAACACCACTGTGGGATTGTCCATCCAGCAAGGTGCAGGCAGGGCTGGCAGGTGAAGGCAAGTGGCTCCTGGAGTTACTGCTATGAGGGGGTCTTGCATCACCCACTTTGCGGGAGCCCAGGCCACCTGGCCCACCTGCCTCTCCATGGCAGGCGCATTCAGTCCTCGGTGACAGGCATAGCCCGAGGGAATCCCGAATTTCAACATAGCCCTTTTTTTTTTTTTTTTTTGAGATGGAGTCTCGCTCTGTCGCCCAGGCTGGAGTGCAGTGGCCAGATCTTGGCTCACTGCAAGCTCCGCGTCCCAGGTTCACGCCATTCTCCTGCCTCAGCCTCCCGAGTAGCTGGGACTACAGGCGCCCACCACCACGCCCGGCTAGTTTTTTTGCATTTTTTTAGTAGAGACGGGGTTTCACCATGTTAGCCAGGATGGTCTCGATCTCCTGACCTTGTGATTCGCCCGTCTCGGCCTCCCAAAGTGCTGGGATTACAGGCTTGAGCCACCGCACCCAGCCCTCAACATAGCCCTTTATACATTAGAGGTGTCTATTAAGCAATACATGAATGGAGAAGCATTCTTTGTGGAGTTCCCTGTCCTTACACATGGTGTTCTGTGGATTCGGTAAGTCACTTCTCTCTGGCAGGGTTTGCTGGAGCCTCTTGTAGCCTCTGGCCATGGGCAAGTCACTGTGTGAATGCGAACGGTCACATTTCTATATAATTCAATTTTTTTTCAACATTTCTAAGTAATAAAAAAGTAATAGCTCATTCACATACATGGGAAAGAAAAACAAAATAATAAGCTTGACAAGAAATGTCTCCTTCTTTCCAAATTTTCCCTTTCCTTTCCCCAGAGACAGCCATTGTTTTCAATGTGCTGTGTATCCTTGCAGAGACAGCCTACAAACACACACACACACCCCTCCCAAACACACACAAGCATATCCACCTGAATGTAAGCCCCATGAGGGCAAGAATTTCTGTTTCTATTGTTCACTTATGTGCCCCCAGTTCTGAAAAGAGTAACCAGCATACAGAAAGTGCCCCATAGCCACATGTTGAATGAGTGAATATATACATCCCATGTCTTCCTGAAAAATTCAAATTGTGGTCAATCAAATCCTAGTCCCTCTTTATTTTATCTCCTGTTCAAATGAATCTTCAGTGGGCAGTGGCACTATTTCCTCAACCAAGGAAAGATGATTACTGTTAGTACCTGCATTTCAGGGTTGCCGTGTGGATCAGTGATCACGTGGAAGTGTTTGTGGCTGTCATTTACTGACTGCCTACTCAGCAGAGCCTGCAAATAGAAGGAAGGCTCCTTGGTGGGTCCCACAGCATCCTGCCCTACCAATAGCTACCCAACAACTAAAACACACGATTGTGCTTACTGGTCTATTGCTTGCCTCCTTCTATCACAGCATGAGCTTCCTGATAGCAGGCACTGTGTTCATGAGCTCTACATCCCCCAGGGCCTTGTATATATTAGATAAGCAAATAAATGATGCTTCCAATGGAAGAAACGGAGGATGAGGGGGAGACAGAATAGGTGGTTCAGAGACATTCATTCTCACCTGTGTGCACATGGGCACATGTACACCCCTGCACTGGCCCCTACGAGCTCACACCAAAGGTTTACATAAAGGAGGAAGATAAAAGCCCCAGTGTCAACAGCTCGATTAAAAATGGTGAATGCACTTGATTGTGAAAACGTGCATGTTTCAACAAAGGTAGGTAATAAGGAAAATCAATAAAACTGTTAGCACTGGCCATTTTCAACTGGATAAAAGAATAAAGTAATTGGTCCTGAAAGACAAACAACTCTAAATTAGGTTAAATGAATGGAAATACCCTTTCTTTTAAGCCAAATCATGAGGACATCAGCAACAATAAATGATTAAATTAGGAGCCATTTTAAGCCAGTATGATCTCAGCTGCAAACAGGAATTTCCAGAAACAATCTTCTTTATAGGACACAGAAATGATACAGAGCAAGACAATAGAGAGAGAACTAGAGGCCATGTGGGACCCACTTCTTGACCAAGGATCTATTAGAAATCCACCTTTCCGATAAGCTTATTTCTTCAACATAACTATGCTTCCTTCAATTATTTTATTAGTAAGACAGGCACACAAGTCAAAAGGAAATATATATCTATGCTCCTGTAATGGCAGAGGGGAAGGAGGCTCTAGTAGTGATCAAAAGAGCTCTGCTCTCCAAACACTCAAGATTCAGTTCTGTTTCTCATCTGCTAATGGTTGGCATTTGGTGTTGTTAACCATGGATGATTCATTTCAGAGGAACTGCTGTGCATCTAGAGGCTATTTGGAAGGAAATGAGGGTTTCTTGGCTTATGTCTCATCAAGCATCTCAGCAACGTCTCTTTGTGACATTATAAACTCCTTGATGGGGGCTTGGTGCTCACTGTTTTCCAGTTGATCCCCTTGGTCTCATCTGGTGCATATAGTCACTTCTAGGAACAAGAATTTATTCCATCAGGACCAAAAATAGAGCCAAAAATCCCAAGACACAGAGGCTTGCTCCCTGGATCTGAGAATCAGTCACAGGAAGAAGTTATGCTGGGGTGGGGTGTGGTAACGTGGGGTGCGGTAACGTGGGGTGCATATTGTAAGATCAATGTTGTTGAACATCTGGATTTTGTTATTTTGTTGTTTTCTGGACTCCATGCACTGCCAGGGGATCTGACATGTCCATGCATGTCTAGAGAGTCTGTGTGGTGAACAGGATCAGGATCTCATTGCGTAAGGCACAACATATGAGGGAGCCTGATCAGCACCTTGGAGCTGGTTTCTGGTTTGGGAAGCTGGAAGCTCTCCTTAACCACTCAAGTGACATTTCTTATTAAAGACTGAACAGAATTTGAAAACAGAAAGTGTGGGAGTATCTGGGCTTGATTGTGGGATACCTCCGAAAGGCTGGAGAGGAAGAGAATGCTGAGGATGGTAGAGGGATTGCGATGGGACTCTATGAGGTTGCTAGGTGAGAAAAGAGACCACAAAGACCACGATGGGATGCCTGTACCTGGGCTTGATCTTCTAAATGCCTCAGTGTCAGAGTTGTAAAATGTGCTCTGCCCAGTGTCCCAGACTTGACCAAACTTGACCTAGAACACTCCTTCCCATTGTAGGTCATGGTGGGAGAGAGACTTGACCCAGAAGTCACATCCAGAAGGAACTGCCTTCAATCTTCAGACAGTTTAAACATTTAAGGCATTTCATTTTCTTGTTTGCCTAGCATGAAAATTTCTGCCTGCAACGCTGATGACTGCATTTGTTTGGATGCTCCTAGAGAGCTCACACTGCATCAATTTAACTTATCCCATCTATCCAGCCATCCCCAAAAATAAGAGCTTCAAAGTTGTCTTTGATAATTATGACACGATTCCCTCCACTCACAATGGTCTTTCCACTTCTTCCCTGCCAATCCAGCCTGACTATCCTTTCCTTTCCATCCCAAGGCTTGCCTCTTTCTTGACGTTTTCCTGGGTTATTTTGGTCCCGACTTATTCCCACTTGGAGAACTCTTGGTAACACCTAATCAAACACATAATGTCTTGCATTGTTCTCTAATGCTTTCATCCTGCAAGTCTAGGGTGCCTAATTGAATTGCAAGCTCCTTGAAGGCAAAGGGTTTTACACTTCTTGTCAATGCCATCTCCCATTTTCTACTTCCCTCTCCACTTTCCATTCCCCAAACCCAACACAAACACGAAGCTGGGCACATTTGTTGAAATGCATTGGTAGGCTGGAGGCGGTGACTCACACCTGTAATCCCAGCACTTTGGGAGGCCAAGGTGGGTGGGTCACAGGAAGTCAGGAGTTGGAGACCAGCCTGGCCAACATGGCAAAACCCCGTCTCTACTAAAAATACAAAAATTAACCGGGCATGGTGGTGCATGCCTGTGGTCCCAGCTCCTCAGGAGGCTGAGGCAGGAGAATCACTTGAACCCAGGAGGCAAAGGTTGCAGTAGGCCAAGATCCTGCCGCCGCACCCCAGCCTGGGCGACAGAGCAAGACGCCATCTCAAAAAAAAAAAAAAAATGAATTGGTAACTACTGGTCATTTGAATGAATGGTTCTTTTTAATTTTCTACTAACTAGAAGACATTGGATTATTAATGTAGAATGTAGAAGAAAAGAGGTAAAATTCTTGTGAATTGAAGCTCCAGTGGGACTCGAATCTGAGAGAACCTGTCGATATGCATCCTGCCCACTGGCTAAGACAGAGTTTCAAGAGAAAAACCCCTTTCACTTTGATTTCAACCCTGGAGGCACTGCTCTAATGTCTGCTATGGAGTCTTCAAGTACAAAACTAACATCTCTAACAAGGAGGGAAAGTCAGTAGGAAAAATCACTAACCTGCTGGGATTTGAGCCAGGTCTAGTTTCAGACCAAGACTTAGCTATGGATCCACATTACAGACAACCTGAGAAGGATCCAACCTTGAGTTTGGACAAAAAGAGCTTTTATTTCTAACACAGTGGAAAAGGGATCTGCTTATTTATGAAAGAGACTCTCTAGTCACCTTTGGATTCAAAGCTAAGAACTTTGGCTTTATATTTCTATTAAAAGCTTTCTGAAGAAAAGAACTAAAATAAAAAGATCAAACGAGGGGTGGGGTGGGGAATCACTGCCATGTGGCAAACTCATTATTGGGGTCATGATTGGAAGCAGGACCTGGATTGTGGCCCAGCAGGGTCTCATAATCAGCCTTTTGGCCTGGAACACATCATCTGACCTCTCAATTTCACCATCTCCCACATGGAGGTAATACCGCTGGGAACTTGGTAAAGCTAAGAGCTCTACACACATGTTATTATTTCAGAACCAAGCAAAGCTGGTTTGATCACGTCTGTCTGTGCAACTTGAAAAAAGTCCAGAAGAGGTTGCAAAGATGAGTTAAGATTTCTAAAATATCCCTTCTGAAAGGTTAAAGGATTTGATTGATTCAGCCTGAAAAAAGAGATATTGAATAACTGTCTTCAAATATTTAAAGGCCTTTTACCCAGGTGCTGGTGAGAAGATGTGGACCACATGTTCTGGTCCACACTAAGCAGGGATGGGACAAACCCAGGCTCTGACAAGGAGAAGCCTCTAGCATTAAGGGCCATGGAATGCAAATGAGTGGCTCAGGGATGCTAGAGAATGTCCTTCCAGGAATTACTTTACTTGGGAGAGGATGAGGAATAAATAGAGTGACAATAGGCAAAACCGAGGCAAGGCCTGAAATCTGCAGAAAACAGTCTCACAGTCCCTGCCAGACAGATTACTCTGTTAAGTCCTCTTTGGTACCTTGCTCTGTTCTTGGCCCTTGTGAACATGTCCCACCCCAGCATCAGAAACCTGCCCTCGAACAGTTTCCCTGCATACCCTGCCTGATGCTCCTTCATGGGCACTGGGTAGAGCTATGCCAAGCTCTCTGCCCTCAGGTCTCCAAGGCTTCATGGTATTTACTGAGCATCTCTTACATGCAAGGGCACTGTACTAAAGCACTGTTCTTATGACAATCCTGGCCTAGCACCTACCATAGGTACCATTATCCCTGTGTTGTAGGTGAGAAATCTGAGACTCTAAGCTACTAAACACTAGAGCCAGGATTTCAATCCAAGTCTGAGGGACTCCTAAGGCTGTGCTCTTTCTCCTTTATCTGTTGAGTCCCACAGAGGAGACTGACCACTTTCAGCCTGTGGCTGCAGAAAGAAACAGGGTGCCTCCTGTTCTGTGCTCTTCTGCTTCCACAATATGCAATCCCTCCAGAACTTGACTTTTCTGCATGATTTGTGATGTATGTGTTGCAAAAATCATTCCTATTCCTTTGTATCCTCTGTATTTTGTTGGAGAAACAGTTTGGTGATCCAAACATACCAACGAGGTGTACTTGTCATTGCTATTGTTGGTTTAGATGCTGAAGAACTCTCCCAGGTGAGCATGACACCTGGATGCAAGGCATGGGAAGAAGAACCTATCATTCCCCAGGTCAGGTCCCGACCATCTCTCATCTGCAAGCCTGTGAATCATGGGACATTGCCACATTATTAAAAAGAATAAGAAATAATATGCAAATTACATCATATCAAAGGAAGAAATACTAACAAATGGGCACAGCAGGAAACCATCATTTGCACAGGTGAGAATTACATTGCTGTCTTACGCTTCTGTTACCTGGGCTAATTATGCTTTGATTTAAGCATCTGGAGAGCCTGGCGTGCCATGCTTACCAGAACCCCTGTGATTATTACTTACGATGTAAGTAAAACACGGACTGAGACTGGAGCTTCCCATAAGAGCATTTTGAGCAGGTTTGCTACTTGGTATAATGTAGGTAAAGTGCCTAGCACCATACCTGTCGAAACGAGTCCATTTCTTGCAACTCCTTTTTTCTGTACATATTAGCCAGCCCTCAGTCCAGAGCTCTGACAGATGTCTATTCAAATTGTACCAAAGGATAAAATCACATGGCCGGAAATGACCTTAACTGTCATCCAGCCTGACCCCCTTACATCTGGGGTTAGGATGCCTGGTTTAGCCAAAACACACACTGGTCAGATTCCATTATAGTGAACTGCACAGGACATGCAAGCAGTGGAATTTTATTAGACAGTTAGAAATCACATTAGCTCCAGCTCTAGCAGACGTAAATGCCCAAGCTTTCTAACAGCATGTGAGCAAGGAAAAGAATCCTTCAGCGCATCCTAGAAGAAGGGGGTGTAGTCACACCATCTCACCCCCACACCTCTCTCTGAGTTCCTTGGAATTTGCATGTGTTGTAAACTTTGTGCAATTCCCATGAATGTATTTTTTTCCATTGATGGGGCTGCAGCATTTGAGAGATGAGAGCTGAAGGGATTCTTGATGGCAGAATAATGGAGTGGTGAAACTTCAGCTGTGCCTCATTTCAACTCTTTCCCTTTCACAGACTGCAGAGTTAGGTATTTTCACTAAAAAAAAAAAAAATACTTAGACAAGAATCTGTGAAAGTCTACAGTCTGTCAATCCAGGAGGGTGGCTGTGACAACTTGCTTCACCCCAGACCCATCTCACATGGTTTAGGTATGAAATGTCATGGTTTCTCATTCTCTAGGGCCTCCCCTTGCCCTCCCAACTCTTCCAAAACCCCCTCCAGGCTAGGAGCCCTCACAGTCCCAGGAACAGGACGGGAGAACAGACATGTATAACACAAACAACAAGAGCAGCTTCTCAGAACGGATTACTGAAGGTCCTACCCACCATCTAAAGAAAGGATCCCAAGTCGAAGAACAGTAATTAAAAAAAAAAAAAAAAAAAAAAAGACTAGAAAAATGTCTTCTTTTCTTCAGAGCAACACATGCTAGCACTTTACAGACTCTGGCATGTGTCAGCATTTCTGAAGTAAACTCTATTTTCTTTAGATGAAAGAGATTTAAAAAATAGACTCAGAATTTAGCCCAATGGAAATTGCTTTGGCTATTCACATGCAATAAGCTGTGGAAGCAAGCAGAAAAAAATCAATTGCTTCTGATTTATTTATTCATTCATTTGTCCATCTCCTTTCCCTCTAATGTAAAAAAGGATGTCTTCTATAATTTTGCAAGTCATTTATTTTTTCAAAGAAAGAGAAAATAGTCCCAGCCTCCCATTGGTTGCTCAGCATCTTGGCACAGGAAATACATATTTAATTAATTATCATATTGCACACAGATTATGTAAGGAAAAAAGGGGATTGATTTTGCCCATCAAATGTTTCGCCAGTGTCTAGAATCAGGAGGCCACACTGCAAAACCTTAAGTCGGGTCTGGTGAATTTGGATCACTTGCTATGTTAAAAGCAAGGACAAGGCTTCACCTCACTGCTTGCTCTAATTCTTAAGTGGGGTGGTGGGCACACTGGTGCTCATTTAATTTGTCTTTAAGCCCTTTTGTAGGTCTTAAATATTTCATATGAAATATTGTTAAATCCTCAAATCTTCTACAACAGGTTCTATTCTGGGCGATTCAGAGCTGAGAGCAGAGAAGGGAAGTTGGAAATGCCAAAATGTAATTGCAATGAAGAGCAGGAAATGTAAGCAACCAATTTTGGAAGGCTGTTTAAAGTTTTAAATCTATGCCAAATAATTGAGATCTATTAAAAGAGGGCTTAATTCTATTATAATCCCCATATCTACACAATTATTGAATTCTTCCGAATACCTGTTGAGATTGGGTGATAAATTAGCCGAATGGAAATCATCAGGCACCACTGTCAAGCACATCATTTGACTAACTGAATATATAATCCTGCCTTCTATCACTGACCTTTAAACTACAGTGTGTGGGATTGTGACTTTGAGCTTGTGATCCCCAGTATTCTGGGGAGATGTTGTGAGAGGCCCAAGTGTTCCAGGCAGGAGAGCTGAGAGAGCTGAGTGTCCATCTTTCCCTTTGGGACACAGTCCCCAAACACGGCTTGTTTCTCACTGCCAAGAGGAACTACACATTGTCTTCCAATATCCCTGCCATGGCATTAAAGCCAACTGTTCTGTCCCCCTGCCCACAGATGGAGGAGCAGTAGAGAAAAGATGGCCACAATAACTACATTTCAGTCTGAATTCCAAATCTTTCTTAGAGCATAAGTCAGTTATATCTCCTTGTTTCCATTTGGATAAGGTTTTATTTTCTAGGCTTCCCTTCTTCCCTTGACTGCTCAGTCCTCAACACCCAGCAAGTGCTTCAAAGGTCTTAAGTGTATTAAGTGAGCAAAGAAAGGATTGAAAGAAGAAGGTGTAAGAGGAAGAGGGTGTAATATGCCATCGAATCAGTCAGTGGGGAGCAGATGTTCCCCCACCCCCCATTATTTCTCTTTAAGAGCAGAGCTTTTGCCTGTGTAAAGAACTGGTAAAAGAAGTCCCACTTCTATCGAAGCTCTAAAGAAGATTCTGAAGTTTGTCACCTTATTTGTTTCATTTCTGGATGCCGTTAGACCAACTAGTTTTACTTCCTTCCCACCACACACACACAAACCCCACGCAAGCCTCCTGGGAGAGGCTGCCCCGCCGCTGAAGCCTGCCTTGCACACAGCATGCAAAAACGCCCGTTTTATTGGCCTCACGTGGTAAGTCCAAAATCTTCCCTCTGCTCCACCAAAGTTAACAGATGACTGATCCCTTTTGGTACACAGGCGTAAGCATCTTCAAAATAACCTTTTCCTTTAAAGGATGCCAATTAATTAAATGTCACTATAATGTGTCCTGGCCAAGGAGGGAAAGAAGAGACCCAGAAGGCAAAGGGCCAGTGGAAGAGAACAGGGATGAGAGGTCACACTCTCCTACCTTCACCCGACGACCCTGAGAGATCGATGATCACATACACTCTTCCTTCTGGCTCCAGATCAATCTGCAATTAAGAAAATGACAGTGACTCTGTTAGTGCATCGTGTGGACAACCTGAGAGTTCTACAACATTTCTACCCCAAACTGCTAAAACCTAGAGACACAGCTCCATGTAATTCACCTACCTACAATGTGTTGAGTGCTAGGTGAATTAGGAATGAAAGAGAATCAACATTTACTGAATGCCTACTGTGTTCCAGATGCAGACCTGGGAGGTCTGATGCATACCCCATAGGTAGCACCATCCCAGTGGTTCTCAACTGGGGGCAATTTTGCTCCACAGGGGACACTTGGCAAACATCTGGAGGCAGTTTTGTCATGATTGGAGAGAGAGAGTGCTGCTCCTGGCAGCTAGTGGGTGGAAGCCAGAGATGCTGTTAAACGTTCTACAGTGCACAGGATGACCCCTCGCAGCAAGGAATCATTCAGCCCCAAATGTCATCAATTATGTCGAGGTTGAAAAAGTCCTATGTAATCCTATTTTATAGATATGGAAATTGTGCCCAAATTCCAAGGTAAGTGACAATGCTGAGATTCAATGCCAAGCCTGTCTTGAGAAATCCATATTCTTTATACCACACAAACTGCTCCCAGGGGAAATATGAGAAGCATTAAGACACTATTCCTGCTTTTACGGCATTTATCATCTCATTATGGAGTTAAAAAATGGAGAACAATGCTGAACCTAGCTTAATGATAAAGGACGGAAAACAACTGATAAAGCATCTGATGAGCCTGACATCAGTGTAGAAGAGGGAAGAGAAGAGGGAAGGGAAGGTATGCAAGGCATAAGAAATAGCACAGGCACCCTCACTTCCTCCCTCTCCACCTCAAATCCAGCTAACTACTTATAATATACAGAGGCAGGGTGGTGAAATAATCAGGTAAGACAAAAGCCAGAGGGCTAGGCCTCTTGTAGTTAAAGACATCTATGGAAAGGACTGAACTATCCTTACAGAAACTGTGTTCTCTCTATAAGAGAGAGTAGTAACTCTGGAAACTCTGGATCACCAAGTCCCCCTGCTAGCCTCTCCGCCTCCACAATCCCATCTGTCTACACAGAGCTTTCATTGGTTCATAGTGCCAGGCTCTCTCCCCAACAAGCTGTGAATATCTTGAGGGCAGGAACCACTATCCCCCTCCTTTTCCTTTTTCACTGTCCCCAGCAAAGAGCAGGCACACATTTAGCAAGAATTACTTCAGAAGAGTCAGTCTAGTGGATATCTCCTCCTCCTTCAAAGTCAAGGTCAATTATCACCTCCTCTCTGAAATCTATCCAGATATGCCCAGTCAGAATTAATTAGCCCCTCATCTGTGTTCCCACAATACACCAGACACATCTTACTCATGGCTCCTGTGATGGTTAATATTGAGTGTCAACTTGATTGGACTGAAGGATGCAAAGCATTATTCCTGGGTGTGTCTGTGAGGCTGCTGCCAAAGGAGATTAATATTTGAGCCAGTGGACTGGGAGAGGCAGACCCATCCTCAATCTGGATGGGCACCATCTAATCAGCTGCCAGCGTGGCTAGAATAAAGCAGGCAGAAGAAGTTTGAAAGACTAGACTTGCTGAGTTTTCTGGCCTTCATCTTTCTCCTGTGCTGAATGCTTTCGGCCCTCAAACAGACCCCAGGTTTTTCAGCTTTTGGATTCTTGGACTTTCACCAGTGATTTGCCAGGGGCTCTTGGGCCTTCAGCCACAGACTGAAGGCTACATTGTCGGCTTCCCTACTTTTGAGGTTTTCGGATGCGGACTGGCTTCTTTGCTCCTCAGCTTGCAGACGGCCTATTGTGGGACTTCACCTTGTGATCATGTGAGTCAATTCTAATAAACTCCCCTTCATATATACATATATACATATATCCTATTATTTCTGTCCCTCTAGAGACACCTGACTAATACAGCTCCTATGAAGCTGTAATACTTTGTCCATCTACCTCTCTGTCCTGCTAGACAGAAAGTATGATAACCAGATTCGCATCCCTAGTTCTTAGCTCACTGTCTCTTAGGAAACACCCAGCACAGACTCGTGGAGGTGGGAAAAGGCTCTGTGTTCAGAACTTCCAGAGTCTTCTGGGATCATTCACCTTCCCAAGGCTCCATCCCCAGGAAGAAAGGCAGGCATGTGATCTCTACTAAAATGACATTTGAACAAGGGGAGAGGAAAGATGAGGCGGCTATACCATGAGCCCCACATGTCCCTATGAGACAAAGCAACCAGCTGGAACGATGTTCTCTAAACTCTCCCAACGTCTCACCCTACACACAATCCAGGAGGCCCCCAGAGCCACTCCAGAGCCCCATCTTGTTTCCTGACTCAGCCTCCAATAGTTAAGAGAGCTTAAGGTTTCCCTCAAAATTTCATTTTCGTCCACAAGACTCTTCAGTGCCTCATGGGAGAGGCCACTGGTGATAGCTGAGGTATTCCATCAGCACAGGAGTGAGGGAGTGCCACGAGCAGTCCTGCGCTGCCCCTTGGGCACCCCGGGGGAGCTGCTCACCTGAGTTTGGGATCTTCGGTTTTAAATCCAGATGGGAACCAAATACCAAATTGGTAATTTCCCATGCTGCCTTTCTCATTCCTTTCTCCCCAAGAGTCCATGATTTTAAGTTTCTGGGAAAAGAAAATGTTCTCCAGAATTCTCACCACTAGTGCTGACCCTCACCAGCCCCTGTAGCGAATGACAAACAGGAAAACCAACAGTCGGCTCTACTGAATAGAGCCAAACCAGAATCTTCTCCCTGCCAAAGTTCAAAAATATCAGGGGCCCTCTTGCCCAAAAGCATGGAATTTAAATACTGTATGCCTTTTAGAGATTAGATCATCCCTATTAAACCCTGCCGGCAAAATGAAACTCTTTCTCATATCCTCCAACTCAAAGATTTCCCACGACTGTGGACTTTATTGGCAAAGCACAATGCTATCTGTGTAAAGCAGGCAGGGAGAGAGCAAAGGAATGAGATGGGCTTCGGGGCCTATCCAAAGGCAGGCACCATGCCCATCTTTGCAAAAGGGGAGTGAGAACTCGTGGCAGGGAGGACAGGTCATTCATGATAAAATGTATTCGGATATTAACATTCAAGATAGCAATCAGAAACCATTTTAGCACCCACTGCAGCCTCAGTGCTGGTGAACTGCATTTCCAAACAGAAAAATAGAAATTAAGCTATTAAACATGCCAAAAGCAACAAAGAGCTTTGCAGCATGAGCAGATGGCCACAGATCGCCGGCCAAGCCCCAGCCAGCCAAGCGAGGAAGCTCTGAGAATCCAACCAAGGTGGTGGGTCTTCAATGACTGGAGGGGTCACCAAGTATAAAAGATGGTGAACAGTGTGACACAACTTCACTGCTGAATTAGTTTAATCATAAATTCTGCTCACGATTACATGGTCCAAATAACGATGCAACGTAGGTGCCCAGCCCTGCACAACCCTGCAAGCTGTCAGTCAGCATTGGCACCATGCAGCTGGCATGGCACAAAAGCAGGCTCGCTACCACCTCCCAGCCATTCCCAGGGTTAGTTCTGAGCCCCTTCTTTGCACCATGCTCCTCCCAGTTCTCCCAGATGCAACCCAATTTATCAAACCTCCCTAGACCTCATACCCCAACTTTACACATCTTCCCAGCTACTATTTCTATTTTCTTTGACTATGATTCTCTTTCACACTACGGTGCCTCAGCTACCCCTCCAGCAGGGGCCAGAAGCAAGGCAGTCAAACTGGGGGAGACAAACACAGCCTTTGGTGTCAAATCAGGGCAGAATCCATTTTGTCCTTTATCAGTTGAGTGACCTCAGGCAATTATTTACTCTTCCTGAGCCTCTAGCCTCTTCATCTGTGAAATGGGTTGTCATGAAAATTCCATGAAACATACATGCACTTGGCAGCTTACCTTAGTTAAAAAAAATTTTTTTAACTGAGCACCCAGGAGACACTCTGCACGTGGTGGGTAAGAGCAAACTTAGTGGCCATGTGGCCTGAAGCAAGCAGCTACCCTGCCTGTGCCTCAGCCTGCTTGTCAGTGAAACGGGGCTGCTGTGAGGTTAAATGAGATAGTCTATGAACAGTGCTTAGCAAAGGCACCAGGCATAAAATAGTCATCATTGGTGCAGTTATCATGAAAAAGCCAAGCCTTCTGCTTCTTAGTCCAATGTTATTTCTACTATAACAAGCTTTCCTCAATGAAGTTGGTATTATTACATGTAATTCCAGGACACTTGATGACTTTACAGTGTTGTTGTGAGTATTAAATAAAGAACTAAAGGTCAGGTGCAGTGGCATGCAGCTGTAGTCCCAGCTACTTGGGAGGCAGAGGCGGGAGGATTGCTTGAGCCCAGGAGATCCAGGCTGCGATGTGCCACTGCACTCTAGTCTGGGTGACAAGTGAGATCGTATCTCTAAAAAAAATTTTCTTAACTAAGATAAGATTATTGTCCTTTAAAATCCAAGGTAAGAGTATTATATGTACCCTTTCTCGGGGAAACCCGGGGCAGGAAGGGCTACACCCAGGGTATACCTGGGCATCAGGAGGACCTGTGGTACTCATGAAAGAAGGGCAACAACACCTACTGTGCCTCTGACACCATGTTAGGCACCTTATCTGCATTAGTTCATCTATTCTCCCGTGAGACCTCAATATTCTCTACTTTCCTGATGAAAAAACAGGCTTAGAGAGCTTTCAGCCAGAATTCTCACCCAGGTCAGCCTGGGGCACAGAGGAGAGGTCGACAGAGCTTGCAAGTCACGCTCACAACCCCCATCCCCGCCTGGCCAACTGAGCCTCCTCTGACAATCCAGTCCAAGGTGCATTCTCCTTCCTTCAACCCTCCCGTCCCCAGAGTGGGCTCATTCCCCTTTTCAGGTGTCACTGTCTTCCCCAGGCAGACCTGGAAGGCACAGCAATGCCTCAGACACCTGGACCACCCCATGGTGCTCTGAGGGGAGGTCTGGGCAGCAACGAGAGTGCCTCTCATGTGAATTAGGAACATGGCAATGGGGAAGAGCCCGACCCACAGCAAGCCCTGAAAAGGCAATCTTAGAAAAACAAAAAAGGCCGGGCGCGGTGGCTCAAGCCTGTAATCCCAGCACTTTGGGAGGCCGAGACGGGCGGATCACAAGATCAGGAGATCGAGACCATCCTGGCTAACACGGCGAAATCCCGTCTCTACTAAAAACACAAAAAATTAGCCGGGCGAGGTGGCGGCGCCCGTAGTCCCAGCTACTCGGGAGGCTGAGGCAGGAGAATGGCGGGAACCCGGGAGGCGGAGCTTGCAGTGAGCTGAGATCCGGCCACTGCACTCCAGCCTGGGCGACAGAGCGAGACTCCGTCTCAAAAAAAAAAAAAAAAAAAGCAAAACAAAAAGATAGGGACTTTTTTGGGGTGGTGCTCAGTCATTTACAAAGCCCCTCATATGCATTCATTTATTTATTCCTCACAATTAATCTGTAAGGTAGCGAGTTTTGCGATTTTCAAGAAGACATTTTTGAGACAGAGTCTCGCTCTGTCCCCCAGGCTGGAATGAAGTGGTGCCGTCATGGCTGCAGCCTGAAACTCTGGGGCCCAAACCTTCCTCCCACCTCAGCTCCTTACAAAGTGCTGGGATTACAGGCGTGGTAACAAGTATTACTAGTGCTGTTGAACTTCTGAGAAAGCTGGGGTTAAGGAAGATAGGTGGCCATTATATCATGCAGTGTGCTAGTGAGGTCACACCAGCTGCACAACCCCAGGGGGTGCCATTCACACCTATGTCTGTACATGAGACCCCTGAAGCCGGACTGGCAGAATCAGAAGTTGCTCCCTAGGCCAGGTGTGGTGGCTCACACCTATAATCCCAGCACTTTAGTAGACTGAGGCAGGTGGACCACTTGAGGTCAGGAGTTTGACACCAGCCTGGCCAATATGGTGAAACCCTGTCTCTGCTAAAAATACAAAAATTAGCTGGGTGTGGTGGCACGCACCTGCAGTCCCAGCTACTCTGGATGCTGAGGCAGGAGAATCGTTTGTACCTGGGAGGCAGAGGTTGCAGCGAGGCAAGATCGCACCACTGCATGCCAGCCTAGGCAACAGAGCGAGACTCCATCTCAAAAAAAAAAAAAAAAAAAAAAAAAAAACTTGCTCCCTCAACTCCTGTTTCTCAGACTCATGTTCCTTCCTCAACACCACACCTGCCCAGCAGGAGCTCTGACAACCCCAACAGCAAAATAGAAAGGACTCCCCCTGTGCTGCTCTCCGGGCTGCTGGCTGATGTGCTGCTGTCAGCCCCCATGTGACCCACAGGTATCTGTACACCTACATGTTGCGGGTTATTGGGTTCAAGGGAAGGGAGGTCTAATATACAAAGTCGAGCTTCCTAACCATAGGTTCAACTTTTGCCTGAGATGTCTAAGCAAACCTTTACTCAGGACAGCCCACAAAGGTCTCACAGGCCCAATTTGAGTTTCACTTCCCTTCCCATCTGCTGTCAGGCACGAAGGTGTGGAGAGAGGCAAAAAAGGGAGGGACAGAGTCTGAAAAAGATGAATCCAGAAAGGATGAGAAGGACAAGGGAAGGCTTGCACTGCCCTCGTTCCACCAGTAAGGTCCTAGGTAATCCACTGCTGTGTCTTTTTATTTTTTACTTGGAGGAGGGTGGAGAGTGAGAGAGGAGGAGGCAGACGGGGAACCATCAGGAGAGAAGACTGGGGGACTAGTTCCCAAAGCAGGGGGTCCACTGCCCAAGTCCTGTACCCCTTCACTGATGGCCACTCTCCCCCTGGAGGCACCGCAGGCACACTACCGTCCCCAGACCCACCTGGCATGGGAGAGGCCAGCTGGACAGAGCAGGGGACATTCAGGCAGCAGGTGTCCTCCCAGCTCTGCATTTGGAAAGCAGAAAGCATTGAGGCAATACAATGAGCAACTCATCAGCAGCTGCGGGGTGCTGATTTTGAAGTTAGCAGCTAATTAAAGACTCTTCATTTGGGGTAAAATTTGCTACTAGCTGTATTGGTATTGTGCAGTGACTGGTCAAAAAGCAGAGAGTACACATGTAATCAAATACGTTCAAGATTCTATTCTGTTAATGGGCTTATAATAGCACTTGCTTTCAGAAAATAAGGGGAGGGGCAGATTGTTTTTCTCAAACACCTTCCATTGCAGTGCAAAGACATGCAGGCTTCAGTGTACATCCCTGCAAGGCAGGACCCTGTCTGTCCAGCACATGGGAGGGATTCAATACAGATTTCTACATGTTGACTTATTGAATGGATGGCCTTAGCTTATACTACTTCAATATATTAAAAAATTGGATCTGTACGCTGAGTTGTGGCGTGGATTTATTGGGAAGCCATCTACTATACAGAAATGTTCACAGCAGCTTCATTCCTAACAGCCCAAAACTGGAAATGTCCCAAATGTCCAACAATAGGTAAATGAATAAGCAAACCACACTACATCCGTGTAATGGAAAGTTACTTAGCAATAAAAAAGAATGAGGACTGGGCATGGTGGCTCACCCCTGTAATTCCAACACTTTGGGAAGCTGAGGCAGGAGGATCACTTGAAGCCAGGAATTTGAGACCAGCCTGTACAACATACTGAGACCTTGTCTCTACAAAAAATTAAAAAAATTAGCTGAGTATGGTGGTGCATGCCTACAGTCCCAGGTACCTGGGAGCCTGAGGCAGGAGGATGGCTTGAACCTGGGAGTTTGAGGCTGCAGTGAGCTATGATTGCACAACTGCACTCCAGCCTAGGTGAGATCCTGTTTCATATATATATATATATATATATATACACACACACACACACACACACACACACACACACACACACACATATATATATACTACTAATACATGCAACAACACAGATGCTATGTGAAAGAAGCCGAACATTAAAGAGTATATACCACAGGATTCCACTGATACGATGTTCTAGAACAGGCAAAACAAACCTACAATAACAAAAAGCACATCTGTGATTCTCTGGAGACGGAGGTGGCCAGTGAATGCCAGGAGACACAGGGGAACATCCTGGGTGATGGGAGTTTTCTCCATCCTGATTGTGGTGGCGGCTCCATGAATGTAGACATTTGGCGGGACAAATCAAACCTACGCTTAAAATGAATGCACTTAATTGTATGTAAATTATACCTCAATGGAGCAGTTTTTAAAAATGGAAAAAAAGGATTTATTTTGCATAAGGATTCCTCCACAAGTTTCCTTTAAATAACAAATCCTATTCCCACCCTCGGAGCATTTAAAATTTCATATTCCATTTTTAAAAATAAAAGGACTCATTCAGAGTTTTTCAAGAGCACATCTGTCACACAACATAATGTACACCTACCTGTGTAGGCGCGCACATTCACACACACACCCACATGTGCAAACACACTCACAGGCACACAGCTGAGCCACCTTCTCCTGTCTCCTGTGATCAAAATACAATAATAGCAAGATAAACACATCCAAAATGTAGGTTTGAGAGTCTGCTGAATTATTTAAATCTGTCTGTGTGTTTGTGGATCTGAATTTCCTCATATATAAAACAAGATAATTAGACCAAATGCTCTAGAAAGCCTTTTAATGAACTTAATGGTCTAAATATCCATGAATAGGAGACTGCTTAAATAAATTATGGTACATCATATGGTAGATCACCATGTGAGTCCTTAAAAAGACTGAAAAAGATCTAAATGTACCAACTGATAGGGAACTAGCTCTGTGATACATTAAGTGGAGGGGGAATAAAGCAACACACCGTAAGTTTTTGATGCTGTGCTGCTGTGTGAATACAATGGGGGAGTATATGGGTGTACACACACACACACACACACGCACATGCACACACGTGTTCTGCACATATGTCCTCATCTCTAGAAGCAGTCTTAATCAGCAAAAGGCTAGAGTTGACTCCAGAGATGGACATGACAGGAGGAGCAAACCAGAAATCAGGAAAGGAGGCCTTATTCTTTATTCTATGCCCATTTACAAAACCATGTTCTGAGCTAACTTGTTAAAAATTTAAGTTACTACCCATTTAAAAAAAATAAAATGTCCCTTTTTACTGCACTGGCTGTTTATAATCTCCAATCCCCGAGACTACAGCTTGCTTCAGTTGCCAGACACACCTTAAATAAACACCCCTCAAAACTGGCAGAAACACTGCTTTCTCTTTCACCCGTAGCCAGGTCACCGGGAACCAAGTTAGCAGCAGCCATCATCTTTTTGTGAAACTCCTGTTGGCTGGACGGGAGGCCCACGTTACAGATCTTAGCTCTCAACATACCACAAATGGAGTCGGCTCAAGTTAGCACCTACTTCCTCTTTTTAGCAGGCTCAGAAATGGCCCCAGAGAGCTGGCTCCCTCCGATGACAGAGGTAGCTAAAAATGAATAACTCTATGTGTACATAAATGCTTTCTTGAGCTGAGAAAACATCCAAAAGTGCCTAAACTAATGTGGAGAGTATATAAGGGTACACAGCATCATCTGGTCACAGCAGTCTGCCTGTCTACTTTGAGAGAAATGGCGGTACATGACTGTACATCCTAAGAAGAGGTAGGTGAGTACTAATAGCAGGCAATGTAGCCAGCTACCCAAGCATTCTGAAGCAGATAATCCACTGCCAGTCGGCACTTTGCATTTCACATTTTGCATTTTGATTGGCAATGGTCCCTATCACTAGGTTATATTTGAATGTGTGTGTTTTATCTTACGTTTCCTATTTCTTACACTAAGTCAATTCTCAGTGATTGAAAGTAAAGGTTTTGAAGCTAGCCTACCTGGGTTCCAATCCAGTTCTGCCTGTTTAAAGCTCTGTGGCACTTATTTTGATTTCTTCATCTTACAAGTTGAATGTCAGCAGGACCTGCTTCAGAGTGTTGGGAGGATTCGAGGAGACGGTGGAGTACTTGAAACTGTCTGGCACACAACTTCCTGTAAATATGAGCTGCCAGGTCATTATGATTGTTATTTCCCACCCAGACTGTGAGCACCTCTCCTGCTAAGCCATGTTCTTCTTTTGAGGATTCCACAGCTCTTGATTCAGGGCTGGGATTGAGATAGGTAGTCAATAAAGACTCTAAGTGGAACTGAATGAATCCACGTGAACAGAGGCAAGCTCAGTCAGGAACTCAGGATTTTGCAACCAGAAAAATTACCTTTGTATCAGAAAATTTTCTGTCTCTGTGGTATCACAACCTAATAGAACTTTTACCAATGGCTGCTCACAAAAATATTCAGTTCTTTTTTGTTTGTTTGTTTTCTTGCCATGTTGCCCAGACTGGTCTTGAACTCCTGGCCTCAAGTGATCCTTCCACCTTGGCCTCTCAACGCGCTGGGTTACAGGCATGAGCCACCACACCGGGCTGATATTCAGTTCTTGACTCCCTTTAAAAGCCAAGACATTATCATTCGTTTCCATCTTTCTGAGTTCTTCAAAAGAGAGACTGTGTTACGAATACTAATATAATCACAACTCTAATAAGCACCCTTTATTGAATATTCTACATGAGTTACCTATGTGAAGAAGGCAATATTGTTGTTCTTAACCATTTGATGGGTGATAAAACTGAGGCTTAGGAATTTAAATAACTTGCACACATCCTCACAATTTGCAGAAGAGGAGTGTGCGTTAAAGCTGGGTTCTCCAACTGGAGACCCAATGCTTCCAATTGGTACCTTGAGACCTGGCAGGCTGCCCCACAGACAGCCTGAGCTCTGGGAGATCTACAGAAAGAACACATTGTGAGCTGTCATGGAGCCCATACTGCATGAATGATGAAAAAGTTGCTCCTTTGCCGGGCGCGGTGGCTCATGCCTGTAATCCCAGCACTTCGGGAGGCCAAGGTGGGCAGATTATGAGGTCAGGAGTTCAAGAGCAGTCTGGCCAATATGGTGAAATCCCGTTTCTACTAAAACTACAAAAATTAGCTGGGCATGGTGGCTTGCACCTGTAGTCCCAGCTACTAGGGAGGCTGAGGCAGAAGAATTGCTTGAATCCAAGAGGCGGAGGTTGCATGAGCCAAGATCGCCCCCCTGCACTCCAGCCTGGGCAACAGAGCAAGACTCTGTCTCAAAAAAAAAAAAAAAAAAAGGTTGCTCCTTGGACACAAGAGCAATGAGAGTAATGCTCCTTCATCGTCCTCCTGGAGCTCATAGTTGTAAGGTACACTAAACCCACAGCAAAATGGCTGAGAGGCTCAGACAATGACATACACACGTGATGCAGGATGCCCAACTTTGGGGAATAATTGCTCTCTGGGGAATATTCCTGTATCATAATTCTCTGTATACCAGTTCTATTTGCCATTGCTTTTCATCATATAGTTGGAACCATGTCCTGTGAGAAAAAGTCTTATAAAAAACTATAGAAGCATGAAATCTAAGAGTCAGAAATGACTTGAAAATCATTTAGTTTAAAAATACATACAAAAATAAAATAAAGGATAATATCTTTTTTCTTTTCTTTTGCTTATCAAATTAGTCAAAGTTTTATTTGGGTTATATATTTTTGTGTTATTTATTCATTAAAATATAGCCAAAACTAAGTACTGTGATGTGTTCAGTTTTAAGAAACCAAAAGCTATATGTCTGCTTGCCGTGAGAAGCAACAGTCCTCTGCCCCATCACTCCTCAGAGGGACCAATTTTAAGAATTTTTACATGGGTTTTTCTGGTGGTCACTGCTGTATCCCTAAATAAAATGTGTATGCCTCAATTTCCTGATTTCTTATTTTAGACATTCTCTCTTATCTTGCTGCTATGATAGAAGAGGATTCAGTTTACTTACCACTTTCCTCCTCTTTGCCCCTCCACAAAAGTTATACATCAAAAATTGTTTATTCTCTGTTCTCTACAACTACAAAAAAACCCACACACCTAAAATGTCAATTTCTTATTCCATCAACTGTAGAGAATATATCCCTTGACCCTCCACATTGTACCCAGAGGACATTAGTGCTTCCAGCATTCCCCATCCTCTGCTTGCCACCCTGCATCCCAGCCACCTCTGAAATTTTTGTCTTTACTCTTAACCTATCAAGGTTGACAACACTGACATTCTGTTTTCTAACCATAGTTAATTTCCATGTTTTGTGTATACATTAGTTCTAAAATCTGAAAACTAATCATTTTTCCTTATTATGACTTTGTAAATGGTGTTACATATACCTTCTTTCCCATGGGCCCAATGTAACAATCCACATGCCACTCAATGGCTAATATATCTAGCATCTAATTCAAATGCATTCTTCATCTTACAGTCTACCAATTGCCTTTCTCAGATCTTTGAGTCTTCCCAGTGTTCTTTTCTTGCAGGGTGTACCTACTGGGACACCCCACTGTCCTATTCTCCCTGATCTGAGCTGACGCTCTCTGGTCTGCTGCACAACTGTAGCACTGCATATCTCCTCATTGCTCTGCTGGGTGCAGTCACTGTCTTGGAAATCCATTCTCTTCCTTATTCTGAGTTATTCCCTTGTTTTTGCTAGGACAGTACATTCTCATTGAAATATTAATCAGAAAACCAGCTTACCAAAACCTTTCATGCCTGTTCTCACACATAATTGATAGTTTAGCTGATTTTTTCCAGGAAAAATCACAATCTATCAGAACTTTCTTCTAACATCAATATTATCAATGGACTCTGATGTCAGCCTGATTACTGTTGTTTAATAGGTGATGTTGTTTTCACTTTCTGGAAGTTTTTGGGTCTTCTTTATCCTCAGTGTTCTAAAATGTCACAGTGATATGTCTCAGGGTGTCTTTTTGGATTCACTGTCCTAAGTGACACTGAATTTGTGGGAGATACTCTTCTATTTGTTCTTTGTCATGGGTCTCTTCTTCATTTTCTTTCTGAAACTCCTATTATGCAGATGTTGGACCAGTAGGAATGATCCTTATGTCTCTTACTATGTGATATAAATATATCCATTTCTCTTATCTTTTTATTCCATAGTCTAGGAGATTTCCTTGATTTTATTTTATAATTCTTCCTCTGAAATTTTCTGACAATATCTTGAGTTTCCAGAAATGCCTTTCTATTTATTCATAATGCCCTTCTCATGTACAGGCAGTGCCTTCCTATTTTCTCATTTCTCTCTCTCTCATTTATTTTTGTTTACGAATGCAGCATATTTCTAAGAATTGTGGACCCGTTTGCCATAGTGTTAGATGGTGGGATCTGGCCATTAGAGCAGGGAGTCCCTGAATGAGAAATTGATTTCTTCTGGAGAGTAATACCCACAATGCTTTGCTAGTTCTCCTCAAACCATTAAACTATTTCTTTTTCAAAGAACCTTCCAATTTTTTACATGAAAGTTAGGCCCTTCTGTAGTGACAGTGGGGAGCATATGGTTCCACATACAGACTTTCCAATGGTCACGTGTTTTCACCTGGGGCAAGTGTCCTGGTGTTCAAGCCTGGAGCCCTTTAGAGTCCTGCAGAGAAGCTGCTCTATGCTAGGTTCCTGTGCCCTCTGCACATGTTCTGGGCTCTAGCTCCAGAGTCCTCTATTCTGCTCCACTAGCTGCCACCCCACCTTCTACTTTCATCTCCCAGAATTCTCTGAAATAGTTTGATGACGACCTCTTTCTGCCCACTTGGTTAATACAGACTTCCCCTTTTTCTCCTTTTTTATAATTTATATGGGGTCTTGAGTAGGCAAAACCAAAACAAAACAAAAACCCCAAAACTCATTTTCTCCAGGACCACCTTGAATAGAAATTCCAAAATATGTCATCTGAAGTACTATTATGCAGTACTTATGAGAATGGGGAAGAAACAAACACTATTACACACTGCTGATGAAATGTAAATTGACACAAAATTTGTAAAGAGGGTTTTGGCCTTACATGACAAAAATCCTTTAATCTTGCAGTTCCACTTCTGGGAATTTATCTCAAATCACACATATGTGGAAAGATTTAACTATGAGAATAATCATTACAGAAATTTTAAGAGTGTAATATTAGAAACTAATTGTTCATTAAATACAAAATTATTTAAATAAATTGTAGCATATTCAAACCATTAGACACCATGCCATCATGGAAAAAAATCTTGTTGAATTATATGTAATAACATGCAAAGATATTCACAATATTGTATTCAATGGGAGAAAATGAGATTGTAAAGGAACATGTATTCTATGATCCAATTTTGTAAAACTGAAATATGTATGTGGTAGGTACATATGCTAAAGAAAAAAGGTGTTTATGGGGGAGTGGAATAATTTTTTCTTTTTATGTATCTATAGTTTCTCAACTTTCTACTTTTCTTCTACTTTCTACTATAGCTTTTTTGTTAAAAATAAGTAAATTTTTGGTGCTTTAAGAACATTATGTGGTTCACTCTTCTCATTTATAGGTAAGGAAACTGAGTCATAATGAGGTTAAACAATCCATTAAAGCACCTGAGTAAATTGCCTACAGTTGAAAAAAAAAAGAAACTCAGTTATCCTGATTTTCAGTTCTTTAAGGTACAAATTAAAAATAAGACAAATTATTTTAAATTTTATCTCTGGAAAAGTATAATTTCCTGGTCAAATAATTACAGCACTACTCAATCCTAATCACCAACTCTGAGTGGTGAGTAGTCAAGTGTATTTCTTAGTTGAATACAGTTTGAACACATTAAGGAAAAGCTTCAATAGCTCAATAGATTTTTATCTTATTTTTTTCAGATGGAGTCTCGCTCTGTTGCCCAGAGTGGACAGCAGTGGAGCTACCTTGGCTCACTGCAACCTCCGCCTCCTGGGTTCAAGCGATTCTCCTGCCTCAGCCTCACGAGTAGTTGGGATTATCAATAGACTTTTCAATAGATTTTTAATCTAACTGAAAAATCCTTTGCTTTGATCAAATCTCCTGCATATAATGGTGTTCCTCCACTTTTGTGAGGTAAGGCAGTCTACATTTTTTATATCCTAGACAATGTTACCTTTTAACTACCTTTCACGTAACAAACTGTCATAACAGCAGACTTCATTGATCAGGAATGGGCAAACATTTCTGCTATATATGACCATACAGTGCCTATCATCAACCTATTCAGAGTCACTATCTTTGTATGTATGGAAATCCACTGGAATATATTCTCCTATTTGTCTTGAATTCTTTGTAAGACAGGAAAAAAGGAAAAAAAAGAAAAATGCTGGTTCTCTAAGGAAACCAAGCATAAGTCTCAAAATTACATAACATAAAGTAAAACAGAATTGATTAGATATGTCAAAATCAGTGACATTTTCCTTTAATCCAATATTCATCAGTTGACTCTGTGTTGAATTTTGAAAGTATAAATCAAATTTTTAAGACTTTTAGATTTTATATCAAAACGATGAACAAGACGTAAATAAGAAGTAGGGCATGATTTTCTATTTTCTGGGATAAAACCTGCCTTAACATGTAATCTAATGAGTGCACTAAACTGTCCAACTGGCTTTTTTTCTGTAACTAAGTAATACATAAGTTTTGAGGTACAAATTATATATGGAAGCAGGCACTATATATTCTCTGAAAATGGGCAACTCTCCTTATACATCTATGCTTGTTTTCTACATGATTTATGAAGTCCAGGCCTTTAAAAATGAACAATTCTGGCTCATACAGCTGGACAACAAATGAGACTCACATATGCTGAAGCCCACACCACGATTTGAACCAGAAGGGAAGACATTTCCTGAAGCACACAGCAAAAAGGATCCAAAAACTGTTCAAGCTCTGAATGTCAGAACAGGTCCTTCGTTTATGACCTTCTATCCTAGATATTAGATTTCCATATGATATTTTGGTCAAATACACGTAAGAATTATATCACCTTTGATCCAGGAAAGCCCTGATCATCGAAAGAGCCAGCCCGACTGGGGGCAGAGAAAGGAGCAGATGCAAAGGCACGGAGGTGGGGGAAGACTTGGTCTTTGCCAGTAGTTGAAGCAGATGGGTGTGACTGGAGCAGAGTGTGGGGAGCAGTTGCAGATGAGGTCAGAGAGCCAGGGCCTGGCATGTGCCTTGGCTTTGGCTGTGAGGGAGATGGGAAGCCAGAGGAGAGACTGCAGAGCAGTGAGATGCTGTGACTCACACTTTAAAAAGTGGCTGCAAGGAGAATAAACCTGAGGCACCCATGAGGACGCAGGAAGGCAACTTAGGAGCCTATGGCAATAGTCCAGACAAGTGATGACGGTGGCTGGGAAGGGGTGGTGGTAGTGGAGGTGATGGTAATTGGTCAGATTCTGAATGTAATGTAAAGATAGAGCCAAAAGGATTTGCTGCGGGATTGCACGTAGTGTGTGAGATGAGGGGAGGCAGGGATTGCACGGAGACTTCTGGCCTGAGCAAAACATGGAGCTGCCCTTGGCTGAACAGAAGACGGGGATCAGAACAGGGTGGGAGGGGCGAACAGGAGCAGGTTCGCACCGGCCACGTTGGAGACGTCTGTGAGACAGCCGGGGACAGCTGCATCTACAGGTCTGAAGTTCGGGGGGCAGGTCCAAGCTTTAGACCTGAATTTGGTAGTCGGCAGCAGAGAGATGGAACTGACCCACAACCCGCGATCCACAATCCTGATAGCCACGAAGCTCTAAAAACTAAAAGTTTCATTGAAGTTTGGGTCAAAATTATTCAGCAATAAAACCTAACCCAAAATGACTTAAGGCTATTTACTGTCTATGTTGATTCTACTTCCTGTGAATATTTGTACATTTGTGATATAGAAATATTATTTGTTTGATCACAAAGAGCTGCCCCAGAACCCAGTGGGAATGTTATGTAATATACAGAATATTTACTGTATTAACCTTCTAAAATTCCCCCAAATTCTTTATTTCTAAACAAATCTAGCCCTAAGCATTTTGGATAAAAGATATAGATCTGTAGTTTGAGCCACGAAACTGGAGGAATGAGGGCTGACCCTGGAGCCCTCCAACACAATGAGACGAGGAGGGTGAGGAGGATCTGCTCAGGTGTCTGAAAATGCAGAGGCCTGACTTCTGCTGCCCTGGGTGGGGTCTACTTTGACTTCCCTCCTTCCAAACCTTCATCACCAAACATGCACCCTCTTCACAGACACATGGCTTATAAAAGCCTTGCTTCTTTTAACTTTCTGTATATCTTCCAAAGAGATGGAAAAAAAAAAAAAAACAAACCCAAGTCTATCATCCCCCCATCCCCCTCCTCCCTGCCAAACATACACTGTAGGCATGTTTTTGTTTTTGAGATAGGATCTTGCTGTGTTGCCCAGGCTGGAAAGCAGTGGTATGATCATAGCTCATTACAGCTTCTAACTCCTGGGCTCAAGTGATCTTCCTGCCTCAGCCTCCCAAGTAGCTGGGTGCTACAGGTGCATTCCACCATGCCTGGCTAATTTTTCAACATATTTTGTAGAGATAGTGTCTCACTATGTTACCCAGGCTGGTCTCGAACTCCTGGCTTCAAGCAATCCTCCTGTCTTGGCCTCCCAAAGTGCTGGGATTATAGGAGCAAGCTACTGGGCCCAGCTGCATACTATAGTTTTTATTACATCAGTTGTAACGCTGATTTCATTCACCACTGAACTAACTGTCTGCACTTTTTGCAAAGTGGGGTTTGTGAGGTGGGGAAAAAAAGTAGAAAAACTGAACTAATGTTTCAAGTTGGCATAATGGCATTTCCTGTTGCTAAGAAACCTATCTGCCTGCTGCTGTTGCTCTAACACATTTGAGTGTCCCACCCCTCACCACTAAACACCTTAGCTCTGAAATTCTGTCAAGATACACTGGTGGGGGGCTGTAACAGGGCACCCCAAGTCCCAGGCCTGTTGCAGGAAAACCGTGGCTAGTGCCTAAACCCCTTGCCCAAGGTGCTCTCTTACTTAGGCTGCAGAGCCACAAGGTCCCCACAAGGTGCAGCTCCTGTTTTAAAGTAAGACACAGAAAAGGGAGTAACAGCATTAGAACCAAGGCCAGGCAAAGATGACACTGGCATAGCTGTTGTTACGAAGTCTACTACTTCTACATTCATCCCCGGGGAATAAAAGTAATGCAGAGTTGGCAAATTTGCTGAAATCTAAACAAAAAGGCAGTCCCACTTCTCAATCCATGTACCCCACCAGGCGGACCCACGTTCAGCAGAACCTTTTCCCAGTTCCCACCACCCAACCTCTCCAACCCCTTTTCCTGCCCTGACTGCAACTTTCTTGGCCCAGATAACCTCCACGCCAACGAATATTGTTGGCCCCTTCAACTTCTAAGGAGAAGAGAAAGAAGAGACAGGAAATCTCTATTAGAATTTCCCCCTTCATTCATAAACAGATAAGCAACACACAACAAATCAGAAAACTCACATAGAGGGAGGGGTGGTGATCATTAAACACAAACTGGAAAATTGCTCATGGGCCATGATAACTATTGAAACTGGGTGGTAGAGACATGAGGGTTCATTATTCTGCTCTATTTCTGCATATGTTTGAAATTTTCCATAATAAAATAAAAAGAAAAGGAGGAGAAAAAGAAGGGAGGAAATGAGGGAGAGGAAAGAACAGAGAAAGGGAGGGAGGGAGAGAGGAAGGGTAGGAGGGAGAGAGGAAATGGTCAACTTAAGTAGCCCAACTGGACTGTTATCCAAAGGCTAATTCTAGGCTTTCTCGAAGATCTCAATTGGAGAAGGGAGTCCTGCCCGCCAGTCCAACCCAATCCCCTGCTGGGGACACAACACGCCCCGCTTAAGAGACTCCCCAAGCCGCTTCCCTGGTCCTCTTGTGTGGATATAGCAGGTGGTGATGCTTTTAACGTTTTGTTCATGATTCACAATGGTAAGGGCTTTGGAAAGAAAGGAGTTGATCACTTCATCCTTTCCTTTCTTCACAAAGATGTTTGCCCTGACTTCAAAGGCTGTCTGTTTACCTTAGATGATTGGAGAGGATTAATGGAACTAATTGTGTTAACAACAGAACAGTCCTGCTGAAGCCTGAAATTTATCCCTGATTCTCTTTGATTGCCTCAAGATTACCTCTCCACCAACAAACATAGTAAACTTGCATACAGCCGTGCTGGGCTGTGCCCTCATAGAAAGCTGGGAGTGTAGTCAGCACTACACAGGATGGAGCTGTGGCAGCCTGCAGGGTGTGCGACATAAGCCTGCCAACCTCCCAGCAGTGCCAAGGAAAGCCAGTGAGCCAGTGAGCACATCTTGTGAGTGTAATGCATGGTCCATCTCAGCTGAGCCAGACACCATATCCTCGCTCCTCCCAGGAGCTGCGAGCCTCTGGGCAGGCCTCTGCGAAAGCTCTGCCAGCACGGAACAGACCCAGTTGTCCAGAGCACATGCCTCTCAGATGCCTCTGTGGCTGCCAGCAGCAAAGCTGGACATGCCCTCAGAGGTGGAACTGGGCCCAGGGAACAACCTGGGAAATCAGCCAGAGACACAGGTATGCCTCTGTCCCCGGAAGCTCTCTGTCCCAGGCAGATGGAAGCTGCTCTCCCAGGAAGCCAGCAGGTGGCATTTAAACTAAGAAGCTGGGAGTGCCTGCCACCATGGCCCACTCCTGGCTTCCTTTCTGCTCCCTACCCCCAACTTTCTTGCTGTGGAGTGACTATCCTGGAGTGTAACACATCCCCTGGTACCCAATTAGTCAAATAGAAGAAAATCCACCACTTACTCTCCTTGAAAGTCAAGTTACTCTCTGATTCTTTAATTCACTAATGTGTCAGTGAATGGCAGGTTTCCTGATTTAATGAGATCCAAAAGTTTCAATAGCCTGTCTGAGAAAGTAATTCAACAGCTCAGCTACTAGGGGTGAAATATTTTCCAACCAATTCCAGTTCCTTTTCATCCAGAAAGAGCAGAGGCTCAACGTTACTACTGATAACTCTCACAGACCCAGGTGTGTTGCTTGAAGCAGTAGGAAGGCTGTGGTCCTCAAGAACAAACTTCTCAAGCCTTAAGAATCCCAGGCCTGGGAATCTATCCCAATATTCAAAGCCCTAGTGGAGTCCATTTTATTCCTTGACAAGTTTCCTGGAGCACACGGCTTGACAGCAAGGAACGGAGACTGGGCTCTTTGAGGACAGGGTCCATACATCTTTGTTTCCACTGGGCCTAGCATGGCACCTGGTCAATTGGGGTGGGAGTGGGGGTTTAACAGGAATTAGCGACAAGGGAGTGACTAACAGAACCCAATCAGAAAATGAAATAGATCATCACTTATCTGTGATTATGTTTTGTTTTGGCCATCCCATGCCAATCATATACCCTTTAGTGGGAGAAAAGGGTAATTACTAATGAGAGTTTTGTATAAGGGAATCATTACTGAAATAAAAAGTTAAGAAGCAACTCTCCTTACAGAGACAGAAGGTTAAAAAGCAAGCACTCCTAACTAAGGCAGAAAAGAGAATCCAGTCTATAGAAAAGTCTTAGCAATGACGGAACTCATTCAGTGAGTGACACGTATTCAGATGTCTTGTCCCACAGCACCTCCAAAGGCACCCCAACCACCGCTTCAATTGCCAAGCTGTTCTTAGTTACCCAGGTGGAAAGTGCAAATCCCATGGCACAAAGCTCTCTATGCCCAGAGTCATTACAGGGCACCTCAGCCCAGGCATAAGGAAGTGAGCGACTGTGCAGAGTTGGGAATGGCTGGCAGTTACCCTTGTGTCCACGTCCAACAACAGACACATCCACACACAGCCACGACCCTGCAGGCAGGACCTGGGCCACCCCAGAGCATTTGCACCCCTAGGCCCTGACCTCATCTGCTGGGGTTGCTTGTGGGTGCACAATGTGGGCTGCTTTCTAATTTCTCCCCAAGAGCCCACAGCACTTTCCTCCAGGGCTGGCTCAAGTTTCATCCTCTGTAAATCAACTGCTGTTAAAATGCCATGGGCCTTCCCTAAACTACAAAATTACCATCCTCCCTTTTGGAGGTGACAGGAACATTTAGCTTCCCTGTCTCCGTGCGCCTTTGTACACACACAAATTTGATATATCTACAATAACTGATATGTGTGGACATGACACAACCATTTCTGAAAAAGTATACACAAATGACTCAGAAAGAGAGTACCCTGGACAGGCGCCAGAACATTCTGCAGCCTGCTCTCCCAGGCCCTTCATCCAAAGCTGGCTATGGGTCCTCCCACACCCCGCCCCTCAGAGCTCCTCAGTCACTAAGCCCCCTCAATCCCTTCATTGTAAGCTGCTGTGCCTACCCTTTGGTTCCATTCTAGTCCCTGGCGCCAATCCTCAGCCTCTAGCCTGACAGCTCCTAGATCTTCCCTTACTCTCCTCAGCACGAATCCACCCAGCTAGTTGAGCTAGAAACTCAACTAGCCAATCTACAGTGCAGCTGCCGTTGGGACACTTCTTGCCCAAGACTTCCCTCTGTCCCCGGGGGGACATTCTGTTCCACAACATTGTAACCCACTTCTGCACTGTGGCCTGCATTCCAATCATACCTTATTTACCACCACCAGTGCCCAGTGCTCAGGCCGGGCTCCCCTGGCCACCATCCTGCCCAAGTCCCCTGACACATGCCAGTCCCCAAATCAGCTTCATGCTGGGCTCCAAATACCTTCTTTTCTGGGGCACATCCTGACTCCTCACTCCTTTCTCCAGCAGTCTCCCTCTGAGCCACCCCTTTGGCATTGAGGGTCAACTGGGCTGTCAGGAACTCTCTTCTCACCTGTACTACTAGTCCCCAGGTAGGTTCCACAGGCAGCCCTTCAGAGGTGTGGCCTGCTCTATACCTCAACCCCCAACATCCTCCCGGGCCCAGCAAAGGGTCCCGCATTTAGGGGCTGTTCAATTAACATTTGTTGCTTATGGTGTCCACTCCAGGCTATGGTGGTCTGTCTCTTCCTTTAGAAACTATAACTTAGGGGAGATAATTACTTCCACTTGTAAATACTCAATGTTGAGTAAAGTAACTCTAGACATAAATAATATTTTTAAATGCTGTCCCTCCTCTCCATCAATCACCAACTTCTAAATATTACAAAAAGGAAGTATGCCCACAGCCTGTGAGATAGGGCACAAGAGGCTTGAAGGGGTGAATTATCCCAGACTAGCCTTGGAAGTTCTGAACCAAGAGCCTCCTCCACCTCCCTACCCCAGGCTTGGCTCCCCTGACCCTTGGGGCTCAAAGATGCTGGCTGTGTAATCTCTAAGGTGATTTGTCACCAGACCTAAACAAGCCTTCTGGATGTGAGGGAGCTAGAGCTAGACCCTCGTAAGATTGCAGTCTGTTGCCATGCTGGGGGGTGAGAAGGGGGTGGGGAGACAGAAGGCCAGATGTCTTGCCTTGCTTCTGCCTCTAAGGTCAACATGACCCAGGACAATCTCTTGGAGCCTCAACAGTAAACTCTTGAAGGAACAATGCAAAAATCTGCAACAACCATGCACCAAACAGAAAGTTGGGAATGATCGAGAACAACGAATGAAGAGAGAGAAGCTTTCAGTTTGAAAACTTCAATGGCATTTGTGTCTTGAAACAAGACTCAAGGACAAAAGGCCTCCTAAGGACCTCACTTCCAAATAGCAAAGTTAAAAAATCTTCAACTCTGTGATTCCTACTGTCACGAGTCATTTCTCTTGCTGACATTTAACATCTTTCAAAACCCAGCCCTGAAATTCCCAACTCTCTCCCACCCACTTATGCCTTAGCCATATTGCCCTCCTACTATGCCAGGCCTTTCTCATTCTGCCCTTCCTTAGCACAGTTCATTCCTCCCCAACTCCAAACTCCCACTTTCCCCCACCAAATAAAATCTACCTACATTTTCAGGCCTACTTTCACCTCAAATCTGTTACCCTCTCGATCCTGGAGTTCCCCACCAGGCAGGTCCACACCCATATCCCTCTTGCTGGTCCCTGGAGATTACCCTATCTCCACATGTTTCTTAAGTGCCCGGCAATGTTCTGTGTGTTCCAGGAGCACATGGAACATTTCTGGGCACTTAAAAGGTGCTTAATAAACTCTTGTTGGTTGAATGATGTAATACCAAGAAAAGCTGATGTGCTGTGATGTTTCCATTACCTTCAGCTGGAAAATCCCATTGAAGATTCACCCCTTCAGTCCAACCCACTTAAAACATCCTCCTTTATTTTGCTCTGAGCTCATCTCAGTCCTGTAAAAGTACTGCATTTAAGTTCCATCTGCAATCCCCACAGCAGTGATTACTCCCAACACCCCTTAAACTCACTGTTGTTTTCAAAGAAACTGCCACCCCAGATCCATACATTAGGAATGCAGTGGGCTGTGCAATGACACAGCCCAAAACCATCTTGATGCAATTGTTTCCCTGTGTCGCTGCTTCGTTGTAGTCTTACCATTGTTCTTTATTTACCCAGATGGCTTTGTCTGAAGCTTTATAGGAAAAATGAATATGATTGCTTTACATTCCACACTTCCCAGAGCACCACCATGGGTTTCAAAGCTCTAGTCGATGGCTCTCAAGGCTTTTAGTTGAACAGTTTCACAACACAGCTTGCTATACGGTGTCATCCAGGCTGGCCTCAGTCCTTTCACCTCCCACATCCTATCTGTAGTACGTGTGTGCTTCCGTCCAATCACCTGGACTGTCCCCAGGCCCAGGAACATGAAAAACCACAAGTAACAACCAGTCAGGTTGGCAGGGAGCAAGGTGGAAGAGAACCATCCCTGAAACCAGAGCCTTGGAGGGACAGAACAGCCACTCAGCTGTAACTAAGGACAATATGTCCTCTTGGATCCATGCTATGGACCTTGACTTATAAACGTGGTGTTCCCCCTGACAGCCCCAGAGGAAAGGCAGCACTCTGAGCCAGATGGGTTCTCAAGGCAAGAGCAAGATATGGGTACCACATGGGATTGGGAGCCAGACTGCCTGGGCTCAGGCATCATTAACAGCTGTGTGACCTTGGGCAAACCCATTATTCCTTGTGTGCCTCACTCTTGATCTGCAAACTGGGGACAAAGTACCTCCCTCACAGAATTGTTGTGAGGATCTGATGAGTTAATTTATTTAAAATGCATAGAAACAATGCCTGACAGAGTAAATATTTATCATCGGCATCAGCAGCAGCATTTCCCTGGTTATTATTATACCTACTCCTCTCTGCTTTGTTTAGGGAGGAGACCAAATGCCTCACTCTCAATACAGAACTTCCTGTCTCAGGAGGCTCCATGCCCCAAATCCTTTTTCCTCCCTACCTCCTTTTAATGCCTCCTATACTTCAAACATCAAATCTCTATCCGAACATTCAAAGCCTTCATACTGGGCTGTACTTGCTTTCTTCCCTCAGCAAAACACCCCAGATTCTTGCAAGCTACTAGATACGCTTGGTGGCAAATGCAAGAGTGTTTACACAGGTTTTCATCATTATGCATGTTTTGGAAACAGGCATGGTGAGTGCTGAGGCAGGGCAAAGGAGAAAACAAGGTATTAAAATGATCAAAAACAGGTCTCCACCTCCTCGTGTTAAAACTGCTGTGGTCACTCTCCCCCGAAGCCAGAGGCTCTTTTGAGTTTTCTGTTCTTCTGAATTCAAACTGCCAGCTCAAAGGGCTGGCCTAGGAAGGAGATAAGGCAGATGGGAAAAACTGAGGATGAAAGGCGGGTAGAAGGGTTGAATCTCAAAGTATAAGTTGAACGCTTTAGATGTTCTCCTTTAACAGCACAGTTTCTGAGAGACTTGCCCACCCGAGGCCCATCCTTCCTAAGTAAACATCTGTTAGGATGACTGAGACCCAGGATAGTTTATTCTTCCTTTGCTAAAACTTCCAGTGGGCTATTGATCTCATAAATGTTATCCTTATGGCTCAGATGAAAGTCAAGTTTCAAATCCAGAGGGGGTGTGGGGCAGCCAGTTCATCCGTCTTCTGAAGCCAAAAAAGATAGAAATCTACAAGTCACAAGATTGATTTTTTGTTTACATCTTCAATCCCAAATATTTGGAATGAACCCTTTGATGTACCAAAACATGTCTTGTGAATGCCAGAAAGTAAAAACAAAAACAGAACTTAAATTTCTATGTGGCACATAATACATTTTGCCTTATGGACCAATTGATTGTGTAAAATGATTATGAAATCCCCATTGCCTAGCCCATGAAAGAGAAAAAGTCACAGAATCACAAATGTGCTACCCTCTTGTCTCTGGTCATACTCTAAGGATCAAAGTGATTTAAACTCTGCTGAGAAGGACAAACTCCAGGGAGACTGAGCCTGTTCTGTTGGTTACTGAAGCTGGAGGAAACTCGGCCTGTAGCTTGCCGAGACACCTCGAGAGCAGGCGGTGAGATGCCCACCTGGCTCCTCTCACCTTCAGAGGGCAGGCAGAGAGAGCGCCAGATTTGCCTTAAAAGGCAGGATTACACTCCCAGCTTCATTGTCACCCCTGTCCACAGGGTGACTGCAGACAGGCCACCGAACCTAGCAAAGCGTCAGCGTCAGCAGAGTCTCAGGATTGGAAAGTTTTTTTAAAGAAAGTATTTGATTCGTGATGAGACATAACTTTGACTGAAGCTGATGGTGAGTTTGTATAAACAGGATTACCCTGATTTAAACTTTTAAAAATATAGATAAAGTAAAAATAAGTAAGGTATTTGAAAGTTGGCACTTGATAAACTGTGAAGCCTGATTACACATAAACTGCAAAGCTCAATAAGAAACGAGCTGCTGCTATCACGACAAGGTCTGGGGTTGCAGGCGGGGCTGCAAAGGGTTGCCCAAAAGAGGTCCCTCCCCCTGAGGCATGTCCCTACCCACAACACACACACACACACACAGACACATGCTCTTTCTCTCTCTCTACTGACAGTATATAATTTAAGTCATTTCTTTACACAACGATCTGTTCGTCCCCAACGTTCTGTGTCTCTGTGGATGTTTAGTGACACCTATTGCTATTATAAGTTCACAAGGGTAATTATAGAAAACATGTTTTTAATCATTTCATCCTCAAACCCCGAATAGGGGCTCTCTGGAGCTGTACCTCCAAAAGGAATTAAGCCAATCCCCTTGCTTACACTTAGGGCTAGCTCACCTCTAACAATTAGGGGGAGGGAGGATGGACAGGAATATCGATGAGGTAACAGGGCAATGAGAAGGCTGGGAAGGGGCCATCTGATGCATGGGGCTGGGGCCACGCAGGGTGGCGCTGGAGATACCCTGGTACAGGAGTAGGCTGTGCAATTAGAGTGCACAGAGGAAAGGAAGATTGCTCCACAGACAAAGGCCTGGCATAATTATCATCAAAATATGGCATGAATCTAAGGCTAAGGAAAGAAAACAAAACAAACAAAATCCAGGAGTTTCACAAGAAGCCTGGAGTCTGGACAGTGCTAAATTGCCAGCTCCCTAGTTGACACAAAAAGGCACCTCTGGGTGTCAGGGATGGCGAGATGCCAAGTTATCCAGCCCTGTGCTGTAGGGATGAAGCCCTTGCGGTCTCATCCCCAGGGGGAAAAAAAAAAAGCACCGATGGCTTTCCCAGCTCCGGAGCACCAGGATACCCCAAAAACTTTAAACCTTGTGACACTCCATGGGGTAGTGAACAAATATCATTCAGCCTGGTCATCCAGGATGAATTATCCTCCTACATTCATAGCAGGCCTGAGCCCAGCAAAGAGGTAAACAAAGCCTCTCAAGCAGATCCTGAAATCACACTCTCACTGGGACAGTCCACACATGAAACTTCTGTATGACGCAGTGCCCGGCCTTGATGACCATAGGAATTTTGGTAGCTGTGATAAAAAGCAAACAGATAAATAAATACAAGCATAAGTAAAGTCGTGCCTTTCCAGTACTCTTTACAGGCCAAGATAAAATGGTTAAATGAGAGCCCCAAATGCACTTGGGATGCGTCTTGCATTGATTGCCATAAAGGTACCATCAACACTCTTGGTTTCTCATTTGCAGCTCTTGGCATTCACATTCTTCAGCCCAGGGCTGGCATGGGATTTGTCGAGTGGATACCAGTGCTCCCACTTATCAGGTGAGAAATTGGGACTTGAGGATGATACCCAAGGTCACCTAACTGGAAAGCAGCTGAGGCAGAACTAGAATCTACTAGTTCTAAAAGTAGGAGTTACTAGAAGTAGTGATTTTCCACTCCAGATCCATGTCATTCCTCAACAACCTCCCTAGTTATTCCTTACAAATAAGACAGAAAGTAGTATAGTTGCTGGGATGTTCTATCAATAACACATCTCCCTGCATGGAGTCTCTGGCTGCAAACACCTGGTTGTTTACATTTGCCTGAGAGATTTGTACTTAGGCTGTCTTCCACCGCAAAGTGACTGGTCAGGAAGTGCTTCTTGGGCACTTCTCTACTGAGGTCTAATGGAGGGGACCCAGGAAGAAAAAGACAAAGCACCTGGGGATTGGAACCTAATAGGAGACAACCAACTGCAAACTAAGAATAGGGGAATGTAGGACACAATCGGGGAGAGAATGGTGCAGGCTGGGGCAGTCTAGGAACACACCCGCTCAGCTTGTGAGGAGAACAAAGGATTCAGAATCTTCTGGCATCACTGCCTGCCTGCTACACTTGCAGCTCAAAGAACATACTGCTTTCTTTAGGTTTTAGAACCAACACTTTGTCAAATGTATTTCTGGATAAACATTGTAAAAAAAATTATATTCTTGACCCTGAACCACCAAAGAGAGACCAAAGAAGGGGGGTAACTGGTGTATCAAATTTCCTGTATAATCCTCTTATGAGATTAGTGCCTTCTTAAATGGTAATGAGGTTCTGGCTTGGGGACTAAATTATGCCACAGGGTAATTCTCCTATGGGGAGGATGCTTAATTCTATCACACAGGGTGGGAACAGAGACCTCTGATCTCCTGCTCTAAGTGAGTGAGCTGAAGCCATCTCCAACCAGGAACATGGAGCTTCGGAGCAGAAAGGAACTTGGAGAACACCCAAACCAACACCTTGTTGGTTTTCGGAGAAGTCACATTGCCACAGCCTCCAAAGCACAGGACCCTTCTTGGGTCTCTTCTACTAATAAGGGCTCATCAGGACAACTGCAGCCTGTGGCCAAGGTGCTATGAAAACTCCCCTCCCTCCTCCCTCCAGAGAGGATGAAGTACTCTACAAGACACTGTCCAGAGCTAGGACATGTCAGCAACTCTGTTGCACCAAATATTCTTGGCACCCAACGTGAATGTGCCTGAGGTCTAAAAGAATCAAGATGCCTGGCTCACAACCCCAAATAGCGCAGACCCCAGGAGAATTGGTGCTCCCCACTTTCTTCCAAATCAGTGGTGATGAGGGAGTATCCCATCCCTCCTTTTCCTCGTACAAGTACATATTTTGTCCATGAGTTTTATTTGCCTTCCTGGTTTTCAACATAAAAGATTTCTAAAATCCCTCTGGAGGAGGAGTGAACTCAGCCCCCAGCAGTGTTGCCAGGAATGAAACCAGAGATCAGGACAGAGGCAGGGCTCTGACCTCCAGCTGCAATCAGCAAGCCACTGCCTTCCAGGCAGGGAGCACTTCTGCAGAGCCCCCGTCGGCCTCGGCTACGAGGCAAGGGTATGGGGGCATCCAATTACTCAGGTCTGCGATTCTCTAGGAAAATGGCTCCTCATCATTCTTGGTGGGCTGCAGTGATCAAATCCATCAAGTTTGCCATTTCCAATCTATAGCTCTGGCTTCAAGATTTTTCTCAACCTGGCACCAAAGTCACACTTGGGTCCCAGTCATGGCAAGACTCATCACAGTGGCAGGAGAGTAGTCACCGTCTTCACTATTCCAACTTGAAACTCACCTAGCCAAATCCCTCCTTTTCTCAGCATCATTCCCCTGTGTGTCTGTTGGGTGGCAGGGGGCCAGGGGGCGCTTCTCTGATGACCTGCCCACCTTGGTAAGGTCCATTTATGAGATTCATGTTGATTATACACTGACGATACTCAGTTACGAATTTACTGCACGTGTCTTGGAGGTTTAGATTTCACAAATATTCAGCTAATCTCAGCTGTATTTATACCATAACAGAAGAGAAGGACGGATGCAGACAATCTGGAGCACGTGCCCTGTGGGCTGTGTTGGGCACTTTACATCAGCACGACGATTCCTGACAAATGCCCCACAGGGTCATTTCCATTTCACAGAGGAGAATTCGCAACAGGCCACAATTTAGCTCCTGTTCTGTCTGTCTGTGTTCTTTTTTCTTGCTGTACTGCCTGGCCTCCTGCGCTGCCTGGGCTCTGAAGTCCTGCATGCTGGAAGTGGCTTGGTTCAAGTCTCTGGGCGACCTCCTTGCTCCTCTCTGGACCTCAATTTTCTCTTTTGTGAAGGACAAGGGTTGTCTCCCAAGGTTCCTTCCAGCTCTCAACTCTCATATCCCACATGGTGTCTGCCAGGGAGCTGGGCACATGGCCAGAAAGAAAGGGGAGAACAAACTACAGCCCCCATCTCCACTCCTGTCTCCTCTCGGCTCAGGAATAAGCCCCTTCCTTAGCACTGCATCTGCTTCACACTGCATCACTGAGGAAGAGTGATCTGTCTCTAGCCATTAACCCCAGCATGCCCTTTCCTGCTAATGCAGTCAGGGAGTCATTTCAAGGCCTTCTTTTTAAAATGACCCATGGCCAGCAAGGTCCCGGCAGAATGAAGCCAAGGAACCCATCCCAGGTCCTTGGAGGCAGCTGCACTTCTGAATCCAGTTAGATAAGTGCCTCAGGAAGGTGTAATGGCTTCCTGGCTGGCGATTAGCACACTGGATGAGATCATGCAGAATTCCCTGAAGTTTTGCATCCTGGAACTAGATGCCAAAAGCGTATTCTCTCCATCCCAAACAAAGCTCATTCCTGGGCCGTTAGCAGGGCCAGGAAACCCTAGAGATAGAATTTTCAATAGCCATTTTCTTCCAATTCGTGTCTTTTGTGTTTTTTGCAATGAAGCTAAAAACTTTAAGGCACTTCTTAACCTGTCAAAGCTTTAAAAGATTCAAATATGTCCACTCCATATATAAACATTTTCCTGGCAGACTATTATTTTTGCTAATGTGTGTTGTTTCACGTGAGTCTTTCTTCAACTAGATTTTAAGTCACGCAAGAGCAGAGAACAATGCTATCAATTCTACTTCTATTCTTACCACCACCACTACTGCTAAGGGATCCAGTCCCTGCTGGTGCTTTAAAATCAACAGCACATTTAAGGGTTCTAACCTACTGAAGTAGACACCAATGTTACCGTTTCACAGCATTTACCAATACGACGGCCCAGGCATGGGTGTAGTAAGTGTTTTATATCTGTTAGCTCATTTAACCCTCATCAGGAGCTTGTGAAGTGGATACTATTATTACTCCCCCCGCACAGAGGAGGTCACTGAGGCACAGAAGGGTCCGAGGTCACACAGAATGTAAGAGGGGAAGCCAGCACTCCTGGAGTTTCTTGTCTTCACCATCACATTCTGCTGCCTTCTATGGGATCCCCTGCACAGGGCTTGACTCACACCAACACTCCTTAAGTACTTGTTTTGCTGGGTAACAGTTCAACAGTTCCCTCCTTAGGCTTCATGTTTCAAACAGCCTTTCTACTGCCTAGGATAGAATTTCCCATACAAGATCTGTGGCTTCTCTCTCCGTGGGCCATCAAAATCCCTTACATTTGAGCAATGCTTTACATTTTTCACAAGTGCTGACAAATTACCTCCCCTCTAAACATAAATCTTGAAAATGATCCTGTTAGGTAAGTAGAACGAGTGTAGTGAAGCCTGTTTCACAGATACTTATCTTTACTCAGAGAGGTGGGGTGACTCACCCAAAGTCATACTGCTCATCAGGGTTGAGGCTGAGGCTAAAAACTAGGCTTCTTAACTCTTGATTCCCTCTTCTTCCCACTTAAGAAGAGATGACTACAGACAGTGGCAAGAGATTTCCCCTGTGGTGGAATCCCCTAGCAAGAATGAATGAACAGATGAATGAGTAAATACATTGGATGTGTGTGTGTGTGTGTGTGCACGTGCACACGCGCGCGCGGAGGTATAAACATCTATAATAGCTAGCATAATTTTACAATTTTTATTTAATATTAAAAATATTTTTAAGGCTTTAAAATAATATTAAATCCAAGTGGTTTGAAATTCAAGAATACCAGAAAGATATGCAGTGGGATGACTCCCTATCATCCGTTCTTATTCTAGGGTTCCACCTTCTCCAAGGTTCCCACTTCTCCCCATAATTGGGGAACATCTTGAAACGATTTATAAACCTTACCCTCTTCCCAGCCTCAGATCAACTTCAGTTTTTTTTAGAGCCATACAAACATGGTGACTTTATTTTATCCTATTGATAATAGAGAACATGAACATGGTACAAATTCAAAAAGAATAAGAAAAATTACAATGCAGAATGAGCCAACTTCCCTCTTTTGTCTGGCCCCTAGTCATCTAGAGACCATTTGTCCTTTCTATTATTCCTTTAATAAGAATCTATGGATTTACAAACATATCCATAATTTTTTTCCAGGTCAAACAGTACTCTGTTATACACACTCTCCTGCATGCTTATTTTCACTGAATGCTGTATCTTGTAGACCATTCTATCAGTACTTAGGCAGCTGCCTCCTTCTTTGAGTGGCTAAATAATGTTCCATTGTATGGACATACCACAGATTATCTGACGGCCCCTTAGTGGCCTCTCATTGCTTGCTATTAAGAGCAATGCTACAGCAGTAACTAGAGATGATGGCTGAGGCTGAGGCTGCTAGTTCCTGGCAATATCCATATTCCCTTTCTCCTGTACAACATATACTTTATAAAGACCATATTTCCCAACCTCCCTTGTAACTAGGTGTGACCATGTAACTAAATCTCGCCATAGGATACAAACAAATGTATATGTGACAATTTTCAGCAACTTTCCTTAAGAGAAAGCAAATGTACTCCCTTAATACTCTCCATTATCACCTCATCAGGAAAAATTGTGAAAGACTTTGAAATGGACAAAAATGATGATTGGGTATCATGTCTAGAGGACACTTTTGTATTATCTCAGACTTGCATTGTCTTTGAGCCATTTTATCATTCTGTGAGTGAAAGAATACTGTTAATAATATGAATGTGCCCTATCATAAAATTGCAAGCCTAGGCAACAAAGTGAGACTTTTTCTCTACAAAAAAAAAAAAAAAAAAAAAAATAGCTAAGCATGATGGTGCATGTGTGTAGTCCCAGCTACTCAGGAGGCTGAGGCAGGAGGATCACTTGAGCCTGGGAGGTGGAGGCTGCACTGAGCCAAGATTCTGCCACTGCACTCCAGCCTGGGCAACAGGGTGGGACTCTGTCCTCCCCAAAACATTGCAAATGATGTCCAATGGAGATGTAGTTAACAATGCAGTGGAATATTGGTTCATTGTGCAGCTAATTGTAGGTTTACCTCAGCATTCTTCGTAGCCTCTGTGTGAATATATGTTTAGTCCTTCTTTGAACCAGCTGTAACGTCTTACTGTTTCCTTCATTAATTAATTAGTTAAATAAAATCTTTGCCACGTGCAAAGATAATATTTGTTTCATAGTCAAGAGTTCATCTTTTTAAAAAGTTATCCTTCAGTCGGGCATGGTAGCTTACACCTGTAATCCTAGTATTTTGGGAGGCTGAGGTGGGTGGATCACCTGAGGTCACGAGTTCGAGACCAGCCTGGCCAACATGGTGAAACCCCGTTTCTACTAAAAATACAAAAATTAGCTGGGCGTGGTGGCGCACGCCTGTAATCCTGGCTACACGGGAGGCTGAGGCAGGAGAATCACTTGAACCTGGGAGGCAGAGGTTGCAGTGAGCCAAGATCGCACCATTGCACTCCAGCCTGGGGGACAAGAGCGAGACTTCATTTCAAAAAACAAAAAAAAAGTTATCCTTTAAACATCCTTTTCTCTATCTTGCTGCCTGGAATAGAGATGCCATCATCTTGAACAATAGGATTGAGACTACTCTAGATAAAGGAGCCTAGGTGATTTTTATCTGTGATTTTGGAGAGCCATGCCTTCCTTGGACCTGTATCTAGACTTTTTTTTTTTTTTTTTTTTTTTTGAGATGGGGTCTCACTCTTGTTGCCCAGGCTGGAGTGCAATGGTGCAATCTCGGCTCACTGCAACCTCTGCCTCCTGGGTTCAAGCAATCCTCCTGCCTCAGCCTCCTGAGTAGCTGGGATTGCAGGTGTGCACCACCATGTCTGGGTAATTTTTTTTCTTTTAGTAGAACAGGGTTTCACCATGTTGGCCAGGCTGGTCTTGAACTCCTGACCTCAGGTGATCTGCCTGCCTCGGCCTCTCAAAGTGCTGGGATTACAGGCATAAGCCACCGTGCCCAACCATACCCAGACTTTTATGTGTGAGAAAAAAACACATTTATCTTCTTTAAGTCCTTATTATTGGAGGCTTTCTGTTACAGCCAAATCTAACAATGAAAGGACTTCAAGAGAAATTTTTACTAATAGAATATGTAGTGATTTCATCTTTGCACAGCTGCAAATTCTCCTTTTTACTGTTCTTGGCAGACATCATTAATCAATTATCAAGCTTTTGTCCCCCCCAGAGTCCTGACTCAAAATGCTTCTCAAGGTCACATTCTAGGTGGCCATTAGTATCAAAAAGAGTTATGAATGACACTTAATTACCATTCCTGCTACAGGATCACAAATCAGTACAAGTTTCTCAGTTGTCCAGGTTCTAATGTAAACTTATTGATTTATACCCCTCTCGTTCCTGGGAGGTTTTAGGGCAGCAAACTATAGGAACCTGTATGAATGCCTACAGAGTCTCAGGACTAGAAGGGGGCCCTAGTCTAGATGACCAGTCCCATCAGGCTAGAATGCACCAAGCCCAAGGCCCTTCCCTTCAGTGAGCTTCCTCACAGGCCCATACCCACAGAAATCACAGAAGGGACATACCACCAGGGTAGACGAGGACTCTCAGGCACAGGATTCTGGGCAGATTAGAGCCAGGTACAGTAGAAATTTAGGAAGAGGGCGGTAGGAGGGGGCAGGATGTATGAGGAGACCCCCCTAAACTATAGCTCTGTTCATGCCCATCCCAGGTATTGTTGGAGAACAAGCACTAAGCTAGGAATCAGAGGAACCAGCATCCCCTCCCGCTAATTGGCAGTCTCACTGAGCAAGGCACTCTCACTCACTGGGCCTCAGATTCCCCATCTGAGACTGGACTAACCAATTTCCAGTCCTAAGATTATATACTTCTAGAACAAAACAATCTCAGCAGCCTTGAGAGCATCTTCAGCTCAGCAGGGTCACGTGCAGAGACAGCCCTCCCACCACCCAACCCAGTGCCAGAGGTTAGGGGGCTCCAATCCTGGCAGCTCCCTGGCAGATAGCTCAAGTGACAATGGGAAGGGCTGGCACCACCAGTGACTCTGGCATTCTCCAGACTGTACACAAACAGGAAGCCAGGGAGGAGTGATAATTGTTTAATCAGCACTCCAGCAACACCTGTTGAGTTTCCTCTAATGATGTGAAAAGTTGGGCATCTAGGGAATAACACTTTTTTATGGTTGTTAGTGTTGATCACGATGTACCATCAAAAATGACAGGAACAGTATTCCCTGGGCAATTTTCCACAGTTCTTTTTTCTCCAACCTCCAAACCTACAAATGTCAATTCATCACCTAGGTATATCACTGAGTGTCTACCATGTGCCCTACTCCAGTGCTCATAATGGTAAAATACACATTGAATATGAAAGGCGAAGCAAAGAACTGGTTGGTTCTTGCCAACCAGACACCTACAACTCTGGCTTGGCTAAAAGACCAGTTAACTGCCAATAAAAGTGGCAGTGTGAGGCTCGGGTGGTAAGGGTTACAGATGGTCAGAGAGGGAGTGACCATGATGAGCTACCAGGACCAGCAGCAGTCTGGGAGTGCTGAGATCTGCGGGCAGCCTTGGAGGATGAGTGGGCTTCCAGTGACAGTCCAGGTGCAGGGGGTGGCACAGCAAGGGAGCGAGGGTAGAAATACGCTTTGTATTTTCAAAAGGGAGACCAGTCTGGCTGGAGCAGGAAGTGTGTGTCAAGCAGCAGGGGGAGAGAAAGTAGAAATGGGGTTGGGCAGGGGCTGGTGCTATCAAACTTGGGCTTGCATCAGGATCACCTGGTAGGCTCGTCAAAGCATAGATTGCTGGGCTCCATCCGCAGCTTCTGACTCAGGAGGTCTGAGATGTGGGTCTCAGAATCTGCATTTCTAACAAGTTTCCAGGTGAGGCTGATGCTGCTGGTGCAGAGTTCTCGCTTTGAGAACCACCCAGCTAGACTGTTGGTCATGAATGTTGGGCAGTTGGGAGCTCTGGGAGGTCTTTCCTCGAGTAAATGGAAATGGAGCGGAAGTCATGATTTGTCCGGAGGAATGATTTGCACTGTGCTCGTCTCCATTTCTACAAATGGCTTTTCTGTACCCTTTGTTGTTTTCTGGTTTTGGGTCAATGGGATTAGGAGACACCAACCACTAGCTACCACATCTATTCATACTCCCACTTCTCATTTCTGTGTGAAACACATTGCATTTTGAGAGAAATTAGCAGCCATGATTCTGGGCCATCAGAAAAGACCAGAAGACACTGTCCAGTTGGAGATTACATCTTCTTTAAAAATGCCAAGTATGAGAAGCCCATCTTTGATCATTCCACTGTTATTATGTGTGAGCGTCTGCCATGTGCTAGGCACTGCGCTTCACACTTTATGTATATTACCTCTTTACAGCAACATTGCAAGATAGTGATTATTATCCCCATTTTACAGATGAAAAAACTGAGGCTGAGACCAGTTACGTGGCTTGCTCAAGATCACACCTCTAACAAAATTTTGGCAGAGCCAGTATTCAACACCAAGGCCTATCTGCTCCCCAGCCCATGCCAGCCCTGCATCCCACAGCCTGTCCTGTTCTATCTATCCAGACCTGCAGAAAGCTCTTGGAAGCAGCTTCAGCATAGTCTCATCAGCCTCATGAAGTCTACTCACAGTGGCTCTCAAGGCAAAACGTCCTCAGGGGCCCAGCTATTTAAATAAGCCTCACAGAAGCTCTAAGCAGCAAGCCCGGACTCTACCTTCCCAGGCCCATGGGCTCTCAGAGCTTTCCCAGCCCTCCCCTCCTTAGTCCCTGACATACATGGTCTCTCTTGCACACTCACTTCCTCACCCACCCCTGGGTCCTCCCTCATCTGTACTCATCCTGAGGATCATTAAGGGTAAAGAATCCGGCGACCTAAGTGAAATAAGCTGATCACAAAAAGACATGTACTGTGTGATCCACTTACACAAAGTCCTACAGTGGTCACATTCATAGAGACAGAAAGTAGAAGGGTGGTTGCCTGGGATTGTGAGGAGAGCGGAATGGAGATTGTCATTTAAAGAGATGGTTACAGTTCTACAAGATGAAAAGAGTTTCGTGGATGGATGGAGGTGATGGCTGCACAATGTGAATGGACTTAATGCCACTGAACTGTGCGCTTAAAAATGAGTAAGATGTTCAATTTTATGTGTATTTTGCCACAAGTTCTAAAATAAACAAACTAATTAAACAAATGAATAAATGAATCAAGTGAAAGAAGAGAAGTAAATCTCTTGAGTCCCTGCTTGGTGAGTGGGTGGGTTAAGAGCAGCACCATTGACATGCAAATCATGGCCCAGCAAAGCTGTCAATCACATCTCCTGCCCAGAAGCCTTCTCACACACGGGACCCTTTGGTTGAGGCGCCAGCCAGGATTCCCGAAGCAAAATCCTTCTATAATCTTCATTCTCAAGGATGTAAATGTAGATTAAGAACTTTCCCCTTGAAGGTTGGGATGAGTGCTCCAGTCTCCCCTCCTCCAATATCCCAGGCAACTAAAACCCTGCATCAAAACCGTGGAGCTCATTCAGCAAACATGTATTGAGTTAGACAGTGGGGAGCTCAAGAGCATGGACGCAGAAACACTAGATGGCTGTGAGACCTTGGGCAAGTTCCTTGACCTCTCTGAAGGTCATTTCTTTCTGTGTAAAACAAGAGAGTTGTGATACGATAAAGAAGGTAATGTAGGCTGGGCGCAGTGGCTCACGCCTGTAATCCCAGCACTTTGGGAGGCCAAGACGGGAGGATCACTTGAGGTCAGGAGTTCAAGGCCAGCCTGGCCAACATGGTGAAACCCTGTCTCTACTAAAAATACAAAAGAATTAGCCAGGCATGTTGGCAGGTGCCTGTAATCCCAGCTACTTGGGTGGCTGAGGCAGGAGAATCACTTTAACCCAGGAGGTGGAGGTTGCAGTGAGCCAAGACCTCACTATTGCACTCCAGCCTGGGCAACAAGAATGAAACTCTGTCTAAAAATAAAAAGGAAGGTAATGTATGCAAATACTTAGCATAAGCTTCAATAAGTGAACTTTCTTCAAAAATCTTTAATTCCCAGGGTCTGCACCGTAGGACCCACACCTGTCCTCTGGGAGTCATGGCCTAGAGAGTCACACAAGTAAAGACTGACACAAGTAAACAGTATTACAGTGTCCTTTGTGTGTGGGCACGAATGCTGAGAAGGAACACTGAACCAAACCAATAAGGGAGGACTCATCTATAATTGTGTGACGACCCCTCACCAGGCTCCAAACTTAAAAGGCCTTATGTGTAGTGGCTAGGAGCACAAAATCATGCTGTTCGACTGGGTTTGAGTCCGGCTATACAATCTTGGGCAAGTTATTTACCCTCTCTATGGCTCTGTTTTCTCATCTACAAGATAGGAATCATAATAATAGTGTCTAACTCACAGGGTTTCTGTAAAGATTAGATAAATTAGTGCTCAGAACAGTATCTAAAAAGAAGAAGACAGTTATGGCTTAGCTATTCTAATTATTGAATCTTTGACTTGTCTTTTGTGTTTTCTTCTCCTTTGCTTCCACATATCCAGCCTCATTCTAGGAAGGTTTTCTAGAATGGTCATCTCTTCTTGCATAAAACAGAACATTGAGCAAATGCAAAAGCAAACAAACAAACAAAAAAGGTGAGGAGTTTAGCTAAACAAAGTCCTTAAAAGGCTTAAAACAAAATCCTGTCCCAAAGAAACAAATAGGGAAGGCTTTTGAAACAATCCAGTTTGATTCCTGGTTGGCCTCCCTATACTAATTTGCCTTAATCTCCGATTTCCAACATCCAGACATCAACACTGCCAAGCCAACTGCCAGTAACGTAAGTCCCTCAGCCTCCAAATTTACTGGGTAATTGGGGAGAAAGAACAGCAACCTCTTCTCTTTCTCAATTATAGTTGAATTGTTTTCTGAGTGGAACCACGTTCCTTCCCCAAGAAGTCATCCTCTGCAAGGAGCTGGCCAACTCCAAAACCCAGGCAGCAGAGAGCTTCCTAGAGCAGCCTGTAGAGATTTTCCGAGAGCTTGTTCCTTCTGCTACCCACATACTTCAGCAACTCAGTATAGGAGAAGTCACTGCTAATCAAAACAAGCCTTTCCTCATCTGCCTTGCCCAACCGGGCCAGGAGCTCTCGACCCTGGAAGGCCATTAATAACCTATGGCCACTTCAACTCGGCATGCCCAGGTCCTCTCAGTGGGATTCTGAGCACTGAGAATGGGGCCTGCGCACTGGTGGTTTTTGAAGCTCCTCCACATAATGCTGATGTTTAGTCAGGTTGAAACCCATTCCATTTTCTTTCCTAACAGCCCTTGGCTTTGGCTACATGGCATTGGGTTTGCTCCTACTGGCTGTGGCATCATCATAAAGCACCTACTACAGTCATTCATTAAGCACTCCTGGCAGGCAAGACACTGAACGCGTGCCTGGTGGTGGTGATGGACCAGCCATAGATAGCCCGGGCAACTCAGGACCCCCTGTCTAGTAAGGGAGAAACAGGTTCCTGCAAGATGGTAAATCTTAGATTGGCTCAAACGGGAGACTAAAGTCCCCGCTCCTGGATGGGGCAAGGATAAGGACCTGAGGATCCTGACTTCCAGCTTTGCCCATTAAACAACAACCTGTCTACAGAATCTCTGCAACTTTAGACAGACTATTTCATGGAGCCCCCACTCACCCTGCAAAACATAACACCTTATGTAAATTAACTAAATTTACAGTGTATACAATATTTTGGAGGGAAGCACTCTGTTATTAAAACATTTCAGAAACAATTTACCAAACATTTATTCCATTGACCTAAATTGAGCATAGCCCACAGTGACTGAGCCAGTACTCATTACCGCTGAGGATGGTCCGAAGCCCTTGACTGTTCAAATCCAAACCATCAATAAATATTAAAGGCCAACCTACAGCTGGGGACCAAAGAGGGATTACATTTAAAAGCATCCTCGTGACCACTCCCCTAACTCAAATGTGACAAGCAGGGCAGAGGGATTCTAGCAAACCCTTCCCACTGTCTCTGATAATGCCAATGGGAAAAGCATAGTCACAAGCTATCTTCTAATCCATGCCTAAAGGGAGTGGAAACTGTCCATATGGCAAAATTCCAGTGGGGAATAAACACTAGAGACTTCACTGTGTTCAAGGCTAGCACCAGCTCTGATGCTCAACATATTCCAAAGCGCTTACCCAGTAAGCGCTTTATTCTGGGACTGAATTTCAGTGTATTATTTTGTGGTGTGAAATGGTCACAGCTAAAAGACCAGATCATCTTGTACAATTCAAACACCTAGGTATAGGCCAAATCTTCTTCCCTTGTATCTAAACATTCTCCTTTTTCTTCAAGGCTCATAATGTTGATTAATGATTCCTCTAAGATCCACCACGGTCTGAGACATGTTAAATTTTGAATTTCTCTTTAAGATTGCTTTGAAATATTGTTTAGAAATCAAGTGCCACCTTTCAAGCCATACCTGATTGCTTAAAAACATATGTGTCTATACCTTTCATACTGTGAGCCAACTGGTTCCAATCTAAGTTGCTTATTCACATAACACTTGGGCCTTCCTCGGTAAACAGGTAACACTGTATCACATCCAGAAGCGAGTTGTGTTCTCCAGTTGGTGACTAAAAACGTTGACTAATAGTCAAGATGGTCCTGTAAAACCTTAAAGCATCCATATGATATAGTGCATATACTGCGCATGTTTATATGTCTATGTCCACCAATCTTAATTCACAGTCAAGTGTGAGAGCCACTGAACTGGATCCCTATGGAAAGAACAAAAGAAAAGCCGATGTGTATTCCAACCTTTCTGCTTTCAGAGATCTGTCAAATCCCCAGCAGTGAAGTGGGGCGGAGTGGAGCATTCTAAAGTGACTGACTTCCCTGGAGGGCTTACTCCATTTGCTTTTAGAAGTGTACTTTAATGCATTTTAATTTATTTGTTGTTGTGAAGATTACACCAAAAGACAGAGCGTCATCAGTGTGAGGCAGGCTGTGAAAGGCTTTGTAATAGTCTACTCTGTTGAGGTTTTCAAAACACATTCACATCAATTACAGTAGGTCATCTTATCTAAGGTACTATCACTTTAAGATGGACCTTTATCTTAAAGTGGTCTTTACCTTAAAATGGTGCCAAAATAAAATACAACAGGCTACTTTTGCAAGATGTATTTGGAATTCTTAGAAATTGGAAGTCGAAAAAATGTAAGATTTAACCAAATGCATGTTTTAGTTATTTGCTTATTTATTTACTCATGTATGAAGGAATGATAGGGTCTCACTCTGTCACCCTGGCTGGAGTGTGATCATAGCTCACTGCAGCCTTCAACTCCTGAGCTTCAACTCCTGCCTCACCCTCCCGAGTAGCTGAGACTACAGGCATGTACCACCATGCCCACACCCTGCTAAGTTTTTTGGTTATTTTTTTTTTTTAAGATAGGATCTTGTTATGTTGCCTAGGTTGTTCCTGAACTCTTGGCCTCAAGTGATCCTCTTGCCTTGGCCTTCCTAAAGTGCTAGGATTACAGGCATGAGCCACTGGGCCTGGCCTAGTATTCCTTTTAAATCTCAGCCTAGATAGTAAGTATTATTGTCCGCATTTTGTAGAAAAGGAAAGGAGAGGTGCGAAATTGAACCCAGCAGCAAGGCTAGGATCAGCACAACATTGAAACTTCTGACGTGGGTCTCTGGAGCATCCTCAGGCCACACCCACAGCAGCCTCCTTCAGGTTTGGCAACCTGTCCCAGGGACAGCCAGGACATACCAGGGGAGAACGTCCTTTCTCGGGCTGCATTTCCTTTCCCACAGTCTCCCATGCTGGCTCTGCCCAATGGCCTTCCTCGGCCTCCTCTCTACCTGGCTCCCAAACTGCACTCCCCATCTTCCCTCCCAGCACCTCATCCTAAATCCCCAGCACCTTGAAGCCTGACTATGCAGAGTTTAGGGCACATCACCTGAGCTGGAAACCTGGGCAGCATTCTTGCCTCTTCCCTGTCCCTCATCCTGAGCACCCATCAATGACTGAGTCCTGTGGGGTTTACCCCCTTCTCCAGTGCTCCCCTTCCTATCCAATGAGCACAGCCCCAGTCCCCATTTTTGCAACCCTTGGCCTAAATTCCAGAACAGCAGTCTAAATGGATTTCCTCCTCTGGCCTTCTCCTCTCCACATTCATCCCTGAAAATTCATTTTTAAATCCAATCTCTAATAAGGCACTAAAAATACCAAATGTCTTCCTAAAATTCCATTTTTCCTTGCCACTGGTCAGCTTAATACTCTTCCATGGTAGCGCAGGAGACTAAAGGAAGATCTCCTGAGCATGGCCATCGGTCCCCACATGTGGCTGGCTCTTCTCAAAACATCTCCCACCACCCTGCTGAGAACTTGGCCCACTCAACTGCCTATACACCCGAGAACACTCCAATGCTGCCACCCACCTCTCTGCTTTCACTTATGCTGTTCCCCCTGCCTGGAATGCTCTTCCCCCCACTAATTCTTACCATCTTCTGAGACTTGTTGAGGAATCTTTCCCAGGCAACTGCTGCATTTCTCTATGACTGCGTTAGTTTCAATGTTTTGTAGTGATCTGCTCTTCTGCCTCTCTCTTATAATGGATTATAATCCCCTGCTCTGGGAGGACCTGGAACCATGGCTCAAACATACACGTACGTCAGTGCCTAGCACAGTGCGTGGTGCATAGGAGATAATTAGTGAAGATTTATAGACTGAAGGAAACCAGCTCTACTGTTAGTTCTACCCCCAAGTTCATTCTCCAGTTTTAATGGCGGAAGTTTTATTTTGTTCTTCTGCCTTGAACCCCATAGGTTGAAACTACCCATGGGGCTTAAGGCATGAACTTAACCCCTTGCCTAGCAGCCCAGTTCTGCCAAGACTGTGGCTCTCCCTTGTCCTTCTCTCCAGCACTTACTCTTTCTAGGAGTAAGGAGTGAAGACTGCCCTTCAACCCCAGTCTAGACGGGGCTCTCATTGCCTGTTGGCAAAAGCCTGTAGCCAACTGCCAATTAAAACTGCCCTTGGCACCTGCCAGGTGCCACAGGTCTTCCTGGGCTCCAGCCACTCCAGGCCTGGCCCAGAAGCATGACCAATGACATAGGCAACCTGATTGCTCTCTCGAGTCAGACGCCCCCAGCATGTGGCATTAAGGAAGGGCTGCTGCCTGCGCAGTGTGATTCCTCATGCTCTCAAGGCTGACTTCTCATACTGGTCACCCTTTCCTGTTCAGTCCTTTCGTATTTTGTGAAAACACCCTGACCCCCACCTGACCCAGCAACCTTGTAGCCTGACTGTGCAGAGTTTAGCGTATTGTTCCATGCCTTTGCTTTAACACACAATCAAGTATCCAGCTGCTGGGCACTCCTGCGCCACCACTACCCTACCCTGCAATATATTTTCATCTACCCGGCATTATACAAACTAGAGAACCGGGGAAAAATCTCTCCCCATTTGACCAACCTGGAGGTGGCTACCCACATACCAGCTTTTCTCTTCCCCAGGACCCACCATGGAAACAGTCTCAAATCTAGGCTTTCTTTGTCTTGTGGACAAGAAGTCCAGACATTCAGATGCCAGGAGCTTAACCTACACCTCACTAAGCTGCAGCCTGCTGACATGACTCCAATTCCTGATCCTGCCTCTGCTGGAAAACCCTGGCCCTGGACTGGGTCCTGATTCTGGTAACTACTTCTGACATCATCTCAGCAAGAAGAAATGGAATCTCCTCCCTGTACAAACTAAATGTGTGAGCAGTGCCATCTGCAGACTAGGGACAAGGGGACCTGTCCTGAGCCCCATGCTTTAAAAAAAATCAGATTTTGAGTATGCACTAATTATACTGACATGTGCTTTTTAATTTTGAATATTTGAAAGACAATCTTTTTTGAAAACATCAAAATAATTTTAATTTTTAATTTTTAAAAAAATATTCTTTTTTCTTAGAGACAGGGTCTTGCTATGTTGCCCAGGCTAGAGTGCAGTGGTTATTCACAGTCATGATCATGGTGCACAACAGCCTCCAACTCCTGGGCTTAAGGAATCTTCCCCACTCAGCCTCCTGAGAAGCTGGGACTACAGGCCCATGCCACCGCACCTGACCAAATATTTTAATTTTTATATTTATTACAATGTATCTATTTACTAAATATATACTCAATTTTTATATACTTTGAATGTAATTAAATTTCCTTGCGTAATTCTTCAGATCACTGAAAATGAGTACAAACTGGGATTATGATTGAAACAGAAAAGTTGGAGCTCAGAAAAAAAGAGATGAAAAGAATAATAGAACATCAATAATGAATGAAAATGCTCACTTTTTTAAACTTTTTTTATTTTTTGAGTCTCACTCTGTCGCCCAGGCTGGAGTGCAGTGGCACGATCTCAGCTCACTGCAAGCTCCACCTCCCTGGTGGACGCCATTCTCCTGCCTCAGCCTCCCAAGTAGCTGGGACTACCGGAGCCCACCACTACGCCCAGCTAATTTTTTGTATTTTTAGTAGAGATGGGGTTTCACCGTGTTAGCCAGGATGGTTTCAATCTCCTGACCTTGTGATCTGCCCACCTCGGCCTCCCAAAGTGCTGGGATTACAGGCGTGAGCCACCATCCCCGGTCAATGCTCACATTTTAAAAAACAGAAAACATCAATTATGTCCCCATAATAATAAAAATAAAATATAAAATATAGTTTTTTTAATTTTAAAAACACTGAAAACATGGGTTAAAAAAAGCCACTTCTGTTAAGCATGGCCCACATACAATTTGAAACAATATATTACAAAGTCTCAATTTAATAAGTACTTAAGACACAATTACGGACCAAAACAATGAAAATTAGCAAGAAAAATGTCCTCATTAAATATGCAACTTGAACTTGATATTTTGCTAACTTTCAATCATATAAAACACTGGCTTTACATTTTTCAAATGTTATCATTCTGAAGGTATATTTGCCAAGCTAGGAGGCTGGAACACATCTTAACAGTCTTTATGTTTGACGTTTAACGTTTCAATATTTGGACACATTGTATATGGCTCTCCCTGAGCGCCTGCAGGAGGTCCCACAAAAGTCGGGGGCAGGCATGTATGTGAGGCAAAGGAGGAGGCAATGTGTTTTGGTGGGGAGAGCTTGGGCTTCCAAATCCAAACCACAGCTCTGCTACTCTTAACTCTTGGGAGCCTCAGTTTCTATACCTCTAAAATAGACATCATAAAACCTAGCTTATATTATATGCTTCACATGTATAAATTCCTCTTTTGTTTTAGAACTATTTATTTTTTATTTTTCCCATCTGCCTTTTACAATCTCATTTAGCCTAACCCAATGGAGTAAACAGTGGTTTCCACTGTATACTTTATTTGCACAAACGACTTTTACTTGAGATCAAGGCAGGAGAAAGTACACTCATTAAACCTGGCCTCTCCACCCGACGTGCCAAGGAGCTGGCTTCTGGGTTAATCACTTTATGCAGTCCCAAGAATTCCTCCTCACAGGAGTATAAAATGAGGAAATGAGAACAAGTCTACATTCCTGGGTTTTGGCGAAGGAACTCAATAAGCCCAGCGCCTGTTTTGCTATGTTGGCAATGTGCATTCTCCTTCCAGCTACAATCCAGCTAAATACCAGAGTTCCATGAGAAGGCCTGGATTCCCTCAACCTTTACTGAGGTAGATCACTTGTAAGAATAGCAGCACCTATGCTAAAAGCACCGAAGTTACCACAGTAGTCCCAACTGAAAAAGATGGGGCTAGGAAGAAAACATAACTATGAAGTGCAATGCAGTCCTTCCTGAGCATGTGGACTCCAGTCATCCTCTGCGTAGTGCTGTTGCCCCAACAGCGGAGACCCCCACACCCAAGACGGGCCAGTTTAAATGCCTCTTGTCCTTCTCCCAGAGCTTCAGTGGGGTTGGCTGGCTTGCACAGCGAATTAATTAAGGAGAACAATGGCCTCAGCCTGGTGCATGCAAGAAGCCTGCTGGCAGGTTAAAAAAGCAAAACATAAGATGTGGCTCCCCGGCCCTGGAACAGACACTTCTGCGAGTGAACAAGTATGCGGTGCACCATTGAACTCAGGTGTAAACTGAGATTGTTCTGGCCAAACCAGGGTGTGTGGTTACTGCAGTCATGGAGAGCTGAGAAACCCTAGTAAGTTTAAGGAGATACGTGGCTCCCTCCCTCCCCTTCACCCTGCAGCTTGTTTCTGGTAGGGGTTTTGTTCTATGAAGGCTAAGCAGTGAGGCAGAATGAGTAAAGTGGCCTGCCAACTGTGTGATGTCGCCAGAATGGGTTTGGGTGCAGTCTCCTCACATGGACAGCAAGCTAATGATACTATAACTGTTACATACAGGCAGTCACAGGCGGTCTGTGAAAACATCAAACACTAGACAGCAAGCATTATTCTCCCTCTTCCCAAGGCTGCTTTGTCTGAAACACTGACACTCCTAGGGATTCATCCTCTTGTACCATTGTCTCTCAGATAAGTAGTAAATAGAGCTATGTACCCCTCAATGATTTCTTAACTCCTCTGAGCTCTTTATCTATAACATTAAAAAACAAAAATCCTCAAGATGGCTGGGCATGGTGCTTCGTGCCTGTAATCTCAGCACTTTGGGAGGCTGAGGCGAGAGGATCACTTGAGGCCAGGAGTTCATGACCAGTCTGGGTAACATAGTGAGACCCCCCCACCTCCACGAAACGAAAAGTAAAACCTCATAACTTGTGAAGTCTTTTCTTGCTCTGCAAGTCTTGACCTGGGCTCTGGGAAAAATGCACAAGAGCTAAGAATGATGGCTCACCCTTGTTTGACCACAATGACATACCTGTATTTACTCGTTTCATCCTTCCAGCCACCCAGTACATCATGTCAACCCCATTTTGCAGGTGGGGAAGGTGAAGTCAGAGAGGTTAATTGGCCTGGAAGTAGACCGCCCAAGTCAAGATAAGATAGTGCCACCTCTCAAGAAGTTCAACTTTAGTGATAGTTTCAGCAAAATTACCATAAGAGATATAATAGCAGCCAATGCTTGTATTATGTGGCACCCATACACCAAGCATTGTTCTCATAACGTATATTAATTCATTTAGTGCTCATTACATCCCTAAGAAGTAGAAATGATTATTATCCTCTGTTGACACATGAGAAAATTAATGCATAAAGTGTTCAGCAACAGTCCATGGTTTCTTACAGCTAGTGAGAGAGCTGGGGTTTGAAGCCAGGCAGCCTGGCTCTAGAGTCTATCATCAATCACTATGTTATACAAACGACACCTGGACATTTTGTTAGCCTAGAATAGGACAACTAACTGGGGCAGGCCTGGGAATGGGGAACCTGGAGAAGACATCAAAGAATTAGCTGGAGTTCAGCGAGTAGAGCAGGGAAGGGCATTCTACACTGAAGGAACAACATAAGCAAAGGCACAGAGGTGTGAAGAACAACTGCTTTCAAAGGAACGCAAAGAAGCTTAGAGTGAAGGGAGATGGAGGATGGGAGTATTGCTTAGAAATAATGAGCTGTGTTTATTTTCTATTCTTTTCAACTTTTCTGAATGCTTGAAATTTGAAAAAGCACTGTCAAGCCTCGGTGGAGCGGAGGTCATGCTACAAACTGTGCAGACCTGCAGAAGACAACTCTGCGGGTGTCTCACGGCATTGCCTAGCTCTGCTCTGCTCCTGGCCACCTAAGCACGACTGGCAGACAGTGACATGAGAAGGGACAAAGAACATAGTGACCGATCCCAGAAAGCACCCTGCTGAGGGAACCAGGGCCCATGGAGCCAGTTTGTGTGGTTTGAAGAAGCTGACTATGACCTTCAGGCCAGGTAGGGAATCCAGTATGGACAGCAGCAGAATAGACTGGGCAATTAAAAATGTTCAGGCCAGGCGTAGTGGCTCATGCCTATAATCCCAGCACTTTGGCAGGCTGAGGCAGGCGGATTACCAGAGGTCAGGAGTTCCAGACCAGCCTGGCCAACATGGTGAAAGCCCGTCTCTACTAAAAAAATACAAAATTAGCCAGGTGTGGTGGTGGGCACCTGTAATCCCAGCTACTTGGGAGGTTGAGGCAGGAGAATCACTTGAACCCAGGAGGAGGAGGTTGCAGTGAGCCAAGATCACGCCACTACACTCCAGCCTGGATGACAAGAACGACACTCAGTCTCAAAAAAACCTGTTCAAATGCTTCAGGTTTGAGGGAGAGCACAGCATGGATGTGGTAGGAGGCGGGGGCAGGTGGGAGAGGTTGAGGGCAGGGTCAAAGCTCCAGGTAGAAGGTCGGGTCACTCCACGACACACCCATGCCAAGGAAGACTGGAAACTGTGAGGCCGGGACCCTGGCTGGCTCATCAGCGTGGACACTGCACTCTCTGGAAAACCCAGTGGGGGACCTCAAGAAAGGGAAGAGGTGCTGGCCTCACCTCCTTGGAAGGTGGGATCATGTACCTCGAACAGACAGGGCTGGGTGGCACAAAGATGAAAGGAAAGAGTGTGGAAAACAACAGCAACAAACCAACAACAGCAAAAACGGAGTCTGAATCACTCTGCTCTCACTAGCTCTGTGATCTTGACATTTCTACTTATTACAGGTTCAGTTTCTTCTCCTGTCAAAAAAAAAAAAAAAAAGAAATGGTGGAGTGGGGGTAGGGCAATAATTGTCCCTCCCCCATAGGGTTCTATAGGTGATCAATAAAGGATGCCTATCGTTATTCTGAATACTTCAAATAATTAGAAATGGAGGAGGCTAGTATTCGAACAGTCCAACATTGGCAGTGGGAGAGGAAGAAAGGAAGTCAGAGATGCTCAGAAGGAAAATGAAAAAGCAGTGAGTGGTCAGAGACCTTCACACATCTCCCTCCAGAGATGAGGCTGTCAGGCGAGATCCATGCCCTTCCTGAGATTCCTTGCCACAGCCTTGCCCAGGTTCCTCCCCAGGCGCTTGAAACCACAGAAAGCCTTGCATCAGGGTCTGTGCTAGAATACCGCAGGAATGAGAACGAATTGGCACCCTGCTTCATCCAGGCTGGTTAACCCCTCCCCGAAAGATAAGAAGGTACTCAGCCCAGAGTGTAATTCCTTCCTGTCCGCCCGGCAATGCATTTGCCACTTTCAAAAACAAAAATCCCTCCCTGAATAATTCATTATTCAAAGGAAACGCCAGCCCAGAATGCGCCACTCCATTTATTCTGACATAAGAGCTCATCTCGGGCCATGTGTATGTGTTTCTGAAAAGGATCCACATGAGAAATCGCTTTTTAAAACGTCGATATCCGAGAAGGCAAGCAGAGAGTTTAAAAGGGCCATAATTCATAAATCAATGATGCCACACTCCTGAGGAAGAGTTCTGCATTGACTGGTCAACAATTCCATTTGCAACAAGCTGAAACATCTGCGTCTCCCCGCTTCTCTAGCTGGGGTCCCGACAAGAAGGCAAGGTTTTAGGGCTAATCCGAATCATACTCCCTGGGATTCAGGCATGGAGATGGGGGATTGCTGTGGATTTTATCTAAACCTATTCATTTCTGTTAACATCCCAATAACTAAAATCAATCTGAAACAAGCAAGGAAAAAAAAAAAAAATGTGAACACTCATGACTCAGAGTCCTTTGTTCCTGGCTATTTAACAGGGCTGTTCACCAGTCAGTGTGAGACCCTGTCCTTGTCAAGCACCGGCACAGGTTTTGGCTGAGCCCGGATCCCAGTTCCAAACATATCTAGGGGGAAATTTAAACAATTGTCGCTGTTTTTGGTGGTGCCTGATGGCCTCGATCAAAGTATGGTGGTTGGCCTTGATCATGGCTGTGAAAACAAAACTGCACACCTGGAATTGGCTAACTGCCCGACATATGCTCATACAGAACTCAAAGGCCAGAGCATGAGAGAGAAAATCAGTAAGCTGAAGCCACCGTCTGGAGTTGCTTTTGGACACATACACATACCTCACCACTGCTACAGAAAAACAACCTGCAGCTTGGATTCATCAGTAATTCTCACTGCAGACAAACGAGATAGAACACCTGTCAGCTCCCAGGGTTTCCAAAGAGCAGGATTTGGGGAAGTCTGGGTATAATCTTTTCTTCTTTCTTCCCCTCTCAGCTTGCTTCCCTCCCTCAAACTGTCTAACCAAACATGGAACACACAAGGGCAGAAGAAGAAAGAGAACAAGCTAGAAAGAAGACCAGCAGCCCAGGAAACAGATGGAGAAATTGGGGGATTGGGAGTTTTGCATTTTCCCCATTCGCCCCAATTCAACCAATAGGAAGGCTCCTCTGCAGCGCTCTCTCAGTCAGTGAAGAGCTTTCCAAGACATTTTGTTTACTAAACACCTCTTCTCTGCCCTGCTTAAATCTATTCTGGAACAAGAAAGCGTAAATAAATTAATTAGGCCGGGTGGGGTGGCTCACGCCTGTAATCCCAGCACTTTGGGAGGCCAAGGCAGGCAGATCACCTGAGGTCAGGGGTTCAAGACCATCCTGGCCAACATGGTGAAACCCCCATCTCTACTAAAAATACAAAAATTAGCCGAGCACCTGTAATCCCACCTTCTCAGGAGGCTAAGGCAGGAGAATCGCTTGATCCCAGGAGACGGAGGTTGCAGTGAGCTGAGATCGTGCCACTGTGCTCCAGCCTGGGTGACAGAACAAGACTCTGTCTCAAAAAATAATAATAATAATAATAATAATAATTAATTAATTATACCACCTACCATTTATCAGTGCTCACGACAAGACGCATGCACTTTTACAATGAGCATTATCTCATTTAATCCTACAACCAGTCCTACAACCAGTCCTTGAAGGAAGAAACTCTCCTTAACCCCATCTTTCAAGGCAGGAGATCCAGGCACAGAGAGGCTAAGTAGAGTCACACAGTTAGTGAGTGGTAAAAGTGGGACATGAACTTGAGCACCAGGCACCAGAAGCCACCCTCGGCCAGCATCTCTCCTGCGTGTTAGAGCCACCAGAAGAAGCTGATAGAAGGGAAGGGGTGGAAGGGCAGTTTCTCTAGCTTTGTGTTTGGGGTAGGGATGGAAAGTGGTCACTGACAATAGCTTAGCACTTACTGAGCACTCATCGTATGCTATGATTTGAGTTGTCCCCGCCAAAACTCATGTGAAATGTGATCCGGAGTGTGGTGGTGTTGGGACGTGGGGCCTCGTGAGAGGTGTCTGGGTTATGGGGACGGATGTCTCACGAATGGCTTGGTGCCATTCTCACGGTAGTGACTTCTTGCTCTGGGGAGACTGGATTACTTCTGGTGACACTGGGTTGTTAAAAGCCAGGACACCCCTCGGGTTTGGCCTTTTTGCACCTCTTCCCCTTTTGCCCTTCCACCACATTGTGACACAGCATGGAAGCCCTCACCAGAAGCCGAGCAGATGCCAGCACCAGGCTTCTGGAGCTTGCCAGCCTGCAGAACCACGAATTAAGCAAGCCGCTTTTCCTTATAAATTATCCAGCCTCAGGTATTCTGTTAGAGTAACACTAAATGGACTAAAACACTATGTGTCAACTAAGCACTACAGGCATGTGGTCATTTACAATACCCTGTGGAACAGGTGCCATTATCCTCATTCCAGGGATAAGAAAACAGACCCAGAGAGGTCCTGCGGATCAAATGTACTTGAACCAGGATTCTCATTGAGACAGCTGGGGTCAAAGCCTGTGCTCCTGACCATTATACTCCACTGGAGTTATAGCTGGCAGTGAGCATCTGAGCCTCAGTGCCCCTTTAGCATCAGCAAGGGCAGAGAGGAGCACATTAACCCAGCATCAAGGAAAGCCTGTCTTTAAGGAAAGTACACCACTTTGTGCAGCTACCCATAAAGATTCTAGAGTGAAATAAGCTATCAGAATTTAATTCTGCAGGTATTCACTCAGGCTTCTATTTGTTTACTCAAGATCAATCAATTGACCCCATTCTTCAAGAAAGAACTAAACGAAAGAGGATATGGAAGGAAAGGACATAGGGAATCATACAAATACAGTGTAATGCTGAGGCTGTTGGCCCACATTCAGGGTAGCCTGTGGGAGTAGGACCTGCTCTCGGGGCACCATGGGAAAAGGGGCTCTGGACCAGGACCCCCACCTGCTCGCTACAGCTTTTCCCCACGGAAAGCCAGAGGGCTGGCCTTACAGTCTTTTCCATCTCTCACGTTCTGTTATTCTTAGTCGGTTTCAATCTTTTGACAGCAGGAACCTCTTTACCAGAAAGCTCAATATGTAAAAAGGACTTAAAGGGGCTAATTAGGTGGGAATGAGGGGGTTCAGCAGGGCCCAGGACACTATCCCTAGTTCCCAAGCCCCGTGACCAGTCAGAGGCACCTCTACCAGCCAATTCAGAGACCTCTACACAAAACCTTCCCTTCATCACCAAAGTGAGCTGGCTGTAGACTGCAGAGGTTTATGCGGAGGTGGAGGGGCTGGAACACATGCCTACTCTGTTCCCTTTTCAAAGGTATGGAGACGTTGGCCTGGCCTATGCGGGAGGCCTATGTGCCTTTCTAGAGGTCCTTAATCAGGTACAGGCTTCAGGTGTCTGATAGCTGTGCCACCACATTCCCCGCTCACCACCACCACCACCACCATCAGGACCACAAGGTCACACTGTCAGCTGCTTGGTTAGAGAATCAACAGCCTTGAAAACTTCCAAGGATGGTGCAGAAAGAGATACAAAGTGTATTCACAAATCAATTTCCCAGAGCTTAGGACACTCCTCCTCAAGCCCAATAACCGTCAAAGTCTGCAGAAAATGAAAAAGGAGCAGAAAAACGTGAAGGGTTACCCAAGGTTGCAAGCACAATGGCCAGAATGTGTGTAAATACTGGACTGGCCTGTGTGCTTTGGGTCCTCTGATAGAATGGCCATTTCCTGCAGCCCCATTTCCTCTCATTGTATTTCAGTGGAACAAAAATATTATAGAGAGCAGCCACTCAGTCACATAGGTTATTTTAATAGATACATCCTACAAGCCTTGAAAACTTGCTCTACACTCTGATAACAAGGCTAAAAATAGCACAGGCCCTATTAGCAGATTTGAGGCTCCAAATCAGTGAGACTGGAACACACGTGTGTGTTTTTCTCAGCGCATCCTGCAAGTTTTCCCACGTGCTGCCACCCTCGATACATTTTCATATTATCTTTCCCCCTGAATCTCGGTTGAAACCGCTGCTTTCATACGACACTGGAGGATTTGGTGGCATTGATGACCTCTTCAGCATTCCTCATTCAGCTGCACATTTCATTCAAAGGCTAAAGGATACTCTCATGTATGCATATGTGCATTTTTGCAACTACAGAATGCACGATAGACAATACTCAAGAGCTGGTTACACAGGAACTGTCTGTCCCAAGAGCCATCACCAAAGAGCTGATCCTTCCACAAACCACTTGTGGGCTCCTGCCAGCTCTGTAATTCCGGGCCACTCTTGAGATTTCCACTCTCGGGACCAGAGATAAATCTTTGGTGTCCCAGGCGTTTGATCAAAGCTCTTCTTCCCTTCATTATCCTGCCAATAGGAATGAAGGCTACCATTTAGGTATTAGATATGTAAAGCTAATCTAAAGACACAAGTTATCATTATCTTCAGAAAGATACTAATACATTTTTTAAAATTCCAAGCTTCTCAGAAAATGCAGATTTAAAATATAAATATTAATTACAGGCAAAATATCTTAAAGTTGTGATTCTCAGCCCTGACTGCTCATTAAAAATGGATGGCAAGGGTATTTTCAAACGATTTCTAGCTCTTCCAGATGGTTCTCAAGGACAGCCAGGGCTAAGGGTTGAGAATCCCTGTCTTTCCCCCCACCCTCCCCAAGAGAGACAGAGTCTCACTCTGTTGCCCAGGCTGGAGCACAGTTCCATGATCATTAGCTCACTATAGCCTTGAACTACTGGGCTCAAACAATCCTCCTGCCTCAGCTTCCCAAGTAGCTAGGACCATAGGCAGGAGCTATGCTCTGCTGGAGTTACAGTGATGAGTTACATGCCCATATGATTTAAAAAAAATTTTGTAGAGACAAGGTCTCACTATGGTCCTAGGCTTTTGTCAAACATACACATTAGCACAGTGAAAGAAGACATGCAATAAATGCATGAACTGCGAATAGTGTTTTAATAAACCTATTGAATAATATGGTCAATCTTATGGTCTCTGTACACATATTTCTGAGTTATCACATTATTATATAAAATCCAGAGGCACTTTTTTTTTGTAGACATGGGATCTTGCTATGTTGCCCAGGCTGGTCTTGAACTCCTGGCCTCAAGTAATCCTCCTGCTTCAGCCTCCCAAAGTGCTGGGATTATAGGCATGAGCCACCTTCCCCCACCAAGAACCTGTCATCTGTCTTAAAAGACACAAATCTTCAGTGTGGTGGTTTTGCGAGGGTCTAAATGAGTGGTTCTCCACCTTGCTTGCACATTAGAATCCCAAGGAAAGTTATTAAAATATCAATGCATGGGACACATCCCTAAAGATTCTCCTTTAATTGGTCTGGGGTAGGATTAGGTTCTGGTATTTGAATAATATTTGAATATTCAGCCAGAGTTGAGGACCACTGGTGTAAGTCAATGCCCCTCTCTGATTGACTTATCCTTAAACGAATGAATCTAAAGAATCAGGAAATGTATCTTCATATATTTCTTCAGACCTAAAAATCCAAAGAATAGCACTACTTTGCCTACTTTAGACATAAAGTAAGTAATAAAGGCATCTGAATAGAGAATTAGATTTGATGTTATAATGCCCACATACATCCCTTTCAGACGGAGTGTCCCTCTGGTCCTCGTGAGGCGCTTGTTTCGTTTTATGCACTGTTGAAACAAGATCACTTATCTGGTTTCTAAACCAACAGCTGATCAGAATCAAGTAAATTAGAGGTGATGGAGGGGGAGGTAGAAAGGATGAGAGAGGCTATTAGAAGCAGGTCCCCTGATTGCAGTGAGAAGTGAGTGCTAATAGAGAAGAGACAGAAAAACTGAAGTAGGCACTGCACATAGAAACGTTGGAGTCAGGATTCTTTAACGAAGGAACAAACACCTTGATGTACTCAGAATGGCTCTGTGAACATCTATGCGCCACTGCATAGCAACATGACCGATACTCCTAAGAAAAGCCCAGAGTCACCAAGGATGAGTTAAATTATGTTCATTATAACCTTTTTATGAAAGCTGAAATATGGGTGATGACTTCCATCAAAATAGTAATAAAAAAAAGGTAAGGGCAATTTAAGGAATGCATCTTTAGCTATTTGGAAATTGCAGCCACCCAGAACGACTCATGGCCTGAGGATCCCAGGTAGCCACAGACTTCCGTAGGAGACACTTTAGCAGGAAAAGTTTTGGCTTGACCAGGAAGAAATCCCGTCCCTCCCAGAGTCAAAACATAGTGAGGCCTGAAGTGGGGGAGAAAACTATTGAATGACCCTTACCTTCAGGGTTTCTAGGCACACACAGGGTACTCCAAGCTTTCACTGAAAACCTAACATGAGAGACAGCTAAGGCACAGGGAGAGCAGTGAGAAGCCTCCGTGGCTGGCAGGATCGCAATGCTCGGGGCGGGCCACCGGTTACATATCACTCCCCTGCACAGGATCTCCAGGCCTGCAATTCCTTGCTGAGAACTTCATCCTTCGAGGTCATACATCCCACTACCCAGACACTTTTTTTAGATACAAAAATCCATGGGATGGTTAATACTTGTATCGTGAACCCTGAGCCAAGTTGTCAGGTATCTTTTGTTGATACAGCAAGCCTTGTTGTTTTCAGTACCTTTCCCCTCTCCAGAAGAAATCTTATACGGAACCCGAATATATTATAAAGAGAAAATGGGACACCCCTGGTAGAAGGGCTTTCCATAGCAGGAGTCTTGTCACGCCTCCCTCTCATCAGGTCCCATGAAACACCTGGTTAGGAAGCCATTTGAAAAGACCTGTCTGGCTCCATTGCCTACAACTGAACTTCCCCTCCCCAGACCCACCTGCAGGCTCAGTCCCGTTCTGTGGCCAGCATGACCCAGAGGTGATGACTCGTCAGGGGCCTCTCAGCTGCTATTCAGCTCAGATGTCTCTGACCTTGTCTTTCTCTCTGTCTCTGCCTCTCCCTCATCACATTTTATCCTACTAGGCTTTCTATTTGTTCTCCAAATCCACCCCCAAAACTGTCTAGGTCTGATCGTTGAGTTCTTGTGCCTGGAATCCCATTTTGGTCAAGTTTCCGAGCCTGCACTCTGCTCCAGCTACCACCGGCTCCTGTCGGGAAGCTCAGTGCCCCCAGCAGGACTGCCAGCTACAGCCATGCTCCTCCCAGCTTGGGGGCACACCTCACTTCCAAACGGCCAAGTGTAGATTTTCCTACACCCTCCAGCAGTTAAGATGCACTCAGGGTCTCTATTCAATGTGCAGATTCCCAAACCCACAGGATCATAGGATCCAGGGGAAACACCTGGGAAATCCCGACTTGACCCAAAGCCTCAAGTGATTCACCAGGCGAGTCTGAGAAACAACCATTTCCTGGTTAACAGTGAGGTTCTGGAATTGTATTCCCTGAGGTATGAATCGCATCTCCACTATTGCCATGCGACTTTGTGCAAGTTACTTAAGCTGTCTAAACCCTCAGTTTCCACCTCTGTAAAACGGGGGTGAGGGTACTGGTTACCTCACTGAACTGTTGGAGGATTAGGTGGGTGAGAGGCTGTACACAGCACTCAGAGCCCACTTGGCACGCGGTGAACCCCCAGGAAGGTTTGCTGCTGTTCGTTGATAACGAACTTATACCCTTGACCCTCGCTCCCACCTCTGAATCTCACACAAAATACTCTGCTTCCCAGCTGAACCTCCAGTGCCGAGGCCTGAAGGCCCCTAAGGCCTGTCCTGTTGCTGGGAGTGGGGCCTGGCTGCTTCAGGTCTTGTTGAAGTGAATTAGGTAGTGTGCAGATGGAAACTAAAGATAAAATGGCTGAAAGCAGACACTAGGAGCAGCCAGAAAGAGAGGGAGTGGGTGGGTACAGAAACGGAAGTTGCGGTAGGGAATACAAACTTCACTGATGTCACAGTTTTCTTGGAACCCCACGGATGAGGCGGTTAAACAGCAACTGTCACTTGAACTGTCTCTTCATTATAACTCCTCCTGGAAATTTGGGATGAATTCTACTGTGTGGCCAGGCCAGGGAGACACAGAGATGCTAGACAGGCAACCTGGAAAGCCCAGCACTGCCTGGAAACCAGAAAGCAAGGAGCGGCACGGGGGATAAATAAGTCACTGGCAGACTGTCATCAATGCCCCTTGCTATTAATACATCGCTCATTTCAAATAAAGGTCCCCAGCAGGTGTCTATGGCAGGCCATCGATCTCTGGAGAGAAGTGTGTATCTATTCACCCCCACGATGACCCAGCAGGGCTGTGAGACTCCAGACCCCTGAGCAGCGCTGAGGCAGCATGACTGCAGCAGAACTCCCGAAGGTTCTGGGTCTCAGCAGCAGGTGCGTCACGGACAGGTTTCAAGGCAACCAGCCATCCCTGCTGTCTCCGTCTTACTCCAACAGCGCAGTCCGCCCGGTGCTGCACGTGAGGCAGAGGTTCGAGTTTGGCCTCCTGGTGTCATAGGAACACTCCCATCTGTTACGTTTCCTCGGCCTGGGCTGAGTGATCTCCAGTTCACCACAGATCCCCTAACCCCAACCGGCATCTCTCAATGCCACTGGCTCTGAGGGTAGTGGTCACCGTAAGTTTGGAAAACAAAACTAGGTGCTACACAGAATGCCCGAGTGACACCCAGTAAGAATAGTACGTGCTCAGCAAGAGCCCTTGTCCATCCCACAGGGGCACCTGAAGTAGGAGCTCCCCTTCTACAGCGTTTCTCAAACCTCTGCCAGTCATGCACTGCCTCCAGCTTTCACCATATATGTTTACCACTTACATTTCTTTTTTTTTTTTTTTTTTTTTTTGAGAAGGAGTCTCATCTGTCACCTAGGCTGGAGTACAATGGCATGATCTCGGCCTCACTACAACCTCCACCTCCCAGGTTCAGGCAATTCTCCTGCCTCAGCCTACTGAGTAGCTGGGACTACAGGTGTGCACCACCACGCCCAGCTAATTTTTGTATTTTTAGTAGAGACAGGATTTCACCATGTTGGCCAGGCTGGTCTCCAACTCCTGACCTCAAGTGATCTGCCCACCTCAGCCTCCCAAAGTGCTGGAATTACAGGCGTGAGCCACCGTGCCTGGCCTCTTTTTTTCTTAAATAATTTTCTTTTAAAAGAAAAATACTGTAATACTACTTAAGAAAATTAGAATCACTGGCCACAGTATTTTTTTAATGCAATGAAAATGAAATAATATTATGCTGAGGCCCTCTGCCTCTGTGTGAAGAGGATGATAAGTATGAGAGAGATGGTAATGACACTCTAGTCCTAAGCTGAGAGTTTCTCTTTGATTTGATGAGAAGGACTGAAAGAAAATTAGAGGAAAAGGATAAGAAATACCTTTTTTTTTTTTTTTGAGGTGTACTTATAGTACCAGATCTTAAGTGTACAGTTTGCTGAGTTTGACAAATACACATATACTCCAATAAAGACAAAAAACATGATTATTTCAGAAAGTTCTCCCCTTCTCCTTCACAGTCAAGTACTCAACCAAAGGCAACCATCATTTTCCTTTCTATACCCATAGGTTAATTTTTTTCTGTTTTTGAATTTCATATTATTGGCTCACAGGCATAGCTTTGTCACTGTTAAATCAAAGTTCTGCTCATGTTATACTTTTATAAGTGTTTGAAATTTTCCATAATAAAAAGATTAAAAAAAAAAAAAAAAGCTAGGAGATGCCCTGTTCCTACTTTATCTAAAATCTTCTCTAGACCCTCTAACCCTCTAATGGGATGCGATCTACAATTTGGGGCACCATGAACTAATGAAATGGGAAGACATCAAATTAGGAAATTGGATTCCGACTTTGCAAATCCCAACATGAAGCTGATTATAGCACTGATTTGCCAAAGTTTCTCCCCCAAATCCCAATTAATCTGATTATCTTTTAAGCTCCCCAAATGTAAGTCTTCTCCTAGGTTCACAGCCAGCCCAATTCTTCCTTTTTTGGCAGGTTTGGTTCCACACCTCACCCGCACATGGCCTTCACACCCAGAGGAGCCTTGTTCACACTGCTCCCTCCTCAAATACCACCTTTCTCACTGCCTCCAACTCCATGTCTTCAGGTCCTTCCTTGGGATCTTGGCCAAGGCCAAAACCTCTCCCCTCCCTTAAAATCAAACTTATACTGCACATTTGCAGTTGGCCTTCTTTGCCTTGCATTGCTACTTTTCTTTTAATATGGGCATACTTCATCCCTTCAACTAGACCCTGAGGTCCTTGAGGGCCAGCACAGAGCTCTTCTGACATCCAGAGAAGATGCTGGATACAGCGATGCTAGTGGGTGAATGTGTGTGTGACTGAACTGACATGAAATCTCCCTACAGGTTGGCTTCTAACAAAGTTTGAAGTCATGGCCTGGAAGATGAAGAAAGAAATGAATGCAGGCTGCAGCAGTTTCTTCAGACAGATCTATGCTCTTTCTGTGGCTTTCCTATCACAGGTCCTGAGCCCCAGCACTAGACATTCAGATTCAAGTCAGGAGTAGGGCTTAGAGCTTGCACACTTCCCAGGTCCTAGAAGATTCTAACGTGGGAGGCTCATGGGCCACACCCAGAGAAACACCACCCTGTGACCAGAGGTTAGGGTTTCAGGATACTGAACATCCCTCATCTGCAGACCAAGGAAAACCAAGTTCCTGGCTAGCATGGAGCCTAACTTGTGTTTTAGCTAATTCTACTTCTGTCACTGGAGGCTGGATTAAACAATAAGAGAACCACTTCCATACAACCAAAGGTGAACATGAGGTATAAAAAACCTGCAAACAGAAGTAGATTCCCAAGGAGGGAAATGCTGAAACCCAGCAAAGGAGATGGCTGCAGTTCCTGACCTGAGACTCTGTCCTATTTCCCTTATGACACTACCCAGTGGTGCTTTCCCTGTTCCTGGAAAGAAAACCAACAGTAAGGTAAACTTCAGGGTGCAGCCTTGGTTGGGTGAGGGTCTATATGTGCCCAAGTGCACACAGTGATTTTTATATAAAAAGGCTAACCACAGGACAGCCACCAGCAGGATGATGCCCAGAGCCGGCATTCTTACCATAACTAATGAAAACCCTGAGTATTTGGCCTCTGCAACCAGGGAACAAAGGGAGTTTTGAGACGGCTGTGCGTAAAGGAGCTGGAAGTCATTCCAGCACTTAGAGCTTCAATTGAAAATAAACAAACAGCCCAATCCTTCCCCAGGACCCAGGCTGCCAAGCACCAGCCTGGGAGCGCATGCTGGCCGCTGGGGCCACCACATGGCTATTTATATTCATAATCCAATTTGGATGGGGAAGGCGCATGAAAATAAATTGATTATCTTGAAATTGTAAGAGCAAAATTTGTCGGGACAAAAAAGTAATGAAATAATATAGAGGAAGTACCTGAGTAGGTCATCTGAGGGGATGTTTCTTGTGAACTGTCTCCAACCCAGTTTGCTTTCCGGATTCAGACACGAGAAAACTGGCTGACAAAGTTCCAGAAATCACATGCCAACCTGTGGATAGAGCTTTGCTGAGTATTTTTCCCCTTTTCTGGGGGGTGTGTGTGTGTATATAGTTGTGTGTGTATATGTACATTTATGTGTGTGTGTCTATGTATAAAATCCATCAAAAAAACACTCAAGAGATTGTTTGACAGAGAGTTGATTATCTCAACTCAGTTTCTAGCTGGTGAGGAAGAAAAGTGGATAGTTCATAAAAACAATCATCTTTCCCAGATCTGAGGGTCACACACAAGCGTACATTATCGTGGAAACACTGGCTTTCTATGTCAGGTCTTGCCCATCCTCTTTTCCCTAGAGGCTAGAATCAACTCTGCCTTTCCACAGGAACAATAGCAACCATTTATGACGCGTGTGGTATATGTCACCACTGGAGATGCACAGTCAGGAATAACCTGGGATGGGGACTCTCGGCCTATTTTAAAGATAAGGAAATGGAGGATCAGAATCAAAGTGACTTGCCCAACAGCCACTTGCTAACCAAGTGGAGACTTGGGATTTGAATCCAAGTCTGTCTGGGGTTTATTCTGTGACACCACGCTGCCTCCATGAAAGAACCTAAGGACAGTCTCTAAAATCAACATTCATTCCCAGGAAATGGGCACCTGGGGCCGGGAGCACTTGCAGGGGTCAAGTTGGAAGACGGGCCTGGACAAGCGGAGGCTTGGTAAAGCACTGATAGCTTAGAATTGAGAAAGTATCCCTTTCTTAGCTCAGCTCCGAAGAGTGTACAAGGCAGACTTAAGGAGAAACACTTTCCATTTCACAGACTGCATCTATGAAGCCTGGCCCTTAATGTGAGGTTTGTTCTCTCTGTAGATGAATTATTTAAAAATAAAAGAATTTTGGTAAAACTCATAACCAAAAACAAGGCTCAAACCTCATCTCCATTTATTATCTATTGATCCTGAGAAAGGATGTAACCTCTCTGGGATTCAGGTAATTTGTTTTTCAAGTGAGTGGACTGGGGAGGGATGGACGAGGCAGGACCCAGACCAGGGTGGCTTCCGTGGTCCCCTCTAGCAATGCAATTGATGATACTAATAACTAAGAGAAGTAACCCCGCACTGTGGTGTTCCAGACACCACAGGAGTTTAGGAAAGTGATAATGAGAAGCTATTTTGAATATTTCTGAAAGCCTAAAGAAAAGCAAATATTTCACAGAGATCAGACCACACAGCAAACTAGATTATCAGGTGTAGTGACTCCAATATCATGTCGGGGGGGGCGGGGGTGGTGGCCCTGCATCAGCTGCTGGTGATGAGCATCTCTTGTTCCGAGTAAAGCTCCCTGCACCTGTTTCCAAAGGTTCTGCCTGTGTGCAGAACAGCCCCTGTGACACTTGCAACTGCAAATTTTGATTAATAGAAAATAACAAACAAACTGTCATTAAGGAATGCAATTTATTCCCATGGTAGAGAGAGGGGAGACTAATCAAAAATACTGAAGAACTGAATATGATCATTTAAGAAAAACAGGGCTGAGGATGGACTCCCTGCAATAGGGCGGGAAGCAGGAGTCAGAGGTAGTAATTTGATTTCTTTTTGGTTTGTCTTGAGACAGGGTCTTGCTCTGTCACCCATGTTGGAGTGCAATGGTGTGATCACGACTCACTGCAGCCTCAACCTCATGGGCTCAAGCAATCCTCCCACCTCAATCTCCCAAGTAGCTGGGACCACAGGCATACTACCACACCAGGCTAATTTTTTTTTTTAATTTTGTAGAGATGGGGTCTCCCTATGTTGCCCAGGCTGGTCTTGAACTCCTGGGCTCAAGTGATCCTCCTACCTCAGCCTCCCAAAGTGCTGGGATTACAGCCTTGAGCCACTATGCCCGGCTTAGTCATTTGATTTCTAAATTAAGTGATTCTTCCTCAGGAGCTTGTGCTACAATATGTAAAGCATTTCACGAGCCCTGGCAATTTCTGCAAACACTGTCCAAATTTTTCCTGGCTCTGAGCTGAGACAGTTAAGCTGTCCTCAGTGGCTCAGCAGTGTCAACTGGATGAGCTAGCTGAGAATTGGAAAGAGAGCATTTTTGTGATTTCTTAGAAAATAGAAACATGTTATTTATAAGAAGAAGGGAAGAAATTAAATGCGAAACCACAATGAGAAGAGGAAGCTATGACTTCCATTCATCATGAAAACAAGTTGCTAAGCAGCCCCAGCTGAGCAGATGGTGGGATTGGGTGGACCACCCATGGAAGGTTCTGAGATGCGACCCTCTGGAAACTCAGCATTCCTGAAGCCAACCCTACAGAGGTTTGGGGTGCCCCCTGTGTCTCCCACATGTGCCTAGAAAGACAAGTGAAAGGGATTGCTCGCGGAGGCCAGTGAGATGTCTCCTGCTTTCTTCAGTCCCACTACTCTGGTTCTTGGTTGCCTCATTTTCCTGCCTAAGAAGCTCCCATCTTTATGCCAAGAAATCAAATCTAATTCTGCTTAAGCACCTAGAACTCATTACCAGTTTACAAGGAATATAGGGCCAGAGGAACAGGTTAAAAGACACCATGAGAATACAATCAGCCAAATCCAAAATGTGGGAAACTTTAGAGGACAATAACTAGTTCCTTCAACAAAAAAGAAATGGCAAAAACAACAACAAAAAAAGGAGGGAGTAGAAACCTATGAATGAAACGAGACATAAAAAAATCAATCAAATGCAACGTATAGACCTTATTTGAATCATCACTCAAGCACATCAGCTGTTCAAAGTTTATGAGACAAGTGGAAAAATTTGAACACTAATTAGCTATTTGATGATATGAAAGAATACATCCTTCTTTAACGTGATAATGGCATTGTGGTTATATATGTTTTAAAAGTGTCCTTATCTTTTGAGGTAGATACAGATATATTTACAGATGCAATGTATGATGTCTGGAGCTTTATTTAAAATAATCCAGTTCAGGAGAACCTATGGAGAGAGGTAGGAAGAAAACAAAATTGACTATGTATTGATAAATGTTAAAGCTGAGGGAGATTGATTATACTGTTCTAGGTTTGCATATGTTTAAAATTTTCCATAGTAAAAGGTTTTTTTAAGTTAAAAGATGACTGTAATATATTTTTGAATTTTTTATGATAAGGAAATTATAAAATAGTAGTTAAAACATAATCCTATTAAAATAAATCACACTACATATGCATGTATTAATTTTTATGTACATGAATAAACATATATCTATATAGTTTTACAGGCAAAGAAAATCTTCTGAAAGCATGTACCCCAAATGTTTAACTATTAATTATGTTTTCTGGGGGAGAATAGGCCTGGAGGGAGATTTTCTTTTTTTTTTTTTTTTAACTTTAATATATTTCTGCATTATTTAAATTTCGTTCATCAAACGAGTCTTACTTCGGTTCACAAATGGAGCAAGGAAGTAGTCGCAGTGACTTCCTGGAGCTCTCAACCTAGCTCTCGCAGGCTCTGTATCCCAGACCCCTCAACCCACGACACCTGGCACAGCCCAATACCAGCAAGTCTTTCCTCGCCCGCGAACAACCCTAGTACTAGCGCCTCCTCTGTGCCTTCATCCGCCAAACATTCTCTTCCCATGTCACCTTTCGAATCCCAGCTCCAGACCCACTTCTTCCATCCAAGCAGTCTTGATGCACTACTGCCATGTGCAAGGGTCTCTCCTCTCCTCTGCAAGTTGGCCAGGAGCTAACCACGCCTTGCCACTGTGTCTGGATAGTGCATTCTTAGGGGAAAACACACCACAATCCCCATACTACCTAGGTAGTCCAGGACGCAGTTGGGCACGTTAGGTGCTCAATAAAGTTCCAGGTTACTTAACCTTACTCAGCCTGGGTTTCCTCGCGTATAAAACGGGAATCCAGGTACCTACCTGGACTGCTGTGAGCAAAAGTCAAAAAGTAAAGTAGGTAAAGCTCCCTGCGCCTGTTTCAAACGTTCTGTGTACACAAAACAGCTTTTCTGACACTTGTAACTGCAAGTTTTATGAGAATGGGAAGGAGATGTGAAAATCCACGTGGATCCACCCACTGGGAAGAGCACTGAGCTCAGAACTGCCCATTAATTTAAATATTAACAGTAATAGAAATAATGTCCCGGGGTCAGGAGGAGGAGCTCCGAAGGTCACACCTTGAGCTCCCACTAGGTGGCAGTATTGTTTACCTGCTGTTATGCAAATAGAGAGGAGGGCCATCAGCCGGGAACATACGTCATCTGAAATTGATGATACAAAGGAGGAAATTTCTAAATTAATTTCCCCATGATAGTGGAATAGAAGTTGGCTTGAGAAAATGCACCGACTTAGAGGAACATCCGCTAAAAACCAACGATAAAACCCCATTGAGGAGCCCTTGGTGTCTGTGTAGAGGGGATGATGTGTGTGGGGTAGGGACGCTGAGTGAAAGTAGCAGGACCATTTCAAAGGGGGAACACCAGCCAGAGGCGAGAACCTGCCAGAAGTCCAAACCTTGACTCAACCTTTCACACTTGAAAAGTAGTATTAATGTGACCAGCTCCATGGAGCCAAGCAGCCAGGCACGTTCTCTTGGGACATCAGTCTCCAGAGAGCAAGACTGGAAGATAAAAGCCTCCTGGATTCCAACTTCCCAAAGCAATACTTTCTTCTTCATGTCCCACTGCTCAAAACCCCTCATGGCTCCCCACTTCTTCTAGACAAAGCCTGAACTTTGCCACCTGGTGGCAAAGCCATCAGCAATTGGCTTAAACTCCATCCACCCACCCCAGGGACTTGGGAAAAACATTTGCTAACCCACCCTTCCCACCCTTACTCTTCCTCAATGCTCCCGATGAGGAAAATGAAGCCCAAGAGATAAACTGACTTGCTCCTCCCAAAGCCCACTCTCCAGGTCCTCTGGGTTTTCTCTGCACAGTACTGCTCATCCTGTTATCCAGACTCGGTGCCAAGTCTTCCCATGCTGAAAAATGACTTCGAGTCCCTGGGGCCTGCATTCTGTTCCATCTCAAGAACCTTTGGTGTGGTGTCTGTGTTGAATTGTTGTTACTATCTTTTCTCTCCAAAAAGACCATACTTCCATGAGGGCAGGTAAAATGCCACATTTCAGTAGAAATACTGCAAACCAAGGTTCTGGTAGGGGGAAGGATAGTATAGTGATTAGGAGTGTAGGGGCTGTGCAGTCAGACTGAATGCAAATCCTGACTCTTTCCTGAACCGTATGACCTTTACAGGGGTGCCTAGCCTCCTGGGGCCTCTGTTTCCTCATCCATAAACAAGAAGTAGTAATAATACGTACAGCATAGAGTTGCTAGTGCAGATTCAATATCAAGTATGCAGGGTGCTAGACATATGTCTGGCACATAATAGGGACAAAGGTGGCTATGTCTCGTAGTCCCAGTTCTGTTGCTCATCAGCTGAGGGGTATAGGGAAGTCACATTAGCTCTTGGGTGCCACTGCCTTCATTGGCAATACTGAGAAGAGCGAGGGCAGACAGGGTGGGTTACGTAATGTGCTCGGAGGTCCACGGTGGTGCTAAACCTCCATGCTTCTCCAGCACACTTCTCTCACATTTCCCCAGGAGACCAAGCTGGTACATGGATATAAAGGAAGAGGAACCCAGGTGCTGACTCGGCCTACTTAAAACGTGCCCTCTATCAACACCCATCTCAAACCTACCTTCTCAAGAAAGTTGTCCCTGACAACCCCCAGTCCCACTCTGCCCATTTCAACTAGGTTAGGTCCCACTGTTTCATGCTTTCATAACACCCTATGCTTTCCCTTGTGATACACAGTCCAAATATTGAGTGAATTATTTATTGTGGACTGCGATCCCCATTTTGCAGATGAGCAAATTGAGGTTCTGGGAGCTCATGTTATTCACCCAAGACCCACACAGCCTGTCAGTCAGCAATCCACGAGACCCTGCACTCCTCTCACTAGGCCACACTGCTCCCAAGGGGTTTTCAGTTATATCAAAACAATGATAACTTTCATATTAAGGCTCGGGTCATTCCTTGAGACGAAATACACAGATCGGAAGGAAGAACGGTCTCTGGACTCTTCGAATGAGTTTGCTTGGAGAGTTCTAGTCAGAAAAGAACCACAGGCATACATGACAAAAGGCCATGAGGCTGGCCTTCCTCCAGCAGTTTTCTCCAAGGCCCTGAAACCACATTTGGGCTTCTTTAAACGGAATCAGAGTGTCACGGTGGAGGGAGGGGGAGGAGCAGGGGCAGAGTAGCATCATTAAAGCCTCCTGTGTGGTTTTGATTAGATCATCTGAATTAACAGTTCTCACAGGCAGGTCTTGATTAAAAGCAAGTAAGTTTGCAAGCAGACCACCTACTGGAAAATACTGAGCTTAAGATCAAAGTCCCTTGAGCAAAAGCCTGTAAGATCACGTGGGTGAGATTCTGGGCTTGGTCCGTTTATTAGGACACCCTAAAAAAGTCTCCCTTCATCCTTTAATCTGCAAGTTCCTGGTTATTTGTTCTCTTCAGGAGCAATGGCAATTTCAGTTCCTCTCAAGTCCACCAACGCCTACTGAGTGTGTACCAGCACAAAAGCCAAAACTCGTAGGGGATTCAAGTAATGATGTCTGATCCCTGACCTCAAGGAAAATGCCAAAGGGATGGCTCAGAAAGTGAGGAGAGTTTAAGGAAGGTGTCCATCAGGTTGCCTTTTCTCAGAAGCTTCGCTATTCAACCCGTGATATGCACAGAATTCACTGTCTAATTTTACTGAAAGGCAGAATTCTAAATCTGTTCAACTCTAAGTAAATTATATGATCTTTCAGAATGTGATAAGTACATACTCTACACTAAAGAATAAATAGCATGGGGTAAGGAGATCGGGATGGGGGAAGGGCATTGGGGTTTTAAGTAGAGTATTCAGGGTATGCCTTATTGTGGGCACATTACAACAAAGATTTGAAGCAGGGGTTTCAGCGATCAAAAGTGATCCAGGCAGAGGGAATGGCCAGGACAACAGGGGGATGCCTAGTAAGTCTCAGGGATGCAAGGAGGCCAGTGGGAGGAGTTGGGAGAGAAAAATGCACAATGAGGCTGGAGAAGCAGGGGTGGGGTATAGACCATGTGTGGCCTTGTAGGCTGTTATAAGGATTTTCACCCATGATCTCATCATGAAGATGGGCTCAGAAGCCCACTGTGGGATTCTGAGCAGAAGAATAATATAACCCAAGGATCACGCTGGCTGAGGCAGTAGGGAGGGCTCAAGGGTGGAAGCTGAGAGACCAATTAGGAGGTGACTGCAAGTTCCCTGGTAGGAGATGGCAGAGGCTCAGACCAGGGTAGTGGAAATGAAGACAAGGAGTCAGATTCTGGATTTCCTAGCTTGCAATAGTTTCAGCCTCCACTTTCCATCTTCCAGGCAGGTATGAAAATACGTTGAAAACGACTCTATGGAAATGTTCGGGGGCTCTTTGATTTAAAATGGCCCCAGAAATTCAAAGGCAGTATGAATAAGCTCTTGCTGGTGCAAGAATTTCATGAGCCTCAAATGCTGTGAGCACTGCATGAAGCATGAGAACGGGCAGACTGTGTGGAGTCCACCTTCCCACGTGCCCTTTCCACATACACACGCGTGTACATGCACACGGGGCACACTCACGGAGCAGGAAGACAGTAACTCGTGGAGTGAGACGGCCTGCTGAGGGCACTTTTTAACCAAATGACCACAAGCAACTTATTTAATAACGTCCAAGAGCCTTAGTTCCTTATGAGCAAATGAGATATAAACATGGACGATGGGGCTTGAGGGGTAATTACATAAAGTGTCTGCCACAACACCTGACATGTAATACAATCTCAGTAAATCTTTGTTCCTTCCTCAAGGCCCCCCTTGGGAACCAATCCCACCTTGGGGAGGAGATCATCCAGAATGCAGAGGAATCCACTTGTAAATAACTGAGAAGTGTCTACACTGCTATTGTCATTTTACTATCCTGTTTACCATTAAGAAAAACAACTTCCTTCACCACACCCTGCTGGGACCGTGTCACTGGGCTTCCTTAGGTCACCGTGATACCCCGGACTTGGAGACGAACTCAGGAATGGGAGGAGCAGGGCTGAGGCTCCCAGGCACATGGGAAAGGGTGCGCTGGCCCTGGGAATGTGCAGCTTGGGTGGATCCCTCCAGGAAAGAGTCAAAGTCAGGGTGACTGGGCGTCCCGGCTTGATTCTTCTATCAGGAGGAAAAGTGGGAAGTCAGGTGGTCTCAGAGACCACGGCCTGTCTGTCTCCCTGGGCCTGTGGCTTCAGAACACCACTCTCAGTGCAACCCTACCCCACACACCGCCTGCTCTGTACAGTCACACCAAAAGCCACCCGACTCCTGGCATTCACCTTTCCCCAAGGCATGGGGTGCTTTCGCATGATGGAAAGGAGACAGGAGAGACAGGGAGGGAAGGGAATTCAGCAAAAAAAAAGAGAGAAAAGGTGGGCATTCGGTCTCTAAAGCTGTGCTGAGTTTGCCTCTACAGGCCTCTGACGGGACTCTGCCTCGCCCTGGGTTCACAACTCCGTTCAACACCTATCTAGGGAGCCCCACCACAGTGGAAGGCTGGGAGCTACAGAAGGTGAGATGAGGCTGCCCTGCCAGGCTGGTGGCAGATCACCTCCTGTGAGGCTATGAAGCAGCTGCTGAGAGAGGGGAGGCCTTAGAACCTCACCAGTCGCAGGCCCTGACCACAGGGGTGGTGAGCCCAACATGGCCCAGCTAAGCACAGCCCTGGAACTCCCAGGATGACAAGTCCCTGGCTTCCTCCAGCCCCCATCTCTCCAAGGGATATCCTACCAACAAAGGGTGCATCCCCCGAGATGAGCAGCAGCAGCAGCAGTGGGGGAAGGGAGGACTCCGGGGCCTAGAAGGAAATCGCTACTTCTATCCTGATGTGGCGGACAGCAGCAGCCACGGGATGACAGCAGCAGACAGCACTGAGCAAGAGCATCGCTCAGCAGGGATGTGTGCTGAAGGTCCGCTCCGTGAGGGGGGCAGCCTCGGGCAGCTGCCCAGGGCACCTTACCCGAGGCCTGGCAGCTCCAGGTACAGGAGGCCCAGGGTATACCTCATGGGCTTCTAGCAGGGCAGGCCACTCTGGGTGGCCAGGGGAGGAAGGAGGTGAGAAGCAGCCCAAAGGCTGCTGTGGGGCAAGAGGAGGCCCTGCATCTTGGGTCTGCTCCTCCCTGCCATTTCTGAAGCACCATCTTTCCCCAGGCCAAGGCCTACTTGGGGACACCCCTCACTGGAATTCTAGAATGCTCCCAAATAGTCAGTTAATTCAAGTCCCAATCATACAGTGAGAGGGGAGGCCCAGGAGTAATAACTGGGGAGGCAGTGTGGCCTAATCATTAGCACAAGGCGTTTGGAGTCAGCAAGAGCAGGTATAAATCCCAACCCTACTTGTTGCTGCCCAGGAGTTCCATAAGCTTTGGTGTCTCCATCTGCACAAGGAGGATGACAGCGCCTCCCTTACAGAGCTGCTGTGAATAGCAGATGAGTTGATGTCTGTCAAGTGCTTAGCACAGGGCCAGGCTCAATGAATCGTGTCTGTTGCTACCCCAGCCACCATCATCTCCACCCAACGTCACACAGCTGACCAGAAGCAAGCCTGGATCCAGGTCTCCTCAGTCACCACTCCCAAAAGGCCTCACCCTCCTGTAGCTTGGGTGACCCTTCTCCTGGGGACAGCGACATCAGAGAGCAGAGTTGGAAAACTGTGGGTCCCAGGAGCCAACACGGATCTTCTTGGGTTGATGACTTTCAAAGACCCACCCTGAGAGGTCCTGTTCAAAAGCCCCTCAGAGGGGCTATGCAGCCAGCGCCTAAGGAATCCTGAAGGGGAAGGGGCAGAGCAGCCAGAAGGAAGTTACTAGCTAGGACTCTTACCTTCCAGGGCAAGACTGTGCACTTCTCCCAGAAAGCCTTCCCAGTCATACACAGCCCAGCCACCTGCCATCACCACTCCATTCAAGCCAGCCTAAACACCTAAACGATGATAAACAGCGGCTCACTAGGGTGTCACAGGTGTAGCACGAAGTCTCAGGGTTCATGTAGCATGCCTTTCCATGCTAAGAATGGGAGGAGGACACCTTGTCCTCTTCAGTCCCTGCTCCTCTTCCCCGAGATACACTCCCTGACCACCTTCCCCGTGCAGAGCTTGCTCCTCAGAACCCACGACTTCACCCTAAATGGTGCTGAGCATGTGGCAGATGCTCAACTCACATTTTTTCAGTAAGCAGCTGTCACTTAACTTCTCCAAGCAAGGATGCCCAGTGTGGGCAGCAAGCTCACTGTGGGAAGAGCCTGTCTCTCCTCAGTCTCAACGGCCCCCCAGAGAGCCTAGGATCACGCAGAGTGCCCAGGAGATGAGCAACTGAATAGTGAAAGTGATCAATGAATACCAGGGCAAGCTGACAAAATCTGCATTTCCTAGGAGATACACAGTAGTTACTGCACTTCCTTCTCATTGTGACCCTTGGAGATAGGAGAGTATCCCTCTCAGCTTCCTAAATCCCTCCTCACTTCTACCACCTCCTTTTTCTCTTTCCCATTGCTCTGCTTCTCTTTCTTCTTAGGTTACTTTTACTCCCTACCTTTTCCTTGCTATCTGGCTTTGTTTTTGTTTTTTGTTTTTTGTTTTTGAGATAGGGTCTTGCTATGCTGCCCAGGCTGGTCTTGAACTCCTGCGTTTAAGGGATCCTTCCACCTTAGTCTCTCTGCTATCCACCTTTATAAAGAAGAAACACAAAATTAGGCACCAGCATGTCTGGGTGCTAATTCTGGCTGCTACTCAAACTACCTACTTAACCAGGTTGAACAATCTACTCAGTCTCTCTGACCTCGGTTTCCCCTGCTGTCAAATGGGGACAATCACATCTCCAAGAGCCACTGAGAGTATGAAATGATATGAGAAGGGGTTGCCCTTCCCTCCCATGGTCAGCAGTGTGTGTTGAGAAAGTTGGGGGCTGTGGTTTGGGCTTCATGGCAATGACTGAGTATGCCGACTGAGAAGCTGGAATGCCACATGCAGTTCCAGCTCCACCATCCCTGCCCCAAGCAACCTTTGGAAGACTTGGGATCCCAGGGCAATAGCAGGGGTAGAAATGGGCTAGAGGGCTCTGGGGAGGAAGGGGCAAGGCCTGCCTGCCCCTGGTGTTAAGCAGTCCCCAACACACACACACACACACACACACACACACACACACTCACACACGCCCCACTAGATAGAGTCACTCCACGTCCCCTGTATCTTAGGCAAGTACAAAACCGGAACAGAAGTTCTAAGAAAAGACAAAGGGGGAGGAAGAGGAAGATGGCCAGGATTTAGTCCACGTCACAATGGGCGGCTCTCAGAGGGAGGGAAACCCTGGGCCGCAGAGTGTGTGCTGTGTTGTGCCTGCTCTCAGCGGAGATGAGGCCGGTGCAGGGGACTGTGGGGAGAGAGGTCACCCTGAGGCCGGCCGACAGGTTCTCCATCTCCACCCGCTGGAGAGGGGAGGTGGCCGCGCCAGGGAGAAGGAACCTGTCATTAGCTGTCTGAGAGGCTCTTCCTCCGCAGGCTGCTCACAGCATCTGCCAGAAAAAGGATCTGCCTAACGTGAGCCTCTCGGAGCCCTATATAAACAGATGCTGCTCGCTCCTTTTCACTTTGCCTTCTGCCTGAGCCGCGTCCTTTGTTCTCCCTTCAGCTTCCAAATTCCCTAGCATCACCATCTTTGCCAACAAAGGGCAAGAGTGAATCTCAGCCTGGTAGGGGAGGTCCGCATTGACCCACCTCTTCCCACCCCTGCACTCTCTAATCCCCAGTGCAGCCCCTCTAAACACTGTGGGACCCTCATCATCACTGAGCTCAGGGATCCACTGATCAGTCACCCTAGGGATGAGAGGACGCTTGGAGGGAACGCTACAGCGGCTTTGTAAGTCAATTGCTAATGCAATCAAACTGGCCAGCCTAAACAATGACCAAACTTAAATATTTTCCACTCACATTAATCAGCTCAATAATTCCTTAATGACTTCCTAAGAAAAGTGTTTAAATAAAAAAAAAAAAAAAACCCTTGTTTGTTTTGATTTGGTTGGTCTTTTTCACCCTTGGTTAAGGAGCTCATTGTCTCTGCATGGCAAGAAGCAGCCTGGATTTTTAGGAAGGAAGAAATAATCCACTGCGGATGGGGCCAGTACTGGTGACCGGCAGGTCAAGAGAGAGGGTGCGGTTAGAGAGCTGGCGTCCCAGTCCCTGGGCTTCTCGCTGTCTCAATTTCATCATCCACCTATGAAGTAAAGATGTCCATAACTGTCTCTTGCCTAAATCACAGGGTGTTTTTGTGGTTGCGGGGGGCGGTACCATGGCTGTGCCCTGCCTGGTCCTCCCGTGAAGGTAGGACGCTCAATCAACATTCAGACTTCTGTGAAACAGTAAACCATCCTTCTGTGAGCTAGAGAAACACAAGTGGCAGAAGGAATGCCATATATCTAGGGTCTTACAGCTGATCTCAAAAATTAAAATCTACGTGAACCTGAGAACCTTAGGCAATATACATACTTTTGAAACACAAGAACGACATCATGTCCCTAAAATAAAAAAGCCACAGTCGGTGTTGTTTCCAGACAGAGGAAGCATGGTTTTTACCTTCCCCATGCATCCCTATAGTATTTCCAGATTGTCCCTGACCAGTCTGCATTTGACCCTAGGGCAGAGCAGCAACTTCCTAGACAGAAGGGGAGCAGAACAGTGTCCCCTGGGGCTGCAGTCTGAGAGGGGGCTGGAGCACACACTACTCCAATAGCAGCATTCCAATAGCACCCTGCTACTGCAGGAGCCACCCAAGAGAGAAGATAAAAGACATGCGCATAGAGAAGGAGAGCGTTTCACAGCCCCACCTCTTGCAGAACTGCAAATCCTGTGTGATGGCTGCGTGAGTGTGCACCTGGGCATCCAGGCATGCGTCTGTGAGTGACAGTACGGGGTGCGCGTGTGCCTGCTGCACTGACAAGAGCAAGGAACCATGGGAGATTGGCGGCGTGTACATGTTTCTGCCTATCTATTCTCAGAAGGGTTCCTCCTCACACCTCCTACTGTTTTATCCAGGGTGCTGCAATTTAAGAATTTAGAGACAAGGATGCACTTAGCAAAGGCTAAACATCCACAAGTTAATCTGTATCTGGTTGATTCTGTACCCTAAGTATGAGCCCCAAGAAGCAAAACATATGAAAGAAAATATGTGAGCACAGAGTACAAATTTCACATTAAAGACAAACTGGCTAAAACCCATAGAAAAGAAAATAACTTACAAATTCATGAAAGAGAATCCCTTCACAATTCTGTATCACAGGTTAAACAATATCAGTGAGAAATAAACTAGTCTCTCGATGAAAAATGGTTAGTTTTTCAGTTTCCAAGGCCCAACCAAGATCCTTGCTGGATGCCATGTTACTCAAACCACTCATCAGCAATTGTATGAGAATGAGTGTACACACAACAGTCAGATACGCATACAAAAAGCCACCCCAACAACACACACACACAGATGCAGATGTGTACATATACACACACCCCTCCCAGCCCTACCAAACAGAGGCAGCATGACTGAAGCCCTAACACCTAACAAAAGGGGTGTAAGAAAAAATGGCAACTAAGATGTATCCATGGGGAGGAAGGAGAAAAAAGCTCTGTGAAATGCAGCTTGACTCACAGTTTTGAAGGCATAAGGTGGGCGAGGATGAAAAGACTTTCGTCAAGAGTATACAAAGGAAGTCAATGAAACAGTTGGGTCTCACTGGCTCCCACACAGAACAAACTCAGCCAGACTCCAGATGATTAAAAATAAACTAATCTGATTAGAGAATTTTAAATTTGGATTGATTGTCCAGTTCACCAATAAATGGCAACACGCAATTTAAATCTTGTCCCACAGCTCTGCTGCCAAAATGGCCCAGAATTTGCCAAGCTTTGAAACCAGGTTTTGATGAGGTGAATGCATCAGTAGCAGAACAATCAGGTGATCCATAAATATCTGTGGCTAAGCCCTGTCCTGGCAACGTGGAGATATGAAGTTGTCCAATGAGTTCTGGGCCTCCAATAGCCTACTGCAAGGTGGAGACCCAACATTTGGATATAATTAAGCAGTAGCCGACAGACAGATGTAAAATGTGTGTTAAGCTGCATGGTAAAGACTGTAATTCCTATACATATTCAGAGAAGGGACAGAAAATCAGTAGTAGAAATGGGTTTTCCTTCATCTTGCATGTGAAAGAGCATTTGGATAAACAGAGAAAGAAAACAGCATAATTGCTCAACATCCATTCTCTGTCTGGCCCATTGTTCAGGTAGGGCTCAGGTGAGAAGGAAAAGAGCACCTAGCATCATCTCCCAGCCCTCACTGTCCCCTCCTAATTCTCCCCTACCCACTGAGCCCCCTGGCCAACTATCAGAGACTTAAGTTTTTGCAGAAGGGAAAAAGGGAAGGGAAAGATAAAATGTGCTTCATTTCTCAACCAAAATGAGAAATCATGAAAGGGGGGACCGAACTAATGAAATGTGATATGGTCCCTGAACTGTTCCTTCTAGAAGCCATCCCCATGAGACTCACACATAGACCATGTCATTTGGAGTTAATCCGATGTCTCTGTAGATAATTAGGGCCAGGCCAGGATAAGGCCAAGGAAAAAAGCATTCCCATAATGTACATTTAGCAATGTAACAGCTTTTCGAGGCTCTTTCGTTGTTTTGATTTCTTTCTACTACCAAACTGGTCAAATTTCCTAAGAGATCATATCTACCCACTGGGAAACATCTGGAGGAGAAGAGTGGGAAAAGCTTGGCCATTTTAGAGTTTCTTCTCCACAACCTCTGGCATCTGGGTTTGGGTAACCACTCACAAGCCCTGGCCAACAATTTTGCTTCTCACCAGGGCACTGGCATCACTGCCAAGGAATAGCTCCTCTCCAGGAAGCTTCTGGAAGCTCAGCACTTGGAGTTTTCACTCCTCTGCTTGGTATCAAGCCAAATTTTGCTCTTTGAGGTATTTTTGTGTGGATCCATCATTCCCACAAATGTTTTCTATCCCTTGGTGTTTCTAGTTTACAATGCTCTAGGAGGCAAACGCCTGTGATACTGTGAAGGGTGGCCTAAGAGAAGTCTTCAAATTCCTAAAATAAAGCCCTAAGTCTTCCTCCAGTAAAATCATCCAATGAGGAATCCAATACATGGGTCTTTCCCAATGGACATGAATGCTAGAGAAAGCAGCAAGTCCACAGAAGCGCTGCTGAGAGCGAAGGCACATTCTTTGTAAGGCTGTTCCTTTGATCCTTAATAAAACTTCAAGGCAATAACTGGAGAAAATGTATGCCCCTGGAGATTGAGTGTGCTAGATTGCAAAATTCTTCTAGGCGTAAAGCCTTCAGTAATACAAAGCCCAAACCAGTGCCTTCCTGTATAAACTCTCTCTGCAGTGTGAACATGGTTGATTACATACCCTCTTTCTACATAAATTCCCTTACAGGAGGAAAAGGCAGGAAGGCCAAGACTTTGGATAATCATAACCAAGATTCTGAGATGATACATATTTCTGACATAAACATTCTTTCAAATTCTGCAAGTACTTAAAATTGCCCATTAAGAGGTTGGTTAAAAGGAGACATTGCTGTGCAGACTTTTTACTTTCTTGTTCCTTTTTTAAAAAAGTTTCAAAGAACATCAATGTATTAAGTTAGAGGGTTGGGCTAATTCCTCTCCATCCTCCTTCCAGAAGCAGAGGTATTTGAGAAAACTGTTGCCTCCATCTTATGTTTGAGATAATTATTTGCCCAGATCCTTTCAAAGAAAAAGTACATTTCTATGGGAAGCAAACGCAAAGACCAAAGTAGAACATGACAGTGCCATTTTTCCAAATTTGCCCACAGGAAGTGACTTTTTTTTTTTTTTTTCCAGATGGAGTCTCGCTCTGTTGCCCAGGCTGGAGTGCAGTGGCACGATCTCAGCTCATTGCAACCTCCACCTCCTGGGTTCAAGCAATTATCCTGCTTCAGCCTCCCAAGTAGCTGGGACTACAGGCACACACTGTCATGCCCAGCTAATTTTTTTGTATTTTAGTAGAGATGGGGTTTCACCATGTTGCCCAGGCTGGTCTTGCACTCCTGAGCTCAGGCAATCTACCCATCTCGGCCTCCAAAAGTGCCAGGATTATAGGCATGAGCCTCTGCGCCCAGCCCAGACTTTTTCTTTTGTCCCACAATTAGGAATTTGAATGTGAGTGGAAGAGGCACCTGTGAAGCATGATTCAAGAGGCCCAAGATACGCTAGTCACCCTAACTAACACATACCCTGTCTATTAGGCCATCCTAAGGTCTGAAATTCCACCATGAAGATTTCTTACTGGTTAGAAACACCTCAGGTTCTCCCTTTGTCTTACTGTGATTTGTTTGTCAACCTTCCCTCAACTATCTCTCTCTGTCTCTGTGTCCCCATTAATTCTCTAGGAATCTTTCTGATCTAACCCAAAGGAAAACAGAAGATATGCAGACCGGGGAAAAACAAGAAAGTAGAACCAACCCTCAAGTGGTCACAGGGCTTTCTCTCTTACTGGACTGAGAAAGTACTAGGCTTCACTGAAGTCTTCCTTCAGAATTGACAGAGGTCTGCACACCACCCAGGACCAAAAAAGGTAATAGAACATTTGTTCAAGTCCTTCAGATTAATCAAAAGCCCCCTCTTTTCCTTCTCCCAGTTGATTATCTTGGCCTGAAATTTTTGGATGAGCAGGAAACATAATTGACTATGGAGTCTCCGGACCTACACACTTCCATCCACCACAGATCAACACTGCAGATCCCCATAAACACAGATAAACTTGGGTACCTGCCAGCAATGCAAGGGAACTGCTGCGCTTGCCAGAGTCCTAAAATAATCTCCCCCATCTCTAGAATTTCTTTTAACTTTTCCTTTGCCTGGAGGTGGGGGAGGGGATCAGGTTGGAACCAACTTCTGGACTTGCAAGTTCATTGCAATAAGGTTCTTAGTTCTTTCTGCTACCCACAGTTACCCAATATAATTCCCTTTCCTACACTTGGACAGGCTCTTCTCTTGGTTGGAAGTGGGAGGAGGGAGGGTGGCAGGAAGAAAGGGAAATCCCCTTCTGTGCATTAATTCTCTGTATTCTAAAAGGCAAACTCTGCCAAGAGCCTGGTTCTGGGAAGCCGCTCTGGAGACAGCCCAGGATCCCACTGGGTGGTCTCATCTTTGGGCTTAGGATGTGGGGGGTCAACGTCCAGAGTTCTATTTCCAGCACCATCAGAACTTTGGCCAAGATACTTGACCTCTTTTCATAAACGCTTTCCCCCAAATGAAAAGGAAAAAGGAGAAGAGGAAGAAAGAAGTGAAAAAGAATGACACCACTGCAGAGGGAAAGATGAGGCATTGAATGAAGAACTTTGGAAGCAAACCACAAAAGGTATTGCTACACACAGCACAACAGCCCTGTAGGGAGGGAGTAGAATTTAAGAATGAGGCCACATGGAGATGGCTACTCTACAACTTCAAGGCACCAGGGAGTCCAAATGAATCATCTCCTCAGCACTCTCATCTGCAGTTCACACCTTACAACCCAACCTGGAGACTCCATTGGCCTTGGCCATTAGTTTCACCTTTCAATAAACATATTGTTTTTGTTGTCAAGAGAACCTCTTCAAAAAGCTTAATCTCCAGGCTAACTCATCATGTGGCTGCTTCTTATAAAAACCAAAAATAAAGCAAACACTGAAGAACTAAGTAAAAATTAATTAGAAGCACGTGGTTAAAACAGGCTTAGAGTTATGCATGGCTTAAGAACACATTAAGGGTAAAGACTTGAAGATTCGCTGAAAACAAGGCCCGTGTGAGTGGGTGGGTTTTTGAGGGCCTGGCATTGCGGACTGTACCAGGCCAAAGCCACAGGGAGGAAGGCTATGGTTCACGTAGGGTCCACATCCTTCTGCATGTCCGCTCTTGATGTCAAGGAGAGACTCGAGAGATGCCAGAGACTCCTTTGTCTCCAAGGCATTCCAGTCAGACCATTGTGCGAGACATAAGAGCAAGAAAAAAGACAGGAGTTAGGAATATTTTTAATATATGTTGATTTTAATGGTTATATATATATATAGTCTAATTCATTTCCAGCAGAATGAATGGCAATTTCCAAGCTCAAAAATAACAGTAACCCCGACCGCAAGCCTCTGGCATGGAAGTAATAATTTGAGCTTATTTCTAAATGGGCTTACTAAATGAGCAGATCAATTTTTTCTCAAACACATCATATAAAAGAAATGGATGAAAAGAAATTTGGGGAGCTGAAACCTGCTGTCACCTACCTCTTTCATTTAGCCTCAGATCTGAATTTCCCTGTCAGGTTTTGGGGCCACGCCTGTCCCACTGCACACATTCGAGCTGCAGATATTCACTTTCACATGCAGGGGTCATGTCTAAAAACGGAACCCTGACTGCAACAGAAACCAGTTAGAAGATTAATTAGTTAAGTATTTAATCAATTAATCCTGAATTAAGATCTCATTTTGGCTTTTATTGTCAGCCATAACCATTTCTTTCTTTGAACTAAAATCTTGTGCCTTCATTGATAAGCTCTTAAAACATGTGTTTGAATTTCCTCAGGTGGGCTGGGATTGTGCCCCTCTTGCATTGCACAAGTGTAACTTAAATGGGTCAATATTTTCACCTGCAGACATTCATACAGGTGGGCTTTGCTGTAAGAAACTCAAGGAAATTGGCTTTTTAAGAACAGATAAAAACAATTCTTATTGTGGGAGGACTCTTTTTGGTTCCTCCTAAGATACATTGATAACAAGAGCTCCTGGGGTATTGTAATTGAAGCACTGGCCTCAACCCCAGGGATCGCAGTTCAGGACATCAAAGGATCCTTCTCGTTTTGAGATTCTGTGGTTGATACTAAAAATCAGAACCAACCTAAAACATAAGCAAGATGGCAGAGGACCAGGGAGGGAATTTAATTAGGTAAAAGGATGTCAGATCTAAGTGGAGAAACTGCAGGCAGACGAGAAAGAGTCCACCAAAACAAACAACAAAGCTCCCCATCTGTTCAATTCGGCTTCGGATTCTTTTCACAAGGTGTGTGTAACTTTTCCCTCCGCCGTGAAAAAGAGCCTATAACTGGCCTTCTCTCTCCCCACGCATAAAATGAGTGGGTTAAACTACATAATCCCTTGGGCCTTCCTGACTGTAGGACTCACTGAGTCTGGGCAGAAGGGCAGCGAAAGACAGCTGAGGGAGCCTGGGACCAGCAGCAGCATGGCGGGTGATACCAAGGGAGATCACAAAATCCAGCCCTATGCTGTGTATTACTGAACTTAAACGCTGAAAACTGTCCTAGAAGAGGGTAAATCAATGAGGGCTGAGGTCCTTTGCAGACTAGGGAGAGAGGTGGGATGTGAGCAAAGCCTTAACAATTCCTGTACTTGGCTGCACAGCATTAGGTCTAGGTTCAGATGGGGAGGATGAAAAATGTTATGAAATCATTTCAGCCCCTGCCCTTTAGCATAAGCTTAGGCTTAATCATCCACTAGACAGGTCTCTGCTGTTTTTTACTGAAAAGTTCCTTATCTAACGAGGAAATGCCCCTTCCGTTCACAGGCCCAAGGCAAAGCACACCCAAGATGTAGATTGGCCAAAGAAAGAATACCTCAAGGCCAGGCACGGTGGCTCACGCCTGTAATTCTAGCACTTTGGGAGGCCGAGGTGGCGGATCACGAGGTCAGGAGATCGAGACCATCCTGGCTAACACGGTGAAACCCCGTCTCTACTAAAAATAAAAAAAATTAGCCGGGCGTGGTGGCGGGCGCCTGTAATCCCAGCTACTCAGGAGTCTGAGGCAGGAGAATGGCATGAACCCGGGAGGCGGAGCTTGCAGTGAGCTGAGATCACGCCACTGCACTCCTGCCTGGGCGACAGAGAGGGACTCTGTCTCAAAAAAAAAAAAGAAAGAAAGAAAGAAAAGAAAGAACACCTGAAGGGACACAGCTTTCTCCCAGCACCTGTAGCTTGCTCTTTGACTACTCTGCATGTTATAGCCTGAGGGCCCCCAACAGCACAGAAGCCTTTTATCCTAGGCTTGACACTTTCTTATCTATAAAATGGGCTATCAGGTATCTGTTAGGTTGCTGGGTAGATTACATAAGCAAATACATTAGCACTGGACCTGGCATAAAATAAGCACTCAATAAATAATAGCTATTGTGTTGATAGGAGAAATGAAGCTATCCATGCAACTCTAGATGTGCCAGTCTGGGGAGAATCACTCTCCGTGTATCTTTTAGACAACCGTCTTCCTTGTCTTCCCAGGCAGGCTCTTCCAGATAGAGCCAGGCACAAGACGCCATGTTGATCCACTGAAAACATCCTTCAAAAGCTTCAAAGGATAAAAAAGAGCCTTGGTGTACCAAAAGGGACTTGCCTCTGAGAATGCGATTTTGAGGCCACCCAGCTCATCCCATCCCATTCCCAAGTGACAAAGTTCAGCAGGGAGCAAAAGAAGACTGAACAGGGGAAAAGGCAGGAATTTTGGCATAAATTTGAGTATTACTCAGTTGGTCACCAGTTTTCCCAGCATAGTGAGACCCGCTGGGCAACATCCCCAGATACACAATCTCTTCCAATAGAAATGAATGCTCACTGATCCTGGTGGCCAAAGGCAGCAAGAGTCCTAAATCCTTCAGAAGTAAGAGAGCTTGACGAAATGCCATCCTTTTCCTTCTCTTCCATCGATGAGAGTGAAAGTCTCAATGTATTTTAAAACATATTTTTGATACGATAAAATGGTGGTGGCATACAGCAGCTACTCCCCTAGAGAGTGGCTGAATGGTGCACGCCAACCAAGGGAACCCATGGGAGAGGGTGGGATGGAAACCCAAGCTGGGAGGGACCCCGCATTAATGTCTGATCTGCAGTAACTCCTTGATGGGAAGCAGGAACTTGCTGGGTGGTCCTGAAGCGCAAGGAGGCTTTAAAAACAAGGAGACCTGGACTCTGCTTTTATGATTCTTGGAAGGGACTGATGGGATGCAGACAGCCCTGGCTCAAGCAGAAAGGGTGAGAAAGGGGGTGACTTGGGGGTCAGAATATGGCAGCGTGGGCTCAGTAGAAAACCTTTGAAATCAGACAGGGAAGTGCTTATCTCATACAAGAGGCCAGAAACTTGCAGGAGGCCCAGGGCAAGCTTAGAATAGAAGACTGGCCAGAGAGGAGGATGCAAGAGGGGAGAGGGAGAGACCTACGCCAGAGATTAGACTGACGCCGAAGTCCGGAGCCACTAGACCCAAAAGTGAGGCCAGTTGGAATCTTCCTCGGGCTGGGGGCTTAAGAGAATATCAGAATCTCTCCAAGCCCCAGTCTTTCTGATAAAATGGAAACAATAAAAGCGTATGCTTCTGGACGTCATTGTGAAGACGACGTAAGTGTTGTAGGTAAGGTGCGTGCGACAGAGCAAATACTCAACACATGGCAGCTATTGATAGGAGGAACTGATGCAAAGCCAACCTACTGGCATGTATTTCTGTACTTAGATTTTTTTTTTTTTAAGTAAAATCACCTTTCTGTACTTAGATTTTTTTTTTTAAGTAAAATCACCTTTCTAGACTTCAAACTCCTTGAGAACGTGTCAAAGCCAAGAGCAGGTGCCTTAATGTCCCGGTTAAGATAAACCAGGGAATAGTGCACTAAAGGTTTTGGTAAAAGAGACAAGGTCAGCTCTGGACTCTGGAATCAGACGTGTGTCTCCCTTTATGCCTCTAGACACCAGGACATTTGGCACCAAATCCGATACCCAGTTAGGGTAATTATATGATGGAGAGTGGGAACCCACGGGCAGGAGGGCACCCACATCCTTTCACCGGGTATAATCTCACCAAGGCCAACAAGCTTTCCCCTCTGAACATCCACTACAAAGTCTCCTTTGGGAATTTGTCTTCGGTCTCCTCTTCAAGAAAATGATTCTAAGTTAATTTTACATCAAGTCAGAGCCCCTAAAAGTCACAGAACTGGACCTTGCCAGCTTAGACACTGGCCAAATTACCTTCATCGTGTCACGCCTTGGTGTTCAATCCTCCACACCTATGAAGGCTTTTGCTGTCGATGGACCTATGTTTATTATGCCACTGTGTCTTTTATGTGAAGTCCCACATGAGAAAATGATTTTAGAAAAATGTGCCAGTAAGAATTTTGCCTCCCCTGAGGAGTTGGTAGACTTTTCCCTTTCCGATCAAGAAAGCTGTGCAATTGACCTGGTTTTCATTACGTCCTGGCTGCCAAGAAGTGCAAAACCAAATCCAGTGCTCAACTGGAGCAACCATACTAGCCAATTTCTTTCTTTCTGTGGCCTTGATTTCCTATTTGTGTGTCAATTTTATTGGATAAGGTGGTTTGCAAGAAGATGCCTCCATCCTGAGAAGACAGAGGCAGGTCAGGAACCAAGTAAAAGCAAAACATTCTACCCCTAATCTCTTTACCTTTTCACAGCCTACCTCCTCCAAGCAACCTTCCCTGATCACCTCACTCCATAGAGACTGCTCCTTCCTGTAATTCCAGCAGCTGTTACAGCCCTTTCCTGCAGCACTTTCAAATACTTCGGCTTTTGCGGGCATAGGTATTGTCCCTCCTAACTGGGACCTAAGCTAAGGCCCAAGGGCTGCTCCCATGCCCTTCAGTATCCCCCATAAAACCTAACCACACATTAGAAACTCAAAGAATAGCATAGGCATGATCGATCACCTGGAACAGAAGCAGTGAGGAAACTTAAGCCAGGATTCCTCCCAGAGATTCCACCGCCCCTCCCCGCATCTCCAAATGCTGGACTCCTAAGCATTTACTCAGATTTTAAACAGCACATAATGCCATGGCGAGGATGATCCCTGTGAATGCTTTTAGCACATTACTCACCACACTGACTAGCTATTTCTGTCTTACTCCTGAGATCATAACCGAAGCACTTCTATACTTAAATCAAAGAGTGTAATAACTGACATTTCAGATTACAGCTACGTGGAGGTCTGCCCTTAAGGAGATGGTGCTAATTGCTGAATGTGAGGAACAACAGGCAACTCCCAGCCACCACAGCCCTTGCTTCCTGCAGGACCTCAGGTGTGAGAAGAGAGGCTCGGTCTCTCAAGGGCTGAGATGCACAGGAAGCCTCGCAGCAGCAGCAGCATCCCAGCTGGGCGGAGCTCTTTCCCCAGTCCTGCACCGACATGGATAAATCAGAGCCATCTGGCTGGTTCCTCCTCTCACACGTGTGTCACCTCCTCTCCAGCCTCCAGGACCCCTCAGCCTAATGTGCTCCTTATGCCCAGAACCTGGAGTCAGCTGTCCTTCAAAACGGAGCAGCTCATGACATAGTAAAACCATGACCCCACATACCACTTATTTGTCATTTTATCACTACTGCCTTGTTCTGGCATGTTCTGTCCCTGCATGTGTCTAGAGCAGGGGTTCTCAATGGAGGGCAGGGACAAGGGACAGCATAGTGCCCTAATAGGGAGAGGGGAGAGTTTGGAAAGTCATCTTCAAAATCACCTACAAATAACTAAATTCACTTTGTAAATTCAATCGTCCTGTGGGAGGCATGACCCGGAAGTTCTCCTGCTGTCTCATGAGTGCCGATACTCTCACATGGTCCCTTCACCACATCACTTCCTTGTTCAAGACATCACGCCTGACTCCCCACAAATTCACATCACCTTCAGGCTGGAAGAAACCATCAGGGACGCACCCTCTGCAATTTACAGGTGAGGAGGCTGAGGCCTGAAGACGCTAGGTGATTCACCCCCAAGGCACAGCCTAATAAATCTTTTAGTCAACAAATATTTATTGAGCATCCGCTACATTCCAGGCAGTGTCCTAGGCTCAGGGGACATAGCTGTGGAGAAAACAAAGTCCCTATTCTTAAAGAGCTTACAGAGCTTCCATTCTAGTGGGAGGAAGGAAAAATAAACAAATAAAGATACATACCTGTGTTAGGTAGTAGGGGAGGAAGGGCCTGCAATTTTCAATATAGTGGCCAGCGAAGGCCTCTCTGACAGGGTAACATTTGGGCACAGATCAAAATATGTGAGGGAGTGAGGTAGGAGTTCATCTCAAGGAAAAGTGTTCCAGGCAGAGTTGTCTCAGAAAGTGCAAAGACTCTGAGGAAGGGGCAAGCTAGAAGCAGTTCCTCAAACTTTTGTTTAGGGGTTCTCACTGCTGTACCTATTGCTTGTTTTGTAATAATCCTAGCATTTAAGATTCTGTCCAAGAGTAGATAATAATTACAGTACCAATAACATTTATTAAGCACTTAGTATATGCCAGGCATGGTTCTAAATACTTTTCTTTTCTTTTCTTTTCTTTTTTTTTTTTTTTTTTGAGATAGAGTTTTGCTCTGTCGCCCAGGCTGGAGTGCAGTGGTACGATCTCTGCTCACCGCAAGCTCCGCCTCCCGGGTTCACGCCATTCTCCTGCCTCAGACTCCCGAGTAGCTGGGAGTACAGGCGCCCGCCACCACGCCCGGCTAATTTTTTCTATTGTTAGTACTACTGAGACGGGGTTTCACCGTGTTAGCCAGGATGATCTCCATCTCCTGACCTCATGATGGGCCCGCCTCGGCCTCCCAAAGTGCTGGGATTACAGGCATGAGCCACCATGCCCAGCCCTAAATACTTTTCATACATTAATTCATTTAATGTTCACTGTAACCTCATGACGTATGTATTGCTATTCCCATTTTACAGATGGAAAAACCGAGGCACAGAGAACTTAGGTCATTTACCCAAAGGTTGCCCAGTTTTTAAGTGGTGCAGCCAGCACACACAGCGAGGCAATCTGTCTCAGCCCATCTAGCTTTCATCCTTGAAAGTAGCCCCTTGCACCCTCAGCCTTCTCTGTACTGGTCTTCCCTGGTTCTTCAACACAGCCTGTTGATTCCGTCTTTTAGGCCTTGCTCATTTTGTACCTCACTCACTGCCTTTAACATTGTCCCCAGTCAGTGAAGTCACTTGGATCCCACATCTGCCCCAGAGCTTCCCTTGACTAGTCCTCAAAGGCAGTTCCTTTTGTTTTTGCTAGCATCAACCTCCATCAAGACCTGCCTTATGTACATTCAGCTTTAATAGTGTCCTCCCCTGCCATCCTAAGCACACTGAGGCTATTTTTTCTCCTCTCATTGCCAGTGAAATGAATGAATTCCATGTGGGGGATGGGAATGTAAGGAGTTCGCAATAATGGCTTGTTTAACTCACCTGCATTGAATCTCTCAATCATCACTTTTATTTATTTATTATTATTATTTTTTAACAGAGACAGGATTTTGCTCTGTCACCCAGGCTGGAGTGCAGTGTTGTGATCATGGCCACTGCAACCTCTAACTCCTGGGCTCAAACGATCCTCCTGACTCAGTCTTCCAAGCAGTTAGGACTACAGGTGCATGCCGCCACATCCAGCTAATTTTATTATTTTTTGTAGAAACAGGGTCTCACTATGTTGCCCAGACTGGTTTTAAACTCCTGTCCTCATGCAGTTCTCCTGCCTTCACCTCCAAAAGCATAGAGATTACAGGCATGAACTATGATTCCTAGCTCTTTATAATAGCTTTATTAATGGATACTTTACCCACAATCGATCAAACACTGTTTTTTTGAGACAGAGTCTCGCTTTGTTGCCCAAGCTGGAGTGCAGTGGCACAATCTCAACACACTGAACTCCCGGGTTCAAGTGATTCTCCTGCCTCAGCCTCCCACGTAGCTGGGATAACAGGCGTGCGCCACCTGTCTCTACAGGTATCTCTAAATTAGCCTGAGACAGGTGTTTAAAAACCTGTTAATTTTTGTATTTGGAGTAGAGTCGGGGTTTCACCATGTTGACCAGGCTGGTCTCGAACTCCTGACCTCAAGTGATCCACCCACCTCAGCTTCCCGAAGTGCATGAGCCACCGCACCCAGCCGAACACTCTTTAAATAACAGTAAACTTTGATAAGTTTCGACATACATATACCCCTGTGAAACCATCACCATAATCAAGATTTTGAACATATTCTTCAGTCCACAAAGTTTCCTCATAGAGTTTATAATCTCTTGCTCCTGCCCCTCCCACACAACCTCCATCCTGAGGCAACCACTATTTCAGTTCCTATCTTATAGATTAGCTTGCATTTTCTAAAATGTTATATGAATGGAATCATATAATGTACATTCCAAATTGTCTGGTTTTTTTGTTTTCACTCAGCATAATTATTTTGAGATTAATCCACCCATTCCTTTTTATTACTAAATAGTATCCATTGTATAGATATACCACAATTTGTTTATCCATTCTCTCTTGATGAAAGATTGGGTTGTTTCCAGTTTAAGACTATTACAAGTGAAGCTGCTATGAACATTCATGACAAGACTTTGAATGGACAAATGCTTTCATTTATCTTGAGTTAAGGCCTAGAGTGAAACGGCTGGATCACATGGTAGGTTTACGTTTAACTTTTTAAGAAACTTGCAAAACGTTTTCCAGAGAGAGACTGTACAATCAACCTTTTTCCACATCTGAAGCTTTGCACTTTCCCATCCTCTCTAATCCACCCCACTATTTCCTTTCCAGCAGAACCCCTAGAGCCTGGGAGCAGGATACTCTTAATCCTCTTCTTCCTCTCTGCCCTATCATCTGGTATTTGCAGACATGCTTTTTCAAAGAAGTCCAGGATCCTAGAAAACAGGGTGGCTCTTCATCTGATAAGCAAATGTTTATCCCTGTCTTAACCTGACTCATATCCATCAGTCTCGCTAAAGACTGGAGTCAGCATCATGTTCTAAGAATTCTGTAGCCACCCTTCCCTGCGGTCAGCCTCTATCGTCCTTGGCAGTTCATTGTGTGTCTAGTAAACGCCCAGAAGCCAGCGGTTCCCAGCAAATTAGCTGCACCTCCTTATTATACCCAGCTGTGGGGATGCAAAGTCTCCTCTGATCTTCCCAACATGGAATCCACTCTCCATCCTCCTCCCCTCCACCTTCTCCAATTCTCCGAGTGCCAGCCAGTTCCAGTTGCTTTTAAGGAAGTTTCGTCTGATGACTCCAGCTCCAAGGAGCTCTCCCTCCCCTGAACTTGACAAGCCCCTGTCTGAGCCAGTTCTTTAGGACTCACTAAACCCACCAGTCATGCATTTCACTGGGCAACCAGTTTTGAGTCACTGGTAACATATACAATAATATATACAAGCCCCAGGGCTGGACCCAAGGAGGATAGAAAGAGAAATCGAGTGGAATCGCTGCCCTCACACAACATAAAATCCAGATCAGGAATAAGACATGGTTACAACTGAAATATTTCTAAATGACCTGGTAATTGCCATAAGAAATTCGAGCTAAATATAGTGGAGGTTTGGCATTTGCCAGGCAGGAAAATGTGAGGCGCAGGAAGTCAATACGCGTTTCTCAGCAAAAGAGCAGCCATTAGCAGTCACTGGAGAATGAAGGTCACTGTAGAACGAAGGCCAGTGTCTTGGGCAGGTTAGATTTGTTACGACACTCAGGACCCCCTCAGATTTATTTCTGTATCATATGCTTAACCCAAGCACTTTCCTTCCCTCCCTTTTCTGGGCTGCAAAAATGTGTTTGCTGCACATTTATTGAGTGCCACTGTATACCAAAGAGCAAAATAGTCCACTGCCCCTGAGGATCTTCCAGTCCAGAGAACAGTAAGAACTATACACCAGCCCATTATTATACAACATAGTTGGCAACCTTATACAATGTGGCCACAGAAGAAGTGCAAGGGTGACTATCAGAACCATCCCCCTTGGGTCAGGAAGCAGCAGAGAGGACGGCTCTGTGCCGAAACGAGGACTTCAGCAATGCACACTCCCCCCCTCGCCTCCAGGCCCTCCTTGCCAAGGCCCGGCCACGTTACTTGCAGGCTACATTACTCTCAGTATCTATGGCGTAGTCTTGCTGCTCCCCAACCTCGAACCAGTGGTAGCAAGCCCCCTGAAGCCCCTGACAATCAGGTCTTCGTCCAGAAAAGTCCTTCCCTCCTGGCAGCCTCGCACCTCAATCCTTAGCCAGCTTGACGCTGGCAGCCTCTCCTAGCACCGCACTGTGGTCCATATGGTGATCCAGCTGATGCTGTGTGACGCAGGACAGCTTTGCCTTCCAATGCACGTCAGCCCCAGTCACGGGTACACCACGGCATTTAAATTGCAGTGAGGGACCTTTGATTTGGATGGGGAAGCTAAATTAGAAGCCTGTAACATGTTCAAAACACTTACATGAGGGATGAACCCAGGGGCAGGCCCTCAAGGGGGCGGGCACAGCATATCAATATTTATTTATCATACTTCTGGCAGGAAACCAGGCCACCCAAGTGGACTAGGTGTATGGGGGAGCTCTCAGAGCCTGGAGCTCAAAGGAATATTTTCCCTCCATAGAGCCGCAATGAAGCCTGGATTATTAACAGAAGGAGAAAGAAAATCCCGTGGAGAATAATAAAGCGCATGCCTCAAACACTCTAGAACAGCCACAGCCAAGATTCTTCAGGGCCAAGAACTCCTTTTCTTACCCCAGGCAGCATATCTGTTCTGTAAACATATTCTAACAGTTGCATATTCACACATGAAAGCAACTCACTGATCTAGAAGTCACATGCCTGGCCTCCTTGCCTCTTCAGATCAAAGAAAATAGAACAAAGTGAAAGCATCTGAGCAGCACAGAGCCGTCTCCAGGCCCCAGAATCAGTACTGTACTCTACTCACAGACCCTACCTCAAACCTGCTTTCCCCACCTCAGATGCATTTCAACAGCTCTGGGTCACTTGCTGCAACTAGCTAGCCCCAGCTCACTGCAGATCCCCCTATGCCCACAAAAGCAAATTCCAAGGGAAAAGTAGCTAGCTATCAAAGGCAATGTGAATATAGGCCTTGTTCGTCTCCTCATTCAACTGCAAAGACTTTTTTGAGCAACTGGGGAATACGGTTTGAGTATTAGAGGATACTTAGGAATCATTGCTGGATTTGTTGTGATCATGGTTTTGTGGTTATGCAAGAAAATGTCTTTATTTTTTTGGAGATGCAGTCAGAAATATTTGGGAGTGGAATGTTAGGATGTCTGGGATTGGCTTTAGAATACTTCTGCAAGAAAAAGATGAAGCAAAAATGTTAAAAATCTAGACGATGGGGACATGGGAGTGGGTCATACTACTCTCTCTATTTTTATAGGTGTGAACATTTTAATAAGAAAGGTTTTTTTTTTAAAGCTCCAGGAAGGGAAGAATGCTACGGGCACGGCAGCCAGTCTGCAAACAGAGAATGCAAACCAACAACGCAAACAACCTGGGTCAGTCTCAAGGAGGGTTCAGCACACCCTGGAATTACAGCCAGCCACAATAATGAATGGTCATAATTATGACTACAGATCAAGAAGCTACGAGATGACATTTTTGGTATATTGGAATACAAGTAAATAATTTTTACCTAAAAACGTGGACAGAAGTGTTTTAGTTTAGTTTCAGTCTAGTACTTAAAAAGATGTAAAGTTCTCCGTTAAACTTCTCTGGCGCACAGTAGTTGTCGAAGTGTGGCTCCTGGCCCAGCAGGTGCAGCATCACCTGGGAACGTGTTAGAAACGCACATTGTCAGGCCCGGGTGCTGCCCAAGCCCTCCTCAATCAGAAACGTGGGGAGGAGGGTGGGGTGGGGCGGAATTAGTGTGTTTTAAACTAGGCTTCAGGTAGTTCTGAGGCTTACTGCCCCGGGGGGCTAGGTGACCCAGCCATTACCCTGAGTCTGTTAAACACACAACAGCGGTATATACACGCAGGCACCCTACCCAGATAAACTCTGCCCTACACCCTGTGCCCTGACCAGGAAAGTTGACAGGGAGAAGAAACAAAACAACACAGCCTCTGTGAAATGTGTGTGCTGCAGGAAAGCTCCATAAATCCCAAGGACCCTCCTCCTAAGTCTATGCTCCAGAAAGCCCCATTAACAGCCGGTGCCCCATCTGTAGTTCAAAGGATGCAAACTCTATTAAAATGGGTCGTAAAAAACTTATATAACCCACTAAGTTCCAGTACTCAGCAAACCCCACGGAGTACTCTGTCTCTGGCTGTGGCTGGTTGGCAGCTTCTCCAGGCACACTGAGGTGGAGAGAAGTACCTAGGTCAGGGTGACCTGACTGCCTGCCTGCATGGTACAAAAGATAATACGCCTGCAGGCGCAGGAGATGAGAGGAGGGCAGCATATGGTGGAAAAGCAAGTCCCTGCTTCAGTGTCTAATTCATGAAATCACAGAACGTTCTGGCTGAGCAAGGGAGATCACCGAGACCAGTTCTCAGATTTATAGATGAGGAAACAGGCTCAGAGAGGTGAAGTGATCATCCTAACGTCATACACCCAGTGAATGCACAGGAGAAAGTCCAGCTTCTCTGAGTCCCAGTGCTGAATTGGATCCATTAAACAGTGGGGAGGGGAGGGAGGGCGATATCTCAGTAGATGTAGGAGGGACGAAGGCAGGGAGTTCAGCACAGGGTTGAGGGTACAGACCCTGAAGCCAGATTGCTTGGGTTTAAAACTCAACTCCTCTACTTAAAAGTCTTGTGTCTTGTGTCTTCTTTGTGTCTCAGTTTCTTGTTCTGTAAAATGGGGATAGCGATAACATCTGCTTCACAGCTGGAATAAAATTAAATATGAGTGAAATCAGATGAATATTTAGCACATAACAGGTATTCAACACATGTCAGTTATTCCATGCCATGTTCACTTTTCATGCTAATAGTGGTTAGCTTTGGAGGCTGGAGTTAGAATGGCACTGGGGGTGGGGTTATGGGAAATTTTCATTTTCTTTTCTGTACTTTCAAAAATGTGTTTTCAAAAATGTTGCTTGGGTCATTTTTTAAAGTCGATTACATTCTGACATCTATTGGGTATGTATTAATCATATTCTGTCTGCACAACCTGGTGCTAAAAGCTGCAGAGGATCTGAGAAAAGGAGAAACCACAGGCCCTCCTTCAGAGACTTGACTTTTTTGACCTGATTAGAGAAACGAGAGTTATACATAGGAACTGTCGAGAAACCAAATAAACAATACAGAAACTTAATGCAGGGCACTATACTTGGCATAAGTAGGAACCAGAGAATAACAAGACATTGCCCTGTTCTCAAGGAATTTGCAGCCTAGTTAGGAAAGCAGGAGTGTGCAAATAGTCCTAATATAATTATATAATGATGTGATAACATATTGAACAATTACCAGATGGCACCCACATATCCAGGCTTTATTATCTCAGTTCATATTATTATGTACAGTGTATCATCTCGGTCATGTATCATGTCAGTCAATCCTCAACACAACCCTATGAAGTACACACTATTATGGCAGATAAAAAACTGAGTGAAAGACATGAGCACAGCTTTGCCGGTGACGGTGAGTAGAAGGTCATTCCCAAAAGAGGGAAGAGTATAAGCAAAGGCGTAAAGGCTGAAAGGCCCAAGGGGCTTGGGGAACCAAAGGTAGTCCAGAGCGGTGGCAGGGAATGGGTTCCTGGGGAATAGAATGGGAAGAGAAACCAGAAAGGAAAGCAAGTGAGATGCAGAGGGCCTTAAACACAAAGCTAACAGAAGAGTCTTGAAATGAAGAGTGTGTGATCAGCGACACTCTGGCGATAATATTCTGCCTGCAAGGGTAGACAGGAAGGAGAAAGACCACTGAAGGGGCCTCCATGATTGCTCCAGTGAATGGTATGGAGCCTGGTATAAATGATGCCACCACACACTTACCAAGTATGCAATACTAATGCATACCAAGCACCTCCCACATTCAGGCACTGTTCTATATACTTCCATGTATTACTCATGTAATTCTCAGAATGACCCATTATATAGATATGATTATAGTCCCATCTCATGTGGGAAGAAAACTGAAGCACAGAAGTATTAAATAATTTGCCCAAGTTCAAAAACAAGGAACTTGACATCATTTCACTTAATCCTTCCAACAACCTTGACAGACTCAGAGAAGTCACATAACTTGTCTGGGCACTAACCTGGCACAGTCTCTCTCATCCCAAACTGATACCCACCTTGGGACTCAGCTCCCTATGCCGGGGTACAGCTCTACACCAGGGCAATGGGACTGCAAATTTCAGTAAGGGAAGGAGGAACCATGAGTGGTGAAATTAACAGGACACGCACAAGGCCACATCTTGTATTATTCCATCTATATAAAATACCCAGAGCCAGAAAATCCTTAGAGAGAGAAAGCAGAATAATGTTTCCCAGCGGCTGGGGGAGGGAGGAACAGAGAGTGACTGCTCAATGAGTACAGGGTTTCCTTTTGGGGTGACGGAAATATTCTGACAATAGACAGTAGTGATGGTTGCACAACACTGTGAATGTACATTAGCGGCATTTTCACTAACGGTACATTTTATGTTATATGTCCTTCACCATGATGTTTTTAAAACCCTAACAGGATAGACCAACCCTTTGGGTGTCGAAAAAAGGAGCTGAAGATGATACATTATTCACCACTTGTACTTAAGAGCCTAGAAAAATCAACCATGAAGAAAGAACACAGGCTGCAGACAAGTGAAGATATCTTTAATACAGAATATATGTTCTCCCCTAAAAAGGCCTTATCCTTTTATGCAGTTCTTGACTCCTCTAAATACCTCTGTCAGAATGCTACGTGTGAGCCAGGGTAAGTGGCATTTATCCTTTCTTTTATCAACCTATGTCCTGTCTTCCTGCAGCAGCTGTAATGAACAGGGGGTTTAGTGCAGCATTTGAGAGCCAAGACTTGAGAAACCAAGCAGAGTCATGTTCAAGTCTGGTTCCATCATCTATCAGCTACGAAACTCTGGAGAATTCACTTTGCCTCACTAATCATAGTACATACCCTTCATAGTATTCTTTCAAAAATTAAATGAGACACTGTTCATAACATGCTTATCACTAATTTTCATTATGTGTGCTATAACATTAAAATCATGCAATCCACATTGTATGATTGTCATTTCATATCTAGTACTGTCAATTCCCTCTTTGAGGTGGGTGAAGCCCTCTTACAATAACTTCTCTTACTTTATGTCAGACATTCATCCATCCAAGAGATTGGGCTGTGTCCTGTAGCAGAACTGTGTCCATGAGCTGCAAACCACATGCCAATGATGCTCATTCGATTCCCCAGTAAACCGAGGCCCAGGAGCTAGAATAATGTATGATCTGAAGATCCCATCTCTCAGCTGTGAGCTGCACCATAGAATTGGTTTATAGCATTTATTCTTCCTAAATAGGTTTTGCTCAGCCTAATATTAAATAGACTGGCTTTTCTGAGCAGGGAAGATGGTTCAAGAACCCATTAAAATCCTATTCCTGGGCCAGGGGCGGTGGCTCACACTTGTAATCCCAGCACTTTGAGAAGCTGAGGTGAGCAGATCACTTGAAGTTAGGAGTTCTAGACCAGCCTGTTCAACATGGTGAAACCCCATTTCTACTAAAAATACAAAAATTAGCTGGGCATGGTGGCGCACGCCTATAATCCCAGCTACTTAGGAGGCTGAGGCAGGAGAATCGCTTGAACCCAAAAGGCAGAGGTTGCAGTGAGCCAAGATTGTACCACTGTACTCCAGCCTGGGCTACAAAGCAAGATTCGGTCTGAGAAAAAAAAAAAAAATCCTGTTCCCTCTCTGTTTTTGAAGTCCTGGTAGCCTGCACTGAACTGTTTACTTGGTTTTCAAAGGCACAAAATCTCACATTGCTCTCAGGTGCATTCGCCACCTAGCCTAGCACCTGTAGAGGCTAATCCTTCAGGGCAGGAGCATCATCCCTTCCCACTGAATCTAACACAAAGCCTTGCCTGTCCAAAGCTTCCTGTTGAAGTGACTGATGTGTGTGAGCAGCTCTGAGAAGACCCAAACTAGAGACTGGAGGGTAGAGATGAGAGATCCAAAAAGACAGAGTTACTGCCCTCCCACTGAAGGCTGGGTAAAGGGACACTAGGTATTTGAGTCATGCCGAGATCCAAACGTGCAGAAGGATCACATTTTGCAGAGTCAGGGATGCTGGCAGCGGCCTGCTTGCCAGGCACAGACGTTTCTTTAATGAAATCCAGAGAAGAAGAGTGATGAGCAACACATGTGTGAAGCTTGCTTGCGCTCTCTCACGCAGTCTGAAGGTGCAGGAGGCAACATGGGGAGTCAGGCAGGCTTGACATCACATCCTGCTTCTGCCACTCTTACTAGACTAGGGGATGCTGAGTAAATTATTGGACTTCTCTGAGCTTCAATTTCCTCACCTGCAAAATGAAAATGATGCCACATATCTTACAGGGTGTTTGTGAGCTTTGCATGAGATGATGCCTGGCATATATCCATAGATTTTTTAAATTCTTTCAAATGACTGCCCTCGATGCGGACTCCTGTAATAACCAACGGTTGTCAACGTGTTCCCTCACAAAAGCACGTAATTGTTGCACATCATTCACCTGATAAGGAGTTAATAGCTAGAATATACAAAGAGCCCCTATAACTTAATAACAACAGCAAAACCTGATGTAAGTGTGGGCAAAGGACTTGAACAGAAGTCCTTTGTCTTAGGAACATGTCATTGCATTTTTTCTCCAAAGAAGATATACACGTGGCCAGTAAGCACATGAAAAGATGCTCAACATTACTCATTAGAGAAATGAAACTGGTGGTTACTATCCAAAAAGAAAAAAGAAAAAAAAAAAAAAAGAAGACTAAGCGTTGGTGAGGATGTGGAGAAATTAGAACCCTTGTGCATTGTTGGTGGGAATGTAAAATGGTGCAGCTGCTATAAAAAGCAGTAAGAGGGTTTCTTAAAAAATTAAAAATAGGGCCAGGCGCGGTGGCTCACGCCTGTAATCCCAGCAGTTTGGGAGGCCAAGGCGGGCGGATAACAAGGTCAGGAGATCGAGACCATCCTGGCTAACATGGTGAAACCCCATGTCTACTAAAAATATAAAAAATTAGCCGGGCACGGTGGTGGGCGCCTGTAGTCCCAGCTATTTGGGAGGCTGAGGCAAGAGAATGGCGCGAACCTGGGAGGCAGAGCTTGCAGTGAGCCGAGATTGCGCCACTGTACTCCAGCCTGGGTGACAGAATGAGACTCTGCCTCAAAAAAAAAAAAAACAAAAACAAATTAAAAATAGAATTACTATATAACCTAGCAATTCTGCTTCTAGTGTGTACCCAAAAGAACTGAAGCAGGGTCTCAAAGAGATAGTTGTACACCCACGTTCATCACATAATTATTCAATAGCCAAAAGGGGAAAACAGTCCAAGCATCCATCAATGGATTAGAAAAACCAAATGTGGTATGTCCATACAATGGACTATTACTCAGCCTTAAAAAGGGAGGGCAGTTCTGACATATGCTACAACATAGATGAACCCTGAGGACATTATGCTAAGTAAAACAAGCCAGTCACAAAAGCACAAATACTATATAATCCCACTTATGTGAGGTAGCTAGAGTAGTGAACTTCACAGAGACAGAAAGTAGAAGAGTGGCTTCCAGGGGATGTGGGCAGGGGAAAATGGGAAGTTAGTGTTTAATAGGTACTGAGTTTCAGATTTGTAAGATGAAAGAGTTCTGGAGACTGCATGCACAAAAATGCAAACTCACTTAAAGCCACTGCACTATACACTTAACAATGGTTACAGTGATAAATTTTATGTCATGTGTATTTTACCACAATTTTTTTAATTTGCAAAAAAAAAATGCCCAGTTGTTTCATATTACATACTATGGAGATGCAAGAGAATGAGAAACAAATGCCTTGGCCTCAAGAGGTTATAATCTCTGAGGAAATGAGATGAGCGCACGCAAAAGGAGGCAGGGTAAAACCCAACGTGGCTCAGTACTGGAGCAATCAGAGCAGCGTGTCATCAGTGCAGCTGCACAGTGGTGGGACTCTGCGGAGGCAGCGGGGACTGAGGCTTGAAAGGAAGGAAGAGGCTAGATGGGTGTGAGGACAAAGGAGGGCATCAGGCCTGGGACAAGGAGAGGAGACTGAAGGGCAGGAATGCAATGACACGTTCCTAAGACAATAAGGGAGTCTGTGTCCTTGGAGAGAAGCAGCACACTGGGAAACCATTTGGGTAGGCAGGATACAGATGTGTCAAGCAGTCTTGAATGAAAGCTGGGTAAAATTATGCTAAGTAAAACAAGCCAGTCACAAAAGCCTTGTATAATGTCCATGGGATGCTGCAGGAAAGGAGGGGCACTGAAAATATGGAGAATATTACAGGCATGATATAATACTTTGTTCTGGCACAAACCACCAAAGAATAAGTAGCATTGTCCACATTTCAGCGAGGTAGAAACTGAGGAAGACAAAGGTAAGCGAGTCATCTGGTGACACACAGTTGATCAGCTACAGAGTAGGTGACGCACAACTGATCAGCTACACTCCCAACTCCAAGCGTGAAGGTATAAACTTTTCCATTTCTTAGTCTTCATTCTGTAAATATTTTTTGAGCACCACTCTGTGCCAGGTGCCCTCCTCGACAGTGAGGACCAGAAAGACTGCAGGAGGAGCAGATTTGGGAAGGAAAACCAGGAGTTTGGTTTTGGACATCTGAGGTGTGAGAAGCCTATTAGATACCTAGAGAGTTGAATATACCTCTGAGGTTTAGAGGAGTGGTTTGGACAGAAGTGAAAACTCCATAATAATCAATATATAGGAATCATTTAAAACTATGGGACTGAATATAGCTGATAGCTTTCCCTACAAATATAAACGAAAACTGAAAGAAAGCAAAACAAACAAGGAGGGGAAGGAACATCTCAGAAAGTCAAGACAGATACTTAGGATTACTGCCTAACTCCCTTCAGTTCCACTGTCTGATTTCTATTGGCTATCACTTGTGGGCATGTGATAATTAACAAGCTAATTTACAGAAAAGAAAACATGTCTCAGCATGGTAGAAGTCCAGAGGCTTGTGACGACATCTGTAATGACCTCTTAGGCCATCCGTTTAAATTAGTGCAGTGACCCAGGACTAGAAAGAATTCAACTATGATGGAAAAGAAATTAGATGCTGAACAAACTGAAATACAGAAACTGGAACGCTGATATTGTCTGTTTTCCCCACCTCACCACTGTCCAGATACCGAGGACACGCTCAGGGGCTGGTCCACATGTGTTATCTGTATCGGTGGTCTCCCTTAGAAGGCTGGTCAGGGCTCAACTCGCCACCTCCCAGGCATCTCATTAGCCGCCAGATGCCAAATTAACTGGGATTAAAAGTAAGATTATAATTTTTTAATACCATACCCAGCTCCATCTGGGGGTGGTTATCTGTGCAGACCATAAACACAGAAAAGCAAAACCTCCACATGTTTTTGTTTCAACGAGAAAACTTCCTGGAATGACAGCCAGGTAGAGATCAGCTCTCCCCAGGGCAGAGCGAGTGATGTGGGTGGGGCAGAGGGGACAAAACGTCGTTGAGAACAGGAATGAGAAAGCGAAGCACAACAGAACGAATAGGGAAAGAAGGCTCCCCAGGCTGACTAAGTTCCAGGCAAAGTTCTGGAGGTACTGCAGGGAAAGGTGGGGTGGACCTGTCAGGGCAATGAGACCAAGGCATCTGTGTCCCGGGCCTCCTCTCCCCACCAGGCACTTGCTCTCCACCACCATCTGTCTCAGTCACTGCAGGAAGGCAAGGAATACACAGAATGGAATGGTTTACAGGACCCCCATGACAGATAGGGACAATTGTAAGATGGAATTGATCTCAGAGTCCCCAGAAAACAGCCTTCCTTGTCCCTTAAAACTCCCCTCGCTCCCTGCCTCTCCACAGCACCCCAAGTAATTGCCTAAAATTCTACTCAGGGCTGTTCATTCCTTTGGGTTAAAGCAGAGGGCATATCAGAATCATCTGGAGCACTTGGAAAAATACAGATTTCAGGGCACCACAAGAGACTCACAAATCAGAATCTCCAGGATTGAAAAACCAGGCAAATGGCTGGGTGCAGTGGCTTACACCTATAATCCCAGCACTTTGGGAGGCCGAGGCAGGTGGATCACTTGAGGCCAGGAGTTCGAGACCAGTCTGGGCAACATGGTGAAACCCTGTCTCTATTCAATAGAAAAATTAGCCGGGCATGGTTGTGCACACCTGTGGTCCCAGCTATTCAGGAGGCTGAGGAAGGAGAATCGCTTGAGTCCGGTAGGCTGACGTTGCAGTGAGCAGGAGATGGTGCCACTGCACTCCAGCCTGGGTGACACAGTGAGACTCTGTCAAAAAAAAAAAAAAAGGAAGGAAGGAAGGAAGGAAGGAAGGAAGGAAGGAAGGAAGGAAGGAAGGAAGGAAGGAAAACCAGGCAACTGGGTTTTTAAAGTCACTTCATGTGATTCTGATGTGTGGCCAGAATTGGGAGAAAAACATTGCCTTCTCTAGGAAATTTTTTGGAAAACAATACCTACAGATGCTCTACTTGCTAGTCCAAATAACAACCACTACCATTGATTGAGCGCTTCCTGGCTTCCTGTGCCTGAACTACGAATATTACGCATATTGTATCTATTATGTCTCATGACAAACAACAGGGTTGGTGTTATTATTCCCATTTGACAAGGACACTAAGCTCAGAAACATTAGCCAAAGTTACTCAGTTTGTGATGGTCCAGGATTTGAACCCAGGACTCTTTGCCTTTCTCCCATACATCATTTTTATTAGATGTATTATCTGGTGGTGGGGGGGGGAACCAATGGCCAAATCTACAATCTAGTTAGCTCCCAGGAGGCAGGCTCTTTCCTGTACACTCAGGTCTGTTCGCCCTTCACCAGGCCTGGGGATGAGGTCATGCTGGCGCTTGGGCCATCTCTGACCAGGCCAGTTTCCTATTTCTAGGGCCCAAGAGCCAACAGAACATCTGTAGGAACCAGAGCCGGAATCAAGCTCTCTGTGGAGTCTGCTAATGTGGATGTGTTGGCTCCAAGTATTTGGACTAAACACAGTCTTAAAAACCTCCTGCTTAGGGCAAGGTTTTGAAAGAAGCAGTCGGGGGGAAAGATATCCACGCCCACAATACGGATGTGAGGAATAAGTAAATGTACACAGATGTGGCCAGGCAGGGCGGGATCTGAAAGATAAACCAGAGTTGGCTCAGTGGGAAGGGATGAGCTAACTTCCTATACCAGCTCCTCCTGGTTCCTTTCTCCGGAGCAACTTCAAAGGCAAAAAAGCATCAAGTCTACCCCCGAAAGCTCCTGGGCCTCTGTCGGGGAGGGAAGGGAAATAGCAGGAGAGAAAGACTTCCATCAGGTGGCTCCTGGCTATTTTTTTTTCAACTTTATTGAGGTATAATTGACAAATAAAAATTGTTTACATTCAAGGTGTACACCGTGATGGTTTGATATATGTGCATGTTGTGAAGTAATTACCACAATCAAGCTAATTATCATATTCACCTCACCTACTTTTTTGTGTGGTGAGTAGAGTTAAGATCTATTCTCTTGGCAAATTTCAAGAATATAATACATTATTATTAACTGCAGTCATCATGCTGTACATTAGGTTTCCAGAACTTACTCATCTTATAATTGAAAGTTTGTGCCCTTTGACCAACATCTCCCCATTACCCTCACTCCCCACCCAGCCCCTGGCAACCACCATTCTACTCTGTTTCTGAGTCTGACTTGTTTTGATTCCACATATAAATGAGATCATGCAATATTTATTTTTCTATGACTGGCTTATTTCATTTAGCCTAATATCCTCAGGGTTCAGCCATGTTGTTGCAAATGGCAGGATTTGCTTCTGCTTTAAGGCTGAATAATATTCCATTTTTTAAATCCTTCCATCTGTCAACAGACACTGAGGTTGTTTCCATATCTTGGCTATTGCAAATAATGCTGCAGTGAACATGGAAGTGCAGATTTCTCTTTGAGACAGTGATTTTATTTCCTTTGGATACACACCCAGAAGTGGGATTGCTGGATCATAGGGTTATTCTATTTCTGATTTTTAAAGGAACCTCCACACTGTTTCATAATGGTTGTACCAACTTACATTATCACCAACAACGTAAAGGGATTCCTTTTTCTCCACATCCTCACCAACACATGTTCTCTTCTGACTTTTTGATAATACTGATTCTTACAGGTGTGAGGTGATAGCTCATTGTGGCTTTGATTTGTATTTCTCTGATGATTACTGATGTGGAGCACCCTTTCATATACCTGTCGGCCAGCTATATGTCTTCTTTGGGAAAACGTACATTCAAGACTTTTGCCTAGTTTTTTTTTTTCTTTTTAGAGATAGGTCTTGCTCTGTCTCCCAGGCTGGAGTACAGTGGTGTGATCATAGGTCATCGTAGCCTCGAAATCCTGGGCTCAAGCAATCCTCCTGCCTCAGCCTCCCAAGTAGCTGGGATTATAGGTGCAAGCCATCCTTTGCACAGGTTTTAATCCAGTTGCGTGGTTTGTTTTTTTTGTTTTTTGGTTTTTTTTTGCTATTGAGTTATGTAAGTTCTTTATATATTTTGGATAGCTACCCTTATTGGATATATGATTTGCAAATATTTTCTCCCATCCTGCGGGTTTTTTTCATTTTGTTGATTGTTTTCTTTGCTGTGCAGAAGCTTTTTAGTTTGACATAGTCCCACTTACTTTTGCTTTTGTTGCCTGTGCTTTTGGTGTGATATCCAAGAAATTCCCGAGAAGGAGATGGAGAGCACCTGGAAGCAAGAACATAGAAAGCCCACCCTCTAACCACAGCCTGCCTGTCTACATCCCTGGCAGCACAGGACACTCAGTCAAGCACCCTCAGGCTGACCAGGTAACAAGCATTACAGGGGACTTCTGTCTCCTTTAAAGGTGAGACCCTGGGCATCCCATGGCCTTCTGGTAGCTCTCTACATGCCCACTGAGAGGACTGTGCTGGAGCAGAGAAGCCCTGTTGAGCTTCTCTGGTCACCCAGTGGTCATGCTGGCAGCTTTCCTGGCTAATCCAGCACAGGCTGTATTAGCCTTGCACCACCCCCTAAACCTTCCCTTCCAAGACCACAGCCCGCAGCTTGTCAGCAACACCGTATAGCCTGGGCACAGGCCCAAAACGTGCACATGCCCGTCTGCCAGGCTGAGCTGGCAAAGGCTCCAATCTGATTGGTAGAAACTGGCTGGGGACCATGTCAGAGGTGGAGAAGAGACCTCGTTCCACCAGGGCATTGCTGGTTTCTCCCAGAGGAGCCTTGGCTCTCTGTCTGCCAGGCCCCATTCTTCTGGTGCTACTGGCCCCAGGAAGATTCTGATACTTGTCCCCAGTTGGCTCAAGACCCTGTCTTACTCCCTACAACTGACAGGGTGTTTTATGCAACTTTAAGGCCAGAAAGTGTCAGATCTGGATGTGCTGGAAGCAGATTATAAACAACCGTGAGGAAATGTCTCTCAGAAGCTTTGTTACAGCTGTTCAATCGGATATTCCAGCTCATCAAAAATATCCCCTCATTGCTGAACATACAAAGGTCCACCCTGGCTCTAGATCTTACCTACAGCCTAAGACTGCTTTCATAATTAAAGACTCCTTTACAGGCACAGATAGAAGCAATCACATTTGGGATCCCTGAAACCAGCATTCAGATGCATCAATTCCACCACGGAACTTTCCTCATTTAATTTTAGCAACTGGTGAGCAACCTTTTTAATTTTTCACAAAAAGATCATTTCAGAAAAAATAAAAGGGTTTGCATCTTACACATATTTTTTAGTCGGATGTTTTATATCAGAAAATGTGATATCTACAATGGAAAGTATTTATTACCTCCATGTCAGTAAAGACTTTCACTGAGCAGAAGGCTACTAAAACTTCACAAACCACTATGTAATTTGCATGTTATATGGTATCTCCTTGTAATACTGCACTTTCAAACAATTGTGGTCTGAGATGAACCCAGGTAGAATCAGAATGAGGCAGGGAGAGACTGAAACATTTGGGAGGGTAGTGCTCGAAGTGAATAACCAGACATGAATGAAAAAGGAAAATGCTCAGATTGTAATGAGATGAGCTAGAAGTGACTAGGGAGGAGTTTGAGAGAATAGGGAATACAACAACTGGCATGGAAAAGACTGAGAAGTCAGGCCCCTGGGGAGACTCCTGGAGCTGAGGATGCGCTGTTCGAGGAGGGCTTGCAATGGGCACAGGGAAGGGTGCATCCAAGTAGGGCCTAAAGAATGTGCCAGGTGGTGGGGGAGGGGGAGGAGTGAGGGGAAAGGAATGTAAAGGAGAAACAATGCTAAACCCCGAATGTCAGACTTTTCCACTCCCCTTCCAGCCTATCAACTGGCTAGGAAGGATCATTCTTGCTACAGAATTGGAGTGGAGATAATGATGCTTCCACCTGAATATTACCCTAGGCCCTCTGCCTCCATCCCAGATTCCCACATTCCCTAGGGCCTCCTGACTGAGCTCAAGGAAGGAGAGTTGGGGGCACAGCTTCACTGCTCCAGTCACATAGTAGCAGCAGCATAAGGGCCGCTGGTGTACTCAGCTCAGGAACAAATTTTTCACTTTCCAGTGAATAAGTCCTTTTTTTTTGTTTTGAGATGGGGTCTCATGTTGCCCAGGCTGGTCTTAAACTCCGGGGCTCAAGTGATCCCCCAGCCTCAGCCTCCCAAGTAGTTGGGACTACAGGCACAAGCCACCATGCCTGGCTGACAGTCAATTATTCTCAAATGAATCTAATACTTTGTGGTTTCTTGTTCTTGATATTAGATTATGGTATGTCTCAAAGCTACTTAGTTCATCACAGCTACAGTTCTGATGCTCATTAAGATGCAAATCCCATTGTCACACAGGCCTGAAAAGGATTTAACGTTTTTTGTTGTTTTTATTCAAGTATAATTTACATACTGTAAAATTTTCCTTTTTAGTGTAGAGTTCTGTGGATTTTGACAAATATATACAATCTTGTAACCACCACCACCATCAAGATCTAAAACAGTTCATGCCTCAAAAAATTCCCTGTGCCCTTTGTACTCAATCTCGTCCCCTCATCCCACTCCTGGCAGCCACTGATCTATTTCCTAACCCTAGAGTTTTGTCTTTTCCAGAGAACCACATACATGAGATAATGCGGTATATAGCCTTTTCAGTCTGGCTTCTTTCACTTAACATAATTTTTTTTATATAAACATCAGGCTTTTTAAAAAGGTTGAGAAGAAACAGAATTTTAAGAGACTGAACATTAGATGAGTCTTCAGAATTAGCTGAGTCCTCTGCAGGCTGTAAAAGGGTATGGAAAAATTAAGTTGAAACCCCAAATATACAATCTGTTCGCTTTGCAACTGAGACAACAGCTGCCCCTAAACTCAAAAAAAGGGCTTACACAGAGACACTCTTGGTCACAAGACAGGCAATTCAGTCTTCTGTGTGATCTTAGAAAAGCTACTTAGCCTTTCCAAAGCTCATAATTTTCTCCTCTGTCCAATGATGTCCAGACCCAGCCAATCAGAGCACTATGTGTCCCTGGCCACAGCAGTGGACCAAAGATGGGCCTTCCCAGTGGCTTGTGCTAAAGCTACCAAGAAAGATGTGCTCTGGTACCATTCTGTAGGTCGCTAAAATATTACTAGTTGAATTTAAGCCTGGAGAGGCTGGTGGCCATTTGTCCCACCACTTGGGAAGATCTTGAGAATACAGCCGGCCAGAAGACAGCAGCCTGGAGGGACAATGATAGCAATATGATGACATCATATGAGCACAGTCATCCTACTTTGCTTCCATCTATCCTTGGACTGGTACATGAACCAATACTGCTCCTTAATTAGCTTAATAAAAATAATGCACAAATTACCTATTACTTTGAAGTGTGGCAAAGATCACAAAATAACACCTGTGATCAAGCCATGTAAAAACTACATAGCTGTTGGATATTAAAATTCATCTATTTCAGTCTCTAGAAACATGATTTCCAATCCTGTACCTTTAAGAGCTATCATAGCTTAATGCCCAATAACTGTAAGGCTAAAAGCAAAACACTTAGGCCCCATATGACAATCAAACATCTCAGAGTTATTCACACCTTAGGCCCTCATAGAAACTCACACTGATCCTTCCTAAGATGCTCAAATTCAGTACAATTCAGTCAATACTGAGAACAACATCCAAGGCTAAGATCTGTGGTTATATAAAGAATGACAAGATATAATCTCCATCATAAAGGCAATCCAAAAGAAAGAGAAAACGCATCTGGTTGCAAAAATCAGAAAAGGACCCTCGAAGACAGGTTATCTGAAAACAGTGGGATTTCAACAGTAGAGGAGAGGAGGAAGGGCATTTGGGAGAAGGCAAGGCATGAGCAAAGGCAGAGAGGAAGGAAATACACAGCTTAAGAAGAAAACAGCAAATCAACTCTTCTGGCTGAAGTGTACTTTATCTACAGGTGTAAAGAAATTAAGTCAGAAAGACTGAGTAAAGGACATAAAAGACTCTAGTTGCTATGCAAGAAGTCATTGCTTAATGCTAAAGCAAAGAGAAAACCCTGAAAAATAACATCATTAAAACTATGTTAATTAATGATTTTAATTAACATAATTAAAACTGTAAATCTGGTAATAGTTGCAGGATGAAGCTAGAGGTGGGTGAGATTGGCAGCAGGGAGGCTAGTTAGGAGAAAATTCCAAGAGCCCAGACAAAAGGTTTGCGTCGCCTGCAGCAGGACTGTGGAGAGGAGGACGCTGGCATAGGAGGCTCTCAGGACCTGCCAGGAGGTGTTGAGCACACAGAGAAAAGGAATGAAACAAAGGGTTCAAGCCAGGAAGACGGAAGAATGGAGGTGCTGTATAATCAGGAAGGGGCGCTAAGGTTGGGTGAGGGATGTAAATTCATTCCTGTTTTGTTGAACTTGGGGCAATGTCCAGGTTGAAATGTTCAAGAAGCACTTGGTAATGTACACAAGTCAGCAGAGCGGGTGAGTCTCAGGCCCCAGGTGGAGGTGAGGGAGGGCCATGGGCAAGATGAACTCTGCAGACAGAGCAAGGACAGCACGCCTGAGGGCAGGGGGAGATGCAGAGAGCACATGATTGGCCTGACTCCACCCTGACATTCTGTGTCTTAAGGCTCCAGGGGAGAAGGGGGCCAGGCAGGGCAGATGCTGGGGGAACATCTCTACATCACAGGCGAGAGGAGAGACACCTGGAAAGAGGCAGAAAAGGAGCTGAGAGGTCCTCTGCTGGACAGTTGAGAGGAGGAGTCCCGGGCTGTGGGCAAATCAGCCCCACTTGGGGTCTCCCGCTACATGAATGGGGACACTGTTCCCACCCGCACAAAGGCTGGACAGGTAGTGGATGTCTGAGTGCTCCGAAGAGCACAGCGTGTTCCAGGACTGGCAGGCCTGATTCCGCCTGGCTCCAGGCAGGGTGGGGAGTGAGGGATGACTCCTTGAAGAGTGTTTGGGAGTTCCTGATTTATCCAGAAGAGGAGAGGAATCTGTAAGCGAGCCAAGTCGTGGGCCAGGGGTAATTCATGCTTGCTCGCTCGCTCACCCACCTCCTTCTCAGGATTTCATTTTGAAGACAGCTGCGTGGGAGAAACATTCGGTCTCAAGTTGGCAAGGCTAGCATAACCATACTTCCTTGGAGAGAGTCGTCCAGCCCCCAACCCCGTGCTGCAGGGGAGATGCCGGTGACCAGGTGTGGGGCCTGGCAGCACACAGGCAGAGAGATGCATGGTGACCGACGACTGTCTATCTCCTGAAGGCAGCAGCTCCCTTTCAGCATGGCCAGGCCCCTCTTCCATCTGCTCAACCAGCCCCCCAGTCGTTCCCATTTTCTGGGACCAGGATTTGGGCTTTATCCACTCCGTCAAGTCTCCCCTGATCACCCTAAACCAAAATGATCCTTACCTCCATCGGATTTCTGAGGCCTCTGAGGATGCAGAATCCACAGTCGCTTACCATCACTGCCTAGTGTTCCTATCCATAAATTCTTCCCACAAAACATCCTTCACACCTACTGGAGGATGCTCGAGGAAGGCGCACATGCAGGACAATGAGAGGAAAGAGGTTCAGCCCTTCCTGTTCTCCAGAAACTTGACTGTAAGAGGAATGAGGATAGCCCCACTGCGAACCACAACACATGGTAGAAAGTGAGAGGAGTTTTAAAGTTGATGGAAAGGCAGGCAGTGTCAAGAAGTCAGAGGGAGGAGTAGACTCCAGGGCAGGGGAACTTAGGGAAGGCTTCCTGGAAGAGGTGACCTCTCCGTGTCTAATTTGCCTAATAGACTGATTTTTCTGTAAGCAACTGCCCTTCAAGCCCTGGCACACAACAGTAGTGAAGAAAAAATGCTTTAGGCAGTATGATCTAGTCACAGGAACACGGGCTCTGCTGTCACCCAGAGCAACCTTCCAGCTCCCACCTACCATGTAATAGCTCTCTGACCTTGGGCAAGTGATTTAATCTTTCACAGCCTCAGTTTGCCATCTCAGAAATAAGAATAAAAATGTGTATGTCGGCCAGGCACAGTGGCTCACACCTGTAATCCCGAAACTTTGGGAGGCAGAGGTGGGCGGATCACCTGGAGCCAGGAGTTCAAGGCCAGCCCGGCCAACATGTTGAAAACCTGTCTCTACTAAAAATACAAAAATTAGCTGAGTGTGGTGGCACACGCCTGTAATCCCAGTTACTCTGGTGGCTGAGGTGGGAGGATTGCTTAAACCCAGGAGGCAGAGGTTTCAGTGAGCTGAGATCACACCACTGCACTCCAGCCTGGGCGACAGTGAAACTCTGTCTCAAAAAAAGAAAAAGAAAATGTGTATGTCAGATGGTAAGAAATAAATGGGACGATATATAGGAAGACTTGACACAGTGCCTAGCACGTAGTAGTTGTCAAATTTGCATTAATTTCCTTCCTCCCCAACCCTCCACAACTCAAGAATGAAAGCCTTGGCCTTTATGATAGCATCTCTTATCCTTACCTCCTGCCTGGCATCTATGCTCCTCAGAATAAGGATCCGGCTTGCCTTCCTCATTCATGCCCATGTGCACCTTCAGACAAATGCACAAAATGTTCATGTTCTAAGAGTTATTTTCTCTTTGGTTCCTCCAACACTTTGCTTTCCTGCCACTTCCCATCTCCCTGAGCTCCTTTCCCTTCCTACAAATCTGCTAAGAGCCAACACTCACACAGGCATGTGCCAGGCACCTCGGCACTACTTCGCTTAATCTGCAAAACAACGCTATGAGGTGAATGCTGTCATTTCAGGTGATGGAGCCTGGATACAGACAAGTCAAATGACTTGCCTATGGTGACCAAAGCTAATCCATGGAGGAGGCAAAATTCAAACCCAAAGTCTATGGTCTTGACCTCAAACTGTACTATAAGCTGTCTTATAGCTGCTTTGATTATTTGTTCATATGGAAGTGATAGTCTCTGAGGACTCTGTGAGCCAAAGGAGACCCTGCGTCAGGAGGACGATGTCTAACTCAAGATGGAAACCTCTAGTGGTGGGAGATATGGCAACCTTGCCACACAAGGAACCAAACCAGCCTGCAGGGGTGATGGACCACATGTGGTGTTGCAATCACATCATGTGCCCAGGGCTCCAAGGGACCTGCCCACATCACAGGCCACTGTTTCCACCAGATGCTGGCCTGGCCCAGTGACTCTGAGAGGGAGATTAGCATGCAGGAGGTTTATTGAAGACTGTTCTCAGAATTGATATAGGTGGAAGGGGTGACAGAAGCAGGACTGGGCAGAGGGAACAGGCAGGCTGTGATGCAGCTGTAAGAAAAGTCCTAGGCAATCCCAGGGGAGCTCTACAGCGAGGATGGACTTGGAGAACTGTCTCAGTTTGGGGAAAGGAGGCTAGACCTTGCCCATAAATCAGTCTTTCCATGAGGGCTGCCCTCAGGAAGGGGCTTCTCTTCTGCTGAGGCAATAGTCCTAGGGAGGAGGGGTGCAGCTGCACGCTGTCAGCAGCCCACACTCCCAGCAGTTGGAGAGTACTTCAGGCCTGCAGGGGGGATCTGTGCATCAAAAAATCCACCCCTACACTCAAGCTTAGGATTCTCTTAACACACAACAGAGGCCCAGGCCAAAAGTCCTATTGCTCCAGAAAGGCGGAGAACACACAGACCTGTGTAACCTCATCTCCTTCTGAGTTTGCCAGATTCCCAGTCACACCATCAAGCCGCTTCTTCTTCTCTCACTGGCATTTGCTAACTTCCAGTGCTCACACCACTGAACGCAGACAACCCCCCGTTGACACGGATAAAATATTGTCTTTCAGGACTGCAAGCATAAAATCAGGCTCAACTATAGTCATGGAACTGAATTTGAGAGTTGTTTTTTTTTTTTTTTTTTTTTTTTTCCTAGATGGAGTCTTGCTCTGTTGCCAGGCTGGAGTGCAGTGGTACCATCTCGGCTCACTGCAACCGCCGCCTCCCGGGTTCAAGCGATTCTTCTGCCTCAGCCTCCCGAGTAGCTGGGACTACAAGTACACGCCACCATGCCCAGCTAATTTTTGTATTTTTAGTAGAGACGGGGTTTCACCATGTTGGCCAGAATGGTCTCAATCTATTGACCTCATGATCCACCTGCCTCGGCCTCACAAAGTGCTGGGATTACAGGTGTGAGCCACCGCACCCAGCCCAGAGTTTAATGTTTTCCACTGGATTGCACTTCATGATTACCCAGCCTCAATTGCACAATCCATGTGGTGCCACGTGCTATACGGCAGATATAAAAAGTATGGGATGGCCCCTGCCTTCAAGGAGGTTTTCCTTGAAGCTAAGACCATCCCACAAAACTGCTACACAATGAATGCCATGTGCACAGGCTCAAAGCAAAATCATTGTTCTGAGAAGGCAGGGGCCAGCAGGCCCCAAGTGGGCTTATGACCAGCAGAGTCATGCCTAGAATCCATGTCCCTTGAAGCCCTGAGCTCTTCCTACTAAACGACTTTGGGGGAAGAGAGACCCTTACCTGTGTAGAAAGAAGGTTGAGAGTAGAGATGGTGAGAGGGAGGAGAGAGGGCATTTCAGGACAGCCACTTGGCTGACTCCATGACCTCCTTCAAGTCTTTGCTCAAACCTCACCCTCTCAACGAGGCCAGTGCTGACCAGCCTATATAACACCCCAACCTGGCCAACCCACACCTCCCCAGGGAATTCCAATGCCTCTTACCTTGCTTGGTAATTTTTCTTTTTCCATGGCCTTTGTCATCTTATCACATACCCCATCATTTGTGATTTACTGTTTCTTGTGTATTATTTGTCTTCCCTTGCTAAAATGTGAGCTCCACGAGGACAGAGACCTTATCTGTTTTCTATTCTCACATATCCCAATCTCCTCTAATCATGCCTGGATCACAACAGGCACTTAACAAATTCTCGTTGAATGAAAGAATTAATGAATGAATGAATAAGAGCTAATATTTGTTGAGCAGTTACTGTGTACCAGGACAGGGCCAGCCACCAGGGAAAAGGTGGGAAGCAAGTCAGAATCTCTGGCTGCATCAAGCTCACATTCAGTCAGTCTGCTACCTCCTCAGCCAGCTTCTGAGAGAAGAGTAAACTCTCAAGCCCTAAGCCACAGGGATCACCAGTAAACCACAGCCCCAGGGCCAAATCTTAGTCACTGCCTTTGTTTGTAAATAAATTCATTTATTTGTATTGTCTATGGCTGCTTTTGCACTACAATGGTAGAGCCAAGTTGTTTTCACAGAGACTGTGTGGCCCACAAAGCTAAAAATATTTACCCTCTGATCCTTTAGAGAAGAAAGTTGTTGACCCTTGATCTAGGACATCCATTAATTATAACGATTTAACTTCTCTCCTGTTAATCTGAAATTACCAATCATGTACCATCTTTAGGAGAACTGAGAAAACAGTTCACTCATGTCAGTTTTTTGTTGTTGTTGTTGTTGATGTTGTTCTGTGGTCCAGATGAGGAATCTTATTTGAGAAAGATAGTGAAAGAGACAGATAAACAAATAGGAAAATACCAAATAGTGTGGTAGGTGCTGGCTGAGGAAGGTGCAGGCAAGACGTTACAGATGCACATAGAAAGCTACGTGTAGCTGGATTTGGAGGATCCGGGAAGACTTCCTGGAGGAAGCAGCATCTAAGATATTATAATGATTATTGTTACCACTACTACTATTGCCCAAAGTAAGCTATAAGTAAAACATACAACAATATATTATAGACTGACTTCAAACCTTTTTTCAAAAAGGTGGATATCAATGGATGAATAAACCTATTTAATACAGGTAATGACCAACAATACTGTATTTCATTATTTAGTAATCTCCTGGTTATATGATAGGTACTCTGAAATGTAAATCTGCCCTGTGAGTTGATACTAACATACGAAGAACCTCAACATATCCACATATTTTAACATTAACAACCTGGGTAGAATGTACTTAAAATGGCATTCAAGGCTCACCTATAGAAAAACCTGAGTCCCTGAGACATATCTGTCCTTAGCCTCCCCACATGGAGCCCTTTGCCTGCCCTGGGATGTCCTGAGCCCCCATATTCTTTCCTCCCTCTGTGATGACAGCCTGTTCCAAAAAACGCTCTCATAAATTTCATTTACACTGAGGTTCACATGACTGATAAGACGGTATGGCCCTTCTCTAGGACATCTGTATTTTAACTACTCATAACAAGGTTTAAGTTACAGGAAAGACTTTCTAAGGTTTGAATTTCTAGGATTGTGGCTGACAGTGAAAATGGAGTTCTGTGGAGTAGGAGGTCATTCTCAAATCCCAATTTGCATTACTGATGGCAGTCTGCAGCAGTAAAAAGCTCCAGGAATTGGCCAGGTACACTGGTTCATGCCTGTAAACCTAGCACTTTGGTAGGATACCTTGAGTCCAGGAGTTCAAGACCAGCCTGGATAACACAGTGAGACCTTGTCTCTACAAAAAATTTTAGCCCAGTGTGGTGGCACACACCCATGGTCCCAGCTACTTGGGAGGCTGAGGTAGGAGGATCACTTGAGCCCAGGAGGTCAAGGCTGCAGGGAGCCATGTTTGTGCCACTGCACTTCATCCTGGGCAACAGAGTGAGACCTGCCTAAAAAAAAAAAAAAAATCCAGGAATTCAGAAAATTCTTTATTTTCAGGCTTAGATCTTCCCATTAGCAACTACAATATCCAAGACACTTAATGTCTCTGAGTCTCTTTCTCTTATGTCTAAAATGAACTTGAGAATTAAGGAAGGAAACTCAACTTCTCCCAGTTTCCTGAAGAGACTCAGTAAATGAAAAACCTCCACACAAATAATTTTTACTCCATCTCCCCACTTCTTTTTTGGCATCTCTCCCAGGCCAGACATTTATACATCAAACCTGCATAAGCCACGGAACTGATGGTCCTAAAATACTGACCAGAAAACCACAAGGAATGGAGCTGCTCTTTCTAAGTGAATGCTCTGAGCTCTAGAGGCTGAGCTGTCATAGGCAAAACCCATGCATCCCTCCATTAAGACACCCCTTGCTCTCCTGACACTAGTTGTAATAACCATCTTCCTCTCTAAACACAAAGGCCAATGCTAACTAATAACAGAAATCAACTGGCCCTAAAACTCACCAGTCTCTAAACTGTCCACAGTAGCCACCTTCTGCCTGAGAGTTCTCCCTGGTTAGAAAGTACCCAGGCTCCCACTATTCCCACATTCCTATTTCCTTTACTTCAAAATTTTCATTAACAGCTTCCACTTGTTCTTCTACACCAGTTGGATTTTCCTTTTAGATAAATCCAGGAATATCATTATCATGTTCCATAAATATAGAAATGTATTTTTTAACTGTTTTACAAACATTTTAAAAACAGCACTCTGTCTCCCATGATCTGTCAGGCAGACACACATAATTAATTTTTTAATGGAAATTTCCTTGGAAGAAATGTCTCTTCAGAGACAGAAAAAAACTGGTAGCTCTTGAAAATTAAAAATGTTGTGCTTGCCAGCCATGGTAGCTCACACCTATAATCCCAGCACTTTGGGAGGCTGAGGCGGGCAGACAGCTTGAGGCCAGGAGTTTGAGATCAGCCTGGCCAATGGGGTGAAACCCCATCTCTACTAAAAATACAAAAATTAGCCAGGTGTGGTGGTGCACACCTGTAATCCCACCTACTAAGGTGGCTGAGGCACAAGAATTGCCTGAACCCAGGAGGCAGAAGTCACAGTGAGCTGAGATTATGCCATTGCACTCCAGCCTGGGCAACAGAGTGAGACTCTGTCTCAGAAAAAAATAAAAATTAAAAAAATAAATTGCTCTGGCTGGGTATGGTGGCTCACAGCTGTAATCCCAGAGCTTTGGGAGGCCAAGACAGGAGGATCACTTGAGGCCAGGAGTTTGAGACCAGCCTGAGCAACACAGCAAGACTCCATCTCTACAAAAATAAAAAGTAAAAAATTAGCTGGTGTGGTGGCCCACACCTGTAGTCCTAGCTACCCAGGAGGTTGAGATGGGAGGATTGTTTGAGCCCAAAAACTTGAGGTTACAGTGAGCACCACTGCACTCAAGTATGGGTGACAGAGTGGAACCCTGTCTCTGAAAAAAATTTTTTTCAAATGTTGTGCTCAGTTATCCCCAAACAGCTCTTCAAGCCTGGCGTCTTTGGTAACATGACTATAACCTCAGTGCTGCCCTGCTAATGTGTGGTTTCTGTTTTTCTTCCTCTTTTCGAATCCAAGGTTAACCAAGGGAGACAAAACATCCATTCTTGTCAATGTTGTTGAACTATAAAATTATTACCCTATACCCTTAAAAAATGCAAAATGCCCAGGACCCAAAGATCTCCTCCATGGTTACCTGTTCCTCTCTTAAGACTCCAGGTGGAGCTAGTAGGACCTGCACTCCAGGCTTTGAGCCATTGACAAATCTGCTCCCCTTGAGGCAAGGTGGAGGGACTAGTTCTTCCTCCAGTCAAGGATGGCCAGAGCAGTCCAGCTCCACTCTGGCCTAATCAGCATTAGCATGCAGGCTCATTACACTACTAATGTCCCTTGGAACGTTTTCTGCTCAAACTTAAAAAATAAGTCCCCATGGAGGATAGAGCCTAGAATCTCTCAGATTCAAAAATAGCTGTATTCCTGAGTATGCACATCCCTTCAAAACGGTGTAAAAATTCTCATAAGCCAAGGGTCAGTGATCACAGCCTCACGGGGGCCTGAAAAATATCCTTCAGGCTACTGCTGTAAGAGGGGGAAAAGGAATCAGAAAAGTAATGAAGGGGGACACACAGATGCATACGGTGGAGGCTCCAGGGAGGGCCTAGCTGGCTTGATATCACATCTACACTGGCTGTCTCAGAAGAGTATTAGGATCACACCCTTTGATAATAAAGAGGATGCAATGACCCCTGCTAAGAGGACACAGGCTTGAGCTGAGGATGGCTTTCATGGCATCTTTCATCTACTTTCTCTCTATCTTGCTCAGTCTCCCATAAGCCAGTGCAAACAGAGACTGCACTGTGTCCTCCACTGCCCTATCTGAATTAACCAGCAAGGATCCTGGTATAAGTGATGTGGTATCAGCTCCTTTAGGTCCCAAGGACAATGCTTCTGAACCACTGATCAAGGCTTTGGAGCTCCTTCCTTTGGAGTCCAGGCTTCCAAGTCATCATGGTAACCACGGTCAGAATCCTACCTTGGCAAGTCGAGAGCAAGATCCCTGGTGGGGCAGTGAAAAAGAAAGAGGATGGGAAGTGAGGGAAGAAGTGGGAATAGAAGAAGCCTCACTTGGCAAACACAGTGCAGCACAGCCTACCAGTTAGGAGCCAGTGCCCCAGTGCCACCCTGTACTGAGTTCAAATCTTTGCTAACACCAACACCCAACTCTAAACACATTACTCAACCTCTCTAAACTTAAAGGATTGATGATAGTCATACCTTCCCCATACAGTTATGAAAAATAAGTGACATGATGCGTGAAAAGCACTCAGCACAGGGCATCAATAAGTAGCAGCTGTTATTGCTCAGATACTGAAAACAAACCACGGACTGGTGAAGACAGACTTCAACTTACAGTCAGGCAACCTGGGCTTTCAGTTCCCCATTTGTAAAACAAGGGGCTGAGAATGAAGGTTCCTTCCAGTTCAGACACTCTAGAAGTCTGTGACTAAGATACAAAGATTCCAGTGACATGTGAGCATTACAACCGTAATATAAAATGACACCCAATAGCACATGCACCACCCTCAAAGCAAGCAGCATGCACAAGAGGATACTGTGAAGACAGCGTGTGTTTGGGCATGGGAGTATTGGGGGAAGGGTTCTGGTGAAGAAGGGGCCGGTGAAATGGCATTGCTTAGATTGTTCTCTGGCTTGCTAGTCCAGCCTCCAGGAATGTTCCTGGCCCTCTAGGTATGAGGCAGGCAATTAGGGTCTTATAAAAAAAATTTTCACTTAAAATCAAGAGGGAGAAATTTCTACTTGCCCTAACCTTGATCCTTTGCCCTTTGAAGCCAAAACAGATACTACCCTTAATTTATTTAGAGTACCTTCTCAGCCATCATCTTACTCCCTTGATGGGATACAAAGGACTTTCGAAAGGATGTGGAGTCACATTTTAAAAAATACACTTACACAGAAGAAGCAGGCTTGAAAAAAAGATACGCTTAGACAGAAAGTGAGGCATGGTGTTTATTCAAGAGACCATCTCCCTCAGCCTGGGTTAAGCCAGTAAGATCTTCCATCTTGGCTTCCCAGAGTTTACTATAAAAAATATATGCCCCGGCTGGTCACGGTGGCTCACGTCTGTAATCCCAGCTCCTCAGGAGGCTGAGGCAGGAGAATCGCTTGAACCCAGGAGTCAGCGGTTGCGGTGAGCCAAGATCGCACCACTGCACTCCAGCCTGGGTGACAAAGCAAGACTCCGTCTCAAAAAAAAAAAAAAAAAATACATGCCCCAATGCGAAGTCAAGAAGCAAAGTCCAACCAATGCAATGGCAAGAAACTAAAGGCATCAGGGAGCAAATGATGGCCAGCAGCACATCTGGGTGGAATGACAGATGTTGTAAAAAAGCTTGGTCAAATCCTCTAAGCTACCTGAAGTGCCCTCCCTCCTAGTCCAAATCCTCTTATCCTTATCCTTTAGGTAGAGTTTGAGCCCTGTCCTCCGGGAAGCTCCCACTGATCTCTCCCATTAGAGGTACCCACTCCCATTTTTGCGCACTGGTTGGACATACACAACATTTTACCATTGCTTGTCTTCTACCTTCAATACACATCAGTTTCCATAAAAAGACTTCCAAAGGATCTTACTGTATCTCCCTTATCACCATGTATTTGGCTTATGCTAAATAAATAACTATGGCCTTAAGAGGTAGGTAAGCTGTTCTTGTCTACACATAATTTTCTACTCCGGAGAAGACTGCATCATTTGCCTTCCAAAGATTATGCCCCATCACATAAAATTAACTTCACCTCGGGCAAACAGGGACTATACAATGACATGCATCCAGGTATACATCTTTACCTAGAAAATTTGCTTAGCAAATGGCAGGTCTATTAATAAAAACTCCAAGGTCAAATCTTAAACCCAATAGAGCTTGTCAATATTAAGCCTTCACATACATTTTTAATCTTATTTCCTATGAGGAAAGTAAGGGCCAGAAAGGTTAAGTGGCTTTCCCAAGGTCACCCAGCTAACAAGCAGCAAAGTCAGCCCTGGAATTCAGGTCTGCTTCTTTTTGCACCACCCTACAGCCACCCTACAAGCCCTCTATGTCACCTAGGAAAACAGGAGGGCTGATGATCGAGGCAATAGGATCAGTAGCCACAGGCTCCCAGGACATATCTGAACCCTTAAATCAGCAGAATTTTTTAGAAGAATGTATCCTGAGAATCAAAAGTGCAGGTATACATCAGAGATATTGAAGGTTCAGTTCCAGATAACCATAATAAAACAAGTAATAAAAGTATTTTGTTTCCCAGTGCATGTGAAATTTACGTTTACGCTGTATGTAGTCTATTGTGTGTGCGATGTAATTATGTCTAAAAATGTACATACTTTAATTGAAAAGTGCCTTATTGCTAAGAAAAATGCTAACGTCCATCTGAGCCTTCAGCACACATTGTAATCTTTTTGCTGCTGGGGGATCCTGCGTGGATGCTGATGGCTGCTGACTGATCAGGGTGGTGATTGCTGAAGGTTGGGGTGGCTGTGGCAACCCCACAGCAAGAAATTGCTGTGTCAGTTTCTTAAAATAAGACTACAATGAAGTTTGCCACATGATGAACTCTTCCTTTCACTGAAGATTTCTCTGTAGCATGTGACACTGTTTGATGCATTTTATCTACAATGTATATTCTGTCAAAATTGGAGTCAATCCTCTTAAACCTCGCTGCTGCTTTATCAGTTTATGTCATATTCTAAATCCTTTGTTGTCATTTCAACGTTATTCACAGAATCTTCAGGAATAGATTCCATCTCAAGAAACTACTTTCTTTGTTTTTCCCTAAGAGGCAACTCCTCATCCGTTCAAGTTTGGTCATGAGACTGCAGCAATCTAGTCACATCGCCAGGCTCCATTTCTAATTCTAGTTCTCTTGCTATTTCTACCACATCTGCAGTGACTTTCCCAACTGAAGTACTGAATCCCTCAAAGTCATTCATAGCGTTGGAATTAACTTCTTCCAAATTTTTGATAATGTTGAAATTTTCACCTCCTCCCATGCATCCCATGTATTGTTTTTTTTTTTTTTTTTTTTTAGATGGAGTCTCACTCTGTCACCAGGCTGGAGTACAGCGATGTGATCTCGGTTCACTGCAACCTCCGCCTCCCAGGTTCAAGCGATTCTCCTGCCTCAGCCTCCCAAGTAGCGGGGACTACAGGTGCGTGCCACCACGTCCAGCTAATTTTTATATTTTTAGTGGAGATGGAATTTCACCATGTTGGCCAGGATGGTCTCGATCTCTTGACCTCGTGATCCACCTGCCTCGGCCTCCCAAAGTGCTGGGATTACAGATGTGAGTGTTCTTAATGGCATCTAGAATGGTGAATCCTTTTCAGAAGGTTTTCAATTGGCTTTGCCCCAATCCATCAGAGAAATCAGTATCTATGGCAGCTAAAGCCTTATGAAATGTATTTCTTAAACAATAAGACTTAAAAGTCAAAATTACTCCTTGATCCATGGGCTGCAGAATAAATGTTGTATTAGCAGGCATGAAAACAACATTAATCTCCTTGGACATCTCCATCAGAGCTCCTGGTTGACTAGGTGCACTGTCAGTGAACAGTAACATTTTGAAAGAAATCTTTTTCTGATGAGTAGGTCTCAATGGTGGGCTTAAAATATTCAGTGAGCCATGCTGTAAACAGACGTGCTGCCATCCAGGCTTTGTTATTCCATTGACAGAGCAGAAGCAGAGTAGAATCAGCATAATTCTTAAGAATGTAAAGAATGGTTAATGAGCACTGGCTTCAACTTAAAGGCACCAACTGTGTTAGCCCCTAATAAGAGAGACAGGCTGGCCTTTGAAACTTTGAAGCCAGGTATTGATTTCTCTTTAGCTATGAAAGTCCTAGATAGCAACCCCTTGTAAAAGAAGGCTGTTTTATCTACATTGGAAATCTGTTGTTTATTGTAATCACCTTCATCAGTGGTCTTAGTTAGATCTTCTGGGCAACCTGCTGCAGCTTCCACATTAGCACTTGCTGCTTCACCTTGCACTTTTATGTTACGGAGACGGCTTCTTTCCTTAAACGTCATAAACTAGCCTCTGCTAGCTTACAATTTTTCTTCTGCAGCTTCCTCACCTGTCAACCTTCATAGAATTAAAGAGAGTTAGGGAGTTGCTCTGGAGCAGGCTTTGGCTTAAGGGAATGTTGTGGCTGGTTTGATCTTCTATCCAGACCACTCAAACTTTCTCTGTATCAGCAATAAGGCTGTTTCACTTTCTTAATTGTGTATTTACTGGAGCAACACTTTTAATTTCCTTCAAGAACTTTTCCTTTGCATTCACAACTTGGCCATCTGGAGCAAGAGGCCTAGCTTTCAGCTGTCTCAGCTTTCAACATGCCTTCCTCACTAAGCTTCATCATTTCCAGTTTTGATTTCAAGTGAGAGCTCTGAGGCTTTCTTTCACTGGAACACTTAGAGGCCATTGTAGGGTTATTAATTGGCCTGATTTCAATATCGTTGTGTCTCAGAGAATTAGAGGCTGAAGGAGAGGGAGGGAGAGAGGGAAACGGCTAGTTGGAGGAGCAGAAAGGACACACACAACATTTATCAATTAAGTTCACCATCTCATATGGGTGCAATTCATGCCACTCCAAAACAGTTATAATAGTAACATCAAACAAATTGTACCAAAAAGTGTGAAATATTGCAAAAATTACCAGAATGTGACACAGAGACATGAAGTGAACATATGCTATTAGAAAAATGGTGCCATAAGCTTGATTGACACAGGCTTGCCACAAACTTCCATTCTGTAAAAAGCACAACATCTGCGAAGTGCAATAAAACAAGGTGTGCCTGCATGTAGCAAAATGCCAGCACACTGCCCAGAGTCTGAAGCCAGGAAGTGATAAGTGGGGGTTCTAGACTGCTAGCTGCTCAAAATGAGAGCTGAAAGTAGGGTCTCCTAAAAGAATGTAAGAACAGACTGTGTCATCACAGAATGAACAAATTAAAAGAACATGTATTGGGGCCGGGGGCGGTGGCTCACCTTTGCAATCCCAGCATTTTGGGAGGCTAAGGCAGGCCGATCACGAGGTCAGGAGTTTGAGACCAGCCTGGACAACATGGTGAAACCCTATTTCTACCAAAAATACAAAAATTTCCCGGGTGTGGTGGTGGGTGCCTGTAATCCCAGCTAGCCAGGAGGCTAAGGCAGGAGAATCGCTTGAAACTCGAAGGCGGAGGTTGCAGTGAGCCGAGATTGCGCCACTGCACTCCAGCCTGGGCAAAAGAGCGAAACTCTGTCCCAAAAAAACCAAACCAAACAAAAGAACATGTATTGGAATGTTAAACCAGTGAGCTGTCCTGAGTAGCAGAGAATCCACACTAGGCAGAAGGAACGGTAAATCGTGACCATCAACAGGGCAAACAGGCTAGAAAATGGGGCAACACCATCCCAGATCAGCTCCAAGAGGACACACTTAACCAGAAGCCTAGAAGCATATCTGTATTGAAAATTAACACTTCAACCTTAGGCCCTGGAAGCCTCCTGAGGCTCATTACCAGCACCCTATAATGACTACCTTGGAAACACATGTGAACTGGATACTGGCTCAATTGGGGCCTCTCTTCCTACCTTGCATATTTTAACAGGGAGGAGTCACAGCATTTTCTACAAGAATCTCTAGGGGAAGAATAATCACATGTGTAAACCATGTGGACTGAAAGCCCCAAGAGGGCCGAAGTGGCCTTCCATATTCTTTTTTCCACAGTCAGCAGAGAATAAATACACTGTTAAATAAATAAGATTAAAAAATAAGTTATTTATTTTGAGACAGTCTCATTCTGTCACCCAGGCTGGAGTGCAGTGGTGTGATCTCAGGTCACTGCAACCTCTGACTCCTGGGTTCAAGTGATTCTCCTTCCTCAGCCTCCCGAGTAACTGGGATTAAGGTGCTCACCCCAACACCTGGCTAATTTTTGTATTTTTAGTAGAGGCAGGGTTTCACCATGTTGGCCAAGCTGGTCTTGAACCCCTGACCTCAAGTGATCTGCCCACCGGGGCCTCCCAAAGAGCTGAGATTACAGGTGTGAGCCACCACACCCGGCCCTGTTAACTTATCTTTTAACTGACGACAATGCATTCCTAGGTTTCTATGAAGAAAGCCATGAGGTGCTTTTATTACATACACAAGGTGAGATTAGGACTCCAAGTGGAAATAGGCCAAACCTGTCACCACTCCTGAATCACACCTGTTTAGTACCCTCAGACGCAGAGAGACGGGCCACGCAACGGCTCCAGGAAGTGAAAGGATGGTGACCCATCTGCTTTCCCTCATCTTCCCGTTTCCCAAGGGAGATCCAAGACCTGAGTTGCTGCCCAAGTTCAGCACCCTCTTCTGCCTAGGTTTAAATGTAAGCAGTGGTTCCCAAAGTGTGGTCTGGGCACCTCTGGGGGGTCCCTGCGGCCTTTTCGTTTGGTCTGCAAGGTCATAATTAGTCTTACAATAATACTAACACTTTTTTTTGTCTCTTTCACTCTCTTACTCTCAGGAGAGACCAGAGGCTACATGACATGTGATAAGACAATAGCCTGAATGCAGAAGCAAATAAAGAATCCAGCTGACTTCTATGAAGCCAGACATCACAGAGATGCCCATGTACCCTAGAACTTAAAGTATAATAAAAATAAAATAAAATAATTAAAAAATAAAAAAGAGATTTGCAAAAAATATACAACACTGCAATGTCTCTAAGACTTTTGTTTTGGAGAATGTCATTTATTTCATAAAAATATGCCCTTTGTGTTAACATGTAATGGGCTCATTTTTTAATCAAGTAATTTAAAAATGTATCTGTTTCAATTTTAATGTGATAAACATGGATAGGTGTAGCCCAAATAAACAGAAACTCTCTGGAATCTTTAATAATTTTAAAATATTTAAATTTACATAATTTAAATTTTGACGTTGAGACCCAAGAGTGTGAAAAACAGTAGTTCATAAGAAAGAAAGATGTTCAAATCCCATTCGTATTTCTTTTTTTTTTTTTAAGAGTCGGGGTCTCTATCACCCCAGCTGCAGCACAGTGGCATGGTCACAGCTCACTGCAGCTTTGAACTTCTAGGTTCAAACAAGCCTCCTGCCTCAACCTCCCAAGTAGCTAGAACTGCAGGCACACACCTCCATGCCTAGCTAATTTAACTTTTTTGTGGAGATGGGGTCTAGCTATGTTGCCCAGGTGGTCTCTAACTACTGGTCTCAAGTGATCCTCTTGCCTCAGCCTCCAGAGTCACTAGGATGACAGGCATGAGCCACCATGCCCAACTCCCGTCTATGTGTTTTGAGAAACTAAATTGGGACTACTCTGTTGCTTTTCTGTCCATCAGACCCTATCTATCGTTCAGGATCTGGCACGACCCCCATGTCTTCCACCAAATCTTGACCTAGCCCCATCCCTCTGAGAATTCTACCTTCTGCACTCTCCTGACAATTAGTTTTTCGATGCCACCTAGCATTTCATCAGACACTGCCTGGTGACATCCCCTGCACTATTGTCTGGGTTATGTAACTTGTGTTGTTATTTAACTCTCTCCGTGGGTGTGTCTTGCTTCCCCAAGGCAATGTGGAACTGTGAAAATGGGTCTGAATCCCAGCTCTGCCTCTTAACTAGCAGGCTGACCTTGGGCAAGTTACAGAGCCTCAGTTTCCTTATTTATAAAATGCAGACCAGGCAGACTTTCTGTGAAACCCAGGGAATTATCTGCTCTTCCAACAGCACCTAGCTTAGGATTTTTTTTTTTTTTTTTTTTTTTTTGAGATGGAGTCTCACTCTGGTGCCCAGGCTGGAGTGCAGTGGCACAATCTCAGCTCACTGCAACCTTCGCCTCCCAGATTCAAGTGATTCTCTTGCCTCAGCCTCCCACGTAGCTGGGACTACAGGTGTACGCCACCACACCCAGCTAATTTTTGTATTTTTAGTAGAGACAGGGTTTCACCATATTGGCCAGGCTGGTCTCAAACTCCTGATCTTGTGATCTGCCCACCTTGGCCTCCCAAAGTGCTGGAATTACAGGCATGAGCCACCGCGCCTGGCCAGTTTAGGATTTTTCTGAGAACTAAAAGTAGTAACGCTCTTGAGCCAGCCCCAAGCACAATGCTGGCATATTAGAAGCAGACCAATCTTCTTTCCAAATTCACAGCCATGACAGGCAGGAATGACCTTAACCATCGCCTGCATGAATAATTAGGTGAATGACTGAATGAGGCATGAACCAATACACTAAGTTTGGATCTCACCAGAGGACAGTACTGCCCTCCCAGGGGAACATTTGGAAATGAATGTGGGCGAAGAGGGATACCAGCTTTTAGTGACCATGAATTACTGGCGTTGGTGGGCAGGGACATATCTCAGAGTCCCTACCCAAATGTCACAGATTTCCATCTCAGACATGAACTTTATGATTTCAGTATTGTGAGGCCACATGTTGTTCCTCTCACTTGCTCATAGAAAACTTCCTAAGCCACCCCTGGGGGGTACTGGGGAGCCCTCCAATCCCTAGGAGCAATGCCAGCACCCCCCCGACCCCCCACCTCCCCTCCACCCCCCACCCCGTCCTTCACCCCCTCACCCCGCCACCAACCTCCCAGGTAGTTCTCTTACCAACCAATAGGTGGAAATGATACTGCACTCACTTTACTTTATCTCAACTCCCCCACTTTATGGTAACTCCCAGAAGGGTGGGACAGTGGCTGCCCTCAGCTTTGAGGGCTTGTTTCCCTCACCTACCACACCTCGCTACAGTTCCTCTTACCCCTCCAGCCCTCTCCCTCCCTCTCTGTCCCTGGCAAGCAGCTCACAGCTCCATCAGAGAAGAAGGATGCAGCCAAGAAATGCTGTTTCCTTGTTAATCTAGAGTCTGCTGCTCGAACCGTGATCCATGGGAAGGGACTCCAGCAAACAAGCTGTCTGTGAACTCCCTACTAACAATCTGAGAGTTCTGTTGTTGTTATTTTGTTGTTGTTGTTTTTAGGAGACAGGGTCTTTTTCTCTTACCTGAACTAGGTGCAGTGGCTAGATCATAGCTCACTGTAACCTCTAACTCCTGGGCTCAAGTGATCCTCCTGCCTTGGCCTCCCAAAGTGCTAGGATTACAGGCAAGAGCCATGGCACCTGGCCAATCTGGGTATTTTAATTGTTTTTGTGGGCAGGAGGGTTATGATTTTGTTTGATCTAGATTGTAAAAGGAGGAGAGAAAATTTCTTCCAAGCCATATCCATATGCCATGTATGTTTCATGGCTACATAGCATGTATTATGTGCATAGATTTCAGATGTGCCACACCTTGAAATACGTATTAGATACAGTCCTGGTCCTGACTTTCAGATGTGACCCACCATCCATCCAGTCACTCAGTACCTATTTCCCAAGTGCCAACTGCACGCCATTGCTTTCCCTAATGAGGGAAGGAAGCCCAAACGGTCCTTCCCGTGGCCCACAGGACACCCTGGGAATATAGACCAAAGGATGTCAGCATGTGGGCCTCCACTGATATTCTCATTAGGGGGAAAAAAAGTTAAGAAACACAGTTTGCCCTCTCAGAATAAAACTGTAAGATTAATCCAATGATGAATCAGTGCAGAGAGAAGCAAAACCAATCGCTTTAGATTAGATGTCAATCAGATGAAACACATTAACATCATCTCCAAGAAGCCGGAAGCTGGGGTAGGGTTGGGGAGTAGCCAGGACCAGCCAAGAGTGCCAAGGAAGAGGGAAGTCCCCAGGCATAGGACGAGAGTGCCCATCCTAGCACCGCCTACAGGTGGCAAGGATAGATGCCTCGAGCCTTCTTGAGCTGCTGCTCATAAACCATTTTTCCACACTTTACATTGTGAAGTATAGTCTCAAGAATTACTGCACAAGTTTTAATAAATTTGGCCAACACTGAATGTCAATTCTTTAGGAGACTGTTAGCACATATTGGCATATTAAAGGCTCTGATAAATTCTGATATAAAGAAATCTGTTTGTTTTTAATTAAATATTTCCCCAATTCATTTGACCATAAGAACTCTTTCTACATGGAACTACCATTCATAATTCCAAAACCAGTGTTCCTTGGCACTCCAGATTAAACCATGAAATTACTCAATTTATTTTTGTGACTCTGGTTCCAGCGTAGAGTTGGGTTTTCTGCAGAGCCTGCCTCCAGAGCGTAACGGGTTAGCAAACTTACCCTAGAATCCCAGGTGACGTAACACACAATTCTCCTAACTTGAACTAGCATATCAACTTTATATAACAATTGTAAGCTCTTGGCTGGGCACGGTGGCTCACACCTATAATCCCAGCACTTTGGAAGGCCGAGGTGGGCAGATCACTAGGTAAGGAGATCGAGACCATCCTGGGCAACATGGTGAGACCCCGTCTCTATTAAAAATACAAATTAGCTGTGGTGGCGCGTGCCTGTCATCCCAGCTAACCCGGGAGGTGGAAATTGCAGTGAGCTGAGATCACACCACTGCGCTCCAGCCTGGCAACACAGCAAGACTCCGTCTCAAAAAAAAAAAAAAAAAAAATTGTAAGCACTTGGTTTATTGGCTCGCCCCAAATTGCTGGAGCCTCCCTTGTATGCTAACCTAGTGATTCTCAACTGGGGGCAATTTTGCCCTGCGGGGGACATTTGGTAATGTCTAATGACATTTGTGGTTGTCACAATTGAGAGGAAAGTGCTACTGGCATTTAGTGGGCAGAGGCCGGGGATGCAACTAAACACCCTAAAATGCATAAGACAGCCTCCCCCAATAAAGAGTTATCTGCCCCAAATGTCAATAGTGCTGAGTGCTAAAAACCCATGGTCTTGATCCGCAAAGCTGAGAATCCTGGTAAATTCGCCAAAACGATGTATCTACAAGGATTCTTCTAGAACCAACCACCAGCTTCTTGAGGGGGCCCATCTTTGCTCACATGTAAAAGGATACTTTCCTTTAACGTCCACAAGAGGTACAATATGGGGCTGGGACACAAATGCCAGTTACCCAGCAGACCTGTGATACTGGAACATCCTCTACCCCCATCCTCTGCCCATAGCTAACAGCCACATGAGGCCAGTTATGCAGTTTGACTCTCATTTGCTCAAAAATTAATGACCAGCTTGTGGAAGTAGCCAGACCAGTGGGTATGGGACCCTCAGGAGCCCCCAAAACAGGGGCAGAAGAAAAAGTCTGGACATCCCTTGCAGACTACTATGGCGGGCTAAATTAAATATCATCATCACCATTAAATACAACAATTATTAGGAAAAAAAGTCTCAGGATCCTCTTCTTGCAGTCAAGACAGATTACAGAACTTAGAAGGAACGTATTTTGCTCCAGGGTACACGCAGATATGCACAAAGCATGCAATATGCTTTAGGGAGAGCCCAATGTAGGATTCCTTTGCAAGTAAAACTTTACAAAATACATACTTATCTATGTTAACATGCATGTGCCCATGTATAGATAAATAGATAGAAAAAGACAGGTGATTGGGTAGGGAGATAGATGATTGATTGAGAGAGGGGGGTAAGAAGAGAGAAAGAGAGAACAAACCAGTTGTTATCTAAGTGCTGCTCTTTAACCCACAGGTCCAAACAGACGTGACAGACACACAAACCTGGATGCAATAGAAGCTGTACTGTGGGCAGCAAATGGGAGAACTGGGCTCCTCCTCCTTCACAGTAATTGTCATTCTAATCTGGGCCTAGCCTGTTGTGGGAGGCAAACAGTGGGATCCTCATCTTTTCACTCAGGGACCTTGGACAGGCTCAGGACAGCAGGGGCATCACCATGTGATATGGTTTGGCTGTGTCCCCACCCAAATCTCATCCTGCAGTACCCATAATCCCCACATATGGTGGGAGAGACCCATAGGAGGTAATTGAATCATGGTGGCAGTTTCTCCCATGCTATTCTCATGATACTAAGTGAGTTCTCACGAGGTCTGATGGTTTTATAAGGAGCTTCTCCCTTCACTCTGGTCTCATTCTTATCCTTTCTGCTGCCATGTGAAGAAGGATGTGTTTGCTTCCTCTTCCACCATGATTGTAAGTTTCCTGAGGCCTCCCCAGCCATGCTGAACTATGTATCAATTAAACCTCAAACCACTTTTCTTTATAAATTATGCAGTCTCGGGAAGCTTTTTTCCTTTTTTTTTTTTTTTTTTTTTTTGAGACAGAGTCTTGCTCTCTTTCTCAGGCTGGAGTTGCAGTGGCACAAATTTGGCTCACTACAACTTCTGCTTCCTGAGTCCAAGTGATTCTGTGCCTCAGCCTCCCAAGTAGCTAGGACTACAAGCATGCGACACCACGCCTGGTTAATTTTTTATTTTTAGTAGAGACAGGGTTTCACCACGTTGGCCAGGCTGGTCTTGAACTCCTGACCTCAAGTGATCTGCCCACCTTGGCCTCCCAAAGGGCGGGGATTATAGGCATGGGCCACTGCACCTGGCCTCAGGGCAGTTCTTTATAGCAGCGTGAGAATGAAGTAATACACCATGGCACCAGCCTTGACATTTGAAAGCTAGAGAAACGCCGGGCGCGGTGGCTCAAGCCTATAATCCCAGCACTTTGGGAGGCCGAGACGGGCGGATCAGGAGGTCAGGAGATCGAGACCATCCTGGCTAACACAGTGAAACCCCGTCTCTACTAAAAAATACAAAAAAAAACTAGCCGGGTGAGGTGGCGGGCGCCTGTAGTCCCAGCTACTCGGGAGGCTGAGGCAGGAGAATGGCGTAGACCCGGGAGGCGGAGCTTGCAGTGAGCTGAGATCGCGCCACTGCACTCCAGCCTGGGCGACAGAGCGAGACTCCGTCTCCAAAAAAAAAAAAAAAAAAAAAAAGCTAGAGAAACAACCCTCCCAGGGATTCCAGTTCTGCCTGGGCCCCTATTCAATTGAAGGTGAGTAAGAGACAAGGGCAGAAAGATAAGGGAGGGAAAAGAGGGGCTTGTAGGTTTCAAAAGCACTTTAGAAGCTAAAACTGAAGCAGGATTTTAATAGGAAAGACTCCGCTGAGAATGTGGGCCCAGCACATGCAGGGAGCAGAGACTTTTAGGCCTCCAACCAGGAGGGAGAGTTCAGGGGTGCTTTGAGATGAGAGGCATCATGGGGGGAGTGCAGAAAAGGGAAGAAGAGCAATCAAGACAGGCTTTGTGGACTTCAGTTTGCCTTCAGCCAACACTGCTCAACCTGTCCCAAACCATCAGACCCCATCCTCACCCCCAAAAATAGCTGAGTCACCAAGGAAAGGCAGTTCGTGTAGTGCAAAGAAGACAGAGGGCTCTCAGAATCCACCCATAGATAATCCCCGCTTTGCCTACTCACCTCTTCTTTATATCTTACCATGCAGATTTTGTTTTTAAAAGGGACTTGACATCTTAGAATAGACTACCCTGTAGACTGACACTTGTAGAAAATTCCAGAAGAAGCCAAGTCTTTGGGAGAGATGAGCAGGAGTCCCTTGCTCCTTAGAAACCCTATGACAACAAAGGACACTGGATAGATGGAAGCAAGAGGGGAGGGATATCCTCCAACAGGAGAAGCCAAAATTGGTCAAAGAAAAAAAACCCAACCATATCTTTAAGGACTCTGAGTTCCCTGAGACTGCAAAAGTCAGAGACATAATTCAAGATACACTAGCATCTATCAGGGGTGTCAAGGGGTTAAAACAGAAGGAGATAAGAAGCTTCCTCCCACAAGGAGCTTAAGCCTGGCAGAGGTGACAAGATCAAGACATAGAGTTTGAGGCAAAAGATGCCATTGTGTGGACCAGGAGCATCTGGTGGTGGGCACTCCTCTGCTTCCTGCAGTGTCCTGCACAGCGTCATGCACACAGTTGCACGCCGTCGGCACTCGAGAAATATTTGTTAAGTGAGTGAATGAGTTATGCATTCAACCCACAGCTCCGAGTTGCCTGCCTGTGGAAGAGCTTTGTGCAGCCCGGTCTTATTTTCTGCCAGGAAACAATTCCAGCCTGTTTCAGGGAAAACAACAAATCCTAAGGAGGAACCTGCAGATGCCGGAAACCTGAAGGCCAGGAGGTAAAACACCTTGTGGTTGTGTGCTCGTCCAAAAACCCAAACCATGAGGCTGCAACCAGCTTACCCACATTCACGAAAGTGACTGATACTCTCAGGCCAGTGGCCAATGCCTCAGGTCCACCTTGGTTCCGAGGGACACAGACATTAGACTCCAAGAATGCTAAGGAGATTCCAGGAAAGGCTGGACAGGCTCAAGGCTCATGATCCCCTGAGTCGGGGAAGACACTCAGCGAGTCACACCTCCAGCTCCGCATTCCCCTCAGCACACGGTCTATACTCCCTAGACATGACCTCCTTAACAGGATTGTAGTGCTGGGCCAAGAAGACCTTTCACGAGGCCACAGTCAAATAAGGAAGGAGGAAAGCAAGGAAGGAAGGAAAGCAGAAAGCAAGACAGAAAGACAATCACTGCCATAAGTTTTCATAAGGCTGAATGTATTTCATTTAAAGAGCTATTCTGTATCCTGAGATGTATCTGTCCTGCTTTTTCTGCTTTCTGACCTTGAGCACATCAAGTTCTTTTCCCACCTCACGGCCTTTGCACGTGCAGTTTCCTCTTCCTGGAACACTTATTTTCCTTTCCTTATTCAGCTCCTTCTCTCCCTCTGTGTCTCAATGTCATTGTCCCTGTTTATTGCATCTTTATAGGAGAGTCCTTCCCTGACCATGCCACCAAAAGGCAAGCCGTCTCCCCTCACCTTGATCTTAGCTCCGTGTCTCTCTTCAGAGCCCCCTTTCTATGTTTCCTTATGTATTGGCTTGTTTCGTGCCCCTCCTCCATCCAACTCTAAGTCCCATCAGAGCAGGGGCCATGCCTATCGTGTCTGCCATTAAACAGCCACTACTTAGCACAGTGTTTGGGGCTACTGGCTCTCAAAAAATGCTTATTTAATTATTGAAGTAAAATGCTCTGTTCATGAAATAATTATGATAGTAAATGTATTGCTCAAATTCTTGGTAAAATTAAAAGAACATAACTTTAGGTCAACGCCCTTCCCTTTTGGAGGTGTGGGGGTTGAAGGAAGAGACATTTTACTGTCTCAAGAGATACAAAAGTTTGCAAACCAGTGCTTTATAGAATAAAAGTCCTTTGTGTAAATGAAGACTGTTATGGGGATCTCTCTGTTATAACCACAGACCTACTTCTAAAACAGGTGCCCATAAATGGAATGCCTGCGAATCCAGATCTATTTCTAGAGAGACGCACTTTTTCAGAGGTGTTTTATCTTCACTTCTCATTTACCATCAGTGGAAACTGATACCACAGCTTCAGGCTTCTCTGCCCTCCCCCTTCTTGGCCCACCACATTCATTATTAGGTAGGTTTTAACTCTTCAACCTAAAAACAGCCATGGGTTTCTATTTAAAGAAATGCCAGTGGATCCCTTCTTCAAATGAAGAATGATTTTTAAAAATTGCTTTAATACCACCCACTATGTTGTTGGTCCGGATGTTCATATACTGAGTTTCTTACAGCAGCGTTCGCCTGTGTGCCCTGGATGGTTCTCTGTGGGCTCAGCCTCCCAATCAGTAACACAGAAGGAAGATGCATATCCCTGCAGCTACACGGGACATAATGAGTCTTTACGGCTATCCATTACCATCAGGTGTCACACAAATATGTAGGGCAAAGAAAAATACACATTATTAGCCACCCTCAGGCTTATGCTCTCCCGTGGCTCTTCCCATCTGGCAAGGTGATCCGCTGCGGAGTCCAAGGGCAAGATGAGAAAAACAATGACAGCCTCTGTATGTCTAGAACTTGATTCCAAACGCATTCTTAAATAAGCATCCACTTCACCTTTACCAGAGCCTCGAGGTGACAGTGACTACAGATCATTTACAGGGAGAGAAACTGAGGCCCAGGGAAATAAGCTATAGCTGATGGAGGACAGCACTGCAAGTCAGCACCAGACTGGGACCAAGAAGAAAACACAAAGGTGTGAGAGCTTTTGAATCACGATGCACATGACAGATGCAAGGCGACAGTGTTGCAATTATCATTATTATTCATCTAGTCACAATCTCTGAGCATTTAACATATGCTAGGTATACTCTCAGACTCAAAGAGGTAGAAGTATGGGGCGAATATGAAGATAAATGACACATGGTCCCTGCCCTCCAAGGACGGGGAAGTATGCTGGAGGAGTTGAACACCTCCTAAACAAACGAGGACCACACAATAGAACACTGGCGCCAAGCAGATGGAAGCCCAGAGGAGGGAGCCAGACTCTCCCTGTAGGTACAGGGAGGGGCTGACACCTGAGCTGGATGGAGAAGAGGCAAAAGGCCCTTCCAGGCACAGGGAACGGCATGTCCAGGCCCCAGAGGTGTAGCAGATCATCGAGAGAATGCAACTGTCAGTGAGATCAGCCAGGGCCAATTGGCCCAGAGCTTCATAGGCCTTGCCAAGGAGGAGAGATGTTCCTGGAGGCCACCAACAGTATAGGTCTCCCATCAGGGGCTTTAAGCAGGGGGAACAGCATGATCAGATTGGGGTGTCAAAAAGACAGGACAGGCTGGGCGCAGTGGCTCATGCCTGTAATCCCAGCACTTTGGGAGGCCAAGGGGAGTGAACCACTTGAGGTCAAAAGTTCGAGGCCAGCCTGGCCAATATGGTGAAACCTCATCTCTACTAAAAATACAAAAAATTAGCTATCGTTGGGCGTGGTGGTATGCACCTGTAATCCCAGCTACTCGGGAGGATGAGGCAGGAGAATCGCTTGAACCTGGGAGGCAGAGGTTGCAGTAAGCCGAGATCGCGCCACTGCACTCCAGCCTGGGCAACAAGAGCGAAACTTTGTCTCAAAAAAAAAAAAAAAAAAAAAGGACAGGCCGTAGAGTGGCAAGAGGTCAGTCAACAGGAACACCTGGGGGCACACAGACAGTGTGGAGAAGATGTAATTCTTTACTCAAGTGACAGTGGGGGCTAAACTGAGGATCTGCCCCTGTCACATAACCTTTCATCTGCAGAGTGAAATAACAGTATTTGTCCTGCCTCCTTTATAGGACAAAATATAAAGTTATTAACAATAATAGAGGCCGGGTGTGGTGGCTCATGCCTGTAATCCCAGCACTTTGGGAGGCCAAGGCGGGCAGATCACAAGGTCAGGAGATCAAGATCATCCTGGCCAACATGGTGAAACCCCATCTCTACTACAAATACAAAAATTAGCTGGGCATGGTGGCGCATGCCTGTAGTCCCAGCTAGTCGGGAGGCTGAGGCAGGAGAATTGCTTGAACCAGAGAGGCAGAGGTTGCAGTGAGCCAAGATCATGCCATTGCACTCCAGCCTGGTGACAGAGCGAGACTCTATCTCAAAGAAAATACATAAATAATAACAATAATGGAAACATAATAGAAGTAATAGCCAACTTGTCTTGAACACTTATATAGTTAATTTAATAAATACTGAATATTTGCTAGGCACCAGGCGTGCTAAGTGCTTTACAAACGCTAATTCATTTAATCATTGCAATGATCTTGTGAAATAAGGACTTTCATTATCCCCATTTTGCAGATGAGGCAATTGAGACACAGAGACATTAAGTAACTTACACCAGGTCACCAGGTCGTAAGTAGTAGAGCTGTGATTTGCAGCCAGGCAGTCTGGCCTGAGTCCTCTCTCTTGGTCACGATGTCCATGATCTCTTGTTATATGCCCAGCACTGTAGAAAGTACCTGGCAGCTGTTGTCTATTACTCTGGTCCTCACAACAATTCTGTGAGGTAGGCACTCTTTTTTCTCCCTACTTTATAGCTAAGGAAACTGAGGCACAAAGGGGATAAGTACCTTGCCCATGGTTGCACATAGAGTAAGTAAGTGGTTGAGTTGCATATCAATCTCTGGGACTGCAAAGTTCATGCTCTTAGCTGTACTCCCTTCAATCTAAAAGCCCAAAATCCACAGGGAGAGGACAGGGGACAGGGGACAGGGGACAGGGAGGGAGCAGCAACCTGAAAAAAGACTGAACACTTAGAATAGTGAGAGATCAGATGGAATATGTTTCTGCCTGGCTGAATTTTCCCAGCCCATGTTAAGCAAGAAAAGGCAAGGTCCCCCCTGTCTCCCAGCACCCCTGGTTCAGCCTCCAGACAAGTCGGGTTGTGTCATCTGGCCTGCCAGGCAGTAAAACACCCTGATCCCTTGGGGGTGAGGGTCTGCAGGCCTCAGCTCCAGGAACAGCAGGGTGGCAAACAATGGTATCTCAATCAGGCCTGGGTGTCTCTGATTGGCCCTGGCAAAAACAAGATGTCAGTGAGTAACAGCTGTAAATCCCTATGACAGCCAGTCCCCAGGCCCTGGGCACACTCTGGGCCATGCCGGAGCCGCAACGTCCAGAGCCTTCTCCTGCCACTTCTTGGGAATCCTGGCCTGGGGCCTGGCAATGGAATCATTAATCTATGGACAGGCTTCACAAAGAGAAAAACATGCAGGAAAATATACAGAAGAAAATACAGCCAAAAAACACACCAGGGTTCCACTGAGACCAGACCATCTAGGACTGAGATTCGGAAGCAGGAGAGCAAAGCTCTCAGGAGGACATGTTAGAGACTCTGGAAGATGTATGGACTTTCAAGGAGTACTTACGACAGGCTGTGTACCTCAGTGGGCAGAGGTATGTACTTTGAAGCCAGACTATTTGGGTTCAAATCCCAGCTTGGCCTCTTACTGCCGAAAAACTGGGGGCATACTCCTTAATCTCTCAGGCTGGGCCTCAGTGTTCTTACCCATCATATGAGGATAATGATAGTACCGACATCATCAGGTTGTTACAGAGTTAAGTGAGTTAATATATAGAAAACTCCAAGAATAGTGCCCAGCACCTAGCCAGTGCTATGGATATGTTAATTAAATAAGATAAATGGGCCAGGAGCAGTGGCTTAAGTCTGTAATCCCAGAACTTTCCGGATCACTTGAGGTCAGGAGTTTGAGACCAGCCTGGTCAACATGGTGAAACCCCGTCTCTACTAAATAATACAAAAATTAGCCAGGTGTGGTGGCATGTGCCTGTAATCCCAGCTACCCAGGAGGCTGAGGCATGAGAATCACTTGAACCTGGGAGGTGGAGGTTGCAGTGAGCCGAGATCATGCCACTGCACTCCAGCCTGGGTGACAAAGTGAGACTGCCTCAAAAAAAAAAAAAAAAAAAATGGTCACAGGGGAGACAGGAGACATCTGTCCCAGTGGGGGATACCACAATATCCAGGTGAATAGAGATGGGGACTGGAGATGAGATGCTTTCCATTTCATTCAAAAGAGTTTGAAAGGGTTTAGATCTGGAAGTCCCTGACTTAGGGTCACAGGGAAAGTCAAAGTGCTGTTTGACAACATGCTGCAGCAACCACACTAAGGCAGAACCACAGCCTTGGAATCCAGAATGGGGGTGGGGTGGCCCAGGAACTCTACAAACTCCTAGAGCATAGTCTGTACTGAAGTTTCCAAAGTCACATTCATAGACATCCAAGACGATCTAGCCCACACCCGGCTGCTGCAAAGAAAAGGAATCATGCAGAGGGCCAGAGAAGGGCCTTGTCCAAGGTCACGTAGCTGGCTGATGTGGGGCATGAAGCAAGAGCCAAGATCTGCTAGAACTGGGGCATATTCCATCACAGCAGCCCTCTGGCCTTGACCCAGGAAGGCTGAGAGCTCAGTGCATGGGTCTTGGCCTGGTTGGAGCAGCTGCCACTCTGGCCTGGCTGGGTCTGCCAGGTATGCTGGCTCCAGCCCAGGGTGCTCCTGACCAGCACCTGCCACCAAGCTCTGGCAGGACCTACTAACCTCTTCCAGAAGGGAACTGGGAGTCCTCACCTCCTACTCTTTCACACCCAGAGGCAGCTCCAGGCCAGGACATTATTCCAGAGGCAGCAGCCCCAGTAAGTTCCACAAATCCCACTTGTCTCATCCACAGTGAATCCATGATCCTGACTCAAGCCATTGTCTTTGCCCCTGAAACTGGTATATTAGAGTAACGGGTAAATTCCCAAATAGTGGCTCAATGCCATTCAAGGTGAAACTGTGTGCTACTATCCACACAGGAGTGGCTCTCTGCCAAGCAGCAATTTGGAGAGCCAGGTTCCTTCCCTCTTCTGACTCTGCCACCTTCAACACATGGCCCCCAAGACCACTATGACTGACTGCTCCAAGTCAACAGAGGGAGAAGGCACCTGGGACATTGACCCAGGAGGTTTTCGTGGGCTGGCCTAGAAGAAGCACTTACTCCTTTCACCCACATTCCACTAGCCAGAATTGAGCCACATGACCACTCCTGGCCATACCTGGTGTAATAGTCCATTTTCACACTACTGATAAAGACATACCCAAGACCGGGCAATTAACAAAAGAAAGAGGCTTAATGGACTTACAGTTCCACGTGGTTGGGGAGGCCTCACCATCATGGTGGAAGGCAAGGAGGAGCAAGTCACATCTTACATGGATGGCAGCAGGCAAAGAGACAGAGCTTGTGCAGGGAAACTCCCCCTTATAAAATCATCAGAGCTCATGAGACTTATTCACTATCATGAGAACAGCACAGGAAAGACCTGCCCCCATGATTCAATTACCTCCCACCAGGTTCTTCCCACAACATGTGGGAATTCAAGAAGAGATTTGGGTGGGGACACAGCCAAGCCATATCACCTGGTCATAAGGGAATGAGAGGTGTAGTCTAGCTGTTTTCCCATGATGTAGGCTTTGGTGGACACATAAGCCATCTCTGCTATAGCTGACCTCACAGCTTTGTTCTGTGGTACTTGATGATCCTGGACTGGAGCCCCAGCTTAAACTAGCAACTTGCTCTGCCCAGGAAGACATTAAAGGAAATCTGCCGGCTCTCAAGTCCAACCTATGATGCGCAGGGAGGAGTGACAGAGACAGACTTTGGTAGTAGATCAGGAGCTCACTTGAAGGCAAGAAACATGTGCAGCATCCTGCAGCATCCCAGCATTCCTCATGCACTGCCTGCCATCAAGGAGACCTCCAATTTGTGTCTACCTTATGAGAAGCAGCAGGAATGCAACCCACGGGGGTACCAGACAGACATAAGTCATGCTGCAGGAAGGCTGTGGCCTGCCTAACTGGGGCTTCATGCCTGTACTCCCAGGTCTGCTTCCTGGCTTGGCAGTTGTGAACTAAGGAGAAGGGGACAGCCAGAGCCATCACTCCTTCCATGCTGGCTCTCACATCAGAGGCAGACTCTCAGCTCGTCTGTGTGGGAGGATGCAGGAGCTATTTCCATTTTATTTCATATTCGTCACGAACTGTGTGTCCCACAGACATGAGAAGCCACAGAAGAAATGTTCTCCCTCCCCCAATGCAGATCCTCAAAAGCAGGGGCTCAGGGGAAAATATTTGAAGGAAACACCCTTGACTTCCATGAACAGATAAAGCCTCTCCCAAAAGGACCAGCACAGGGGCAAGAGCAAGTCACAGGACAAGCTATGAGTTTGCTTTGTGACCTTGGCCAAGTGACAAATCCTCTGTGCCTCCATTTCTTCCCCATCTGTCAAATGAAGATAATAAAGGCTGTTCTGAAGTTAGAATGAGATAATCAATGTTTAAATGGCTCTGGGAAGTATAAAGCTTTCTATGGGAATATAAGGTGTTATTATCCACTCACCCTTCCTGCCTCTCCAATGAATTCAGATGTTTGGTAACAATTACAATCTTGGCTAGGACTCACTCTTGATGAGTAGAAGAAAGGCAGCAGTCTCCACATTTAAGAGACGGGGACTGATGCACAGGCCTCGGCTGCAAGCAGACCTGGTAAGTTCTGGGACACATGAGGAATATCTGCCTGTGAAGTAATGAACTGCGAGCCACGAGGGACTTCCACTGCACTCATCAACCGCCAGCTCTTGCAGACTCAGATGTGGTATTTGTTGGACTGAGGAATATAACAGTCATAAAATCACAGAATTCCAAAGTTGGCCAAGACCCCCATCCTTGGGGAGAAAGCTAGTTCCCGAGTGAAAGTGGAAAATCGACTCAATTTCCACTGACCTGTGAAAAGCAAAACTGGTTCATGTCTATCATCGCTTATTCAGTTTGGGATCTTGAGTAAATCACTTAACCACCCTCTGCCCCAGTTTCCCTCTCACAGGAATAACGAATGAGAAAGGACTCTGGTAACTAAAAGACACAGTTCAAATGAAAGGTATTTCTTGCTATTGATGATCAAATCTCTTACTATGAGTCACCTGCAGTATTCTCAGATTCTCTTACATACAGAAGACAGGGGTTCCCATTTTCCTTCTCCTGGAATTTAATTCACTGTGGGGGACCAAACTGTCAGGCGGCCGATACAAAATCCTGCCTCAGGATGAACAGGAGAGAAGATACTGCTGGGATGTGATACCAGAGATGAAGACATGTGCAAACTATTCATTCATTCAAAGCAGAAACAAGAGCAGAGGTCATTCTGGAATCCAGTCTGACTCCTGCAAGGGTAGATCCCAGTCTTCTCAGACACCTCTCAGTCAAGACTGCTTGACAGACACTGCTTCAAGTTCCTCTGACCTAGCAGAACCAGGAGTGAAGCTTGACACAAGGGCAGGGAGGATTCAGAGAAAAGAAGGGAAAGATGAAAATGAAGGAAAAGCAGGCAAGAGCCTCATTTTCTCATTACCATCAGCATGCAATCATTTCCTCTGGTGGAAGGAGGGAAAAAAGTTTTCCGTTGAGTGTCTAGGGCAATCCTGTGTAATATTTCACTTCATAGCCTCTTTCTCTTGCCAACTACAATAGCAGCTGTGAAGCTTTTCTCCTGGCCAGTCCCATGGCATTCCTACCCTAGCATCAACTCAGAATTCTTTTCCCCCAGGGCTTCCACTGCTTCTCATCCTACCATACCCTCAAGCACTCACCTGGATATATTCTGCTCAGGTGAAATCTCTGGCAGAAATAGTTTCTAGTTCTCAAACAACAGGAAAAATTCAAGGGCCAACTGCAGGGGACCAGGTCCCTTTATTGGCTACTATGATCTGGGGAACAGAATCAGACCAGAGCTCCAAAGCAGATATCTAACTTAAAGCAACTGACACAAAGCCCCACTCAACACTCAGGCTACAGTCATCTTCAAAAAGTCCCCAGGTCCCAACAGCCACTGCACTGGACAAACTCATTATCTTCAGCTACAAAGCCAGGCAGAGGACTTAATCAGGTCAGCAGCATTTGATAGGAAAATAAGTACCTTCCTGACACTCTATGGATTATAGGACTTACGCCTGGTAAAGCTACCTATACCACCATCATGTCAAAGGATACTCAGGGATATTCAGCTGAGAAGAATAATTATACAGTCAAATGCCATCAAACCCACAAAAGGAAAGCAAGCCCACCCATCACTCTAGAAGCCAAAGCCTGGAGGTTTATCTGACAGTGGAAAAAAACACAGACAATCCCTAAGATTTGTCACGCCTCCCTCCTTCCAATAAGCCTATAACCTCAACTCACAGAGGGCTGGGTCGGTCTGGTTGGAGCATGCCGTGCAGAGAATGGTACAGCTGGGTTTACACCCAGCCTCCTCTGGAGTACATATACCCCCAACTGGCAGTCACTCCTATGTTTTCTGACAAACCATCATTTTCAGCTAAAATTTTCCACTCCTGGATTCAGCCCAAAGGTGAGTTTATTTTGGAAAGTCTGAGCCAAATTTCTCTGCAACTAGAGTTTTAAGCAGGTGAAATAAAGCCTGCTGCTTCTCCCCACATAAAATTGTGTCCTAAGAGAGCAACAATAATAGTTCAGGCCCCTAGTGCTGCACAGAGCCAAGCTCCACAGAACCGGGAACAAGTACGCATGAAATATGGTGGTAAAAGACATGCCCGCAATAGAGATACTATAAGGAATTGAAAGTGAATTCCACGTCCAAACACTGATGATAGTAAGTCTCTGGTATTTGTAAGTTTTAAACTTCTTGAAGTACTCCACCCGCCTTATCTCATCTGTGCCCTCCAGCTCCCCTGCAAGGAAGAGGGGACCATTCAGGCTCCCACCTGATAGATGGGGTAAGATGGGAGGGACAAAGGGACTGAGAATTACTTAAGGTCACACTATACAGTAGTTGGCAAGGTCAAGACTATTCTCATGACCCTTGGTCTTCCTCAACCAAATGTGATAGCCCTTTAATAAGCACAGGGGTTAAACTTAAAATACGGCAGTGAACAGTGTTATTATCATTTCTCAGGCATAACATTTAGGTGAAAACTGCTGCCTGTCCCCTTGAAATACTAGAGGGGGAAGGAAGAGATGGACACTTGCTGGGCACCTGTACATGCCAGCACCATACAGGCATTTCATTCTCACAATACTTCTGAAAGACTGGCGTAGCGATGCTCACTTTTCAGATGAGGTAGAGGAGGGACCCAGAGAGTAACTGACAGAGTTAATATTAAGAATCCAGTGACTCTGCTAACAAAGGCCAAGTCACGACACTTTAACACTGGGCTAAGGAAACCCCCAACACTCCCAAGTCACATTTCATACAGGAAAATCACTTTAGGATTTGAGTTCTGAGCTGGTCTTTACCTGGAGTAGCTAACAAAAAGCAAAACTATGGGTTCACCCCTCTTTCTCTTTCCCACTCTGATTGCCCAGTCCCTGGACAGGGATATAGAGGGAGGGACACAGAAGGTACAGAATATTCAGGGGACGAGAGAAGGAATGAAAAATGAACAATCTACAAAACAGAAAAACCAACCCCAACATACTAAACCAATAGTTTCCTTGGGATACACTACCTTGAAGAGGCATATACAGTTTTTTTTCCTATGTTTAATCCTAAAAACAAAGGAGTAAATGGAGGTAAAATGCTAATAATTCCACTATATGCTGCTCCCCACCATGCCTTCCTTGACCCTTTTCTATTCAGCTATGCATCACCCATGTGTCTCTGGGCCTGGCACTAAGTAAATGCTCAATGAATGTTTGGTTAATAGATGGATGAATGGGTGAAATAACAATGTTGTCAGAAATAATGCCTCCTAACCCAGTGAAATTTAAATCTGTATTACTCTACCCATTCGCTATTTGGAGATATATTTGTCATTTTAATACCAGTAATATAAAACAAGCTATTTTAGCTTTATCTTCTGCAAGCATATGGATGAGAGAATAGGAATTTTTTTTGTTATGAGTGAACAGGCTGCATAAAGATAGTTTTCCAAAGAATGTGACAGAAGCCCAATTATTGTCTTTTAAAAACCAAAACAAAATAAATGTTCTAGGAAAGAACCTTCACAAGAACAAATGATGATTTCTATTTAGGACAATAAAGGAAAATCCAAAAAAGAATGAGTTCCACGCAGATAGCCCATGTTTGTCCTTCAGGTGGAAGGTTCTCTGGAGGCGCCAAAAAAAGGTGCCTCTACCTTCAACGAGCTTCTTTTCTTTTTTTCTTTTCTTGCTTTGTTCTTTTTTTTTTTTTTTTAGAGACAGGCTCTCACTCTGTCACTCAGGCTAGAGTGCAGTATTGCAATCATAGCTCACTGCAGCCTCAAACTTGGGGGTTCAAACAATCCTCTCACTTTGGCCTCCCGAGTAGCTGGGACTACAAGTGCATGGCACCATGTCTGGCTAAATTTTTTCAAATTCTTTTTAGAGATGGGGTCTTACTATGTTGACCAGTCTGGTCTTGAACTCCTGGCCTCAAGTGATCCTCCTGCCTCAGCCTCCCAAAGTGCTAGGAATACAGATGTGAGCCACCACACCCAGCCCAAGAAGTTCTGATTATTATTCCTTTAAGGGCTAGAGAATAAAATATAGGAGGAAAGCGAACAGCACTGTGGCCTCTAACTCAGGTAGGAGTGACATAACAACAGCCATCAGAAATACAAAAAAATAAAAATAAAACAGAAGCTGAGGCCTTCACTAAGGACAGCTAAATTTTACAACTTTTAGTTAGGAATAAGGACTGACTTCCTGAGGGCAAAAAAAAAAAAAAAAAAGAAGAAGAAGAAGAAAATGCTTTCTCAAGAAAACTTGATAATAGGAGAGGCTCTTATCTGCCGGGGCTGTTAGCTACGGCCTTAGCAGCTGATCTCAGGAAGACTAAGCCCAGAAGTCTTTCTGTGGAAGGGCTCCTTTCAAACTTTGGTTCTAGTAGAGCTTTTAGCCCTTCTACTCCCAGAGTAAGGTGTTCAAATGGCTCCTTGCATTTGAGGAATGGTGAAGGAAAGACATGGAAAAGAAAGGTGGTTCATGTCCTGCTTGCAACAGCAGAAGCTCTTCTTAGATTCACTATATATGCTGGGGTACCCCTAGAGCTTTATTTTGAAAAAAACAATAAAAAAAGAAGGGTTCTACTACTAAAGAAATAATAGTGATTTAGATATCACTATAGTAAAACAGTGACTACATCTCAATCAATAGTTATTCAACAAATGTGTATGGAACCAGGTACAGCACTAGATGCTCGAAGTAATCCCAACAATCAACCTTCAGGGGGCACAAAGTCCATCGCTCAGGATAAACACATGCAAGTAAAACTGACCATGTTGACCAAGCTCCTTCTATAACGCACACAATAGACAGATACTTTACAGATGCTCTCTCAGCTGATCACCACTATGAAAACTGCTTGTAGTGGGTAGGCATTATCATCCCCATTTTACAGGTGCAGAAAGGCAAATAGCTTGCCCAAGAGCTGGGATGAGTATCCCGGGCTGCCCAACACCAAAGCCTCCTTACCAGCCACTAAAACCAGCTAGATCTCCACATCTGTATCTGAGCGGAGGACTCCCGTTTTCAAGTGCGTAAGTCATCTTTGTATTTGTTTTTTTGTTGTTGTCATTGTTTTTTGAGACAGAGTCTCACTCTGTCACCCAGGCTGGAGGGGTGCAATCTCAGCTCACCGCAACCTCCGCCTCCCAGGTTCAAGTGATTCTCCTGCCTCAGCCTCCTAAGTAGCTGGGATTACAGATGCGTGCCACCAAGTCCGGCTAATTTTTGTATTTTGAGTAGAGACGAGGTTTCACCATGTCGGTCAGGCTGGTCTCGAACTTCTGACCTCAGGCGATCCACCCGCCTCAGCCTCCCAAAATGCTGAGATTACAAGTGTGAGCCACTGCACCTGGCCCATCTTTGTATTCGTGCTTTGTATTTGTGTTGTGACAGTGAGTCCTAAATTTCAGATACTAAGAGAAGAAGGAAGAAAATAATCTAGACTTGTCATGTCTCTAAGAATCTAGATGTTTTCTAAAACACCTGTGTCAAAGGTGAGGCTTTAATCAGAATTTACATGGGAACAGGAAGCAGCCTGGAGAACCAGAAAAAATTCTGTCTCCATCTGGGGCCGTGCCTGGGTGAACCTAGGAGGTGGGCAAAACGAGGTTTCTTCACTGCATTATCTCATCTGGGGTGCCCTCCTCTGTACTTCAGGCCTTTATTGCCTTGGTAAGCTCTGTGCTCTCCCACCTTGGTATCAAAATCAAAACTGCCCTCAAAGAAGAATCTGGAGATCCATCATTTACCTGTCAGTACGTCTTCAGGTCACTGTTAACCACCTGCATTTTAAAGCTCTGTCTTCTGATGAAAGGGCTGGAGACCTCATCATAGGGTAACTGATGGGAGCAGTTTCTTCAGCATAGGTAAGTAAATGATTCTCTAGGGTGACTGCAAATTTGATAGAGAGAGAGAGAGAGAGATAGATCGATCGATAGATCGATCAATCGATCGATAGGTAGCAGCCCAATTTAACCTTTGAGTACTTCCAATTTGTCCAAAAACAAACAAAAAAACCCTACCCCATCACACACATACAAAAATAAAATGCACCCGTTTTCTACCCAGTGAGACAAGAGTAGCTACTGTTCATTGAGCACCTATTATGTGCCTGGCCTTGTTCTAGGTATAAATATATTCTACTTAATCTTCAACACAATCCTTCTTTGTCCTTCCTTCCTCTACTGTCTTAGTTTCCTAGGGCTGCCACAAAAAGGAACCACTAACCAGGTGGCTTAAAACAATAGAAATGCATTCTTTCCAAGTTGTTAAGGCCAGAAGTCCGAAATCAAGGTGTTAGCAGGGCCACACTCGCTCCAAGGCATCTACAGGAGGATCCTTCCTTGCTTCCCCCAGCTTCTGGGAGCCCCAGGCATTCCTTGGTTTACGGCAGCACAGTTCCAATCTCTGTGTCTGTCCTCACAGGGCCGCCCTCTCCCTGCATCTGCCTCTGCATCTGAATTTCCCCTTCTTATAAGGACACCAGTCATATTGGATTAGAGCCTACCCCAGTGACCTCATCTTAACTTCATTACATCTGCAAAGACCCTACTTCCAAATAAGGTCACATTCTGAAGTGGGGGGGGGGGTTCAGATTTCAATATGTCTCTTCTGCTAGGACACACTTCAACTCATAGCACCCACCTGTGAGAGGGTGATGACCTCAAGGTCACACAAGGTCTAGGTCAAAGTTTAGTTTCATTTCCTAGATGATCCTCAGTCAGGCAGAAGCACAGACTTGACTATCTGGAGGAAATTTATCACATCAAAGAATGACAGTGCCAGGCTGCTTCTACTGTTCCTTCTGCATCAGACTTCTCTCCCTTCTTCACCGAACCTATCCTGTCCTCCTTGGCCTCTCAGCTCAAGCATACCGACCAAGGAGCCTTCTCTGACCTCCCAGACCAGCTCAAAAACCCCTACCCAGGACCTCTGCTCACCATTTATGTCTCTCTCATTGCCCTCCTCACCACCCTTAGTTTTCCGTTTCTTTGGGGGTTACTTCATAGATGTCTCTCTTTGCCATCAGACTTCGAGCCCCGCAAAGAAAAAAGACTGCTCTATATTATTCACAGGTGTGTTCTCACCGCTCCACAGAGACCCTGGCTCCCCGTCAGGGCCTCAGATGTTAGCGCTCTGCTACTTAAAAGGAAAACTCAGGTAGCTAGTTCATCCTCAGCCCCAGGTGGCCTGGTTAGTTAACTGCCCCCATTTATCTTGTGGCTCATGCCTTCTGCCTTCCACAGGTGGGCTGGGCCTGGCCACTGCCTCCCCTCAACAGCCCAATTTACGGCCTAGAAATCACAGGAAAACCAGAGAGCTATCATCCCACCTGCTACCCCCTGCACCCCTCGGCTCCCCACACTGCCTCAATCTCATCAGTGTGCGAAACGAGCGTCTGTGTCTCCACTCTCATCAGACAGAAGGGGTGGCATCCACACTGGTGCCCTCTGGGATCCCAAGAAGATCACACCTCCCGCAGCAGCCCGCAGCAAGAGCACAGTCTCCTCTAAGCCACTGCTCTCTGAGGACCCAACTGTATATCTTTACCATCCTACCCTGTGCACACACATCTCCAGATCTGCTTCTGAAATCCTCCAGGACCATAAAAAAACAAGACTGGCTTCCTTGGGGGTCAGCTTTAAACACTTACTGAGGCTAAAACAAGTTTGGCCTGTGTACAGATGACAGCAGAGCCATGTCTACAGTGACCCACCCAGCATGGGGGCTGGGGCCCCTCATCCCTCACCAGCAGCCCCTCAACCACACAGAGGGGCTCTGTGTGGTGTCACAGAGGAAGCAATCTGGCTATTCTGTCACTTTGTAACTCATGGTTAACTCACTCACTCGGACTCAGCCAACCTTTACTGAGCTCTTTACTGAGGTCAGCGAAACAATTTGAGTCACTTGAGAGAGAGAGAAAGAAAAAGGCCTATTTCACTGCAATATTCCAGCATCTTAACTCTGAGAAGCTACAGACAAAGAAGCATATAACAAGAAGGCAGTGGGGTCAGTGTCCCAGTAGAGGTCCATGCAAAAGGCTGCTGGGCCCTGCAGGGGGTGACACCTCTGGGGATTAGGGGAAGCCTCTCCTTTGCCTGCTAAGGATGGACAGCAGACAGGGAGGAGGACAGGAAGGAGTTGGTGGCACAAGACAGAGCTTCTAAGCAGAAGGAAAAAAAAATATGGGAACAGCAAACCACCCCACCCGCCTGAGGTATAAGGTGTCTATTAAAAATAGAAATAGATGAAGCTAGAAAAGATAAAAACTGGGCTAGTTTATAAAGAGTCTTAAAACAAGGCGACAAGATGTAATCTCTTAACACTGCTTGGCAATATGTAAATTTTAACCTACTACTGATGGTGAATTTCTAAGTCCATGGATGTTAATTCTCTCAAAAGGGAGGGGTAACCACATACACTTTCTGTATGGAATGCCTGTTCTCCTCCCCCTATAGGCACACCAAGCCCTAGGAAACCCAGACAACTCCCTCCACAAGGCTGTCCTTGGCCACCCTCAGGGCATTCTCAGATTGGCTGTTTTTCCAGATGACTTCCTAGGATACACGGCATTTGCAATCAGGCCCAGATACAAAAATCTGGATTTTAAAAACTGGATCTCATCCTTGTTGTTTCCTACTTCCACTGCTGACCTCCCTCCCCCCTCTTCCTCTCTTTCCTCTTCCTTTCTCTCTTCCTTTATATATTTTTTTTTCTGTGCTCACTGCTGTTTGCAACAGCTGTTGAAATTCACATATCTGGGAAGTCCATTAACTTGCTGTTTACTGGAGCTCCACATCATTAGCAGAGATGGGCAAAATCAAGCCTCTCACCCCCACCCCCAGCCCCCAGGGAGCCAGGTCCCCACTGGCTGGGGATACTCCCTCTAAATAGCCCTTCCGTTCACTTGCACCCCCAACTGGAGATTTTGTTTTATATCCAGGCAGATCACATTCATTTTGCTAAAATACAATTCTAAATATGGTTTTAGGATGCTGGTGGAAAATGATTCCACCAAATTCACCTACCACCAATCTGGGTACTTACATATAAATCCATAACGTAGATCACTACATTACAAAACCCTATTCTAACCACTTTTCCAGAACCTGCCCACAAAATGAGCGTGTGCCGCCCGACCTGCAGCCAACAGCCACATCTGCTTGTGGCACCCAATGGAGCATTTGTGAAAATAAAGCCAGCACAAACAGACGTCCACTAGAATCTTAGCTGCTTGGAAATTGAAAATAAATCTACATGGCGTTGACGTACCCTCGGGAGCTCACTGAAAACTGGTCTCTGTCTTTCTTCTGTCAAAGGGCTGCTTTCCATTCACCCTGTCTAGGAAGATGTGTGCAAGAGTTTTAATGTTCTCAATTTCTTCCAGTGTAAAAAACAAACACATCCAATTAAAGAATCTGGGGATAAATTCCACCCACCTGCAGGAATCCCTAGGCGCTGATCCATTTAAAAAAGCTTGCTGGAAATTGGGGTGGTCAGCAGAGCTAGTCTGTCCTTTCAGTCTGGAAATGGGAGCCTCAAAGTAAGAGAGGGGCTGTGAAACAGGAAGTAACTTCTAGGAAGCACCTGGGAACAGAGGCAGGTGGGAGCCAAAGGTCTTCAGGTGAAGATGGCACCTGCAGGGATGTCACCTAAGGAGGGAGGTAATGAGGGCCGGAACAAAAGAAAGAGCTGGAGATGCCACCCACATAGAGATGCCAACCAGTATACCCTGAGTGAAGAGCAGAGCCTATTCTCTGTCCCTCCAATTCTTTGGTTTTGCTGGGGAGGTTCAGGTTGCCATTTCCACTCTGGTTTGGTTTTGTTAGTCCTTATCTGTCCTGGCTAAATAAATAAAATGGATTTTCACCCATATTTTGGCCAAGAACAATAGGCGGTCAGAGTGCCATTAAGAGGCAGAGAGGGCAACAGCGTCAGCCAGACCAGAGCTCTCCAGATCCCCCATAAAACCTCCGGACCAGAGCCAAGCAGAATGTGGGCAGCCAGGAGGGCCAGGCCAGCCAGCGAGGTGCGCCCCCTTCTCACCTACGCAGGCCCTCCCAGGTAGAGCATGGACTCTTTGAAAGGACGATGCAGTCACTGTCAGCTACACTAGAGCATTTCATCTTATTTGAAGGCATGTTCCCCTAAGTATTAGAACAACATCCACCTTTTCCAATCAGGGGATAATCTTTAATATTACCATGGACATTAACGTAGTCACAAAAGGAGTTGCTCTCAGCTCTGCACCAAACATGGGCCTTGGTGGCAAGTACAAAAGCCAAGGGGGAAAGGAGGTCTGGAATAAAAAGGAAGTGGCGTGTGGGGCCCTGGGAGGAAAGCAGGTCTGTGACCAGCGGCTCTGGTCATGAGACCAGTCACATGATCAACGGAGTCCCCAGCAGTCACTTCTAGGTCCTCACCAGGGCTTCGGAGCCTCTGTGAGGTCCGCAATGAGTCTAAAAGTCTAATGAACGGCTTGCTATTGGGACGAAAGGCTGCATGGTGGCCAGATTTCACTCGTGGAACAAAGTGATCATCAGCATTCTCAGCTTCCCATGAGAAGATTCTAGCTGGGTGGGAAAACTGAAAATCAGGTTTTTGGGCCTCCACTTACCCCACAGGCTCCAAAGCTACCCATCATACATTTTGCTTATGCAGAAAAGCCTGTTTTGAACTCAGTGAAAAGATGAACCTGAGTAGCGGCTTCACCTACCACGCAGCCCCGTGGTGAGGCCAACACCAAACCCAAAATGTAAAATGGAGAGATCAGGCAAAGACACACAAAATTCTTCGAGGGAAGCTTGAAGTGAGCAGGCCAGGAGAGGGGCGCACATCCACTGCCTGTTGCCAAATGCCCCAGGGACCTGGAAAACAAGGTGGCTCTTTGGGGGCCTCGGCAATATAAATTTTTAAATTATAAAAAAGGGTTTATTCCTGTTAAATAGGTAAAGACTGCAAATATGTATTTAACAGGAATAAAGCCTTTCTTTTATAATTTAAAAAAGTAGTTATTTTGGCCAGATGTGGTGGCTCACACCTATAGTCCCATTGCTTTGGGAGGCTGAGGTGAAAGGATCACTTGAGGCCAGGAGTTCAAGACCAGCCTGGGCAATACAGTGAGACCCCTGTTCTATAAAACAATTTCTAAAAAGAAAAATTTTAAGTAATTATTCTAACCACTGATGTGTACAATAAACTCTTGTCAGCCTGACATTAAACTCTCTTTCTTTTTTCTGCTCTCCACCCTCTTCGCCTACATGTAGAATATGTACCTACAAGCATGGTACATATTCTATTATTGGATTTTGTTTTGTTTTGTTTTTGAGATGGAGTCCCATTCCATTGCCCAGGATGGAGTTCAGTGGTGCGATCTCTGCTCACTGCAACCTCTGCCTCCGGGTTCAAGAATTCTCCTGCCTCAGCCTCCTGAGTAGCTGGGATTACAGGCACATACCACCACACCCAGGTAATTTTTGTATTTTTAGTTGCAATAAGGTTTCACCATATTGGCCAGGCTGGTTTCGAACTCCTGACCTCAAATGATCCACCCACCTGAGCCTCCCAAAGTGTTGGGATTGTAGGCGTGAGCCACTGCACCCGCCCTATTATACATATTCTATTATTGCTACTTTAGGATTTCTTCAAGGACCTCTGTGATGGGCAGTTATTTTGTGAAGTGGTGGTACGTTTATCTAACACATACACCATCTCCCTGCAGAAAAGGAAAGAAAGACTGCAACGCAGTTGACCTCTCTAACTCCAGCCTGACTCTGGGTTCTTTTCTGTGGGTAGTGATGGTTTCATTAAAATCATCGTGGGAACAGGGAAAATCCAAAAAGGAATGTTACCAAGACCCTTAGAGGCTAAGGGGAAGCGACCAAAGTCAAGAAGAAGAGAAAAAAGGAGAAACACTGAAAAGCAGGTTTTCCTCCTCGAACTTTACAATAACCTTCGTTCTATACAGTTTGAAGGAATACATCCAAGCTGCTGGGAGAAAGTTCCCTGACTCAGGAAAAACAAAGAGAAGGAACTGCCTTCTCGTATGTGTCTCACAGGGGCAGAGGGCAGGGCCAGTGCATCTTACACGAGGCAGCTGGCTCTTTATAGCCAAACTGAAGGAGAAGGGAGAGGCAGGTCTCTTTCCAAAACACCGATCTCCTCATGTGACTTCTTCTCTTGAACTTCCAGTAGCTCTCAGCCATTCTCAGGAAAAAGCCCACACTAATCAGCCTGATATTTAAAACCCTCCACATTTCAGGTTTGTCCTACCTGATCACCGTTCACCCCCAGATACACTCCCCTGTAGTCTGCCAGTCTTACTCTCTCAGGGACGCACCACATTGCTTCCAGCATGTTGGCCAACCACCCACGATGCTATTCCATGTCTTACCCATGTATCCAATCCACCCACCATTCAAAGTCTCACTCATGTCCTCCCTGAACCTTTCTCAGCCACTCTACCCAACATTGACTTTGCCTCTCCTCCCTCAACCACACAACTCATTCATATGCATTTCCCAGGGAACTCCTGTCTTGCCCACTAGCATAGGACAGGCTGTTAGTCCCACATAAGTCCCATGAGGACAGGAAACCTGTTCCTCTTGTATCTGTTAGTACTTAGATGGGGAAGGCCTGGAGTGAAACCTTTGGCACCCAATAAGTGTGGCATGGGGTTGAAGTCATACACTCCATGCTCCCTGACCCTATCCTCACTTTTCTGCCATATCCAGATCCAAAAATTCAGATCTAGAGAGAGGCAGGGGCGAGGGGAAAGCATAGTTGTTCCCCTGGATGGTGATGAAGGGAAAATAATTGCTATTTCCAGCTCAGGCTCCTACTGTTGTTTCCCAGATTAGACATTTCACCTGGCTTTAATACTTGGGGCTAGAGAAAGCCTATCTGGAATGCCAGAGCTCCCCTTAGTTCTGGAAATGGCCACAAGAAGCTATGGGAAGCTCGTGGAGCTGAGGTGTAAGCCTCTCATCCTCATATTGTTAGCATACAGCAAAGATCAATAACCACAAAATCTGTGTCCATGGGTCAATAATTCCATCCCCCAGGATTCAGGTGGCTGGAAGAGTGACCCTCACGGATTAAACATTTCCACACCAGTCAGACTTCTTTCACACTGCAACTCCCTATATGTTCCCTAACTTCCTTTAAGTCTCAGTCAAACTTCTCTCCCTGCTATGGATCCCAGCACCTGCCATCTTTTCTAGAACTCACCTTTCAGTGTACTATCCTCTCTATCTTCCTCCCTAACTAAAAATTCCTTCTCTTTACCCTGCTTCTTCAGATGTCCATACCTTCTCACTTCTCCTTGCCAAATTTCTCGGGGGCAATGGTCCACCCCAACTGCCTTATTCCACCTCTCCTTAACCTCTTGCAATTTGGATTCTGCCCCAGTCACTTTGTGGACAGAGTTTTCTTGAGATCAGCCTCTTACACGGAACATCAGCTGTCAGATCTGACAGCCTCCTCATTTTCCATTCTTTTCAGCTAGCTCAAGGCAGGACCCAGCCCTGTTGGGTGGCTGTCTCCTCTTGACTCTCCTCCCTGCCCTTCCGGCCTGCACCATCTCCTACCCATGCCTCGGGGCATTTCCCAAACCTGGGCCTTGCCCTGCTTCTCTTCTGTCCACTTTCTCTCCAGGTCACCTCAGCCACCCCCATGGTTCCAACCATCACACTGGCATTCTCACCTCCAGCCCTGGCCTCTCCTCCAGAATGCTAATCTCGAGTTTCTCACTTGGTGCTCGGCACATACACTGGAGCTTTAATTGTCTCAGATTCAACATCTTTACAAGAAAACTTACCTTCCTTTCAAGTTTACTGTCCCCCTGAACCCCCCATCTTGCCTAAAGTCTTCACCATTCTCCCAATCGACCCTTTCAGGAAGTCTGAGGGTCACCTCTGACCTTCTCCCACCCATCCATCCATTGCCACCTCCCACCTACTTCACTCCCCCACCCCACACTCCTCAGGATCTGTCCCTGACTTCTCATCCCACCACCACTTCCAAGTTCAGGCCTCCTGAGCCACCTTGGCCCCCTGCAGAATCTCTCAGTCAACCTCAAGTCTCCAGCCTCCAGCCCTTCCCTTACATTGTTACCAGAAGCATCTTCCTTCCCAGGCCAAACCAAAAGTGCATTCATGACATTGCTCATGTTTAGCTTGAAACGCCCTGCACGGCTCACGTCTCTACAACTAAAATTCCACTCATCCCTCAAGCCCACATGCCAGGGCAAACTCACCCACAGAGCCTTTAGAAAGGACCGATTCTACATCATATGATAGATGTGTGTTTAGTGTGGGGCAGAGTGGCGTGTGTGGGGGTTGTGTGTGTGCATGGGTGTGTGTGTGTGTGTCCTCCCTTGGACTCTTCAGCACAGTGCTTGGGCCCCTTGTAGCACTGATTCCATCATTTTTTCCATCAGTGTCCCTCACTGAATTGGAAGCATCTTGAGGACAAATAGTTTTATGGGTTGAATTGTGTTCCCCAAAAATATATGTTGAAGTCCTAACCCTCAGTACTGATGAATGTGACCTGATTTGGAAATATGGCCTTTGCAGAATAATCAAGTTCAGATGAGGTCATTAGGTTGGGCCCTAATCCAACGACTGTCCTTATAAGAAGAGGAGAAGACAGGGAGAGGAAAAGGGCCCTGTAAAGGCAGAGCAGGGAGCGGAGCAGTGCTAACACAAGCCAAGGAGCGCCTGGGGCTACCAGAAGGTGGAAATGACGAGAAAAAACTCCCAGACAAGTTTCAGAGGGAACACGGTCCTGCCAACACCTTGATTTAGGACTTCTAGTTTCCAGAAGTAAGAGTAATAAATTTCTGTGCTTGTAATCCACCCAGTTTGTGGTGCTTTGTTATGGCAGTCCTGGGAAACTAAGACAGGTGGGAGCTGCATCTTATTTACCTTTGAGTGACTCCTCACTGTCCATAGAGTCCTTAAAACTCAATAACTTCTCGGTGAATTCATGAACAAAAATGAACCATCCACACCAAGAAACTTTTTTCATGAGTGAAGGTTTTTGAAAAAATAACCTCTGAGGCTTGACTGTTATTATTAACACTGAAACTATCATTTTCCTAAGATAAAACGATAGACACACAATCAGTAGAACCTCAGAGCAGTGTGTTGTGTCCAGAGAAGGACAGAGATGGGCTGAGTTCTAAGCCACCTGTACCTTCTTCACCTGGCTTCCCCATGCCTCATGGAAACACTGGCAAAGCAGTTGGCTGGGCCTGCAGGTGTCCGCTACAGGAAAGAGTGCCTCCTCCATGCAAAGCTGTGACCTTGTACTCATTAGCACAGGGCTCTGTTCCACTGAGCTAATGACCTCAAATACCAAATCCAAGCAGCAGAAATTAGATTCATTAAAGCGGGCGTGGGGAGGGAAGGCTGATAAAAACGGTCTCTCTTCACACACGAAGTAGAGTATAATAAGATGCCAATACTGATACTGATGCACTTTCAGTTCAACAAAGTGGATGCCTGAACTGATAGCCTTTTAGGAATGAACGGGCTGGAGAGAACACTACTGAATGTGCCAGACAGTTAGTTCTTCTCTTTTCTCTTTCTTGCACAAATGCTAAAAACCCATATACTGAAGGCATTCCAGAAAAAACTCTGATGGACAGAGGGGAGACACTCTCTGAGCCTGCGTCACTCAGTCTGCTGGTGTCCACCAGCTTGGTGGCCATAAATAATTCTCATGAGTCACAGTGAAAATCCACAGTCTCTCTGGAGACACTGCAGACCAGCAACAGGTGCACCCAGCCTGTTCCTCTGAGGAAATCAAATCTGAGGGTGGCAAAATGACTATTCCTGCCACGGAAATGCAAACGGCTCATTCTTCCCTGCACAGATTGTAACAGAGAACTGCCCAGCCCACTGACGGACACAGTTCACTGGTTTCCACAGGCCCCACTCTGGCCCGGCTACAGCTTTTAGAACCTTAGTCCTGAAACTTAATGCTCCCCATGTATGTAATTTTAAATAAATCTAATCCTAAGCCATAAGAGAAAGAAATCCAGTAAAGTTCAGGCTTTTCCCATGAAGGCTATTTTGAAGCTTTTTGGTAAAACATAAAACTATTTCGAAAATAAATCTGCAGTGCCCCGACTTTGCTGGCACCCTGAGGTATGTGCTGTATCTGCCTCAGAGTGAGCCAGCATGGCCCATGCCAAGTTGTTCCTAAACTCTGGGAACTCTGGGAGCACCTGGATGGTCTATGATTGCCTTTCCACTTGTGCCCCAGTCCAGCCCTAAAAAAGTACATTGGTCTCTTCACTTCAGATCATTATACAGAGAGGGAAAATCATTCAAACCTTCTACCTCCCAAATTCTACAACTCCTTTATTTCCAGGCCCCACACGATACACACAGCCCTCTCTTTAAGGGGTTCATCTGTAACCCCAAATGACTTTTTCACATTTAAACATAAAAAACCTCTTACATGTATATATTGCTTTAAAAGGCAGTGCAGTTTTTGTCTTCAATCCGGTTTAATCTTTTATCAGTGACCCAGTCACCAACAGGAACAGCAGTTCTCACATGGGTAAAATTGACAATGCAAGAGGCCTGTCCCCACTGTGAATAAATGTGCTTCCTTCGCCCCCTGCCCCTGCTGACATATGGACCAGTGTTTTCAGCCCTTGCTTTGCACCATACATGTCAGTGGTCAGGGACCAAGAACAAATGGGCCTTTATCCCCCAAGAGAAGCAGCACATGTGATTTGCAACAACTATTTTTTTTCTTACTCAGACATCTCAGACATCTTTTTAACTTAGATGTTACAGTCATAGAAATTTAGAGCTGCAGGGAACTGAAGATTAGATTTATGAAATAAATGAAATATTTACCAAGATTCTAGTTAAACTAAGTATTGAACTATGGATTACTACACTGTAGAGTCTTTCAGAAGAAGAAAGCAGATCAATATGAGCCTATCATAACAATTTCCAAAATTGGTAAGTAACAAAAGCAAGAAGCAGGACAGTGTGTATGATGCTTTTCCTGTTTGTTTCCAAAAGACATATGCATAAGTTTACAGAATGCATAGAATATTGCTGGAAGGATATCCAAGGAACTAGTCTCTAGAGAGGGAAGTGGGAGTCTGTGATAAGGGGAAGACAAGTTTTTTTGTTTTTTTTTTTGAGATGGAGTCTCACTCTGTCACCCAACCTGTCACACCAGTGCAGCTGTGTAACTTCTGCTCACTGCAACCTCCGCCCCCCGGGTTCAAGTGATTCTCCTTGCTCCACCTCCCAAGTAGCTGGGACTACAGGCACACACCACTACGCCTGGCTAATTTTTGTATTTCAAGTAGAGACAGGGTTTTACCATGTTGCCCAGGCTGGTCTCAAACACCTGACCTCGGCCTCCCAAAGCGCTGGAATTACAGGAGTGAGCCACTGCACCCGGCCGGAAAACAAACCTTCAAGCATTTACCTTTTCACTGTATGAATGCTTTACTATGTATATTTATTAAATTAAATCTTTTCTTAAATATTACAAATAGATAAAATAGATAAAAACAAATAAAGGATAGGTTACATTATCAATTTTTAACAAGGGGAGAGACCTTGAAACTGTCTAATACCTTCTTTTCACCAATAGGAAACAAGGTCTAGAGAGTGGGACTGGGGGTCGTGGGAGGCCGGACCCCCGGCCGTTCAGTTCAGTTCCGTTCTTTCTATTCTTTCACAGCATTTTCTGATTCATGATCATGTCCTGGTAGCCCAAGATTACCTGAAATCTGTTCCCCAGTTAAATGAGGCATCACTGTTCTTTATCTCACGTATATGACATGCTTTCAACACGGAATCTGGGATCTAGATTTTTTTGTAAGTCAAATTCTATTCCCAATGTGCCACAGAGCTGTGCTTAAGTCACTCCCTTCTTGTAAAGCAAATAAGTGATCCCTAACGTAATAGGCTTCTTTAACCCTGCTCTTCTTTTATGAGGTTTGCTTTAAACAAAGCACGCCCCATCGCACATTCATACCTACAACATTTTGTTCATTTTTCCTTGTGTTCTTATGTTCTGGTCACATTCGCTCTAATCTGATTTGAAACATGAGCTCCCAAAAGGCCAACATCAAGTCTCTTAAGTTGTGGATGAGCAACCAATGATTTGTGCCTCATACAGGCAATTCAGAAGCTTACTGATAAGACAGTCTCCGGCTAATGCACATTGATCCAAGGACAAGGAGCATTTGCAGTAGGTGCAATTGATAAAATTATCATAACAAATAATTAGAAAGCATATTCTTCCAAGCCAGATAGGAAGCTTTATTTCAAATCCTGTTCTCTGTTCCTTATTTTTCTTGACTTACCAGTGCAATAGCTGAAATGTTACATAAGTCAGGGAGAGTCTAAATACTCGGTCTCTTTCAAGAAACCCACAAAAACAACAGAATCATTTGGTGGTTTAGGCATTCGCCATTAACAAAGCCCAGACTGATGCTCAATTTCTTATGCATAATATATTCATCCAAGTTAAATTCCTTTCATTTTGCTGAATTCTAGCCTCTGCCACTTATAAACTCACAGAATGGTTATTTTATTAGAGTTGGTTTGGGGGTAAAGGGGGAAAAACATAAGAAAACCTAACACAGTATCTTTAAAATAATATTTTAAAGAAGAAAAGAGCTTACAACCAAAGTTTGAACATCCTGAATCTCAGCTTACCCTCTTCTAATATGTACCCCCTTTCTAGACAGTTAGCAGCCATGACATCTTACGCTAGGGAATTCTTAATTTTTTTAATATTAAAAAAAAATTACCTGCCCAGCCATTAATTAATTGAAAATATTTTCTTCTGGCCTCCAACTGCTCAGGGACCTCTCTTAGCAATTTCCTCACCTATAATTATGCTGATGGACTGTGTAACAGGTGGCATCATTATCTGAGTCAAATTAATGTTGGTGTGAACATACTGTTGTCAAATATAAGGGCTTCTTACTTGCTGGGCATCAAGAAAATGGCCCTAGAGAAACTTCTCCCTTGAGCTACTGCCAGAGGGCCAGAGCTGGATTCCTAGTGGGGAGGAGCACATATTCTGGGTGCTAACGCTCCAACTCTGAGGACCCCATACCATAACGGCCACCAGCCACCCCCATCACACTGGTCTCCAACATGCTTCCAAACAGAGCACAAAAGCAAGCGAGAACCTAGTACAACTAAGCTATCTCTGCCCTGGCATTACAAAGCACAGCGCAACTATCTTATAATTAGGACTCTCCCCTTTTCTGAAATATCAGAATAATGTTCTAAATTTACAGAATACCTTTCTTCTTTCTAGTAGCCTAGCTTGTTTCTGAGGTGCTCCTATACCAGCCATTTCAAGTGTCAGAAAACTAGAATCCCTATTGCCACTTTACAGATGAGCAAAATGTTGCAATAAATATTCTTAAACATATCTTCACACAGAAATATTTCTGTGGGATAACATTTCTGGAAGTGGAATTACTGAGTTCATGGGTATGTGCATTTTTGGATAAAGATTATCAAAACATCCACTGTGGAAGTTATTCCAATTTATGTTCCCATCATGCATGGATGTCTGGTTCCCTCCACCTTCAACGATAAATGTTTTTATGTTTATCATTCTAACAGTTAATAAAAATGGTAACCTATTGTAAGTTGGATATCTTTCTGTATATTTAAGAGCCAACTGTACTCCTTTTTTGTCAATTGTCTGTTTACAACTTTCTTCCATTTTTTCATTATGCTATTGATCTTTTCTTATTAATTTATTAGAGTTCTTTATAAATTAAGGATATTAGTCCTTTGGTTTTTATGTGTGATTTTCAATTCATTGTTTGTCTTTTGACTTTGTTTATGTTGGTCCATGAAGCTTTCAGGGACTCGGGCTCCATGAAACCTGTTTGTTTTGTTGTTTTGTTTTGTTTTGTTTTCAGAAATTTAATATATCAATCTCTCTCTTTTTTATTTCCATGGTTTGTGTTATACCTAGGAAGACTGTACCACCACAAGATTTTTTAAATTTCTCTTTTTTGTTCTATTACTTTTAATATTTAAATATTTCATTCATCTGGCATTTATGTTGGCAGAAGAAACTAGGTATAGATCCAATTTTTGTTTTTCCAGAAGGCCACCCAGTTGTCCCAAACTATTGAATAATCTATCATTCTTCACTGATACAAAATGTCACCAAAGACCAATTTTCACTGTATATTGGTGTCTAGCTCTGGACACCAATTTTCCATTTCTATTCTGTACTACTGATTTCTCTGTCTACACAGTGTCAATTCTATACTACTTAAATACAGTTTAAATATACTAAACTATATTTAGTATATTAATATACTATACATCTACTAATATACTAGTATATTTAAATATATTAAACTATAGTTACTACATTAAATATAGTTTAAGCCATAATATGGTTTAAAATATGTAATATCTGGCAGAGCTAGTTCATCTTTATTATTCTCACTTATCCTGACTATGAATGAAACATTTGCTTCCGCTCTATTTTCTACCTCATTGTTCTCTAAGGTTATTTTTGTATATTAATTCTATGTCAAGTCACCTCACTGTATTACCTTATTATTTGTAATGAACAGCATATTGTATAGCATATAAGCATATCATACGGACATAAGTCAATCTCTCTTTCTGCATGTATACCTTTTTCTCTTTTGTCCAAGTACATCAGCTAGTGCCCACAGAAAAATGGTGAATAAAGGCAGCAGTAGTAGACCTCCTTATCTTGTTGGCAGCATGACCCCCTGAAGCCCCATGCAATCCCGTTGGCTCTGTATTCTGCAAACCCTTACAGAAGAAGAGAAAGGAAGACAATTAAATTGCTGATTTCAGCTCTGGGATTTAGGTGAAACAGAGCAGAAGCAGGAAAATCATAAAGAAGGAAAAGTTTTTCTCTCCTCTCCAACTGCATTTCCCCTGCTAAAGCCCTACCCCTTCCCTTTAAAACTTGCCTGGGCTTCATAGGATCAGCTGTGTGTTTTATACAGGACACACACAAGATAAGGTACTAAGAGCCCATTCTAAGAACGTCCATATGTGATTCTCTATATGATTGATGCAAAATCTCCTATACTTAAATTTTAAAATAGTAATAATAACCCAAACCTGCTAAGCTATCATTTGTCTATTGGGACTACTGAGTAGTCAGGGTTCTATCCGTGGATAGGCAGTGACTAAATTGCCAGAGTAGGAGCTGTGCAAGTTCTATTCAGGCATACCTGTCACAGCAGAGTGCTCTAGTCTACGGTGTGCAGACTGTCACCAGGTTCATCCATGAAAGCCTGAGTCATATTCCTCCCCCTTAAAAGCTGTCCTACACCACTGCCCCCCGTACTTGGGGAAAGACTGCTGGTTGCCTACAGTCAAGAGACTACAGGCACGTACTACAATGCCTGGCTAATTTTTGTATTTTTTTGGAGCCAGGGTCTCACCACGTCGCTCAGGCTGGTCTCAAACTGCTGGCCTCAAGCAATCAGCCCACCTCGGCCTCCCAAAGTGCTGGGATTACAGTTGTGAGCCACCACACCTGTTTTGTTAACTTCCCTGACACTCCCTCCTGGCACGATAGTCATTATGTGAATAACAGCAGTTGAATCTCTTCTGCTTTCAGGAAATGTATGTTTAGTAAGTAGCTGGAAGTAAAGACAAATCATAGAATTAAAATACAGGTATTCGTTCAGATGGGCAAATCTTATATCTTATAAAAAGAAATTACTGTAATCCACAGTGACTATAAGAAGCTATTTAAACAACAGGGTATTTTAGTACCGGGTACAGAGAAAGTTTTCAACAAACTATCGATCAACTTAATAATAATACTTCTCATTTTCATCAGAGAACTGATCTTTCTTTCCTTCTCCATGCAGATAGAATGTTAGCTCTTCCCTTCAGCCAAATCTTGGTTATCTAGGAGTCATTGGCCAGTGTTGAGGTTTCAAGTGCTCTTTTCTTCTTGTCTTGGTTCAGCACCTTCCTGATCTTTTGGCCAATTTTCAGACCACAAAGTGAAAGAAAGGCCATGAGGAAAAAGCCAGGAACAGACTCTCTAACCAGTGCCAAAGCCGGGGCGGGTGTCATTTCCCTCTCTGGATCTAGCTCTTCCTCACCTGAGAGTCTACCTTCTGTTTCCTCCGCCTGGTGCACACTGCCAGCCCCCTGCCAGTCACACAGATCCTATTTGCAAATTACAAACGGGGTTGACTGGGGACACACAAGTCCCATGCATTCCTTCCTTGGATGTGCACACTGCCCCTTACACACATCATAAAAGGCGCTGCCACCTCTGGCACACCCAACCCCGAGTCTCGGTGCCCATTTGGCAAAAAAAATGAGAGTCGAGGTGCAGTCCCAACTTGCCCCCTGACTAGGCGCCCAGATGCAGGAAACCAGAAAGAGCAACTCAGCCTAGCCCTGTGGGTCACATGCCACCAGGGGGCTGTAAAAACAATGTTGTAGGTCCAACCAACATTTCTTTTTTGAGTAAAATAATAGGTTATTAACATAGATCAAATGCCTCTCATGTAGTGAGGTTAAGTGTTGTTCCACTGCTCCTTACGGTGCATGCTATGCCACAAGGCAGAATATATTTTCTACAGCGAGTCTAGGTCAGATATCTGAAAATCCAGCCTCAGGCTTGACTGTGGTGTTCATGTGAACACCGATGAAATAGGCCTTATCCTCCCCAGCATCATTTCAGAATCAAGCCTGCCTATTCCCCTATATCCTTATGGTTTCTTCACCAGGAGCCAAGGCCTTCTGGTTAATCAAAGAGGTCTAGATTCAAATGCAAACTTCCTGAAAAAGGGAACCCACTGCCTTATATTCACACCGGGCTCTAAATGGCCAACTTCAGATGCTCCTGGGAGCAAGTTTCAATGAGGTAGAGAGACACCATCACCTCTCTGAATGGAGAGGGGAAGAATAAAGAGATCCCCCTTGACTTGACAATTTTTCCCACCTCTGGCGTAATTCCTCACTCCCTCCTACCTGTAAACACCAAGCCAGCTGTGGTCTGAAGTTGTTTATGGTGTTCAGTGGCAAGGAAGATTGAAACTTCTCGCTAATAAGTCCCTGGGTTGATGGTGAATTTAGCTTCCCACATTATTTCTGTTCCCCCCCATGCCCCCCCACCAGAAATGATTGAGAATTGGCTGCAAACTTAGCTGCCCATCAATGGAAAACACATATCTAGCCAAGGGATGGAGAAACAGGAACATCTACCACCAAAGGCAGACACTGGATTGTCAAGAGGATAAAATGGAGTATATAGCTGGGAGGATGGAGCACACAAGACTGTCTGGGGACCATTTATTTTGTTGGATTTTATTCTTTTGGCATCAGTACACAGTTCCAGCTCTAACGACTTGTTCAAGGTAAGAAGATATCTTCTGAACTTGCCATAAATACTGCTCCCGCAAAGCATTTCCCCATCTCCCATGCAACAGTCAGATTTCATTCCATCCCACCTCTCATTCTTTCCAACTAGAAGCAAAAGTACTTGAGAGCAAAATCCTTCAGCATCTTCTCCCTGCTGTCCTAAGCCCACAGTTGGGTCTAGAATGCACACTACCTGGTACCTTACTCCTCGGGGTATTACTTTCCTTATCTCATTTCCTCACTATTTCTGAGAAGGGCAGGACCTGCTGAGGAGACTGGGCCTGAAAATAGTTCTGTTCCTATGATGATTCCAAAGAAAGATGTCTCACATTTCCTAATGCCACTTGGCTGACTGCTTGAGGGGAAAAAATTGTCACAGTCTATGGGGGTGCTAATTAGCATCAATTAAAACTCAGCTAGCCTGCCCTGGCACTGAATTACCTGCAGGACTTGCTCAGTCCTCATGAAAATCAAAGGGAAATCCAGAGACAAAGAGATTCTGCAGCGACAGGAATATCAACTTACTTTCCCCACTGAACCTTTCAACCAACCCTTGGCTAGCCAGTATCCTTTCATTCAGGAAGTAAAATCTCTGCTGGATTTGTCAAGAGGATAAAATGCTCAAAGTTACTAAGGCCACTACAAACTATTCCCCCATTAAAAAATAAATAAAAGATGTGCCATATTTTTTTGTAAAGAGCACTGAGGTGACTTTACAACTACGTACACATAGCCTTCAATAAACAGGCTTTATTTCATGCCTACTGCATGTCAGGAGTACCTCAATTTACCACGGCAGAAAACTAGAATCTTGGCTGGGCGCAGTGGCTCACACCTGTAATCTCAACACTTTGCGAGGCCGAGGTGGGTGAATCACCGGAGGTCAGGAGCTCGAGACCCTCCTGGCCAACATGATGAAACCCCGTTTCTACTAAAAATACCAAAATTAGCCAGGCATGGTGGCACATGCCTATAATCCCAGCTACTTGCAAGACTGAGGCACAAGAATCACTTGAACCCAGGAGGCAGAGGTTGGAGTGAGCCAAGATCGTGCCACTGCACTCCAGCCTGGTCAACAGAGCAAGACTCTGTCTTAAAAAAAGAAAAAAAAAAAACAACAAAAAAACTAGACTCTCAAAGTTATCTGGGAACCATATTATCCCCTTACCACCAATGTGTTATTTCAAAAGTTCCTACCTCGTACTCTCAGATAGGCACCCTTTGTAAAAAAAAGAATAAGAAATCATGTTATAAAGTTCAAACTTACCAAATTCTACACTTTAAATATGGGAGTTTATGTGTCAGAGATGTCTCAGTAAAGCTGTTTGTAAAAAGTTTAGTAAGTCCATTTATAATTATTTGGATAAACAATACTTACATTTTAATAAGCTTAAACACTACCATTTCATAATTAAAACAAAAATCAAGTTTACTGCCCAGAAAGAGCACCGGTGAAGAATTTGAATGGCGAGGAGAACCCTGAGTCTGCACCACTGGGGAGGAGCGGCTGGGGAGGAGAAACAAATGCATGCAAAGGTTACTAATAACCCAAGACAGGATGTAATAAGTGCCAAATGAGTGACTCAGACAATACATGTCACAGGAGTAGTGACTGCTGACCATGCACTTAGCGAGCGCCAAACCAGACTCCCGCTTTAACACAGGGCATGCGTGCCTCTCACAGTCCTTGGGATTTGGATTCCCACAGGCATTGTCTATTTGTGTCCACGCATCACCAAGAAAGAGCCCCAGCTCTGGTCTCTCTGATCTCATCCACCGGCCCAGGTAGGGATAATCAGCAAAGCCAGATGAATTTCAGAAATATAATCTCAGATGAAACGGCTCAAGGAGTCAAGTGGGACATTAATCACAGGCAGAAGCACTAAAACCAAAACAGTTTTGGCTGACTTCTACGTAGGTGTATCATAAACGCCTACCTGGGTACTCTGAAAACTTCCTTCATGACTCAGTTTACAAATAGATATAATGGGACCATTTTCCAAATGGCGATTTTAAAATCACCTGGTTAAAGTTTAGGATAACTACATTGCCCTAGACACTCAATCACAATTAATTCCCACCAGGAAGCTAATTATATTAAGAAAATGCTATGTCTTTCTTTTTTTTTTTTTTTTTTTTTGAGATGGAGTCTTGCTCTGTCACCCAGGCTGGAGTGCAGTGGGGCGATCTCGGCTCACTGCGACCTCTGCTGCCTGGGTTCAAGTGATTCTCCTGCCTCAGCCTCCTGAGTAAGTGGGATTATAGACGCATGCCACCACACCCAGCTAATTTCTGTATTTTTAGTAGAGTCGGGGTTTCGGCATCTTGGCCAGGCTGGTCTTGAACTCCTTATCTCATGATCCACCCGATTTGGCCTCCCAAAGTGCTGGGATTACAGGCATGAGCCACTGCACCTGGCCCAAAAATGCTATGTCTTTAAATGACATGTATAGATTATAATACATAAGTGACTAGAGTTTTAAATCTCTAACCTCTAACACAGGGCCTGGTGGCCTGGAACACAGCAGGTAGTCAATAAATGTTGAATGAAGAACAAATCTCCTGTATAAGAACTTCAGGGTACCTAAGACAACTCTCTAATTGTTTTACATATGTTCATCTGGTTTTTGTTAAAAGCATGTTGAGACAAACCATATGTTCTTATTTATCTTCACAAGTTGAAAGGTATAGGCGATTGGAAAGACTTTATAATATGTGCATTTGTTAAAAAGGCTTTTCTGCTCTCTTAAAGATCATTCAACAGCAAGACATCTTGGCCATATATGTATGTATACATCTGAGAGTGTGTGAGTTTTAGCCTACTGGCAGAAGTTGGCTGGGCTTTATCAGCCTGTTTTTATCTTACTTTCCCAGTTTGGTTCACCATGTCCCAAGCATGTAAACAGTTCAACTTTAAAGTTTAACCCTGGGAACCATAAAACTAACAGTTAAAGAAACAAGTTTGAGCCTAAAAGGCCAGAATAAGCATCCCCACCACAGGTTAGCGAATATTTGGGTTATCAGGAGTGTAATTCTCTTTTTCCATTCTCACACCCTGCAGAGGGGAGAGAAAGGGGCACACAGAGCGGTAGTATGCTTATTCCATCCAATCAGCACTAACATCTCCTAACTTGGCAAGAACCAGTCTTGCTGCTAGACCTCCCAAGATTGCTGGTGTCCACCACTGAAATCCAACAAAGTTATTAACCTCCGGAGGTTTATAACATCAATACCAAACCATCATTTCATTATTTGTCTAATGACATATATTGTTTCTAGAATAGCCAGCCCTAGTCTGTGAATGGTAGCCTCAAATCTGTACCCTCACCCTTTATCCCAATACACCTGTTTATCTCTGAATGTTTCTCTTTAACTCTCTTGTGTAATAGTTATCATCTCCCTCAAATGCTCTACTAACACAGAAACATGCTAAATCTCTTCCCAGATCTAACAGCATGAAATAAAAGTATGGAGACAGGGAAGAGCCTAGGTTTAGAAGAGAGACTTCTCATGCCCTTTGCCCTACAAGCACTTGACCTTCATGTTGCATGGTCCTCTGGGCAGGCCCGGAAGAGCCAAGCTGAGCCACTCCTCTCCACCCTAGCTGGAGGGAACACAGAAGAAGGAAGGCATAGTGCCTACAGAGGTCAATCAACACCCCCACAGCAGGGCCCCACATACACCCGCAGACTAGAGGCTCCCCGTTCTTGGTGGTCATCAGCTCCCCATACCCCCTTTTCTTATAAGTGTTCCACATGCACCCACTCTGTGCATTATCCCCATCCAGCCCATCATTCATGTTCTACTGCTCCTGAAAAGACTTCATGACTATTACAACCTGTACACCCATGAGCCTGACCTCCTTAGATCTACAGTACTTCCTGTTCATATTGTCTACTTGGCACTCATTACAAACAGACTTAAATTTTAATATATGTGGACTTTATTTTCCCTATTAGATTGCACACGGAGGGCAGAATTATTTTCCTTAGCCCAGTACCACCTTTGACAGAGTATATATGCTATAAAAATTTCTGAATTGATGTGTAATAAAGTGAAGTAAGACGCATCTCTTTCTCCAGTATAGCTTTTAGAGGGAAAAATCTCAATCTTAGTGGAAATAATTAGGCTTCCAATACTGTGAGTATATGTGTGCCTGTAATTCCATGTTTACAGCAGAGTACTATGCATGGAAGTCCAGGGACAGATTCCATTGCAGCCACACTGCCATTCTGCTGCTTGCATATTTATGAAAAATTATCCTTTCAGGATGAAATTTTCCATGACTAGCTTCAGATCCAAAAGAAGGGTGTTTCTCTCTCTTTTTTATTCTTTTGGAAAATTTGAACAATATCCAGTCAGCCATGTAGAAGTTGGGCATTAGTGAAAAAAACAATGACATGTTTTGTCTTTCAAAATCAATGTAAGCCTTTCTTTTGCGTGACCAATTAAAAAACAACTAACTTCAAAATGAGAAACTTTCCACTCATCTAGGCCTCGCCAAGGATGAACCTGGGTGATAGTAGAAGATAATGGAATGGAAACAGAACACAAACAAAATGAATACGTTTCTCTTCATTACACTTGCTTTAAGTTTCACAAATTCCCAAAGTTGTGTGCCTCTTCCCATGACTTCTAAAATGGAAAAATATACCGTATTTATGAAGTCAGAGTCCATCAAGGCTGAGTTAAAGCTCGGAGAAATGACAAAAAAAAATCCAGATAATTTCATAATAAATTTCTGGACAGTAAATAATTTAGTTATCTTGAAATAAAGGTTCCCTCCAAATTTTTCTCAAAATAGAGTCGTTTGCCTTCTAACCTCTTATCTATAAAATGTCCCCACATGATATTAGTTTTAATACACTGAATCATGCGTGCATGTTCATTCTATGCCCTTACAACTGAAAAAAAGTTTGGAAATGACTCGTTACCTTAACTAGCAAAAGCATTTGTAGTTTGCCAATAGTAGTTGCAAAACACTTGCAATCTGCAGAAGGCAACAACATTGGAGAAATTTTTTAAACCTGATCCCTCACTAATGTTACCAAAATTATATATCACAACCAGTAGCAAATGACAAAATAAAATTTAAAATATTAACTTCGGTTTCTTTTATTCTTTTAATTTAAAAAAAGACATTTTAAGAATAGTTTATGTTATATAAAAACAGTGTCAAACATCCTGAACACATTTGAACATGGGTAGAACATTAAAGGTCTAAAAAAGAAAACCCAAAATTTCAATATGCAATATGTATTCACATACACACACATCCAGTTCCAAAGAAAACCAAAAAGGCATTGGTGAGAAAGGCAGAGAAGCCAAGTGAGTATAAATTCCCTTATGACCACAAAGTATTCCCCCTGGCTCAGTGTAGAACCACCAACTTTTTCAATTGTGTTCTAAAAGGTTCCTCAGCTCCATGTAAAATCAAGTTTACATTGCAGCGGCAGAGAAAAGGGCAGGGAAAGCTACTGATGTGCTCCTGCCAGTTCCCACTACCTCTTCAGACCTTCCATGGTGTCCTGGCCTTTCTATTGTCCTTGTCGCTGCCCATCTGAAGCGGTTGTGTCTCTGAAACAGAATTTCCCACAGCGATCTAAAGCAATCGCCTTTTAAACCAGAGCCCACCCAGCAAATAACACCTGACCACAAGCCAGAGTATCTTTATCAGGCTAAATACGTAAAGCAGTTTCCTAATGTTCTAATCCACATCGAGTCCATCCCACAGGTGATACAATTTGAATCTGATCAGGTTATTTCCCTGCTTAAAAAACCTTCACTGGCTCCTCCATCTCCCTCAGAATAAAGCCCAAACTCAAGGGTTGCTATTCACCTAAAGTGACCTCTCGTGATTCCAGGGTTAAATCAGAAAGAAGGAAGGAAGCAGGGAGGGAGGAGGAGAGGGAGGAAGATAGAGGGCAGCTGACAAAAAACAGCTTACTTGTCCCCATGCTCCCAACCTACTCCCACTCCCCCACTGCCACTTCGCAGTAGTCACATTAAATTATTTCCAGTTTCTCCTTTCAGGTCTCTGCTGAAATGTCACCTTCTCCCAAAAGCCTTCCCCAACTCCCCATGTCTAGTTTGGGGCCCTTTTGGGTACTCTGGTGGCATACATCACAGGGCTTTATACACTATGTCATCATTGCCTGTTTGAGTATCTGTCCTGCAACTGGAGCTTGAGCCCTCTGAGATTAGGGTCCCTATCTAGGCATGTTCCTGGTTATATCCCAAGACCTAGCTTGATGGCAGGGGCTCCCTAATGATTTACTGAATGAACGATCTAGAAACTATGAAGAAAAGAGGAAACGATAGAAACACTTAATACCTCCTTCCTTCCCCAACCAGCAGTGACTGACCACAGAAGGATGGGCCAGCACGGCCTTTACTCACCCCCTCCTTAGAACCTGAGCTGAGCCTTCTATTACTCTCTTCATTATCACAACCTTTCACAATGGGACAATATGTGTGTCCGGTCAAGAATGCAATAGGCAATGGTGCTTGTACGGACTGGGCCGCTTCCCTGTATGGATCAGAGTTTATATCCCAATAGAACCATCTTCCTTTCCATCCATACTCTAGTCTTATAAACTTAGTTTTCCTGTTAATGCAAAAATATAACCCTTGTTGACGTCATTCTGACCTGCATGTATTAAGAGAGGAAAAGGCTCTGTATCCTTTAAGAAAGTATTAAAATGTTTTAAACTGTTTTGTTGCACTGGTTTCAGTTTAAAAGATCTCTATTGTACAGCAACACTTCACTCACTAGAATACTTGCTTTATGAGGCAAATATTTACAAGAATCAGGCCGCTGGGGGAACAAGCACAGGTGAGCAATGGAAGGTCAACAGAGCCAAACATGTGGCAGAGAAGCAACAGAGGGTTCCCTCTTGAGACTGGGAAACTTACCACTGATAATGACCATGTAATGACACGCCCAGTGAAGCCATCCTGAGGCTCCCTGTACTTCACAAGGCCAAGAAAATCCCCTCACTCCAATGGTAAACAACTTCTCAAAACAAACAAATAAAAAAACAAAAAGTCAAGCACTGGTGTCTACTGGGCCATGATTTTAGAGCCAATGTAGAAAACACTGTAGGAGCTACTGCCAAGTACCGGTACTGCTTGAATAAAAGCCTGGAGTGGAGGCAGCAACTGTGAGGAAGCAACTGTGAGGAAGGGGAGCAAAATGCTGGGACGCTTCCACAGTCAGAGTTCAGCCCTCCCCACCCACCCATCCTGCCAGCTGGAGGCTTCCTGGTGGAAGGCCGCCTCTCGCCGAGGTCAGGCCCATCTGTGAACTGAGGGCCAGCCCCCCGGAGACCCCTGAGAATTCCGAGCAGTGCCAGCTGACAAGCAGAGGCCTGAACTCTTCTGGCATGACCTTGGGCCTAGTACCTCCCCGCCTCCCCTCCTCCCACCTACAGTGATTAAAGATAACCCAGCCAAGCAGCCTGGCATGTTGAAAAGGAGCAGGGCTGGAGGGAAATGAGGAGGACCTAACCGGGAAATGCACCACTGAGTTTCCTCAAACCACATGGACCTTAAAACTCGTCAGACCGGTTTAAAATTAGCCAATACCCAGGAGAATAATTCATTAAATGCAACTGTTATGATTCATTTAGAATTCACTCCAGTTCTGAAATGATAAATGACAGTGCATTTATGTATAAATGACAGTGTATTCATCTCCCCAAAGCTGGTCACAAGTGCCCTCACTGCTCTGGAGTAAAACAAGAAAGCAGAGACTTAAAAACAGCATTGTGTTTATTCACTGTAGGAAAAGGTGAACTGAGAAGAGCTGAAGGCCTGGGCTAAGGTGCTAAGGGGCACGCTGGGTCTTCCTGGTCTGGGGAAATGTTTTCTGGAAAGGAGACTGCTTAGTGTACATCTACAAAGTGTTTTCTTGTGCTATTTTGTTTTGTAACTTACAGGGGATTGTTCTCTTTGTAATTGATGAGGTCCAGTCTCCAGGATCTGCCTGCTTTCTTCCTGGTCAGCCAGGCTTGGAAACTCCCACTTCATCCCTTCCTTTCCTTCTCTGACATTTCATCAGCATTGAATTAAAATCAGGCATATGGATCACCCAAGGCAAATGGAAATTAAGATGCTGGATTTATAACATGCATAATCCAAACACAGAAAATCTTGCTACCAAAAATAATCATGTCTCTCATCCATTTCCCAAACAGTTCAACCGCCTGCTTCCCTTTGCCTTCAAGTTTATCAAGATGAGGCTGAGAATTCTCATAAACTCCTCAAGGACACCGAAAGGAGTTCCTGTAGACTCACTCAGAGTCCTTTCCCTCTTCTCCCTCAAGCAGTGCCCACCTCTTTTCAGGAAGCAACCTCTCTTTTCCATTCAACTTTCATAAAGAAGCTGGACTTTTATTTTTCCTTGGCCTCCAATCTGTGCTTTGGACTGTGCCATAAAATTCCTCAGCAATTTATGGCCTGTTTTTCCTTTAAAGTGGAAAAGCACTAATCCCTCACAGAGTGGAGAGACAAGCGTTTCCAATGTGAGGTAATCTAGAAATATATGCATTGACCACAGTGAGTCGGGCCCTGACTTACAGTTGAAGGCTCACGTAAAGACCCGTAGCCCTTGACACAGAGTATGGTCTCAGAAATAGCCTAGTCTCCAGTGAGTACCTGGTTTGAAAGAGTCCTCTTGACCCAAAAGTCCATCTTTTCCCGTCACTGATAACTGAAAATTCCAGAGGTTGCAATGTCACCCTCTGGATAAAGGAAGGCCTCCTCCACAGCACTCTTCTAAAGCGCCAGTCTTATATATTTCATTACGGCCATCTACCTCACTGTAAATGAGTTTATACTCAGCCAAGAGGAACTGAGGAATCCTAGCTGGGCCCCAGGCTTGGAGGGGCTCAAAAGTGGAAGGAGCGTGCGCAAAACCTGAAATCAGTCTTTGACTCTCACATTTTCGCCGCAAGTCAACCCCAATGATCACTTACATCTTTGCAAGTAGCTTTTAAAAAATATATTCCAATAGACACAAGGAAATGAAATATTAAGATACACCTTCAAAACAAAGTTGATGAGCAGCAAACATTCTGGGTCCAATCAAGCAACAATTGATTTGTGAAGAGAAGGAGCAAGAGTTCAATTGCACTTGGATAATAATCACCCTGACCTGATTCAGGAAAGAGGAGGAAGCGTGGGTCTTTGTCCTCAACCAGTGTAATTCAATAGGAACGATCCCTGGAACCATAACATTGGCTTTGCCACTGCTTTATAAATGTCACTCACTAAAGACAGAACAAGGATGAACTCCTAGAATATCATTTAGAAAATCTGGCTAATAGGGGCCTTGTTTGCACTTCTATTTTCATATACTCTACAAACACTTCATCAACCTAAGCTTTTCTCTCTTCTTTAGTCAAGTGCCTATAAACAACAATTGGGGCCGGGCGCAGTGGCTCAAGCCTGTAATCCCAGCACTTTGGGAGGCCGAGACAGGCGGATCACGAGGTCAGGAGATCAAGACCATCCTGGCTAACACAGCGAAACCCCATCTCTATTAAAAAATACAAAAAAAAAAAAAAAAATTAGCTGGGCGTGGTGGCAGGCGCCAGTAGTCCCAACTACTCAGGAGGCTGAGGCAGGAGAATGGCGTGAACCCCGGAGGCGGAGATTGCAGTGAGCCAAGATCACGCCACTGCACTCCAGCCTGGGCGACAGAGCAAGACTCTGTCTCAAAACAAAACAAAACAAAACCACTTGGTATCCTAGTTTAAAAAACAAAGTTTTAGTCTTTATGATAAAAATATTAACATAAATAGATAATGATTATTTCCTCCTCACCATGTTAGTTTCTCTTGGCCAACAGCCCCAAATATGCAGTATTAACTTTAAATAGTAGGGGCCAGATTCTAAGATAGTGTTTCCCAAATGACATCAAGAGATGTAAGTACTGTCCCTAAATGTATGTTGAACAATCAAACCCAGTTGGAAACACTGCCTCACTCAATTGCCATCCAGAAAACTGATGGAAATTAGCTTACTGAAGGCTGTAAAACAAAAAAAAGTTCTGCAGTAAATGTTTAGCTTCATTTATTCTATGGTTTTCCAAATTCACTTGATTATGGCATTCATTTTTGAGTGTGAATGACCTATTAACTTCTTATATTGTTTGGAACACATTTTGGGAAACCCTACTCCAAGGAAAGAGCTACAACTCAAAAGGAAGAATCTACCATCGCAGTAGGCTGATTGAATCACAAAAGTCAATGTATCCTTATACTCCAGAGAGTTCAGAAAGTAGGGGGAACAAAAACAATGTAATCCAAAAAAAGGAGTGGAGGAGTCTTTAAAATAAAATCTCTCGCCATGGTCTTTGGTTTGTTTGTTTGCTTTTATTAGAGACAGGGACTCACTCTGTTGCTCTGCTACCAAGGCTGGAGTAGAGTTGTGCCATCACAGCTCATCACAACCTCAAACTCCTGGGCTCATGCAGTCCTCCTGCCTCAGCCTCCTGGAACAGCTGAGACTACAAATGCATGCCACCACACCCAGCTAATTTTTAAAAATTTTTTTAGAGACCGGGTCTCACTATGTTGCCCAGGCTGGTCTCAAACTCCTGGCTCAAGCTATCCTCCCACCTCAGCCTCTAACAGTGCTGGGATTACAGGCATGAGTCACTGTGTTCAGCCCCTTATGGCAGTTTTTACCATCCTCTTCACATGTAAAGACGAACCACTTAGGGACAGACAAATGGTAATCTCAACCAAATAGACAAGTTTCAGGTTTTATCAGCCCAGAGGGTAGTCTGGTCAATTGCCGCAACCTCAGTCAATAGTTGAAAACCAAACTGAAAATAATAATAATAATAAATCAGACTCCCTTACTAAAAATTTTAGACACATGGCATTAGCATTAACTATATGACCAATAAACTGACAGGCTGTCTGGCTGCCTGGCCGTCCAGCTGGATGGATGGATGGATGGATGGATGGATGGATGGATGGATGGGTGGATGGATGGATAGATGAATGAATGGATGGAGAGGTAGATGGGTGGATGGATGGATGGATGGATGGATGGATGGATGGATGGATGGATATAGAGATGGATGAATGAATGGATGAATGGATGGATGAATGGAGAGATGGATGGACGAATTGATGGGTGGATGGATGGATGTAGAGACAGATGAATGGATGGGTGGGTGGGTGGGTGGATGGATGGATGGATGGATGGATGCATAGACAGATGGATGGATGTAGAGATGGATGAATGACAGAAGCATGATGGATGAATGGTGACTGGATGAAGCATGATATAGCAAGGTAAGTACCTTACTAGGAATCAGGAAACCTGTTTACTCATACTTTTTCTATCTCTATTGGATTTTTTTCCTTTTCTCTCTCCCTCTCTCTTTTTTTTTTTTTGAGACGGGGGGCTCACTCTGCCACCTGGACTAGAGTACAGTGGCATAATCATGGCTCGTTGTACCTTTGACCTCCTAGGCTCAAGTGATCCTCCTGCCTCAGCCTCCCAAGTAGCTGGGGCCACAGGTGCATGCCATCATACCTGGATAATTTTTAAAATGTTTTTGTAGAGACAGTGTCTTGCCATGTTGGCCAGGCTGGTCTTGACCTCAGCAATCCCCCTGCTTCGGCCTCCCGAAATGCTTGGATTACAGGTGTGAACCACCATACCTGTCCTCTACTGGATTTCTTTTTACTTTGATCAAGTCACTAAACTTCTGAACTCTTATATTTTTATGTAGAAATGAAGATTTAATGAATATCTGTTATTAGATAGCAGATTTACATTTTTTCAATTGGAGGTAAAATGGTCTATGAATCTTTCCCCTACCTAATCTTCTCTAAGAGAAAGAAAGTGAGAGAAGACTGGTGCGGGGAGGCAGAGGGGAATGGAAGGAAAAGAAGAAGGTAGTAAGGAAATAACAAAAGAAGAAATTTTGATTCATTTGATTGCCTTTTTAAATAGAGCTTAAATGCATAAATGGATAATGGTATTAAACGTGTAATGGTACTGATATCAATACCTTCTAGGCCAGGCCCTAGGCCTCCTGTACCTAGTGTGTTTGGGAGACTGTATACCTGTGCATGTGCAGTAAAAAACCTCTGTCCTAAAAAGCAAGACACCCAGGTGCTCATTCATCTGCCGTGGCCACCAATTCATCATTTAACTTCCCTGGATCTTGTCCTGAAATGTCAAACTAAAAGGAATATCTTCATTCCCGCTTTGAATATATTCACTACCATACAAGTCTGATGGGAGAATCAAAAGAAAACAGTACAAATTATTGAATAAATGTATTCCCATTGTGCAGTCTTCTGAGGGGTGAGGCCACACACACCTTTTTTTCCAAAGATGCTGCATTCCTGATCAAAACTCTCCAGTGCCAGCTGAAGTATGGCTAGAGCTGAGGAAACCCGCCTCAGAACAAGGCATGAACTAAGCTCTCTGACCTTGAATTTCCAACAATTCAACCCAGGAACCCTGAAGCACCACTATCTGATGTTGAATACCACTTGCAGAGGTTTCAAGAGATGGGGGCTCTCAGGCCACAGAAGGTATTTCCGTTCATCAGGGCACTGCAGCATTATTTGTCGTCAGAGACTTGTTTACTGAGGAGTAGTCAGGCAGGTTTCTCAGAACCAGTCTATCCGATCCATCCTTCAAGGCCTAGGTCAAAAGCTACCTCCTCTACAAAGCCTTCGTCAGTCTTTCCCTGGGGAATGATAACGTATTTGCTTTTATGGAATTGTTTGGGTTAGTAAAATGTAAGTTTATTGAGTGCAGGGAACCCTATCCTCTTTACTTTCTTTTCTCCATGTTACTGGTATTCATTAAAATTAGATTGAATGAGAAACTGTGTTCTGGGGCAGTATTTCTCAATGTTTTCTTAAACTGGGACTCACAGTAAGAATTAAGATCATACGTACTCACACAAATAAAACTGAAATAGGAGTTTTATAAGGCAATATTTATTCATATTGCATGCAAAGCATTCTGATAATGTGTATATTGTTCAATTTTCATATTTGAAATTATTGTAGAGATCTACACAATTGATTTCATCATTTTTATTGAGGGGTCCCGACCCAGAGTTTGAAAACCAAGAGCCTAGACAGGATATGCCTTTATTCTCTTTTTCTCACGTCTTTCTCCTTCAAAAAGAAAAATGGAGCCTGCACAAAAAGCATATTAAACCCTAAAGGTTCTTAACAGATTTAAATTTGGAAAGAGTCAGATGATGCTTTACTTTCCTAAAATTCAAATCCCATTAGAGAAGGCACATGGCCGACTTACTGGGTGAGGGTGTCCATACAGCCACCCCTTCAGCTAGCAGAGACCAGCTACTTAAATAATATTAGTATGTCACACATCTGTATATGACTAATAAATAATAACAGATTTGATTGTCTTGATTATATACATTTTATTTTATTTTATTTTGAGACCAAGTCTCACTCTGTGACCCAGGCTGGAGTACAGTGGTGCAATCTCAGCTCACTGCAACCTCTGCCTCCCGGGTTCAAGTGATTCTCGTGCCTCAGCCTCCCAAATAGCTGGGATTACGGGCATCTGCCTCCAGGCCTGGCTAATTTTTGTATTTTTAGTAGAGATGGGGTTTTACCATGTTGGCCAGGCTGGTCTCGAACTCCTGACATCAAGTGATACACCCACCTCGGCCTCCCTAAGTTCTGGAATTACAGGCATGAGCCACCACGCCCGGCCGATATACTTTTTAATTTTTACAGATACTACCTTTTTGCTTTCCAAAAAAGGTGCTGCTAATTTATATTTCTACCAACACAGTAGGACAAGGCCTAGTTTCTTCCTATTCTCCCTGAAACTGATGTGATCAGATCAGTCTTTTCAAGTCGGCATTTGTCCCTTTTTTATTCCTTGGGGACAAGCACCAAGACCTCTCTATTGGAACCCCCACTATATCAAGCTCAGTCCAGTCCCAGACACAAAGCAGAGCTTCAGCCACGCTGCAGGGCAGGAGAACACAGCCCAGCACTGAGGCTGGCCACAGAGAGACTTGTGAAGGAGTGCTCGCTCCGGGTTCTAACACACATTCCTGATGGACCTAATTTATTCTCCAGGCGAAAAGGAGACTTTCTCAGTCTAAAACACTGCTGTAAATCCCACCCACAAGGGGACAACCACATGACTCCATTTTCCTGCTTGTTTCTGAATCACTGTCTTATCTGTCTTCCTCCCTTTTTCCCCTTCAAACAGTTGGCTTTATGGTTGTCTGTGCACAGTCATATGATAAGCAGTGATAAAGAAAAATGTTTAAAGAGCCAAGTAGGGATAAGGAAGCAATGAGAAAGAGACACGTTCTCTTGTGTGAGGGGGTGGGCTTCTAAGACACAAGTTTCCTAGAAACAAAACCCACAGATTAATTTTAAATCTTCAGCCCCAACAATGTGAAAGAGTGAGGCAGACTATTTGGCTAAGAAACCCAAATGTTGCTTAGTGTGATCGGGGACTTGGGGAAATAAGGTCTGAGTCCCATTCTAGTCCCTACCAAGAGGCACCCTTTATCCTCAGTTTCCCCATTTGTAAACTGTATATGAAAGGGCCATGCCCTCCCTGCATCCCAAAGTGGTTCATCACTATTACTTATATGTGTGACCTGTTTTTCTTTTCAGATGCATATTAAATGAGTCTCACAACCCAGTGAGGTAAGCAGAGTCAATGTGACTATTCCCATTTTACAGCTGAGGAAACTGAAGCTCAGAGAGGTTTCAGCTTCATCAAGGTCACACAGCTCATTAGCAGTGGAGCTGAGATGGCGAAAAATGAACTAGCAAACTGTGAATGTAGTACTTTATGAATATATGCTAGCCTATAAATGCTTGACAGTGGGCAGCAAATACACATTTGGCAAACCACAGCCATTTCCTATGTAACTCATTATAAGGAGAAAGACCATCTATCTAGGACACACTCCTGAGATGAAAAGCAACCCCTAACCCCAAGTGACTCTCAGACATAAAGAACTATAAACCAAATGGATTCTTTGACAATATCATCAGTCCCAAACCACATAGTCCACAATTTATATTTTGCAATACTATTATAATAACAATAGCAAACATTTTTGTGTGCTTATCATGTGACAAGAACTTTTCTCGCCCAGGGTGGAGTGCGGTGGCGCCATCTCAGTCACTGCGACTTCCACCTCCTGGGTTCAAGCGATTCTCCTGCCTCAGCCTCCCGAGTAGCTGAGACTACAGGCGCTCTCCACCATGCCCAGCTAATTTTTGTATTTTTAGTACAGATGGGGTTTCTCCATGTTGGCTAGGCTGGTCTCGAACACCTGACCTCAAGCGACACACCTGCCTCGGCTTCTCAAAATGCTGGGATCCCAGGCATAAGCCACCATGCCCAGCCGTGACAAGAACTTTTCTATGCACTTTCTATGCATTATGTTATTCATTTCAAACACAATTAGATAGATAATACTGACTTTGTTTTACAGATGAAGAAACCTCAGAGAGGTTACACAACTTGTCAAAAGGTCACACAACTGGTTCAGTGGTGGGACCAGGATTAGAATCCATCTCCCTGTCATATAAAGCCCTTCCACTTAACCACGGTGCCACCTGATTCCATATCTGGTGGTTGTGCTGCATCCTTTTTCACTTTTTTTTTGAAGTTAAGACATACATAATAACAAGGAAAACTAGCTGTGGAGGTGAGGGGGTATATGGGAACTCAGTACTTTCTGCCCCTATTTTTCCATAAACCTAAAACTGCTCTAAAAAATAAAGTTAACTAATTTTTAACAATAATGCTGAAGTAAAAGATAAAAATCCTCCTCGTGTGTTGGCCTTTTCCTTTTTTAAAGTTCATACAGGTGTGTGCGTGCATGTAATTTTTTTTTTTTTTAACAATACTACACTCCCCTCAGTCATGGAAGAAAGAATACCCTAGTGCAAATACCCAAAGGATATTTATTATTTAGGTCAATATTATAATTTCATGTTAAAATTTTACTTAACCAGGCTGGGCATGGTGGCTCACACCTATAATCCCAGCACTTTGGGAGGCCAAAGTGAGAGGATCACTTGATGCCAGGAGTTTGAGACCAGCCTGGGCAACACAGTGAGACTCCATCTCAATTAAAAAAACAACTTTTTTTTTGAGACAGAGTCTCGACCTGTCACCCAGGCTGGAGTGCAGTGGTGTGATCTCAGCTCACTGCAACCTTCCCCCTCCCAGGTTCAAGCTATTCTCATGCCTCAGCCTCCTAAGTAGCTGGAATTACAGGTTATGTGCCACCATGTCCAGCCAATTTTTGTATTTTTAGTAGAGATGGGGTTTCACCATGTTGGCCAGGCTGGTCTTGAACTCCTGACCTCAGGTGATTCACCCACCACGGCCTCCCAAAGTGCTGGGATTACAGGCGTGAGCCACTGCACCCAGCCTCTATAAAAAAACTTTTAAAAATTAGCCAGGCATGGTAGTATGCACCTATAATCCCAGCTACTTGGGAGGCTGAGGCAAGAGGATCCCTTGGCCCCATGAGTTCGAGGTTTCAGTGAGCTATGATCACACCACTGCATTCTAGCCTGAGTGACAGAGGAAGACCCCACTTAAATAAATTTGTTTTTAAATTTAACCAATCAAGCATCTGTTATGTGTGGGGCAATATGCCAAGCATTAGCACAAAAAGGCAGGAGTTTTACCCTCAGGAACAGACCTCTTCTGTCTCTGCTAAAAAAACAGACAGAAAGCATCAACACTAGGCATCAATAATTTTAAATGGAGGGCACAAACAGTAAATGTTACCGCAATTCCCAGAGCCAAAAGAGCTGTAGCCTAGAGAATTCTGGGAATGATCGCCCAAAGAGAAGGAGATGTGGATGGCTGGTTAGAGTATTCCAGGGATGGGGATATGGGAGAGCAGAGCACAAAGAAGGGATAGAAAGAGTTTGGGTATGAAAGTCAGAAACAAGCCCTCAAGCAGAAGGTTCCTGCCCCAGAGGATAAGAGATCCACCTGGCAGAAAATGGAAGCGGGGGAGGTGCAAACCACACAGGGCCCTGGATGTCTGGAGGGATGAGCAGACTTCACTATGTAGGCAACTGGGGCTGGCAGGAGACAATGGTGGGTTCTGAGCACCCGGAAGGGTATTTAGTGCCATGATCCTCACACAACTCATACACAAATCTCTCTTGGATTCCAAGGAACCAGACTAATAAAGATACAAAAACCCCTCCTATAGCTGTCTCCATGAATTAGTACTCAGGCGCCTGGAGCTTAAATGGGATATTCTTTTCTAAAACGAAGGAAATATTTTTTAAAGCCAGCTAGGTAGTCATGGCCAGGAATTGTGTACCTTCTATGAACAGAGCCCTGATATTCACCATCAGAGGAGGAGAGGGAAGCAGTCCTGTAGCAGGCTAATGGCTAGGAATGAACTTCAAACGTTAAGGTAGGAGGCCTTCTCCATGACTCTAGAAGCCCTAGAAAGGGGTCCCTCATCAAAAATACGTTACCTACTTACACTAAGGCTGGAATTATTTTAACAAGAGGCTACATTTCCCTCCTCTGCCCTCACAGGGACAAGAAGACAAGCAGATCCATTCCTGGGCATGTTTCATTATTGGGATAGTGGGAAGCAGAAGCCTAGGTTGCCAGCTTTAGCAAATAAAAATCGAAGGCCAAGCTAAATTTGAATTGCAGATAAATAACAAATACTTTTGTAGTATAAGAATGTCCCATGCAATACCTAGGACATATCTATAGAAAAAAAAAAAAGTATTCATTGTTTACCTGCAATTCAAATTTAACTGAGCATCCTGTATTTCCTCTGGCAACTCTGGGCTCAGTGTACCTGCAAGAGAATTAGGATGGTGTCATGAAGAAGCAAAGAAGACAAAGGAGCATGGGTACCAAAGAGAAACTTTGTTTTCTACTTCAAGACATGGTGACTCTGTAGAAGCTCACAGTTGCTCATTAACTGGGGCAGAGAGTTGATGCTTAAATGCCCAAACACTTCACCTACATCTATCTTATTTAATCCTCACAGCAACTCGACAAGCTGCAAAAGATGACTGTTATTAACCCTTTTCTTAAATTAGAAAACAGAAGTTTGAGGAGGTTAAGTGAATTTTCTCAAAATCACAAAGCTATAAAGCAGAAGAACAAGATCTCCTGCTCCTGGGTGAATTCTGACCGTTTTAAAGGAAGAAAAGGGTTTCTATGATTGAAAAGAAGAAGAAAAAGCAATTTCTGAGAACTGATCCTCAATGAAGGGTAGGTGAACGACGTGCTACATGTATTTTTGTTACTTAAATGCAAATTATATAAAATGAAATCTGAGCTTAAAGATCAAGGCTCTTAACAAACAATTACAAGTAAATGCATAATTCCTTACTGAGAGTACAGTAATCTTTTCAGAAGGCTGGCTATGTTTCAACTTTTGTTACTGCTTAGCAATTCCAACATCCTGGTCAAAAGCAAAGCCTTGCTCTCGAAAGGCAGCACCCTTGTGCACTGCCCAAATTTGACCCAGGACAACTGAACAATCAATGTGCATTGCATTAGAGGTTGGGCATATATAAGACTCACATGGTAGGACAATGAAGTCAGATGCTTTGGCCCAGAGAAATGGGATATACACCTGGACCACAGAAAATGGGATGTAAAAAAAAAAAAGCCTCAAGCCTCAGTTACCACACTAGGCCCACAAGCTAATGCAAAGGATGTTCAGGTCAAAATGCAACAATGTCTCAGCTTTTCAAATACACAAGAGGGAGCAATCAGACAGACACGCCCACTCACTAAAACAGATGCCAGTCCAAGGGAAGGTAATCCACGTCCCCTTCACCTCCCCATCCTAGGAGCTGCTTAAAAAGGACCAAGTGTGGAATTCTAGTTCTGCACACTTGGAATTCAGCAAACCCAACTCCTGTTGCTCATTCATTTCCAAGAGGGAGGGAATAAGGACTGGAAAACGTTTTACTGGCAACCCTTCAGTTGGTTATTACCGATAAAATCCCCAAACAGAAGCACAATTTTACCTGCATCTAATAATAAACATTAATTACAGATAATTACCAATAATAAGTAGTTACCATTGATGGTAAACTTGCTATAAGGTAGCTATTATTCCCATTTTATGGATGAGGAGACTGGTACAGATAGGTCAAATGATTTGTATGATATTCAGCCAAAACTGACAAAACTAGAATTCAAACCCAGGACTAACTCCAAAGCCCATTCTACTAGTTTTAGATCCGTGAACTTGGACAAACCACCATCCAATGACGTGAAGGATGCTACAAAGTTATTCTCCATCCCTATCAAACCTATCAATAAACAAACAAAAGAAAATTAATTGGAAATGCAGCATGTGAGATTGTCAGCATAGATTTCCTGGATAATTAAGACTTCAATATATCATGAGTGATTTTGTTCAACACTTTGCTCCAAGCAAAGTTCCTAGAACATAGAAAGTACTCAATATATATTTGCTGAATGACTGGCTGGCTAGATGAATGGATAGATTAATGAATGAACATCCGTTCTAGCTACTGTTTCCTTTCTTTGGATAGTTTGTTTTTGTTTTTGTTTTTTTAATCAAGCAATTTTTTTGGATTGCATTCCTACTTTAATCTTAACTGGTTTCCTGACTACCCTCATAATCCAAAATGCTCAAAACTGCCTGTCCAACATTTTCTTTTTTTTTTTTTTTTTTGAGATGGAGTCTCGCTCTGTCACCCAGGCTGGAGTGCAGTGGCACGATCTCAGCTCACTGCAACCTCTGCCTCCTGGATTCACACCATTCTCCTGCCTCAGCCTCCCGAGTAGCTGGGACTACAGGTGCCCACCACCACACCTAGCTAATTTTTTGTATTTTTAGTAGAGACGTGGTTTCACTGTGTTAGCCAGGATGATCTTGATCTCCTGACCTCATGATCCGCCCACCTCGGCCTCCCAAAGTGCTGAGATTACAGGCGTGAGCTGTCCAACATTTTCTATGTTCTTCTTCCAATTTAAAGTGTCTCCCTTCCCTGTCTATTTAGATCCCATTTTCTTCAAGTCTTGGCTCAAAATATCACCAAGAAGCCTCTGCCAACTAGCAGAATCCACATTAACTCCCCTCTCCCTTGAATTTCCACAGTTCTTCAAATTCACTGTTTTATAAAAGGGTGTTAATCTTGATTTTCCAAATGGCCCACTTGAGAACATCCATTTCTTCTTTTTTCTAATTATAATGTTTTTCAAAATATGTCCACAAAACATGAGTTCTTAATGTTTCCCAAATAAGAGCATTCTATGATGAAATATTTTGGGGACATATCTGGTTAAACAGAGGTGTACAACTCGCTTTGCAATAGACCATCTTGAGTCTTTAATACACTAATGTGCATCTGACTCTGTAACATTTCCCAGCCTCTTTGATCACAGAGACCTGAAAATATCATAAGGCTCCCACTCCTTGAAAGTCAGTCTGGTAAACGCTGGTGAATTATATGCTCCATCTTTAATGGCTGATTGATGATTCTCTCAGCTACCTAAACTGGTTGAGATAATTATCAGTACAGAAGGCAGGGAGATAGGTTCAGACACCTCACATTCTAGGAATTCTGCTTGCTTGCTTGCTTGTTTGTTTTCAGAGTACTCTGAGTGGCTTAATGATACAGAGAGAGGGCTCCATTTAAGAATTAAATTTATTTTTTGTGGGCCTTGAACAAAGGTAGGTAAAGAAGCAAGCTATCAAAAATAGCTTTGTGATTTTGATCACAAAAAGAAGAAAGGTAAGAAGGGAAAAAAAGCAGGAGCTGACCCTTTTTTAGGGGAGACAAGGCTAAACTTCATGGAAAAAAAGAAAGACAAAATATTATCAAGTGCGAAGGTTAACCGCAGCCAAGGCCCAGAATGGAGGGTCTAGAGAGCTGAGTCAGGATCATTAGTTAACGGGTTCCTTTACAGAGCATCTAGACTATCCTAACTCCTGATTTCACAGCTAGGGGATTAATAGGAGTCACATGACTCCCCCGTTCAATACATTTCCTAGAGCGGGAAAAAACTATTAGCCAGTCCAGTACTGAAGAGGTGAGGCCTAGGTTTCCCCAGGTGCTGAAAGGATTGTGGTAAGCTGTCCTTCTCAGTTGTAATTTTACAAATCATATATTTATGTTATTCTTTGATTAATATCACATCTCCCAGTAGAGTATATGCTCTCTGAGAGCCATGACCAGCTCTTGACATAGTGGGCATAGTGCCTGGCATATTCAATAAATATTTGCTCAATGAATGAAAGGATGGCCAGAACAATGAATGAATACACTACTCTGTCCACTGCTTTGAATCTTTTGTGAATTCTTTCTTTTTCAGCACTGTACCAAATGAACTTCTAAGAGCACAAACTCAGTCAGTCTGATGAAAGAATACTGCCTATTTGAGCTTCTACAAGACAGACCCCAGAGAGCTAAAGGGGGGTAGAAGGGGACACTTCCTGCTCACGAGATGCTTATATCTGCCTGGGGAAAGAAGACTGGCAACAAAAGATGCCATAGTCTGAAAAAACAAATCTATTCAAGAAGGACATAAGCAAAATCAAAGACTATTTTTCTCCTCAATAATTAATTCTAGATTCACTCATCATGATTTTTTAAAACTCTTCGTGGCCGGGCACGGTGGCTCACACCTGTAATCCCAGCACTTTGGGAGGCAGGGGCGGGCGGATCACGAGGTCAGGAGATTGAGATCATCCTGGCTAACATGGTGAAACCCCGTCTCTACTAAAAATACGAAAAAATTAGCTGGGCATAGTGGCCGGCGCCTGTAGTCCCAGCTACACGGGAGGCTGAGGCAGGAGAATGGCGTGAACCTGGGAAGCAGGAGCTTGCAGTGAGTTGAGATCGTGCCACTGCACTCCAGCCTGGGCGAAAGAGCGAGACTCCTTCTCAAATAAATAAATAAATAAATAAAAATTTTGAAACTCTTCTTGAAGCCAGGTGCAATGGCTCACTTCTCTATAATCCCAGCACTTTGGGAGGCTAAGGTGGGTGGATCACTTAGGGTCAGGAGTTTAAGACCACCCTGGCCAACATGGTGAAACCCCGTTTCCACCAAAAATACAGAAATTAGTCAGGTGTGGTGGCTCATGCTTGTAATCCCAGCTACTTGGGAGGCTGAGGCAGGAGAATCGCTTGAACCCGGGAGGTGGAGGTTGCAGTGATCTGAGATCGCGCCACTGCACTCCAGCCTGGGCAACAGAGCAAGACTCCATCTCTAATTTAAAAAAAAAACTCTTCTTAAGCTTGATTACATTTTTAGTCTTATCTACCTCTTGGGGTCAGGAGCTCAGTGAGTCTACTCCTTGCTGGCAAATACAGGTGACTTTTCACTAGCTTAAAACTACCTCTTTAAGACTTCAAGGTGAGATAGAGGGGATGGTGGGGAGAGAGGAGATCCTCATTTCAGCATCTGGGTTTCATGATAGGCTTCTGTTTTTCCTCTTCTTCCCCAGCACAGTATTACAGATTTCAGTTATATTTCCTCTGGAGTTTCCATTTTGTTTAGATGTCAGTAAGTTACAATGAACTGTATGTTCCCGTCCTCCCGGTTCTCCCCAGCACAGTACAGACTTCTGGCCACTTCACATGGTTTCTGCCAGAAAACTAAATTTCAAACAGGTGCAATCCTGCTGATTAGCATTATAATAGATTGTAATTACTTAACAAGCCCATATATACCTGGAGGAACTTGGAGAGAAATATAATGTTTTGCCAAGTGTAGCTTGTATTGATGTAAAGTACTGCAGACCTGCTCTGGAGTTCTTTTAGCCTAAGTGAAACCCCTGGAAGCTTTGTCTGAACATACTTCAACAGCTGTATGAGTTCAGGCGCCAGAATTTGAAATTTCATTTCTTGTTGCTGCCAACTACAAAGGGTTTTGTATCTAAAGCCCTGATGAGTATTTAAATTTCATTTAAACTCTGCAAATGGAGGACAAGTGGGCCTTATTCTTCTTCCCTCACCATGGCACCTGGAATGGGCCGTGGGCACCCAGAGGGTAGAAAATTCCTACTTTTAGGAACTTCAGACTTGACAGAGATTCTTCAGCTTGACGCAAATCACTACATGAAAATAATGTAGCATTCTCTCATAAGAACATCTTCAGGGATCTCACAGATTTTTATAAAATAAAATATTCTTTTCTCCTTCCTCCTCCTCCTCCTCACTTCTTTCAACTGTACAGGAGGATTGTTTAAGAAATTCATTCAACTGGTTTCTATTGAGATGCCATGCTCCTCAGAGGCAGGAATGATGCATATACAACTTTTGTGTTACCAAACCCCATATCTACCAACAGTGCTAGACCATAATACACACTTGTTTTGTGTATATTCATTCATTCATTCAACAATGTGCCAAGAAATTCATTCATTCATTCAACAATTCATTCATTCAACAAAGTGCCAGGCACTGTTTCAGGCGCCAAGACAAAGTGGTGAACAAAAAGCTCTACATTTATAGAGCGTCTGGTGTTCTGGTATTAGAGATAAACAACAAAGATAAATAAGAAAACTAAATAGTGTACAAGATAGAGATAAGACCTAAAGAGAGAAAAAAAAAAAAAAAAGCAGCAAAGGAGCATATGAAGTATAAAATAAGAGGGTGAACTTTTAGATAGGATTGCGAGAAAAGGTCTTACTGAGAACATAACATCTGAGCGAAGACTTGAGCCATGTGGATATCTGGGAAAGGGGCATTCTAGAAAGATGGGATAGCAAGCATAAAGACTGAGGCGAGATTATGGTAAGTGCATTTAAGGGATGTCAAGTGGGTCAGGATAGCTAGAAAGGAATGAGCAAGGAGAAGAGTAGCAGGTGATGGGGTCAGAGAGGTCACAGCAGAAGGCCTGACTTTGTTGGTCTTGTAAGTTATGGCAAGGGATAATCTTACCTGAGGGATCTGTGAGCAGAAACAGGAGCTGAGAAGCCAGGACAGGTGGAACCAATTCATAGGCTGTTGCAATAATCCAGGTGTGAGATAATAGTGACTTAGGCCCAAGTGAGGTCAGCAAAGGTACAGAAAAGATGTGATTTGGGATATATTTTGAAGGCAGAAACAGCAGATGCTGCTGATAGATAAGATATAGGGCACCTGAGAATTAGAGGCATCAAAGATGGCCCCTCAAGGTTTTTGGCTGGGCAACTGGAAAGATGGAGTTGTTATTTCTTAAGCTGAGGAAGAAGGGCTTAGACTGGGGAGAGGGGAAAGTAGGTATACAATATTAGGCATATGGAGTTTGAGATGCCCTTTACACAATGAAAGGTGATGACATGAAGGCAATCCCATATATAAATTCTAGAGTTCAGGGTCAGCTATGAGCTGGAATTAGGAATTTAGTGTCATCAGCACTGAAAATGTATTTAAATCCATGAAACTAGATGACATTGGCACAATAAAACCAAAACACCAGCCCCCAAATATCCTCATTTCCAATTACCCATATGCTTCAATAAATAATTAACCTTTGTCTACAATGACCGCAGGTTCTAGACTTTCCAAAAAAATCTCATTTCAAGTAATTCTATTATTTTCAAAAGGGCAATTTGTTAAGTATAACTAAATCAAATTTATTTTTAGACTATGTAAGACTTTTCATATAAATACATTCACAAATCAAGGAGAAAAATATCTTTCACTGGACCATATGTTCTGATTTAAGATTCTAAAACTATGAACACACACAGATGACTCTTCAAATATTAATAAAATTGCTGAAATGTATTATAGCCAGAGCACTTGCTACAAACTTTATAGTTCCTTATTTAATTCTCACAGCAATCCTGAAAGTCAAGACCTATGACATTTCCATTTTACAGATGAAGAAACGGGCTTAAAAAGCTTAAGTCACATGCCCAAATCACACAACTAGTGAGTGGTGGAGACGCCTTCCAGTTAGAACTCACTGATTCCAGGGAGAGGGGTCCATTGAGAAGCCAGGGAATTCGGGGTATCAAATATTCACTAAATCCACTGCTAGTCAAAGACACTAAGAAGAGGAAACAGGACAAACAACCCTTGACTATCCATGAAGTTGGAGGCTAACTCCCAATGCCAAGAGGTTACCTGTGATAGCACTGGGCCAAGAACGAATCCTTTAGGTAGTTGTTAAACAACCAGCTAGGTACCAACAAGAGCAATATTGCATTACATGGTATTATAGGAGTAGGGGAAAGGGAGTGTTCCAGGGACCCTCAGCTGCTGGGGGAATAATTCAGGGTATAGGGGCACATGAAGGAGGTATGGACAATTGCCAACCCTTCCCTACTTCCTTACCCCCTTAGTAGTGCCTTCCCACGCCGCTGTGTTTAAATGACAATGGAGGTTTCAGAAATCCTTTTAAAATTTTTTCCTACAAATGTCCTGAAGATAGAGATGGCTCTAGAGTAATATATATATCAAAGTGCGGTCAGGCCGCCATTGTAGGAGATTCAGCAGGGGGCCTGCTTTACTCCGGCTCCATTCGGGGCATCAGAATCAGCACTGCTAGAGGCTGTGCCCTGGCATCTGTGTTGCATGAATCTCCCCCAAGTGATTCTGGTGGGCCAAGGGAGAACGGCCTCAGAGCCTAACCTCTCCAAATGGTGAACAGGCCTATCTCCCAGAGTCCAAACAGGGTATGAGCCTATCTCCCAGAGTCAGCAGGGGTGCCATCATTTTGAAAAGCTTTGCCGATGGGCTACTTGGGAAATACAAACCAGAAATGACACTTCTAATGTCCCGTTCTTTGCCAAATGAGATGGCCAGACTGAAGAGAGCTACTTTGAGGAATATGAAAACCCGGCTTTCTTGTGGCCTATATAATAATCAATTCAGTCAAAAACTCTCTGTAGGCCAGTCCCATGCTCATTTTGGGGGCTATAATAATAATAATAATTGTAGGCCAGGCGCGGTGGCTCACGCCTGTAATCCCTGCACTTTGCGAGGCCGAGGCGGGCAGATCACGAGGTCAGGAGATCGAGACCATCCTGGCTAACACAGTGAAACCCCGTCTCCACTAAAAATATGAAAAAATTAGCTGGGCGCGGTGGTGGGCGCCTGTAGTCCCAGCTACTCGGGAGGCTGAGGCAGGAGAATGGCGTGAACCCGGGAGGCGGAGCTTGCAGTGAGCCGAGATCGCACCACTGCACTCCAGCCTGGGTGACAGAGACTCCGCCTCAAAAAAAAAAAAATAATAATAATAATAATAATAATAATTGTAGTAGATATACATTGAGCAGTTACTAGGGACCAGGCATTGGTCTAGGCATTGTACATGTATTACCTCATTTTAATCCCCACAATCACCCCATTTCATTATAGGGATACATATTCATTATCACCCGCTTTGTACAGGGGAAGGAATGGAAATACGGAAGGTTAAGTCACTCGCTAAAGGTCATGAAAGTAAGTGGTAGATGGTAGAGGTGGGATTCAAGTCCAGACAGTGTGACTCCAGACTTCCCCACTCCGGGGAACTGCCTCTCAAACGATGGCTTTCTATACCTCTGGATTCTGAGTGCCTGCCTCTTCTACAGAATACAGCAAGGGAGTGACACTCACCAAAGACGTCTTCAGAGGCAGGGCAGTAGAACAAAGAGGAAACTGAGCTCAGTATGTAGACTACTGAAGCAATGATAGAGAAAAATCCAAAATGTGAATGAGCCAGCCAGCTGTCACCTGCACGCAGCCCTTCAAGCTCTAATCCTTGCTCCGCCTGCCTCCCACCCCTGTGCTAAATGCAATGCCAATCCATCCAGCATTCATTCCGCCTCTGCTTCTAACATGAATCCCAACACTTCTAGTTCACATAATTATTCTTCTAAATCTTTCTTTAAAAATTATAAAGTTATACAGTCACATTTCAGGACATATCTATGTACAAATGCTTGATCCATTAATTATCTGGAGTCCTCTGTGGCCTGCAATTTTTATTCTAGTCCAGTGTTTCTCAAAGCAAGCCCAGTCTAGTCAGAATCTCTGGGAGAGCTGGTTAAAAATATAGATTCCCAGCTTATTCTAAAGTGTAGCATCAAAAGCTCTCAAGGCTGAGCCAGAGGATCTATATTTTTATCTACATAGATCTATATAAATCTATATAGATCTATATTTTTATATACCCTCCCTTAGTGATTCTTATGTACATGGAAGTCTGAGTAGTGTTATTAACTGGTTCTTGGAAAACCCAGCTATAGCAATAGTGTTATAATATATTTTACTTCAAAGCATCAGCACGATCTTTCCTTCTCTGTAATGAGCTTTCTCTAAAGCAACCCCCTTTGTCAACACAACTGAAACATCTCTCATTATCTGGAGAATGATCATCTCGGCTTGGCTTTTACGCATTCTAGAATTCACCTCAGTTTTCTAAACTTTCTCCTACTCCAATGTTTCAAAAGTGTGGGCTCCACATCACCAATGATGTTCAGAGGCACCTGGAATGAACTTCGTTCTGCATTGTAGAGCCCTGTTTATTTTAATGTGAATGAAGAAAAGTTATAACTACATGTTCCAAACCTGTGATTTCATGAACAGTGGGGCTTAAGAAAAGACTAAGTGGAAAATAAAAGGATCCATTTTTTAAATATTAAGTAAATAAAAGCACAGGCAGTACTCAGATAAAAGTCTTAAATTTGGGAAACCTTGTCCTACCCACTCCTTTCTGACAGGTACACTCAGTTTCCGCCCTGCTCATCCGTTCTCCGACCCTGACCACAGGATTGTCTGCCTTTATTCCTGCGGTGGCCATGCCAGGAACACTGCTCCTTCTTGTAGATACGTCTTTAAATATAACCTACTGTTTCACACCCAACTCATGCCTCCTTCCAAAAGCCCTCCTGGATTCTTCCAGTTCTCCCTACCTTTTTTTTTTTTTTTTTTTTTTTGAGACAGGGTATCACTCTGTCACCCAGGCTGGAATGCAGTAGCCTGATGGTCAGATCATAGCTCACTGCAGCCTTGAACTCCTGGGCTCAAGTAATCCTCCCACCTCGGCCTCCTGAGTAGCTGTGACTACAGGCACACACCACACCATAGGTCCAGACTTGGCTAATTTTTAAGTTTTTTTTTTAGCTATAGAGTCTTACTATATTGCCCAGGCTGATCTTGAACTCCTGGGCTCAAACAGTCCTCCCAGCTCAGTCTCCCGAGTAGTGGGGACTGCAGGCGTGAGCCACAGTGCCTAGCTCACACTCCCTTTTTAAATTCTTAACATACTAATGGTACCACCTGTGTGGAACCTAATTGTTAGTTTAGTGTCTATATCAGGGTGTCCAACTTTTGGCCTCCCTGGGCCACACTGGAAGAATTGTCTTGGGCCACACATAAAATATACTAACACTAATGATAGCTGATAAGCTAAAAAAGAAAATGCAAAAAAACTTATAATGTTTTAAGAATGTTTACAAATTTGTGTTGGGCTGCATTCAAAGCCATCCTGGGCCACATGCGGCCCACAGGCCATGGGTTAGACAAGCTTGATGTATATGTGGATACTTGGTGTCAATTCCTTAGTGAAATGGAAGCCCCCTGAGAGTAACCCAGGGCCTCATTTTCCTCTGGATTGCCCACAGTACGAAGCTTCCCTGGTTAGACATGAGCACAAAACAGGAACTCCAGGAATACAAGTGAATTCAAAGTGCAGTTGAATTCGATGTTCCGCAGCAATGAGAGAAGCGGCTGCTTCATGCTGTCCACACCCCCTTACTTCAGGCCAGATCTCTTAGCCACACCTGAGAAGGGTGTGTCTCTTCATTCCTGCCAGGTAAGGAGTGCAGAGACCTGAGCCCAGGGAATTCTACCCAAAGCTATGAACCCGTGGGTTTACCCTGAATGTTAAGACTGGGAAAGGTGAACTTAGCCCAGTTGCAACTTGTCTCCATTTCCAAGGGCCAGTTACCCCTACCAGTGAGTCCCCACCTTCAGCCTGGAAGAACCAGAGTGGCCACAGCATCCTCTGGTGAAAACAGATGGGCATTCTGTACCTGCTCCACCACTTGATTCACCCTTGAGACTTTGGGCTTCTCTATCTCAAGTTTTTTAGTTTGTCCAACACCTGCCATACCTAATTCACACTTGCTATAAGGCAAAAGAGATGAAGTTATCAAGCACAATAAAAATGTCGGGGACACAGCTCATGGATCTGCAGGGAGAACAGGCTGGGAGGCCAGATGGACAGGCTCGGCTCCCCATCAGACAAGCCATGGGCAACAGGAGGTGAGGGTCCTACTTCCAACCCACCTTTGCTTGTCACGTGACCCTCGGTCCCCAATTAACTTTTCTGGAACTCAATGTCCTCATCTGTAAAACTTGCCTGTGCACTAAATGATCTGGTCTAGGGCCAAAATCCAACATGAATTTGAGAACCTTAGAGGATGATCACCAAACAAGTTCCCACTACATGCTTCACTAGGAGTGATGAAGGTGGGGACAGTGTCCTGAAGCTCCCAGAGTTTGTGGTGTGCCCCAGCAAAACATCACCAGAGATACAAACACACTCTCCCTCCAACCGACATCTGTTCTATGGATAAATGCAGACCTGCTGCTCCTTGTCCCTGCTCTCTGCCCCACTGTCAAAGCCCCTCAACTGCATACACTGCAAAAGGCCCCCATCTCCTAGCTACCAGCGTCAACTTTTTTCCGTCCCCTTCCTGTCCAAAAACAACAACTCCAAAATCACAGGTTTTCAGTGTCAAGGTTTGCCTCTGAAATGAGTTAGCCCTTCCACTCCCCCTCTCATATGCACTGCCTCCATGAGGAAAGAGCCCAAAGGCCATGCATGGAAAGGAAATGGGGAATGAGTGGGAGCTCTGTTGTGGGGGCTGAGGGAAGCAGAGATGAGGGACATCTGTGAAGTAGAATAGAATGGCATGGAGTTCTCAGGATTCCATAAAGGTTTGCCTGCTTTCCAAAGTGCAAACCACAAATCTAGAGTTCTACGCATGAGGCTTGTTGGAGCTTTCCTGTGAAACCGTAACCATGGTTTCAGGCAGACTACATCACAGCCATGAGCATAAAAACAACAGGCTCTCTCCTGTTTTTCCCTAAAACTCCGTGTCCTTGAAAAAAATATGTAAGGTGATATGCCAAGGTGATTCATGTGCAACCTCTGACCTCTAGGACATTCATGAAGTTATCTGGTTTTCAACAGAAAGCAATTGCTCTACACCACTTTTGAGGCTTAGATAGCTCTCTCACTTTTTCTGTAGACCAAAGAACCCCGAAAGCATATACCTCCAGAGGAACGCTTGCACTTGCTCTTGGTGGAAACATGTAACAAATCTGAAAACACAAAAATCCATGTCCTAAATTAATACCTTCCTTCCAAGAAGAGCAAAAGAAAACAAAAAAAAAAAACCCCCAAAAACAAATACAAAAAGCAAAACGAAGGTTTCCTTCTCTTCGCTTGTCCAAGTGCCAAGGTTGGATGCATTTGGTTTATAGTAGATTGAGACAAGACCTATTTCCAAATCCTTAATAGTTTCACAATGAAATCAATTAACAACTCAACCTCAGGCTTAGAAATCGTCTTTTATTGCACAGTATCTTAACAATCAAAACAGAGAAACAATATAACTTTAAATAAGATTCAAAGCGCTGACTTCCAATTACCCACAGGCAGAACCCTTCTTAAAATGCAACATTCATTCTGCATGGATGGGCAATGAATTGGACAAAACAAGCCCGACTGATGTTTCTGGGACCGTAGAGGAGACATCCTGGAGGAGAACACATTTTTTCTACTCGTATGTCAGAAGATGAGCTAACCACCATGCAGGAGAACAGAAACAAGCCAGCTCCCTCTCGGAGGGAAAAATAAAGCAACTCCTCGCTCGGCTAAGCAGGACAAAGCCAGGACGTGCAAGAAGCCTTCAGTCAAAGGCTCCACGTGCCTTTCCAAGGACGGAGGGACCCACCCACACACAATCACACACAGCCAGCCCACCACGCGCCTGCGGAAGAAAGCCGGGTCCTCGGCCAACCTTCAGCACCGGCGGCCCAGGCTCTCCCAGTTTGCAAACCTCCCGCAGCACCCACCATCTGGAGGGCACGGAGGGGGCAGAGGGCCACATCCTCTTTCCAAGTCTCATCTTCCTCGCCAGTGCCTGTTTCTCCCCAACTATGAAGTGAAGTGTACCTCCTCAAGGAAACTGAGATTTACAGACACACACACACACCCCAGTCGCCAATAAGTCCCGGACCCCTACGATCAAGGCCAGCGAGTCTTTCCCCGGGACCCCACAACCGGGTTCCCGGACCGACGTGGAGGCGCCGGACTCACCCAGTCCTCGAAGTGGCGACTCCCGTTCTGCAGCAGCTCCTCAAACTGGATGGTGCAGTTGGCCACGAAGTCGTCGTAGCCTATGGGGGCATCGTGAAAGACAGCCAGCTCGATCTTGCGCCCGTTGCACACATCGGTGACGAACTCGTCGTGCCAGGCCGGGCTGTTGGTCTTCTGCTTGGTGGCCGTTTGGCCAATGCGCGAGTCGTCCACATTGAGAGCAATGTAGGGGTCGAGAAGGAAAGTCTGCGGCCGGGGTCCCACCGCATGGCGCAGCGACCAGGCTGTGGGCTTCAAGCTCACGGCCTCGCAGATTTTGATCTTAAGAAGGCCATTGAACACTACCATGGTCGGGGCGGGGAGTGGGTGCCGGGGTCACTCCGTCTGCCCCGAGGGCAGGAATGAAGAACCGACGGCCCGGCACTCCGAGCCACAGGGACTCTTGGGTCCCCTTTCGCCCCACCCCACACACTCCCTACACCTTGTGGCGTTGCGCCCTGGCGCGGGCGAGTCTCAGCCAGTGCATGTATTTCCTCGCCGGGTTCCTAACGGAAAACAGGGAGGGGGGAGAGCTGGGGGATGTCCGTGTTTGGAGCAAGTCTCTCCCCGCGACCACCAGCTGCACCTCCAGAAGAGAAGACGAGCTGTCGGCTCCGCTGCAAGCCGCAGGGGCTGCCTTGCCGCCTCGCTGGCTCTCCGACTCCGGGCTGCGGGAAAGCGGGCGCCGCGCCCGGCGCTTACCTACCTTTCCGAAACATAATCCCGGGAAATTTCGACTCCGGGAGGGGGATGGGGCGGTGGGACGGGGCGGGGACGAGAACCGGGGGCGCAGATTTCAACCCGGATCCTCTTCGCACACTCAGCGCCTGCCTCTGGCCGCGCGGGGCGGGGGGTGGACGGAGGGATGTTCAGTTTATCCGGAGGGATGCATGTCGAGAGGAAATGGTCCTCCTCGGAGCCAAATTTTTAAAAATCCACAAGCCCCACGACCAGCCGGGGCCGCCGCCTCCTGGGCGAAGCAGCGCCGCGCCGGAGTCGGCGATCGGGAGGCGCCAGGAGCCCGGAATCTCACATCCGCGCGGGCTCGGAGTCCGGGCGGCCGCCGATCCGGCTCGGGGGCGCAGGCCAGCACCCGGCGGTGCGCAGCGCGGCGGCGGGGCCGGGACTGCGACTCAGCGCGGCCCCACCTCCTGGACGCCGGCGCCCGCCCGCCGCGCTCCCCGCGTCCCCGCTCTCGGCTGCCGCTCGCTCGCCGCCCGCCAGCCCGCGCTCCCCCGCGGTCTCCTCTCCCTCGGTCGGTGTGCGAGCGAGTCTCCCTCCCTCTAATGCAGGAAATGCGCAAAAGACGTCAGTGTGTGTGAGTGTGTGTGTGAGTGTGTGTGCACGCGCGCGCGCGCACGGCAGTGTTTGGGGAAATAGAAAGTTTTGCCGGTTGGGGGAGCAATACGGAAAAAGTGAGCCGAAGAGAGAACCGTGGAGAGCGGGCGAGGCTGCCCGGGGTCGCGGCGGCGGGCGGGGGAGCCTGGGGAGGACCCCGCGCGGGACCCGCGGGAGCGGCGGCGCTGGGCTGGGTGCGCGTGCCGGGGGCCATGGATGGCCACGGATGGGCCCCGCCGGGCCGCGCATCTCTCGGGGACCCTGCGGTCAACACTGTCTTTTAGAGCCGGGGATGGGGGACTGGAGGGAGCCCTGTTGCCCCAGAGGCTTCGGGACCCTCGCCCTGACCACCGCCACTCGGGCGGCGGCTGGCAGGAGCAGCTTGCGGAGTTCTGGCCCATCTGTCACTCTGTCCCGGGACGCTGTGATCCACGGTGGTGGGGGAGGGGGGAGAGGGAGGGACAAGCATGGCTCGGGTGAGGTTTTAAACTCTGTTCTTCTCTCTTGCCTTTCTTTGGGGACATTCTCCCCTTTGGGATCTGTCCTGGACTTCGCAGGCTGCAAGAACTTGTTGACAAGCGAAAACTCGGTAGAGCCCCGGCTTGGTTTGTGTTCTATTTTTTGCAAAGTGACTGTTCCTATTTGCTCTGGGCCTTATCGGTGCCCCTCTGGGGGACTTCGGCTCTGATCAGCGCGCTGACAGCCGCCGTCCGGGCTGCGGGAAAACGAGGCGCGCCCTCTGAGGAGTGAGTGGCTGTGTCCATGCTAATTTCCTCCGTAACCTTTAAACTCTCGCTGGAAGCCGCCGCTGCGGCTGGTCACGTGAGGCGAGCCCTGGGCTGCTGGGGAAAAATTTCCTCGGCGGGGAGCCGGGACGGGGCCGGCGGCCGGTGAGGGACTGCCCCGCGCCCAAGATTGGGAACCTGGGAGGGCAGGGCCGGGAGCGCGGGGCCCCGGGGCGCGGCCCGGCTGGGACACCCGCGAAGACGGCGGCGGGTAAGAGGTCGGCTCCGCAGCCGGGGAGCTGGGGGTTATGCAAGTGGGGAAAGAAAACCTCCGCCCTCGCCCTTCTGCCAAGTCAAGTCTGGGAATTTGTAGGTATTGTGGTAAGCTGAGTGTTCATCTGGCGGGTCTGGTTAGTGTAAACCAAAATTTAAAACGCGCCTCCCGATCACTTTTTCCTCAGTGGATAAAGGTTATCATTGCCTGTGGCTTAAAAGCTTAAAAAGGCTTAAACGCGAGGAAGGAGGCAGTCCTCTGGAAAAACAGGATATCAAGTGCAGCAAACAGGTCCCAAAAATGATCAGAAAAGTCCCACGGCCATCTCCTAAGAACAGGCAAAGTCTGCCTGCAACCGCTCTGGATCTTCCTAATACAGTAATTCTCGCAGCCTGCCCTGTTGAACAGGGCAGCTGGGTAGAGATGGTGCTAAGATTCAGTCTTCCGTACGATCTAGGTAGCTCCGATGTAAAGAGCCAGGATTTCAATGGTTGTCTTACCCTGCCACTCCCCCAGCTGGAGGTAGGATGTCTTAAAATATGTCCATTTGACAAAGCACAAGCAGGGGTATCTCACTGCTGTTTAATTTTTATTTCTTTGATTATTACTTTTTTTCCCTTTTGCTTCTTCCTTCCACCCTGCTATTCTCATGAAGCCTCTTTCCGCCTTTCCAGGGCATGTGATGGAAGGCAGTGGCAAATATGGCTTGATCTTCTGAAAACGCATTTGGGAAGCAGAGCCAGCACCAAAGTGAGATAAGTGAGATACTTTTCAGAGGCAAAATGTAAAGGGTACCAATAAACGTAATCAAGATAAAGATTTTAGTACAATTTTTAAAAAATAAAAATGTGAGAATCCAGAATGGACACAATATCCACATTTTAAATTTTAAAAACATTAAAATTAAAATTTTAAATTTTAAATATTGCACTAAAATATTTATACTACTGAGTTTATTGGCACCCGTTAAATTTTGTACCTGAGCCGAGTGCATCACTTACCTCACACTAGTCCTGATCCTGTTGGGAAGTCTGGAAAGTCAAGGATTTCATGGAGTTAGGGATCCTTGACTAATTGGTGCTTCATACCTTCTCACTACTTGCTTTGGGTAAGTCCTGTACAGGCAGGAGCCACCATGCCCAGCCCCCAAATATATTAAATAGGGTCTGTTACCATCTCAGTGACTATCTTAAAACAAATAACCTACAAACTTCCAGCACCATTTCCTAGCATCTTGGGTGAGGTTATGGGAAGGCAGCCTCTGCCTCTCAGCAGACTGTTACTCTGTGTAAATCACCAGACTGCAATTCTCAGGGGCAACCAATGCTTGTCTCCTTTCCATTACAGCAACTCCTTCGGAGTAGGGGTAATAAAAGACTTTGTCAAACAAAATACATGTTTGTATTGGATTAATGTTTACATAAAAAGGGAGAATGCTAGTAGTCTGTGTGCAAACACTGCTAGTTTTCTGCCCTTATTACCTCCTTATTTCTAAATAAATCTCTCGCCTTCCTACTTTCAAACTTGGCCAAATGAAAATGTGTATTCCCCAGGGGCATCATGGAGCTGCCAGATGTGAGCTTGTCTAAGGGAAAACCCTTAAGTTTTCCTGAAGGAGAGGCAGGTCTCCACCCCCTGCTCCAGGTTTCATGTGAAAAGAAAAGCCCAAGGAGGGGGCTTAGAAGGTAAAATTCCAATCAGAAATTATTGCCAGCTTCATCCTACCCTCGGCCCCTGTCTCCAATCCCAAAGGATAAGACAATGGTTAGCATATACATTGAGTAAAATGTCCTTTGGATTCCAACTGTGGCCTAGTTATTTCATAATCTTTGTGAGAAGGAAGAAAATGATACAATAATTTAACAAAGATGACCAAAATGGAGCCTTTCTCCTTTCAAAATTAAGGCTTATGAGAAAAGAATAGAACAACAAATGTGCCCAGGACAGGGCAATCAGGGTTGCAGTAGATCTAAGGATGGGAGTGGCACAGAGGAAGGATCACCCCTTTGCCTGGGGAGCCTGGGAAGGCATCAACCAGCAGAATCCTTTGAGCCGAGTCTAGGCTTTCCGACAGGAGTTCTTCCAGCAGCAAAGAGGAAAGGGAAGGCTACTGGCTGCAAAGAGTATAAAGTATACAGGTAGGAAAGCCATGGCGCTTCAGGTAAGTGGCCAGGTGTGCCCCACTTGTGGCAGTGAGTAACAGGAGATGAAGTAAGTAGGAACCTGATAGTTAAGACCTCAGAGGGCCTGCAGATGGGTCTCAACTTTTTCCTGGAGAGACACGGAACATTCCAGCGGGCAAGTAGCATAACGAGTGTTAATGCTTTATAAAGGCGATTTTGTGATGGATAAATATTTTTCTCTTCTGTAATTTTCCTCCAGAAACAGCTCACCTCAAAACAGGGTATTAGAGAAAGAGAAGATCCAAGTCTCAAGATGATTTACGCTCTGTATAATCAAAATTGAAACTGTCTGTGGATACTGTTTAGATCAGCTGGAGGAAGCGGGGAAGGGGGAGCCAGAACCTTAGACTAGCGCGTTAATATTCATGTCCCTGTTGCTGTGCTGGTTGTTGCCATTTATAGAATGTTAATGGGCTTCTGCAAAGGTCTGCCTGGTCAGGGTCTATCATACATTCCACACATGCTCCGCTGAACAGAATCCAACCACCTGGGCCATGGGATGGAACGCGCAGCAGTACAATGACACAGAAACCTTCCAGAGCTCTGCTGGCCCTGCTCCAGCCTATTCCCCACCCCACCCTGAGCCCCACTTCAAACTCTGCCCCACACCTGTGCTCCTGTGGCGGGCTCTTGTCTGCCCTGCCGTGTCTTATTTTGGCCCCATCTCTGCTCTGTATTCTGTTGCAGTGACTCAGGCAAAGCTTCACTTAATACCTGCAAAGAGGTGGAGGGATCAGAGGCAGCCCCATCGAGCTTGCTGATGGATGCAGGAGGAGATGGCCTGGTGCCTCTCTTCCTCAGGGCCTGTGGCTATGATCCCTGCTCGCTAGGATGCCATTTGGAGAATAGCATAACATTCTCCATCTTCTGTGGGTCAGATGTTGGCTTGTGTCTTGGGTTTGTTTTTTTTTTTAAGAGACAGAGTCTCACTCTGTGGCCCAGGCTGGAGTACAGTGACACAATCACAGTTCACTGCAGCCTTGACCTCCCAGACTTAAGGAATTCTCCCACCTCAGCCTTCTGAGTGACTGGGACTACAGGCATGTGCCACCATGCCCAGCTGAATTTTTTTGATTGTTTTTGTAGAGATGGGGTCTCACTATGTTGCTCAAGCTGGTCTTGAACTCCTGGACTCCAGTGATCCTCCTGCATCAGCCTCCCAAAGTTCTGGGATTACAAGCGTGAGTCACTTGCGCCAGGCCCCTGTCTTGGACTTTTAAGTTCGTATGTCAATCCAAGGGTCTTTACTAAGTACTTGCTATATATCCAGGACACTAGGGCAGGTGCTCCAGGGAGGATAAATAGCTATATGGATAATCTCTACTCTACCTGGGGAGATGGGTAGATCAATTCGTCAGTCCTTTATTTAACAGTCAGTTGTAAGTGTCATGTCATTTGGAGCACTGGGGAAACAAAAAATGACAACACACAATGGCCCTTTATTAGTCAGGATTGGCTAGGTCATGCTGCTGTAATAAGCACCCCCCAAATCCCAACACCTTAAAAGAACAAAGCTTTCTTCTCAGGCATGCTCTCTAGGTCCATGGCAGATTGTCTGGGAGCTCTGCTTCCCATTAGCATCGTTCTCACTCCTGGATCCAGGCTGGCTAAAAAGTCACCATCTGGAACATGGCTGGTCATGGGCAGAGAGAAAAAGGATGTCTGGAGGGTCTTACACAGGCAATTAAATAGTCTACCTGGTGGCTCATGCCTGTAATCCCGGCATTTTGGGAGGCCCTGGAGGGATGATCACTTGAGCCCAGGAGTTCCAGAGCAGCCTGGTTGGCAAAACCTCATCTCTACAAAATAAAATAAAATAAAATAAAATAAACCATAGCTGAACATGGTGGTGGGCACCTGTAATCCCTGCTACCTGGTAGGCTGAGGTGGGAGAATTGCTTGAGGAGGCTGCAGTGAGTCAAGATTGTGCCACTGCACTTCAGCCTAGGCAACAGAGCCAAACCCTGTCCTCCACCTGCCCCCTCTCGCAAAATCCATCTGGAAGTGCTAAACATCACTTCTGCTCACTAATTGTTAGCTAGAACCAGTCTTGTGATCCCGCCTTCCCCAACCACAGGGTCTGGGAAGTTCTACCATCCGTACCAGCAAGGAGCATGGAATATTTGGTGAATAGCACTGAAGACTGCCATAGACACTCTTCTCAAATGACAGGTGCAGAAAAATAATTCAAGGTGGCACACAATAAATGACAAATAATCAGCCCACTCAGAAAGCACTGTAGGAACTTAGGGTAGCAATAATCACAGTAAGAGTCAGACTGTTTGACCATCCTCCCTCCCTTTTGCTCTGGGCTACTGCATACAGAAGACTCCAGATAATGTGGAGAATCCTGCCTAATATCAGAACCAGCAGCCATTCAAGCTGCTTTCCCCTCCCTCTATGTGCTTAACACGTCATGGGACGTGCAGGTCCTTAAATCCACTTTAGAACCACAGCAGCACAAAGGAGGCATTTGGGCCCAACAGAAATGAGAAGACTTACTTGTTATACTCTGTGGGATTTGAGAGATCACTTGGTTGGTTGGTTGGTTGGTTGATTTTATTTTTTGAGATGGAGTCTTGCTTTGTCACCCAGGCTGGAGTGCAGTGGCACACAATCTCATCTCGCTGCTACAACCTCAGCCTCCCTGATTCAAGCAGTTTTCCTGCCTCAGCCTCCTGAGTAACTGAGATTATAGGCACACACCACCACACCCAGCTAATTTTTGTATGTTTTGAGTACAGACAGGGTTTCACCATATTGGCCAGGCTGGTGTCAAACTCCTGACCTCAAGTGATCTACCTGCCTCAGCCTCCCAAAGTGCTGGGATTACAGGCATGAGACACTGCGCCCAGACTATATTCTTTATTATTAAATTCCTCTGTTAAATAAGGAAACTGAGACCTGGAGAAGTTAACTGACTTGCCAAAAAAAGAAAGAAAGAAAAAAAAAACCCAAAACACTAACTAGAGGTCTAGACCCAAATCTTATACCTTATACATTGACTGTTCTTTCTACATTGCCTTGCCGGAACCAATGCGGCACTATTTAATGATAATCATGTCAATTACATTTTAATTCCTTGGAAACAACATTTTTATAAACCTAAGGTCTAGATTTGTTTTAATTTATTGGCTCCAAATTAAACTAGCCTTAGCACAATGCAATATAATAATTCTTTCAATAATAATCTATACTATAATAATGTAATTCTCAAGGGAACTATGATATTGATAGAGTTCTCCCTTAAGTTGTTTGGTAATAAAAGTCTTGAAAACAAAAAGACTGAAAGACTTTGTTGTTCTTCAACTTCTATATTTTTGCGTCTCCTCTCCCAACACCAACAGAAGTATTGAGGTATTTTCGGCGAATGATTTGATGGTACCTGTAACCAACTGTAACAGCTGTCTCCCGGGCTCCCCTGTGGATATTTTACCAATTAGCAGAATGACTGATCTAATTGTTCAGACTAGGTTATATATCTCTAGCACATTCTGGATATTTGGTGAATCCGTTTCTACTTCTAATTTACCTTTCAGGATCAACAAGCTGGGGCTAAAGGGCAAGGAATATTGCCTTTTGTCACTGATAAGCATTTAGGTGTAACAGAATGTATAACCAGAACTGCTTAAATCCACAGGTTCTGTTGCAACACATGTGCTGGAAAGCGGCGAAGCTGTGCCACTTTAAGACCCAAGTTCTCCATGCACCGGGCCTCATCCCCTAGCTGAAGCTGTAACTCCTCCCTCAACTCTCCTACCGCTTCATCCTCACGTCTTGTTGGAGTTCCTGCCTCCCCCTACTATACTGTAGTACAGTTCTTTGGTACCTGTCTTTGATACTGCCACTTCCCTAAAGGTCTTTAAATTTGGAGACCCAGAATGACTCATCTAGGTACTCCTCGGTATCTTGGACATGGTAAATGCAACTTTGTGCTCTATACACATTTGAAATGAGAAGAGTGTCAAATAGTCTTCTTGTGGGTCTCTTCCTCCTTGCCCAAATTAGTGCCTTGAGGATGGGTGGGTCTCTTCTCTCCTCTGCAACCCACCCTCCAACCCTGCAGTGACAAAGTCGCTGCGCGCTCTGACGCTGGGCCGCACCGCTGGGCCCCGGGCCGCCAGCGCCCCGCTCCGCGAGCCGACAGCGCCCTCTGGTGGACACTGACGCGCTCGCCCCAGTGGCTCCCGAGGTTCTCGCCGCCTCCGCCGTCTCGGCTCCCTGCGGTGTCCGGCTCAGCCCGGGACCAAGCCTGGGGGAAGCGACCCTTCTACGTCCTGCCTGGTCTTGTTTCTCTGTCGTCGGCTACTGCGTCCCTCAGGTCGCCCCACCCCGGCCGGCGCCGGATGGAAAGGCGAAGAGAGCCTTGGGTCTAAAAAGGGGTCTGGCGAGTCCGCCTGCCATCCCGGTTTAGCGGGCGACGAAGGGTCGCAGGGTCGGGGTCAGGCGGCAGCCCCTTTCTTCTCCGCCCCAAGAGACTTCTAGGCCAAGGTTGGAAGAGGCGGCCGTGAGGCCCGGAGCCAGGAGAACAGAGACCCACAAGAACAGGAGAACAGAAAGCAACTGGGAGGGAGGCGAGTGCGAGGGGAGCCACAGTCCCAGGAGAATTCCTAAGGCCCTGGAGCAGAAAAGGCAGCAGACCTGGGGAAGAAGGGGACAGGCGTGGAGGGGGTTGGTCATGAGGCCGTTTGACCCAGGGTCAGAGTGCAGCGACGGTGGAAAGGTGGCTCACTGTCCAGTCTAATTCAAGCTGTGTGACTTAGGTTACCTGCGCTCCGGAAGCTTCATTGGCTCTTAAGTGGCTATTAGAAGAGGCCACGACTGCTCTATGGATGAACGGACTAATACCCGTTCACAGTCTATGAAAGTGTCCTGCACATATACATGGCCACTAGGACAACAGCGAGTTAGGAGGATAAGCCAAGAGGAAGACGACACGGCATGGGACCACCGCCGTTATCCACATGCCTCTCCCAGGCGGAGGACAAATGCAGTCACTGGCTGTATGCCAAAACTGTGCCCCCCAACTTCTTTTTTAAGCAACTTGGCTTCTCAAAGTGAAGAATTCTGTTCTTATCGCTGCATTAGAGCCACAGGCCATCTATTTGACAGTTAAATCCAAGGTGGGTTCAGGAAAAATAGAGATAAAGGATTTGTGGTCTAGTTTTGAAAGAAGCTAGAATTTGAAGATAAAGATATTCTAAGGGCCTTCAGACAGACCACAGGGACCACCCCTGCATTTGCCCAAACCCGAGGCTGCAGGTCAGCTCCTGAAGCCGAGGTGAGGGTTGTGGGAAGTGGTCATATAACCCCACTGCAGGCATCGCCTCCAGGATGGGAGGTGCTGGCCATGGGAGCAGGTCAGGGCCTGCTCAGAGGCTGCTTCTCTTCATCCCAGCACATAGCTGGGGTTGCTTTTCTGAAAAACACAGAAGCCATCAGCTGGGTTTGCCCCCAAGCCTGACAACAGCTTAGGAAGGAAGAAAGAATGTCATTCCTCCATCCCACCAGGTATCATGGAAGCAGGTTGCTGGGCTCAGGCCTCCACCTGTCTTCTGACGACACCACCCAGCCCAGCTTCCCAGGGGCTCTGCTCTGTGGATCCCCTCTCACTTCCCTTCTCCACCCTCGCTCCCTCTACCACTTATTTTCCTTCAGTAAGTCTCAGCCCTTTAAAAAATAAAAAATTGTAACCCTTCCTCACCTCACATTTCTGCCCAACTACCACCTAACCCTCTTCTCGCTCTCCCTCGTTAAGTGTTTTTTATTTTCAGTCTCCATTTTCTTACTACCCACTCCCTCCTCAGCCCACATCATTGGGCTCATTGGAACGTCTCTCATTTCCATGCTGCTAAAACTCACTTTTGTGGTCTGTACCTTATTTGACCACTTTCTTTGCAGCAAATGATGCTGTCTCCCCTCTTGCCTTGAAATGCTCCCTTCTAGTTTCTTTTTCTTTCTTTCTTTTTTTTTTTTTTTTTTTTTGAGACAGAGTCTTGCTCTGTTGCCCAGGCTGGAATGCAATGGCACCATCTCAGCTCACTCCAACCTCCACCTCCTGGGTTCAAGTGATTCTCCTGCCTCAGCCTCCCAAGTAGCTGAGACTACAGACGAGTGCCATCATGCCCAGCTAATTTTTGTATTTTCAGTAGAGATGGGGTTTCACCATGTTGGCCAGGATGGTCTTGATCTCCTGACCTCATGATCCGAACCAACTCGGCCTCCTAAAGTGCTGGGATTACAAGCGTGAGTCACCTGCTCAGCCCTTCTGCTAGTTTCAAGGACATCTGAACTCTCCAAGTTTTCTTCCTACTTGCTTGGCATCTCCTTGCCAGTTTCTTTTATTCTCCTCTTCCCCTGCCCATCTTTTAAATGCATCATTATGTTATGGTTATACTGCAGAATTAGTTATGTTATATTTACATATAACACAACTAGTGTTATATAATATGTAAATTATGTTATATGTAAGTTATGTTATATGTACATATATGTTATATATTAGTTATGTTATAGTTACACTGTTAAGACAATAATGTAGAAGTTATCTTGATGAATCATCAGGCAAGTGACCATAAGGTGCTGTGACTTTGAAGGAAGGAAAGATAGATCACTGAGGCCTAAAGTGGTAAGGAAAGTCCCCGTGGACGAAGAGAGGTGGAGAATGGGTATGGACAAGGTGCTAGAAGTTCAGAGGTAGAGAAAAAGAATGGACATTCCTGGTGGAGGAACTTCCTACTAAATACACAGAGAGGTGAACCTAAAGATTTAATCCAATGACAATTAAACATCTCTTTGGGACTAGCACTTTGCTAGACATGGCATAAAATTGAAAAGAAAGATGTGAGCTCCTTGTTTAAATTGTAGTTAGTATTCCCATGAAATGATTAAACAGCACTATAAGGTAGCATTTGGTAGAGATAAAGACAGTAGAAAGAAGGCAGAGATCACATGGGCTTCCTGGAAGTGGCAAAACCCACGGGCTATCATGATCTGTATGAATTAGCATAAGCTGAGTGCTCTAACACATAGATCCCCAAATGCATAAAAGCTCAAACACAGTAGTCATTTATTTCATGCTCATCTACCAGTATTGGGTAGGTCAACAAATCCAAGGGGTAGCCCTGTCCTCAGGCTTCCAGAGTCACCCTGAAGGTTGTCACCAGTGGAGCCATCCAGAAAGAGAACAGATTACTGGGGAGCAAGTCTGGGAGGATGTTATGGGCCAGGTCACTCGCATCCCATTGGCTAGGACTTAGTCACATGGTCACATATAATTGCCAGGGAGGCTGGGAAGCACAGCCCTGTAGTGTGCCCAGGAAGAAGAGGAGAGCCTGGCTTCTTGGTGAGCAGTGAGCAACGTCTCCCACTGGGCCCTTTCGTCCTTTGCTGGAGATGAGGATGATCTGTTTGGGTTAACCCTCAGAGCAGAACTGAACCCCTCTCCATTTCCCTCTCCCTTTCCCCATCTTATTCCTTATAAAAAAGGCTATGAGGACTCTGTGGTGCAAGTGAAAGAGACACAGGTGCAGGTGTGGGCCAAGATAAGGACAATGAGGTGATAAAGAGGAGGACACGCACTGGGCTAGGATGTCTAGAGAGAACATCTCTTCCAGATTCTCTCCCTCTGCCCATTAAAATGCCAAGTTGCCCTCATCTCTGATGTGAGTTGTGGCATGGCGGGAGCCATCCCCGACCCTTTCCTGGGGGGCGGGAGGAGGTCCATTCCCAACCCCAGATGAAACATGGCTAAGGTCCTCTGTGCAGGTGACCTTAGAGTTGCTGCAATGCAGTGAAGGCTGATGAGCAAGTCACCTGGCGCAGGCTTCAGAGGTAATGATGGTCTATACTTTGAACTTTTTAGGGAGCTTTTATATCTGTCCCTCCTTTCTCCCCTCTTCTCAACCACAGTGCAGGGCAAGTATTATTCTCATTTTACAGACGGGGCTACTAGAACTCAGAGAAAGTAAAGGACTCGAGTGCATCAGATCCCAGAGGACAGCCTGGTTCTCCAGACCCCTAGACAAGGCTTCCCTCCCATGACCAATCTTGCCCACTTTATGTGTGAAATGCGCTGGTGAGTGTATTTTATAATTCCCTGGAATCTGAGTCTCCAAAGAAGCCCCTACACCCCGCCAGGCAAAGGCTTCTGCTCCAGCTGGATGGCTGCACAGGGACACAGGCTCAGACATCAGAGCCTCCATCCACTCTTAGCTGCCGACTTGGCCTGGGGGCTGGGGAGGTAAAGAGGAGAGTGCATTGGCATCAGGATTCAACAGGCAAGGCACTGTGCTGCACACGGGGAAACAAAGCCCTCACTGCTCCCTAAGGGGCCTTACAGCCCCTCAGACACCTTGCTTCGAATGCTTTCTGAGGGGCACAAACTGTACCCCACCTTTGGGTTAGGGTAGATGTCGCTGAAGCTTTTACCGCACTGAAGGATTTCCTATTTATGGTTAGTCTTTTCCCTACATCTGTCTCCCTCTGCCTCTCCCCGTCTTCCCTTTCTCTGAGCCTGTTAGACCTCAGGGTTAACTTCTGACAAAGGAAGCTTTTCTGGCTCATTTTGTTCTTACAAATGCAAATATAAGCTAACCAGGAACGAAGGCCAGGGACCTCAAAGCAGGTTGGTGTTCTTCCTGGAGCGTGAGAACCAGGTATGGAAGCCTTTTCCTAGGGCCTGAGATGTCCCAGGGAGCTTGAAGAAAAGGTGATAGCCCTGCTGAGGAAAGGCTCCTGTTAACCTCTAGGGTGTGGCAGCTCAGGGCTCTGCACTTTGGGACCATCCCAGGTGCCTCGTGATCTAGGAAAGGAAGGAAAAAAGGATGCTGTCCTCACTCCCTGAAAACCACACCAGCTCCTCTTCCTTGGCTGCATCCTGCCCCTATTATTCCCTCTCCCAGGACTCCCTGGCCCATCCTGTGGGCCTCACCTTAGAAGGCATTTCTTCTAAGTGACTCTCCTGATCTCTCATCAGCCCACACTACATTTTATTGTCATCACTGTTCTACTCGCTTGTTTCCCAGAAAGCAAAATTGCAGTGATGCTTGTAAGGCTTCAGCTTTAGGGCCCTTCATTTGCTGTGCTCTCTCCAAGCCCCAGTTTCTAATTTGGTGTTCCTTTTCCTAAAGAGGCCTCTCCAAATTGCTTAAGCTTCAGGTTCCATGAAACCCAGGTTCACTCGTGGTCTTTCCCACTACTGTGCAAACTTCCTGAATCAGGGACTGTGCGTCAGGTTCCATGGAGTACTTTTAGGGTCTAGAGGTCTTGCTAGGTTCCAGTAAACATTTGTTAAATAAAAGAGAAAGGAAGAAAGAATTCTTAGCTAGTGCTTAGTTGCCTGGTGGTTCTCCTGAAGACTCCCCAGCACTGTCACCTGGGCAATCTGGATGGCTCGCATGGGGTTCCCTTCCCTGCAGCACAGTGTAGTGTGCAGAAGAAATCCATCTCGGAAGCTCTAGGATCTTAGGAAAATCACCTGCCTCTCAATGGGGGTCTCCATTTATCCAAATGCAATAGGGGGTTGTAACCACTAATTACCAATAAATACAGTACCTGGCACAACTGCTTCTCAGGAAATAATAGTTTACGTTATATACACTGTCCCTATGGTACATTTCATCCTTAATTCTTTTAGCTCTAGGACCTACAGCTTCCCCTTTCCCCCAAGGTGGTTCCTGGATAATGGGGTTTTGGTGTGAAGAGTCAGGGCACACAAAGGGATTTGCCCTGCACCAAGCGTCCCACTAAGTTTGGCTCCAGGACCAGATCTGGGTATCCCCCTATACACTGCTCCTTCCTACAGTGAGATATAGAACTGCATGGAAAGAGTCAAAGAACTTGAATGATAATATAAATGAAATATAGGGAAACAATGTGGTTAAGTGCCTTTCCCTTTGCAGCCATGCTGTTCCAGCCATTTGACCCACTGGAACCCTAAGGTATGTATCTCTCAGTGTGGTAAATGAGTAGTTATTTTTCACAGAGAAGAAAGTGAGACTGAAATGACCTTAAGCCACATGCCTCAAGCGCCAGGGTTGGCAAGTGGCAGATCCAGAGCCGCAGCCTAGGTCCATGTTCTTATCACCCTGGACGTGGCCCTCGTCCCCTGTCCTTCAGTGAAGGATTGATGCAAACATTGCTCAGTTCTCACTCATCCCGTGAGAACCAGCATGTGCAGGCCAGATCTGACCCTGCTGCCACAACATTTAGCATGTCATTGTGGTTTTCCTCTAACAAGAACTGAGAAGTGGTCAGTGTTTCTCTTGTTTTTTTTCTGGTGACATCCATACATTCATGTTTGCAGGTGCCAGGGCTTGAAAATTCAACAGCAAAGTGGGAAAGAGATGCAGTAGAAGGGCACAGCGTGAGGAGCATTTTACAACTTATTACAAGCTTGGCTATTCATTTCTTAAAATAGTAGTAGTAGTAACCACAATGATAAAAGCTAACAACTATTGGTTGAGAACTATGTGCCAGAAATTAATATTTAACTTTTTTTTTTTTTTTGAGACAGAGTTTTGCTGTTTTTGCCCAGGCTGGAGTGCAGTGGCGAGGTCTCAGCTCACTGCAACCTCTGCCTCCCGGGTTCAAGTGATTCTCCTGTCTTAGCCTCCCGAGTAGCTGGGATTACAGGTGCACTCCACTACACCCAGTGAACTTTTGTATGGGGTTTCACCATGTTGGCCAGGCTGATCTCGAACTCCTGACCTCAGGTGATCTGCCCGCCTTGGTCTCCCAAAGTGCTGGGATTAGAGGTGTGAGCCACCATGCCCAGCTAATTTTTGTTTTTTTAGTAGAGATGGGGTTTTGCCATGTTGTCTGGGCTGGTCTCAAACTCCTGACCTCAGATGATCCAACTGCCTTGGCCTCCCAGAGTGCTGGGATTACAGGCATGAGCCACCACACCCGGCCTTAACAATTTTTTTTTTTTTGAAATAGAGCCTCATTCTGTCACCCAGACTGGAGGGCAGTGGTGCAATCACAGCTCACTGCAACCTCGACCTCCCATGTTTAAGTGATCCTTCCACTTCAGCCTCTTGAGTAGCTGGAACCAACACCACCATGCCTCGTTAATTAAAAAAATAAATACAATAATTTTTTTTTTTTTGGTAGAGACAGGCTCTCACTATGTTTCCCAGGCTGATCTTGAACTCCTGGGCTCAAGCTATCATCCCACCTCAGCCTCCCAAGATGCCGGGATCACAGGTGCAAGACACTGCACCTGGCCTCCCAGGTTCAAGCAATTCTCCTGCCTCAGCCTCCAGAGTAGCTGGGATTACAGGCATGTGCCACCATGCCTGGCTAATTTTGTACTTTTTAGTAGAGACGGGGTTTCTCCATGTTGGTCAGGCTGGTCTCGAACTCCCAACCTCAAGTGATCCGCCCGCCTCAGCCTCCCAAAGTGCTAGGATTACAGGCATGAGCCACTGCGCCTGGATGAAACTCCCCTTTTTGTAACCATCAGATCTTGTGAGACTTATTCACTACAACGAAACAGCATGGGAAAGACCTGTCCCCATGATTCAGTTGCCTCCCACTGGGTCCCTCCCACAACACATGGGAATCCAAAATGAGATTCAGTGGGGACACAGCCAAACCCTATCACTTTTATATGCATATGAACTTATTTATACATATAGCATTTATATTTATTTTGTTTTAATTTGCACATGATTCTGTTTTGTCTTCCACAGAAACTCTGAACTTAGATATTCCCTAAAGAAAAATAGACACTAATAGACTTGCCAGAATGGGCCTGGGTCAGGGACAGGGATGAGAAATATTTCCAGAAAGAAAATCTACTCCTGTAGTTGCTTGTTACCTCTTTTGACCTTGATTAAGTTACTTTCACTCTTTGGCTGAAGTTTCTCCAACTGTAAAATAAGGAGCCTGTCCCAGTTCCAAACTTTGTTTTTCTCTTTTTTCTTTTTGTTACCAAAGGCATCCAAAGATCAACATTTTTTACATCATCTTTTTCTTTTATTTACAAAGAGTAGAATTAATTTTTGTGTGTGTACAGTTCTCTGAGCTTTAATATATATAGATCTGTGCAAGCACCAATCAATACAGAACAGTTTCATCACCACCTCCCCAAATTCTCTCATGTTACCAGTTTGTAGTGAAACTCTGTCTCCAACACCTAACCTCTGGCAACCACTGATTAGTTCATCATCTCTGTAGTATTACCTTTTCCAGAATATCTTATAAATGGAATTGTACCATAGGTAACCTTTGAGACTTGTTTCTTTCAGAAACCTTTGAGACTGTAAACTTACCAAAATGTCTTTGAGCTTCATCCATGTCATTGATCATATCAATACTTTGTTCCTTTTTATTGCTGAGTATGATTCATTGAATGAATGCATTACAATTTACTTCGCCATTCTCTCATCGAGGGGCATTTAATGCATTTCCAGTTTTGGGTGATTATGAATAAAGCTGCTATAAACGTTTATGTACAAGTTTTTCTGCGAGCATCAAGTTTTCATTTCTCTAGGGCAAATATCTAGGAGTGGGATGGCAGGGTTATATTGTAAGCACATGTTAAACTTTATAAGAATCTGCCAAACAGATTTCAGAGTGTCTGCCATTTTGCATTTCCATCAGCAATGTGGGAGAGTTTCTTCCAGCTGCTCTGCTTCCTCACTAGTACTTGGTACTCTCGTTTGGTGTTGGTGGTGAGGGCAGTGTTTTAATTACAGTCATTCTAATAGGTGTGGAGTAGTACCTTATTGTGGTCTGAATTTTCATTTCCCTAACGGCTAATGATTTTGAGCAACTTTTCATATCTTTATCTGCCATCTGCATAACTTCTTTGTTGAAATGTTCATTCACATATTTTGCCTATTTTTAAAATTGTATTGTTGTCTTCTCACTATTGAGTTTTGAAAGTTATTTACATATTCTGGATACAAATCCTGTGTTGGATATACAATTTGCTAATATTTGATCCCAGTTTATAGCTTGTTCTTTTAATTCTTAAGTATTTAACAATGTTTTTAGCAGAAAAAAATTAATTTTGATCTTCTTTTGCTTTTATGAATTGGATTTTGATGTCATATCTAAGCATTATCAAAACGTATGTTTTAAAATAAACATGTTATAGTTTCTGGTTTTGCATTTAGATCTATGATCCATTTGAGGTTAATTTTTCTATAGATTATACTCTGATATATAACTTAAGGTCCATTTTTTTGCATATGGATGTTCAGTTGTTCCATTTGTTGAAAAGATTATCCTTTATCCATTGAATTGCCTTAATACCTTTTTCAAAAATTGTCAATTTTGTACTTTAAAATGGTTAAAATGATGTATTTTATGTCAATTTTATCTCAATAAAAAAATCTATCTTCAAAAATCGATTGATCATATTTTTGTGGAACTATTCCTGGATTGCCTATTTTGTTCCATTGATCAGTGTGTGTATAGTTTCATCAATACCACATTGTCTTAAAATTATTATACTTTGCTTTAGACTAAGTTTTAAGATTGGTTAGGGTGAGCTAACTCCATTCTTCTTTTTCAAATTGTTTTGCTTATTCTATGTCCTTTGCCTTTTCATATATATTTTAGAATCAGCTTGCTTATGTTTTTAAAAATCCTGCTAATATTTTGATTGTTATTCATCAAGTCTATAAAATCATTTTGGATCTTATATGGTTCCCAGACAATATACATGCCATACAGTTAAATTTCATTTTCAGATAAGCAACGAATATTTTTTAGCATAATTATGTCCAAAACATTTCATGAGACATAATTATACCAAAAAAACTATTTGTCATGAATCTATGTTGAAATTTGTCAAATGCTTTTTCTGTATCTTTTGGTACAAACATTTTTTTCTTCAGACATTAATATGGTGGATTACACTGACTGATTTTAAAATGTTGAACCAGCCTTGCCTTCCAAGAATAAATTCCACTTGGTTGTGACATATTATTGTTTTTATATATTGCTGTATTTGACTTGCTAATTTTTCTTTCTTTCTTTCTTTCTTTTTTTTTTTGAGACAGGGTCTTGCTCTGTTCATCTAGGCTAGAGTCCAGTGGCGTGATCATGGCTTATTGCAGCCTTGAACTCCCAGGCTTAGGTGATCCTCCCACCTCAGCCTCCTGGGTAGCTAGGACTACAGGTGCGCACCACCAGGCCCAGCTAATTTTTTGTAGAGACAGTGTTTCGCCGTGTTGCCCAGCTCTCTAATTCCTGAGCTCAAGTGATCCACCCACCTTTGCCTCCCAAAGTGCTGGGATTTCAGGTATGAGCCACTGCGCCTGGCCAGATTTGCTACATTGTTAAAAGAATTTTTGCATCTATACTCATGACAGATTATCAGTCTATAGTTTTCTCTCTATTCCTATTTTCTCATTTAAGCATTTAGTGCTAAAACTTTCCCTCTAAGCATTGCTTTAGCTACATAATTTTCATTTAGTTCAAAATACTTTATAATTTCCCTTGATATTTCCTCTTTGATCTATAGATTTTTAATAAGCATTATTTAGATGTTTAAGTTTTGTGGGATTTTTCAGATGTCTTTCTGTTGTTGAGCTCTACTTTAATTCCGTTTGGTATTATTTGGGAAGCCTGGTATTATTTCAGTTATCTTAAATATATATTAAACACATCTCCCTTCCTGGTCTTCTGATGGAAATCTAGGGCTTTAGTCTCTTTGCTCTCCCTTCTGTTCCCTACAACTGAGTCTACCTCTGGGGAAAAGCAGCAGGAGGATACCTAGACAAAAAAGCACCTGGGATTCACTGTATATTTTTAGGATCACAGTTCCAATGATTAGAGAGCAGCATTCCTCTCTCTGTGGGTTTTAGGTGTCTGTTGGCAGCCACTGCCATCACATGATTGTAATTTTGTGTCTGGGGATCACCTGGGGCTGAGATAGGAGAGAAAGTTAAAATGAGGGAGAAGATTCACCCCAAATCTCTGTATCCCACAGGGGCCCTCTTCCTGCTCTTCAGGCCAGAAAGAAAAGCTTTTCTCAGGACCCACAGTTCTTGGTCTTTGTTTGAGTCCAGGCTGGGAGACATGGAAGAGAAAAAAATAAACATCACCACCAACTCATTAGTTCTTCAAGTTTTGGTTTCTTTCCCTTGTATGTCTGTTATCAGTTACTTTTCAGAGCCTTTGGATGGCTTCTCTAAGCATTATGTTTAGGTTCTTAGCTGCTTACTCCATCTTCCAGAACTGGATGCCCTCAGTCTATGTAGATTTAATTTTTAATAACTTTTTTACATGTACTATTGTACATGTACTATTTATTTTACATGCAAAATAAAAATTAAAATGACATTTTAAAAGAATGAGAAAAACTTTCAGTTCCAAATAAAATAGACTAACAGAGACAGGGTTTACTCTCTCATCTGAAACAAACATAAAAAAGGCAAACTATGTGAAGCGATGATTTTTCTAGATGCTAATGTCAGGCAATAGTGAAGAGATGGAAAACAAGGTGAGTCATGTGACTCAGCTTAATGCATTGAGAGGGTTTCTAGGTTATCATGCAGTCAGGAGGACTCCAGGCAGAGCATGGGAGATTGCTGAGCTGAGGAGATGGAGCTGACAGTCTGGAGAAACCACAATGCCAGCACCTTCATGACATAGCGCTAGAGAGGTGAGAAGTGCATAGAGGGACTCCCCTGGATATGTGAAGAGGGTTCCCTCAAGTATTCATCTATGTATTGATTAGTGCATGGCATGGGGGGTTGTTGTGGGGACTACCTGAAGCCTGGGAAAGAACTACAGGACAGGATTAGAGAGAATAGTGTCTGCTGCTCCCACAGGGCCAAGAATAGTGTCTCTTTCCACCAGCCAGGATAGGAAATTTCAGGACTCACAGGGCATTGATTAGAATATTTAGAAAGGTCTTGCATTCATGGTGGGGAATAATCAGCTCTAGACTGAGCACTGATCTAGCTCTACCTAACAATTTAAAAAACTAGACCTAAAAGGACCAAACTATTTCCAAGTAACTTAACTGTGACCCAGAATAAGGCTTATGAATATTCAAGGGAATACAAAAATGTCCATTTGCATTGCAAGTTAAAATTCACAATGTCAGCATCCAACCAAAAATTACCAGTATGCAAAGAAGCAAGAAAATATGTCCCATAATGAGGAGAAAGATCAATCAATTGAAACTGACCTAGAAAGGGCACAGATGTTAGAATTAGCAGACAAGGGCATTAAAAGTTATTATAACTGAATTATAAGTGTTCAAAAGGCTAAACAGAGACAAAATATATTTGAAAGACCTAAGTAAAAAATCTAGAGATATTCACTACAATATCTGAGAAGAAAAACACATTGGATGAGATTAATGGCGTAGACATTACAGAAGAAAAGATTCAGTGAATTTGAATACGGCAATAGAAATGATCCAAAATGAAACACAGAGAGAAAAAAAGATTTCAATAAAAAGGTCATCAGTGATCTGTGGAACAACTTAAACATCCTAACATACAAGTAATTGGAGTCCTGGAAGGAGAGGAGAGAGTGGGAAGGATCAGACAAATATTCAAATCCAAACCTTCCTCTTTTTGTTTAAAAAATGTTTAAATGTTTAATATGCAACTAATTGTTTTTATTTTTAAAAACATAATTTCAACTTTTATTTTAGATTCAGGGAATACATGTGCAGGTCTGTTGCATGGATATGTTGCATGATGTTAAGGTTTGGGGCATGATTGATCCCATCACCTAGGTAGTGAGCATAGCACCCAATAGTCAGTTTTTCAATCCTTGCTCTGCTCTAGTAGTTCCCAGTATCTATTGAATGCAACTAATCTAAAAGTTAAAAATTACTGCAGGCCAGATGTGGCTGGTAGGTTGCCAGCCAGTTGCAGGTCTCTGGTATAACGGTGTGAGTAAGGTAAGATACATCTTATGGTAGTACAACTGCATAATGAAGCAATAGTTTTTCTCCCAATGCTCCAGTGCCCAAACCTATACTCTTATCAGTGCTTTTCAGTGGGCAAGATGCCCAGAGCCTTACTTTGTGCTTTGATGAAACCTGAGGTAGACTTGAAAGACAAGAGTAATAACAAGATAAGAATAATCTAAGGCAATATCTCATAGGATAAAACTGGTAGAGTATCAGATGCACATATAAGCCCCAAGAATGTAATGCCAGTGGGAGGTGGGTTCCTGGCTAACTCAAAGGCAGGGGCTGCCCCAAGAAAACTGCTGCTTTGACATTTCCTCTGGAGGGAAAAGGTTCAGCCTTTACTTGCAGGTCACAGGTTCAGAATCAGGCTGAGCTAGATATGGCTAATCTCCCTATATAGTCCCCAGGCTGATTTAAATCCGATATCTTGACCCTTTTTCTTCTAAATTTTTGCAAACCCATCGTCAGGCGATATTTGAATAGGCAAACATTTTTCTAAGGAGACATTCTGAGTTTTGAAAAGAACTTTCTTCCTGGTCCTTTAAAATCTCGGTTTTATATGTTTGTTTGTTAGAGATTGGGGTCTCACTCTGTTGCCCAGACTGGAGTGCAGTGGCACAATCATAGCTTATCGTGCCTCAAACTGTCGCCTCAAACTCCTGAGCTCAAGCCATCCTTCCACCTCGGCCTTCCAAAGTGCTGGGATTACAGGCATGAGCCACTATGCCTGGCCTAAAACCTCAGGAGTTTAAAAATACTGAGTGGACATCCTTGGCTATTTCTCTGATGATTAGGTAGGTGTCTTTTGAAAGAATGTTGAAAAACGCCTTCTCCCACAGATTCTTGCATTTCAGAAGTATCAGGATTGCACATCAAATGTCTAATTTTTTTATGCCTTTCAGCCAAGTGCTCCCAACAACGTATGTTCCATGTGGTGGAGCAGCCTACATAGCAGGATTAACCCAACGGCCGTGGGAAAGGAAATAACTCACATGGAGTGCAGACACTGGTGATTGCCTTCCAAAAACCCCTCACCAATCTCCACTTCCTTGTTTTGTTCTATTATTGATGGGAAGTTATATGTTTCTCAGAGTCTGGGTCCTCCCTCCTTCCTCAGCTGCTGGAGTGAATTCCTGGTCAGTCTAAGACTCTAAGCCAGTCATAGGAAGTATAATGCATCCCCCTCGCCTAAGAGTAGTTTAGGAATGAGCATATGATACAAAACTCTACAGTGAGAAGTGAAAGTTGGAGAGTTTTCTGGAGAGAGCTTTCCAGGAAAAGTTTTCTCACTGATGAGAAGAAAATGATAAAAAGAAGCAGTTCCTTGTTAGTACCTAAAATGGCACTATTGGTGATTATTTTTCCTTTTGAATTAATAATTGCCCTTTTCTTTTAGGTTAATGTGATATTTGTAGTACATATACCCCTGGGAAGAGTAATACATGGACTCACATTGCCTGAATTAGTTGGTCAGCTCCCTAACAGGGGTTAGGCCAAGTGTGGTGGCTGACAGCTATAATCCCAGAACTTTGGAAGACTGAGGCAGGAGGCTCGCTTGAGGCCAGGAGTTTGAGACCAGCCTGGGCAACATAGTGAGACCTTGCCTCTACAAAAAAATAAAAAGATTAGTCAGGCATGGTTGTGTGTACCTGTAGTCCCAGCTACTCGGGAGGCTGGGGTGGGAGGATAGTTTGAGCCCAGAAGGTTGAGGCTGCAGTGAGCTGTGATTGTACCACTGCACTCCAGCCTGGGCAATGAAGCAAGATCCTGTCTCAAAAAAATAAAGAAAGAAAGGATAAAAAGGTTTAGGTGGTATAGTGGCTTGCAGAGTGCCTCCAAAAAGATATGTCCACGTCTTAATCTCTGGAACCTAATCCTTGGAAGTGTGACTATTATTTGGAAAAAGAATCTTTACAAATACCATTAAGTTAAAGATCTTGAGATGAAGAAATCGTCCTGGATTATCCAGGTAGGCCCTAAATTGAATGGCAAGTATCCTTATAAGAGTGAAATAGAGATTGATGCAGACACAGAAGAGAAAGCGACTTGAAGACAGAGGCAGAGAGTGGAGTGATGAGGCCACAAGCCACAGAAGCTAGAGAATGCAGACAGCCACCAGAAGCTGGAAGAGGCAAGGAAGGATTCTCGCCTGCAGCCTCTGGAAGGAGGAAGGCCCAGCTGACACCTTGACTTTGGACTTCTGGGCTCTAGAATTGTGAGAGAACAAATTTCTGTTTCTTGAAACCTCCCATTGTGTGTTAATTTGTTGCAGCAGCCTTGGGAAGCTAATTCAGAGGGCATGGGCTTGCTGAGGGCTTAAAAGAAATAAAGATCCTAAAAGGGGAGTCTGGGAGTCAGAAAGAGGAGCTCGTGGACTCTCCAAGTTTGCTGGCGGCCAGCCTTTCTTTAGCATCCCAACTTTGACTCTAAGTGGGCCAGTTAGCCTGTGCCTTGCTCCATAGCTAAAGACAAATTCATAAGTTCTCCCCACCACACATTTTATCCTGATCCTAGCTAGAGATGGTGCTCCACACCTTGGTCAATTGTGTTTCAAATGCATGCCCTTGGACACACGAAAGCCAGATAAGCAGTACAGTGGATTGCTCAGTACAAACATTTCTCCTTCCTGGGAGTAAAACTCAGGAATGTCTCTCTATGAGCTTTTAGGCTTCCACAAGAACGGGACATTTGGTAGATTCACGCCTCTAGATGAATCTGCTCAGGTAACTGACATAGTTGAAGATTCTGGCAGAGCTAAGAGTAGAAGGTGGAAGCAAAGGAAATAATATATGTTGTGCAAGTATCATGATCCTAGACCCATGTTAGATGTTTTACATACACAATCTCATCCAGTCCTCATAAGAATCTCATGAAGTAAGTAGTCACAGTGTTCTTATACATGTGAAAACTGGCCCCAGAAGGATATAATGTGCCTATATTCACACTTCTTGTAAGTGATGGAAATAGGATTCCAGGTGCTCTATTTAGTTCCAAAGCCCATGTTTTTCACACTAGGAATTTCTGCCTCATTAGAAAAGGTTTAAGGTTGAAGGCAAAGGATGAATGAGGGAAACTTTGAGTTCACGCTTCTCCATTGTTCTTTCCCCCTAGACAGCAGAAAAATATCTTCAGAGTCCCTGGAAAGGAGGAACCAACTCTGACGAAATAAGTCTGGACTGATTGTTTAAGAAAGAAATACCACTCTGTGTATGAAATGACACAGAGCTTTCACATGGCTCGCTGGAGACCTGGGCTCCTAGGTTACGTTGGGACCACTGATCACTCAGAGATGAAAAGATAACAACAGTATTTGCCTATCTCAGGCTTTCGGGCTTGTTTCTACCCAGGCCTGGTGACCAAGGCAGGTGTGAGCCAAAAGTATATTTGAAAAAGGAGGCCGCACTATTTACTTTTCCTATTCTAGTTCCCCGTTCTCCCAATCCACCCTCCCTCAGCCTGTAGGACACATTATCCTGGAAAAGGTATACTCACCCTGTTTGAACTGGGCCATTAGCCTTCAGGGGTGGCATAACTAGGAACAAAGCCAGAGTCTCCCTTTCCCTCCAAATATTTATAAGAAATTACCCAGTGAGCAGAAGCTAAGCTTTTAAGAGAAAAAGGTTCAGCTTACCACAGGGAATATAAAGCATTAAACACCCACTTTCCTGGTTATTATCACCGATTTTTCTGTTGCACCCACACAGTTTCACAAAATCACGCTTCCTTCTCACTGCCCCTTATCTTCCTTAGAAGATAACTGGTTGGTTTTTTTCCAGTAAAGGAAACTGTCTAAGTGTCTGATTTTCAAATCAAGCAACCACACATTTATTCCTTCAATTAACAAGTTTGGTTCAGAAAAGGCAGGTGGAAGGCTGTCTCTGGAAAGGCATTCTGGAAATACAGATTGAGACTAGTCTCTCCTTCACTGGTTCGTTTGCTCTAATTAGCCTTAAAGTTTCCCGAAGACTCTTCTGGTCATCTTCCAAGCAAGATCTATTCACCTGAAGTTCAGCTTTCCTGTGACATTTCTCTTAGAACATGAACAGGATCCAGGCACCAAGTCCCTGCCTAACTAGTTAGTTACCAGCTGTGTGATTCCAAGTGAATCACTTAATGGCTCTGAGTCTCAGTGTCCTCTTTGGCACAAAAGAGGCAAGTCATTCCTGCCACCTACTCACAGTGTTGGTCTCAAATCAGAGAAGGTATGTGAAAACACATAGAAAATGTTAGAGGTTGGTGAAGATGTAAAATAACATAATTGTGAAAATCCTCGCCCCACAAGGTGGGTGGGTAAGCTGTCACCCTATTGTTCAGCCTTCAGTGCTGGGCAGAGATCCTGAACTCCAATACCTTATAGTTTCATGCAGAAGGAACATCTCCTTATATTCATTTAAGCTAAGAGCTTAGCTGTGATCCACTCTGAATTGCAGACAGAGTATCCTAAAATAGAATCCCAAACCATGAGATTCCTAAGGAGACATCTTTTCTTCCCATGTAGGGACCTCTGCAGCAACACTTCTTTTTTTTATTATTATTATACTTTAAGTTCTAGGGTATATGTGCACAACATGCAGGTTTATTACATATGTATACATGTGCCATGTTGGTGTGCTGCACCCATTAACTCGTCATTTACATTAGGTATATCTCCTAATGCTATCCCTCCCCCCTCCCCCCACCCCACGACAGGCCCCAGTGTGTGATGTTCCCCATCCTGTGTCCAAGTGTTCTCATTGTTCAGTTCCCACCTATGAGTGAGAACATGCGGTGTTTGGTTTTCTGTCCTAGTGATAGTTTGCTGAGAATGATGGTTTCCAGCTCCATCCATGTCCCTACAAAGGACATGAACTCATCCTTTTTTATGGCTGCATAGAATTCCATGGTGTATATGTGCCACATTTTCTTAATCCAGTCTGTCATTGATGGACATGTGGGTTGGTTCCAAGTCTCTGCTATTGTGAACAGTCTGCAGCAGCATTTCGGACAGCACCATCAAGCCTCAGCTGAGACCCTTCTTCTGGGTCCCTTTCTCACATGGGTCAGTTACAACTGTTAGAAAGTGATTTCTAAATAAGAACTCAAAGCTACTTTCACCATTATTTTGCCTCCTGGAATCACATCGAGAAGGTTTGCCCACTTCCTCATAGGCTGGAAGATACTTGTACACAGCCATCAGGTCCTCATTAGACCTGCCCTACTTACCACCTCAAGTGTATTCCACATGTGACAGGACTTCAAACCTAGTGCCCTCCTGGCTGTCCCTCTTGGGACATACTTAGTCTTGTCAGTGTCTCTTCAAGTGTGCATATTAGTCCTAGTCCTATATTGCTGTGAAACAAATTACCCTAAAACCTAGTGGCTTAAAGCTATAAGCATATATTGTCTTACACCGACTCAGAGTCAGGAATCCAGCAATGGCTTACTGAGTGGCTCTGCTCCAGGCCTCTCATGAGGTCCCAGATGTCAGACTGGTTGGAATTCGATGGGAACCTAATCCAGATTTCTTCATCACTTCCACCAATATATCACAGATAACATCAGACATTTTGCTTACATCAAATAACTCTAGTTCTTCCAGATTTTCCTGACCTATCAGATTATCAACACAATGGAATTAGTGGAAAGGAATTTAGGAATTAACAGATGCAATCTCCTTATTTTAGAGAAGGAAAAACAAAATAAATTGACTTGCCCATTCTCACTAGTTATTGTCTGAAACAGGACTTGAACCAGTTCCATTCTTCACCCTGTTATACTGTTGTTCTCTGTAGTGTATTACTCATAGCATCAGAGATAGGAAATTCTATATAGGGTATACTCATTTAAGGGCCTGCCAAAGCAAGCGTCTCCTTGGTTCTTTCCCCATATCACAGCCACAACCCAGCTGTGGCATAATATTCCTGTGTATATTCCTGGTTCTTTCTAATCATCTCCTTATTTAAAAATTAAAAATGTATGCCATTTTTACTCTTTAAATCTAACAAACCATCTGTTTAATAATGCATTCTCAACCTTGTTGTGGATGGAAAATTGTACTACTCCATGTTTTTTCTAATCTACAGTTTCCACATTTGTAAGAATCTTTTTTTTTTTTTGAGACAGAGCCTTACTCTGTCACCCAGGCTGGAGTGCAGTGGCACGATCTTGGCTCACTGCAACCTCCTCCTCCCAAGTTCAAGCGATTCTCCTGCCTCAGCCTCCTGAGCAGCTGGGACTACAGGCGTGTGCCACCACTCCTGGCTAATTTTTGTATTTTTTAGTAGAGACGGGATTTCACCATATTGGCCAAGCTGGTCTCGAACTCCTGACCTCGTGATCTGCCCGCCTCAGCCTCCCAAAGTGCTGGGATTGCAGGCGTGAGCCACTGCACCTGGCCAGTAATAATCTTTTATCTCTTCTAAAGTCCCCTCTTCTTCATTACTTCACAAAAGTCCACAACACTGACTGTCACACCTGTGTGTTTGTTTTAGTGCTGTGGTTTGTATTTGTTCAGGCTCAGAGGTTGTAACTTCTGTAAAAGATCTAGATTTCATCATACTTTTTGTTTTATTTTATGTCAGACATAAGTTCCTCTTTTAAAACAATTTTTAAAAAAGAGTTGGAGTCTTACCATGTTGCCCATTGAAATCCTGGACTCAAGTGATCCTCCTGCCTCAGCCTCCTGAGTAGCTGGGGCTACAGGCATACACCACCATTCCCAGCCACTTTTTTTTTTTTTTTTTTTTGTAGAGACAGGGGTCCTGCTATGTTGCCCAGGCTGGTATCAAACTCCTGGGCTCAAGTGATCCTCCCTTGGCCTTCCAAAGTGCTGGGATTACAGGAGTGAGCCACCACACTTAGTTTCATTCATTCTAAGATGCATACATTTTCACATTTGTTGTCTCTGAAATTAGAATGCATTGTGTAACAGATACCATATCATAGTTTAATTGTAAGGGCTTTAAAAAATTTTTCTTTTGTAGTAGTATACATAACAATGGCACATCTTGCAATCCATGGCATCTTAGGTTTGATAAAATATATTATTTGCATTTGTTTACATATGCACAGTATTTTGTTTGAAAGGATTCTCAAGAAACTGGTAAAATGGAGTGCTCATAGGGAGGAGAACTAGGTAGCTAAGAAACAGAGTGACAGAATTTCTATTGCACTTCCTTTTGTATCTTTCACATTTTGAATCACACCACAAATCTCAACAAATAAAACATTAGGACAGTAGATTCCAATTTAAAAACTACAACTGGACATGAGCCCTTGCAAAACCACGACTTCGCAGAGATTTGCATGCAGTTCTGTGTTTGTTCCTAGAGATGGCCAATGAGCACTGTCAAGGTAGGGCTTTGCCACTGTATGCTTCTCTCTTAATGCAGGGTCCAACATGGCGCCTGGTCAGGGACTAACTTTAAATGATATCATTCCTTTCTCCCAAGGTTTTGGTCATGTTTAAATCATTAACCAGATCTTTATTGGTTAAAATTAAGTTCAACATGACTGTTTTCCTCATTGTTTTCTTTACCTTCCTGTTGATGCAATTGTTCTATAAGGAAAGACACAAATATATCAGATGCTCTGCTCTTACTAGATTTTGACTTCCAACAGAACCATAGAACAGCCTGTAGGGAAATGAGAGAAACATCTTGAGAAGAAAAGAAAAACAGTTTAATTGGCACCAACGCACTTGACAATTGAGTTACTATAATGGCTCATATGTGGTATTTGCTAAATGAGCCAGGAGATTCTGGAAATAACTGTAAGATGTTGGCAGTTGTGCATGGCACTAAAGGGATCGCTGTTGATTCCTTCCTGTTGATGAGGATATTTAGAAATGCAAATAGCCACTTCCTAGATCATGCTGAATATTATACGCACAAAAAAGCCACACTACATCTGAAGTAAGCAAAATCAATACTAGCAATCCTGCATGGCAAAGAATAACTGATAACCAGTGAAGATTTATGATACTAAGTCTATTCCAAAAATAAGTCAAAAAGGTTAATGCAGAATAGAGATACAGTTTTCGGGGCCAGAGCTTTCAAGTTTGACATAGACAGAATCCAAGCCAGTGCTCGTTGGTGTGGAAAGGGCAAGCTCCAGGGTTATTACTATCAATCTTTGTTGGCATTTGTGGTTCACTCTTATCAGCAAGTTGTTACAGGGTGAAGTCAACTTAAAACCCAGCAGTAAAATGAACATTTTTTTGTGTGGCTTGTTTGGGGTATGGATGCAATAACGACCTTTTCTAGAATTAGGCCAGACTTAATTTAATAATTTAATATAAATTTATTTTTCAATAAGACTGATGATTCAATGTGCAACTAACATAAAACATTACCTGTACTAACTTTTTAAAGCAAAGCATAGACTATTTGTTCCAATCTATGGTACAGAAAATACGGTTTTCTTATTTAAATGACAGATGATAAGTTTTACTCCCAAATCTTCTTTCCTGTGATTTCCCTTTAAGAATCACTGGCTTGCCTGTTTCCCTGTGGCTTTTCTTTCTCTGTCACACATTTTGTACTCTGTGATGTAATTCTTCCATAGGTCCTGGGCCAGATATCCTTTCTTTGTTCCTCAGATCTACTTGCCACTTTTCTCCACCCTACTTTCTGCCCCAGGAGGCTGACCTCTATGGGCAACCTCAAGGGCTCACACCCACCAGCTTTCAGTTGAGTTTGGCTTATGGGGAACTCTAGCAGGAAATCAGGGTTGGGGGTGGAGGGGCACAGGAGGTGAAGTCAGGGTATGTATTCTCCACTTTTGCCAACTCAGTTTGGCTGTGTCCCTTAACCAAAGAGATCAACTATATTTATTGCTCCTCTCAAGGGGGCCAACTATACAGGACTCTCTCCAGCTACAGTAACCATTCCCCGTCATCATGCCTTCAGGTCCAGAGGTTATAGCAGCATTCTTTTATTTCCTCCTGTGGTCCCCTCTTCCTTGCCCACACCCTTGCAAACAGTGTATCTTGATTTGAATGCAACATTTGTCTCCTACTGGGACCCTGATTGATGTACTCCCCTATGGGAGACCTAGCCTAAATTTGATCAAATGGAATAAAATGCCCCTGAACCAGGGTATTACAGAGTGCAGCTGGTAGATGATCCACATCACTGTAATTTGGAACTTGATTAAAAAGGCAGATTTCCCAGGCCCCATCCAACTCTCTCTCTCTGGAAGTCAGACTGGGGAATCAGTATTTTAAGCAAGTTTTCTAGGTGATATCCAGACACAGCGAAATGGGAGAACTTGTCACAGAACAGATGATGTTTTAAAAATATGCTGCTAATGAAGCTAAGGTTTTTTCAAATCTTATCAGGAAACTAGAGCATTATCTCAATCTCCCACCAGGACTCTAGATTGCTTTCCAAATCTCATCAAGAAGCCAAAAATAAAACCAAGAAAATTAATGCAAGATAATGACTAGTGTGAATTGGTTTCCCAGTGACTATGAGACCTTTCTCAGGGTGAGAAAATTCTTTAAAGTATGGCATAAATCTAAGAGGTCAACCATATAAATTGAACATTTTCTGATGGGAAAATCATTATAAGTAAAATTAAGAGGCAAATGATAAACTGAGAAAAAATATTTGCGATATATATCACAGAGCCCTGAAGTGGCATTTTTGGACAATATTCTCCAGTTTTCCAGTTTCTTGGATGGGGAGGGGAGAGAGGATTTACTGACCTCTTCACCCTACCAAGGCTGGAAGTCCCACTTCAATCTTAAAAAATAGTCAAGCAAACAAAATTTCAATTATCTTCCCACAAAGCACCTAACAAGTAGCATATTTAATATGCTTGAGTTTCCTTTCCCTGCCCATCCCTGGTGAAAATAAAAGCAATGAAATAGTTTCCTATGACTCAAAAATTGGAAGGGGTAACAGAGTAGGTGGCAGAAGTAGTTCGAGTTCAAAATGAAGAGCAAATGGGCAAATCAGTTTCTCAGCACTTCAGGGATAGTTATATTCAAAAATACACATTTCCTTCTTTCTTTTTTTTTTTTTTTCGAGGTGGTGTCTCGCTCTGTCGCCTAGGCTGGAGTGCAATGGCATGATCTCAGCTCACTGCAACCTCTGCCTCCCGGGTTCAAGTGATTCTCCTGCCTTAGCCTCCTGAGTAGCTGGGATTACAGGTGCGCACCACCACGCCCGGCTAATTTTTGTATTTTTAGTAGAGATGGGGTTTTACCATGTTGGTCAGGCTGGTCTCGAACTCCTGACCTTATGATCTGCTCGCCTCAGGCTCCCAAAGTGTTAGGATTACAGGCACGAGCCACCATGCCCGGCCTAAACTACATATTTCTATTAACATAGTCCATGCTATTTCAAATATCCTCTGAAAAAGTCACAGGATATTTCTTTGATGACCTAAATTATGTCAAAGCTTTTTCTGCTTTTCAGACATTTACTCCATGGCCCCACCTGCATTGACACCTGCTGACTCAACCCTAGAAACTCTCTGAAATGATTCTCCATGGTCATGTAGACGAAGGAAGGTTTGATAAAATTAGAATAACAGCTTATGGCCAGAACCATTTCATCCCCCACCAAACCCATAGACTTTTGATGTGAACTTCATGAGGATTTCTGTTTCTGTAGGAAATAAATACGACATATGGTCACAGAGAACAAGTAGGCTTTGCTCAGGTCCAAATTCTGGGTGACTTCTTAAAACATTCAAAGAGGAATACATTTGAGTGAGGTTTCTCCTCTTCTCCTCTTCTCCCCTCCTATTCCTTCTCCTCCTTCCTTTTTTTTTTTTTTTATTTTTATTTTTTTTTATCTTTCTCTTCTTCTTCTGTTAATTCAGACTTATTCTGGTGTTCATTTGAACTGTGCACTATTCAGGCATAGCATTCTTTTTGCCCTTCAATTGAGTTGACACTGACCAGGCACGGTGGCTCATGCCTATAATTCCAGCACTTTGGGAGGCCGAGGCAGGCAGATTGCTTAAGCCCAGGAGTTTGAGGCCAGTTTGGGCAACATGGTGAAACCCCATCTCTACTAAAAATACAAAAAATTAGCCAGGTGTGGTGGCACATGCTTTTAGTCCCAGCTACTTGGGAGGCTGAGGTGGGAGGATCATCTGAGCCTGGGAAGTTGAGTTTGCAGTGAGCCATGATCCTATCACTTCACTCCAGCCTGGGTGACAGACGGAGACCCTGTTTTAAAAAAAAAATTTGAGTTGACACCATCAATATAGTATGACTTTCTTGTATATTACCAGTAAAGACTTTAACACCATTATTTGTCTACTAAATGAAGTCTACTGCTTTTAAATTAAAAAAATACCAAAATTCTGTTTCTCATATTTTGAAATAATCTGGCATATTGATTATTTTAATATATCTTTGAATGGGTACTCTTCCTTATTCTGACTCTGGCTCTCTGGACTTCAGCTCATGCAGGTTGTTTGCCAGGAGAGCCAGTGGATTATTGAAAATATTTACAACATTAAAAAACATTTTGGGATAATGTATTTGCAGCAGTAGATCACTAACAAATGCAGATTTAGTTGAAGCAGGTACTGCATATAATAATAATTATGTTTTAGTTCTTGAGGTTTTGATAAATAAATTTTGCTCTGTATCTTTGGCTAAAATACTTAAATTCCCTAGGCCTGAATTTCATCCTCTTAAAATGGAGATAAGTATAACAACTATCTGTCTCAAACGACTATTTTAAAAACTAAAAAACGAAATGAAACAAAAATGTGAAACCCCTAAAATAAGTATATAAAGTGTTTATTACAATATCTTGAAGATATTAAGGCAATCTATAAAGGTTAGCTATTTTTATTATTTTTGATTAATAAACTATACAATAGTAGTCAATGTGGCTAGCAGGAACTGTGAATATCTGGTCTGCCTTTTGGAAGGGCATGTTTAAGGGTAAGCCCCATAAAATGTTATACAATATTTCAAAACCATACTGCTGTAGCTCAGTTCTCTAGCTTTCTAAGCAAAGTACACACTAAGAATTAGGGTAATCTTTCTGTAGTGCATAGAACACCCCATCAGAATCACCTGGTGTCATCATAGACACGTAGATACTACCTTAGACCCATTAATTTGGGATCTTGGGGTTAAGATCCCAAATTAAAGTTGGACATTGAGATTTTTAAGAAGCTCTCCTGGTGGTTCTTAGGTGAATTAAAAGTTGATACGTACTAGCTGTCAGGCCTCTGAGCCCAAGCCAAGCCACCGCATCCCCTGTGACTTGCACGTATAGGCCAAGATGGCCTGAAGTAACTGAAGAATCACAAAAGAAGTGCAAATGCCCTGCCCCGCCTTAACTGATGACATTCCACCACAAAAGAAGTGAAAATGGCCGGTCCTTGCCATAAGCAATGATATTATCTTGTGAAATTACTTTTCCTGGCTCATCCTGGCTCAAAAAGCTCCCCCACTGAGCACCTTGTGACCTCCACTCCTGCCCACCAGAGAACAACCCCCCTTTGACTGTAATTTTCCTTTACCTACCCAAATCCTATAAAACGGCCCCACCCTTATCTACCTTTGCTGACTCTCTTTTTGGACTCAGCCCGCCTGCACCCAGGTGATTTAAAAGCATTATTGCTCACACAAAGCCTGTTTGGTGGTCTCTTCACATGGACACGCATGACACTAGCTACATGATTTCTAGTAACAGTCCTGAAAGTTACAGGAATTACAGACCTGGGATGTTCTGAATGACAAAAACTTATAGTAGGAAGTCATGAGAGACCCTTGTATATGCAATACCTACTTCTGCTAAACTCTATATTCCAGGATGCTACAGGAGTTTCTTGGTAAACAATCCGAATTTTCTTATATTCAGATCATGGTCCAATCTAAACAAAATACTCAGTTATATTACATGAATATTATGACTCAGCTAACTTTCCACGTTATTTGCTAAAGCTTATAAGTGCCACTTTCCCAATTTTAAAACATTCTTTTAGTATAACTCATGTACTTTAAGCTCATAATTTTATCATCTTTCACTGTGAAATTAGGTCATTTTTCTGCAAAGAATGTGTTCTATCTGCATTGATGTTGGGGTTAGGAAAGTTTCCATATGATAAAAATGTTGGTGGTTTTGATTTCACCTGTCAGCTTCTTGAAGGATGCTTGGCCATAGTAAAGTTTTCTTCGTGGTCAACGAAGGAATCATTTTTCTGTGTGCTACTACGTTGACAGTTGCCTGTGATAACATACAACTCTTGAAGCCAGATGTCATATTTGATAAAGGACTGGTATCAACAATATATAAATAACTCTCGTAATTCAATAAACAAAAAGTCCAATTAAAAATTGACAAAAGATTTTAACAGACACTTCACCAAAGAAGATATGTGGAGGGCAAATAAATACATTACTAATAAAAATTATTAGTCATAAGGGAAATACAATATGCATATTAGGATGCCAAAAAATTTAAAAACCTGACAGCATCAAGTTCTGGCAAAAATATGGTACAACTGGAACTCTCACGCATTGCTGGTGGGAATGCAGAATGATACAGCTACTTTGAAAAACAATTTAGTAGTTTGTTATAAAACTAAAGACACACTTATGACTCAGCAATTCTGTTCCTAGGTGTTTATTTACCCAAGAGAAATGAAAACATATGTCCATACAAAAACTTGTACATGGATGTTCATAGCAGCATTATTCATAACAGCCAAAAAGTGGAAACCACTTAAGTCTATCAACTGATGAATGGATAAACAAACTGTGGTATACCCATACAATGGAATGCTAACTGGCAATAAAAATAAACTACCGATGCATGCAATGATGTGGATTAATCTCAAATGTATTATAATAAGTGAAAGAAATGAGATTCAAATGGTTATATGCCATGTGATTCCATTTACATAATATTGATGTGGTTTGGCTGTGTCCCCACCCAAAATCTCATCTTGAAATGTAATCCCCCAAATCTCTATAATCCCCACGTTTCCAGGGTGGGACCAGGTGGAGGTAATTGGATCATGGGCGTGGTTCCCTCCATGCTGTCCTCATGATAGTGGTTCTCTCCATGCTGTCCTCATGATAGTGAATGAGTCTCACAAGATCTGATGGTTTTATAAGTGTCTAGCATTTCCCCTGCTGGCACTTACTCTGTCCTGCCACCCTATAAAGAAGGTGCCTGCTTCTCCTTTGCCTTCTGCCATGATTTTAAGCTTCCTGAGGCCTCCCCAGCAATGGGGAACTGTGAGTCAATTAAACCTCTTTCCTTTGTAAATTACCCAGTCTTGAGTATTTCTTCATAGCAGTGTGAGAATGGACTAATAAAGACATTCTGGAAAAGGTAAAATTATTGGAACAGAAAACAGATCAGTGGTTTGCCAGGGGCTGGGGGAGGGGGAGAAGATTGACTATAAAAGGGCATTTTTTTTGAATGATTAAAGTGTTCTATATCTTGATTGTGGTGATGGTTACATAACTCTATGTGTTTGCAAGAATAAAAAAGCTGACTTTTACTCTACGTAAATTATACTTCAATAAACCTGACTGAAAAAAAGTACACATAAATTTGAACATAGACTGATCTGACACACCATGCTTTTCTGAATTTGAATTGCAGTATGCGAAGGCTCTAGTACTAAAATTCTGACCATATGCATTCCTAGATGAATGTTTCAAGCAAGCACTTTGCAGAATAATTTCAATTTATTAAGGTGGAAGATGGACCAATGGTACTAGATATAACATTTAGTTCTGAATTACAGTATCCAGACATGGCTACCTGTGGTTAGTCTAGATTTGACTAAAATAAATCTGGCCCCATTATGGTGCCATTTATTCCTTCCTTGAAACCCAGCCAGCCATGGCATCATTAGGATCTTAATGAGCCCTCTGGGGTTTCCATACTTGAATCTCAGACTGTTTAATAGATATTTTGGGCCTTTGAGATGGTCCCTGAGCACTACTGATGAGAAAGTTACCAGGAGAAAAAATTTCAACATGTTTACTCATGATTGCAACCAACTGAATGGCTCTTAGCCAGTGACTTTGCAAGGTTAAGTGATGAGTGGAAGAGTGATCATGCAATAGATATGGTATTTCATCTAATATTTATGTTTTTTATGTGTCTTAATCCTATTTATAACTGCATTCATTACAAAATACCTTGGGAATTTGTACAAAATAAGTAGGATAAAGCACCGAACATTTTAATTTTCACCTAAAGATATAAATTATATTGTATTTCAATATGCAGTTTCCATAATTTTGCTTTGTGTAAGATAAATTTAAATGTATGTAATCACTTTCCTTTGATTACAATTCCTTGACAAATCTGTACAATTAATTTCCTCAGCTTTAACTGATGCCTCCTCCAGATCCATTTAATATTTAATAAAGACTCAGGTTTTAATCTCTTGAATCTTTACTCTTTCTTAAGAAAGACCGACAAAGTGACTCTGGCTAGAACAATGGCATCAGCACTAGTCTAGCACTTTGGAATCATGCCGCTGTTCCCAGCCAGACTGAAAGAGGTAATAGGACAGGCCAAGATTGAGAACCTACCTACCAGCCCGGTCAGACTCACTAATAAGAAACTCCTTTTTCATTTGGGAAACAGAAGTAGACCTCTCTCTGTTTACTAGTCTCTTAGATTTTGCAGTAAATCTCTAGATTTCTGGCTGAATTAGTCAGAGAAGCTCATTGAAGCCAAAGAGTTTTAGTGTTTAGGAATAAGAACGTCTGACAGTGGGAAAAGAGGGGAGATAGGAGCTAATATGTACTTTTTTTTTTTTTTTTTTGAGATGGAGTTTCATTCTGTCGCCCAGGCTGGAGCGCAGAGTGCAGTGGCGAAATCTTGGCTCACTGCAACATCCACCTCCTGGGCTCAAGCGATTCTCCTGCCTCAGCCTCTAGAGTAGCTGGGACCACAGGTGCCCACCACCGTGCCTGGCTAATTAAATATGCAAATTTTTGAACTAGGGCTCAGTTTGTTTGTGCATTCTTTAATCTAAAACAGCCATTATTTTTTGCCTTTGCTAGGTGTATTAGAGTTCTCCAGAGAAACAGAACCAGTAGGGTGTGTGTGTGTGTTTGTGTGTGTATAATAAATACAGCATAAAGACATATGAGAAAAGATTTTTTAGGGAAACAGCTCACAAAATTATAGAGACTGAGAAGGCCAATGATTGGCCATCTGCAAGCTGGAGGGCCAGGGAAGCTGGTAGTAGGGCTCAGTCCAAGTCTGAAGGTCTCAGAACCAGAGAAACCAATGATGTAACTCTCACTGCATGGCCAAAAGCCTGAGAACATGGGGCTGAGAGGGTACACTGATTTAAGTCCTGGAGTCCAAAGGAATGTGGAGTTCTAATGCTTAAAGGCAGGAGAAAAAGGGTGTCCCGGCTCCAACAGAGAGAGAAAGAAAATATTCCTTTCTTCTTTGTTCTATCTGGGCCTCAGCCAATTGGATAGTGTCCACTGAAATTGGGTGAGGGCAGATCTTCCTTACTTAGTCTACTGATTCAAATGTCAAGTCTCTTCTGGAAATACTCTCACAGACACAACACAGAAGTAATGCGTTATCAGCTGTCTGGGCATCCCTTAATCCAGTTGACACCCAAAATTAACCATCACACTGATTGACTCTCACAGATAAAATGTTTGAATTTTCATAAGTACACTTGATTTTTAAAATGGCAACCCACGTTCTGTGTCAAGAGCTTTAACTTGCTTTTCTCATAAGAGAAATTTGTTTATGCTCTAGACAAATTATTGGGCCCAGGAGTTAGTCTACTATTTTATTGAGTGCCTATTATATGTCAAGCATTATTAGGCACTGTGTGGGTGGAGGGAGAAGATGGACAGGGGAGGAAAATTTGTTTTTACTTTAGACATGTTTTTGGGTCCAGGAGTTAGTCTACTATCTTATTGAGTACCTATTATATATTAAGCATTATTAGGCACTGTGTGGGTGGAGGGAGAAGTTGGAGAGGGGAAGATAAAAAATTACCAAGACTTAGTTTCTAGATCCAAATATCTATTAGTAGGTGAAACAGTTGCATCTATTAATATATTAAGAATTTTCATTCTTGTGAAACTTAGTTTGAGGCCACTAGAGAGAATAGTTTTGTTATGTTTTAGGTGATTAGATAGTACTTTACTTACAGTATTTAGAGATTCAACAGTTCCGGAGCACCTTAAACATTACGAGTCTCACTGGCCACCATAGTGGAGCGAGAAATGGTCTTCGCTTTGAGTTTGCGGTACAGCTGGCCATCTGTATCTGCATTCGTGGATATGGAACCTGCAGATACGGTGGGCCTACTTTTTCTGTCACTGATTGGTTGAGTATCTGTAAATTTTGGTATCTGTGGGGGGTCCTCAGACCAATCCCTTGCGGATAGACGGCAAATTGTATGTGGATGCCTTTAAGAGTACTTGCTTTGGAGTAAAACAGATTATTGGATTTGAATCTCAGATCTACAATTTATCAGCTGATGTGACCTTGGATGAATTATTTAATTTCTCTATACCTGGAATTCTCATTTATAAAAATGGTTTAATAGCAACATTACATTGGCGTAATTTGTGAATTATATACATAAATACATCTAAAAGCATTAACTTAGTGCCTGGTACAGGTAAGCAATCAATAAAGGTAAGTTATTACTATTATTATTACATTTGCCCTGGGGAGCTAGACCCATAGGGAAAGGACTTGAAAACAGAAAATAACATACAAATGATAATATACCAGTGAATATCACGGGAAGAGCTATATACTTTGGAGTGATAAAACAACCTCCAATCAAATCCAAAACAAGTTTCCATTACTCCCAAACCCTATTGCATAGTCTCAAGTGGGTGTACAGATTATTCCAGGCTCTCAGTCTAAACCCATAAATTTCTTGGAATTCAGCACTTGAGATCCAAAAGTAAACAATAGATTGAGCAAGGTCCTAGACAGAAAAGGCAGTTTTTGTGGCAGGGCCTGGTTTATACTTAAGTGATTACAAATTTTCCTTGACAGCCTGTAGTGGGAGTGGCTCTCCTGCAGAATTCCAAGGGAAATATTCTCTGGACAGTCCTTATTTGCCTTTAGAGTAGGCCACTACCTACATAGTTTAATTTTTGAGAAAGCTGCTTCAGGCTTTATTTTCCCAGATGTCTGATGTCTAAAATCTTAACAGGCTATTTATTTTAGTGATTTTTTTTTTCTTCCCCAGCTGTAAGGCAAAAATCCCTTGTGGGGAGAGGAAAGTCAAGGTTCAACGCTTTGCTGGCCCACTCTTACTCTCCTCCTCACTGTAGTGAAGCTGCTACCTGCATACCCCAACCCTTGAATCTAGACTGTTTTGTTTGTGTCTCTGCTTCTTGTGGCTGTATCTGGTTCCTACTCTTGGTCGTAAATTCCTCCAGGGCAGGAATTATGTCAAAAGACTTTGCAGTATATTGGTTCACCTTTACCCTCATTACCTCTGCAATGATTTGAATGTCCCCTTCAAAATTCAAGTTGAAATTTGTCATTGTAATAGTATGAAGAGGTGGGACCTTTAGGAAATGATTAGGTCATGAATGAGTTAATTCCATTATCACAGGAGGGTTAGTCATTTCAGGAGTCAATTGGGCTCACATACCCACCCCAGTGTGAGCCCCTCCATCATGTTTTGACACAACAACAATGCCCTCTGTCTTGGACTTCCCAGGCTTCAAAACTACGAGCCAAGCAAATCTCTTTTTCTTTATAAATCTACCAGTCTGTGGTATTTGGTTATAGCAGCAGAAAATTGACCAAGACAACCCCTTACCATAAACCTGTGTAGCAAATGCAACATCAAAAGTAGGTGAATAGTAAATAGTAAATTATTGTTGTTGATTTCTATGATCTGGTTTCTCTTCCCACAATCCTTACCGGTGTTCTCTAGTACTTTTTCAGGGCCATAAATTGTGAAGGAGACTGTGATTGTAGTAGACAATTCTAGGCCTTCTGGAACCATCACGAAAGGCAACATACGACTGTGCTAATCAAAAAGGAAAAAAAAGAATCCCTAAACAATCTCGGAAATTGATCTTTCGTGGCCAAAAATCTCAGATATAGAAGATTAGATTTACTAAATTTAGAAAGAGTTCTGATTTTGTTTTTTTCCCCCCCAATCACAAAAATTATCCAGTAAAATCTATGCTCACTTTGGGTAGATTTGCAACAAGGCACGTTCACAGGTTATTTCAATAACTTGCTAGGCTGTTCAGTACTCAGAGTCCCTGGAAATAAGTCATTAGCAGTGGAAAACTGCTTTTTAGAATTTTCTAAAACAAATCCATGGGGTTTTGATCTGCTAAACTCGAATGTAGACAACAGCAGCCTTATTTCCCTACTATTATTTAATTTTTTTTTTGAGACGGAGTCTAGCTCTGTCGTCCAGGTTGGAGTGCAGTGGCGCGATCTCAGCTCACTGCAAGCTCCACCTCCCGTGTTCACGCCATTCTCCTGCCTCAGCCTCCCGAGTAGCTGGGACTACAGGCGCCCGCCACCACGCCCAGCTAATTTTTTGAAGTTTTTAGTAGACACAGGGCTTAACCGTGTTAGCCAGGATGGTCTCGATCTCCTGACCTCGTGATCCGTCCGCCTCGGCCTCCCAAAGTGCTGGGATTACAGGCGTGAGCCACCGCGCCCGGCCTTCCCTACTTTCATAACCTAATTTACTTCGCTGTACCTGTGGGCTTAAGAGTTTAATGTGCTCGGTTAAAAACCACATTTAAAAAAAGTCATTTTTCATTTCTACGAACCAGCCCCACCCCGGCGCTTCTCGGGATCCTCACTCCAGCCCCGCCTCCGTCCAGCCTGGCTCCGCCCCGCCCCAGTAGTGCCGCGCCTTGGCAGCCTGCGGTTAACTTGGTCCGGAAGAAGCGAGGCGGACCTTCCGGCGTTTGAAAAACTTCCGGCGGGAACCGGAAGGTGCGGTGGCACACACGGAATCCCGGGTCTTCTGACGTGCCGGGCGGGAAGGTGAGCTGTGCGTGCGCCTTGGCGGTCGTCTTGCGGGTTCTCAAGAGCCCGGCGCCCGGGCTCCGGTATCTTTGGGACCATTAAAAAAGTTCTGAGCGCTCATTTGGGCAATAACACCCCTTTTTTAAAAGTGAGAAGTTCATTGCATCTTACTGTCAGCGGTCTCTTACAACCTACCACCCGAAAACCCCTCCTAGCTACCTCGTGACACCTCCTTTCAGCCAAATTGCTGCAGCTTTTAGCGCCTAACAGACATGGAAAAGCCTGGGCAAACCTGAATTTTTTTTTTTTTTTTTTGAGACGGAGTGTCGCTCTCGCCCAGGCTGGAGTGTAGTGGCGCGATCTCGGCTCACTGCAAGCTCCGCCTCCCGGGTTCACGCCGTTCTCCTGCCTCAGCCTCCCGAGTAGCTGGGACTACAGGCGCCCGCCACCACGCCCGGCTAATTTACGTGGATTGTTTTTGTACCTAAAATTATCGGAGGTGGGAGAGGAAGCACCCTTTTCACGGTCATGGTGTCCCTGTCTGAATCAACTACACCTTCTGTCGTGCGCCTGGCGTCTAGGAGGCGCTCAGTAACCGGAGGAAAGGAATGAATTGGCAACTCTGTAGGCAACTTTCCTCGAACCCCTCACGTGACATGTCATTAACATAATGTGTGTGGAATGGGAAACCAGACTAGTCTCGGTATTCCAGGCACAGGGCTATAGTCCTTTGCCACATATCTTTCCCCTTTGAGTAAACTGTTTAACCTCATTGGGTCTCAGGTTTCTGAATATAGCAGGACTATCTGATGTCAGAGGTTCTTTCAGCTCTAGTATTTTGTTTTTGTGACTTGGGAATCTGCTAATATTGAAGCACTCTGTTGATCCTTCAGGGAAACTTGTTTAGGTGCCTCTTAAGAAATCATCCTCTTTTGTTCGCCTTCTTGAATTAAATTTTTTTTTCCCAATTGTGGTTTAGTATTCGTTCGTGTACACGTCCTTTTGCCCCATACTCCTGATTTTCAGTCGTCCTAGTTTAGTGGCTCTTCCCTTAGTAACATCATAGCAACCTCCAAATTATTGATTTGGAATATGCTCATGTGCCCACAGTGATTAAGATACTTTGAAAGGAGAGAAAAATCCCGTCACTGAAGAATAGGAATGTTCTTACGTGCCATCATTTCTTCAGAAAGAGATGAGTGCAATGTGTGGCATTGCCTAAGAGTGGTGGAAAATAAATGTATATTCCTCTGTAGAGACCGTATTTGTACATATTATGTTCATTTAATAGTTGTAGGGCATCTGTTAAGTGCTGGGCTCTGTGATGTGGAAGTGCATAAGTCACATGCATTTCCTTCTTTCATGGTATTTACTCTCTTGACAGCAATGCGGGCAATAAACAAGTAAAATAAAAGAATAATTATAGATTATGTTATAACCTACTACTGTATACAGGAAGTAAATAGGCTCCTTTTAAAATATAACTGAGGAACCTATTTTAGGCCTAAAACGTTAAGATCTAAGGGACGCAAGGAGCCAGCCAATTGACAAGCAGGGGGAAGAATACTCCAGGCAGAGAGAACCTGAGGTGGGAAAGAATGCTGTGACAAGAGCTGAGGAGCTCCAGCAAGTAGTAAAGGTGGTTAGAAAGGTGGGCAAGCTCCGGCCGACAGGGCCTTTTGGAAGGCAGTCATAAAAAATGTGGCTTGATTCTAAGTGAAGGATGGGGTGGGAAGTAATTCGGTGTTTCTAAAGCATTTTCTAAGTGATCTTGAGTTGATAAGTGGAGAATGAGTTGCAAGGGCAAGAGTGGAAGCAGGGAGGGCAGTTAAGAGGCTAGTGTAGTAGTTCAAGTGAGGGAGATTGAGGACTAAAGGCTCACTGAAAATTGTGGAGATTCAATACATATTTTGGAGGAAGATCTTATATGACTTACTAATAGTCTGGATATGGGAGATGAAAGAAAAAAAGAAAATTTGCAACATTTTGACTTAGCAAATGGAACTTCGGAGAATGATAATATGTTCATTTTCTTGATTATAGTGATGTGTTTACATATGTTAAAACTTACCAAATTTGTACACTTTAAACATGTGCAGTGTATTGCATGTCAGTTATATGTCAATGAAGCTGTTAAAAAATTTTCTGGCCAGGCGCTGTGGCTCACACTTGTAATCCCAGCACTTCGGGAGGCCGAGGCAGGCAGATCACCTGAGGTCGGGAATTTGAGACCAGCCTGGCCAATGTGACGAACCCTGTCTCTACTAAAAATGCAAAAATTAGCTGGGTGTGGTGGTGCATGCCTCTAATCCCGGTTACTCAGGAAGCTAAGGCAGGAGAATTGCTTGAACCCAGAAGGTGGGGATTGCAGTGAGCTGAGATCACTCCAGGCTAGGTGACAGAATGGGACCGTCTCAAAAAAAATATTTTTTTTAAGGTTCTGGCTTAGCAAGTAGGTGGATGCCACTTATTGAGATGGGAAGGACTGCAATAGGAACAGGTTTTAGAGCAAGAAATGGTCATCAAGAGTTCCATTGTGGATGTGTTAAATTTAGTTAACTGTGAGACATCCAAATAGTTTCAGAGACAGGCAGTTGTTATGGAAATCTGAATGTTAAAGGCAAGGTTTGGGATGGAGGGATTAGGATTGTTAATAAGTAGGTGACATCGGTGTGTAATACCGTGGAGATGGATGAGGTTTTGGTTAATCTAACAGGTTTTATGATACAAAGTAAGAGGACATGGGAATAGTGGAGATGGAGAAACAGGCCTCAAGAATATTGGTGTTTAAACTGGAGAGTACATACTCCTGGGGTTGTACCTGTCATAGGTAGTTTTAAAGACATAATTTCCAGGTCTTCAGCTTTTGTATGTATTCTTTCTAAATCTGATATGCTTGAAATTGGCTTGTGTGTTCATGCAGATTCTGCTTTCCCACCTTTCCTTTTACATTCATATTTTTTCCATTTGTGAAAAGAAATATTACAACTTACTCATCTTTCCATGGTATATTGCTTTCAGGGTGCCTAATAAAGAGGCAGTTGGAAATATTTGATTCAGGGGAGCCTTCTTTAAGGATAATGGTTAAGCAAAAGCATAAGCCTGCCAAGAGTTTGCCTGTCCCTATTTTAAACACATTTCTGTTAAGGCTGAAGTGTGGAGATAGAATTGGTATATGGTAGTCTGTGTGGGAATGTTCTGAATTCAGGCATATTGTAGAATGTGGTGGTAAGAGTGATTGTAAGGTGATCTGGGCAGGTGGGTTTGATGGGAAGCTTAGCACTTTCAAGTTTTTACTCTTGGATTGGTTAGATTCTCCAGAGAAAAGCCTTCCCATTCTCCCTAGAGGGCCGTATTTTGGGATCTTAGTGGCAGAAGACTAGTGTTCTCTGCCTTTAGCATTCAGTCTGTATGGTCCCCATGCCCACAGTCTAGAGACTGTTTCGTTAGTACCTTCTCCAGAGAATAAAGTTACAGACTTTTTCCTGGGGCAGTTGCCTAATAGAAAGAAGTGAGGTAGGACACCTAGAGCTATTCCTTTGTCAGTTTACACACAGCCCTAACCCCTTTCACCTTTTAGTTCCAAAGGTATCAACTACTGCTTCATGTGAATTTTTTTGTTTTATTTTTTGAGAATACTGCAGGGTAAATTGGCTTGGTTTCTCAAATGCCCCCACTACTGGCTTGGGGTTTTAATGTTTATGTGTTGCAATCTGTTAGTCTTTTTGGTTTTGGAATTTGAGGAGTAATATTTAGGAAAACCTCCATTTCCCCATCCCCACTCAAGAGTATGAAAAGAATCACCTTTGTTTCTTGGTTCTTTTGTAGTTTTATTTTGTACATTTTAAACTATTAGTTATTAGGGAATAAATTTTTGTTAATGGCGTAGAGATAGGAATTAAACTCCTTTTTTTCTTCTAGAGGAATAGCTAGGTGTCTCAATACCATTTATTGAATAATCAATTTTTGCCCTGTCCTGATGTGAAATATCACCCTTGTCATACACTAACTTCCTTCATTCTTATTTTGTTGTGGCAAGATACACATAATATAGAAATCACGATTATCTGTTTTTTCATGATCAATGTCTAAAAAGTGCTAATTTGAGAAAAGATGACCTTTATAACCTAATATGCCAAAAAGAGAGTGAAGGGAAAGATGGAAGATTATCCTGTCTACTTCCTGCAGACTGCTTTCCTGTTGTTCTGTTGGTTCCCTCTGAGCACTGTTTTGCCCAATCATTGTGTACTTACTGGACTGAGTTGAGCTATAGCTGCTGGGAGAACATATTCCCTTTTGTGACAACCCTTTAGTATTTCCATGAGAGATTACTTCCTCTTCTAAGTGGATGTTAGAACCAGAGGCATTATAACGTATGACTGGGTCAGAAACTTGTTTGAAGGGTTCCAAACAGAGTCTAGTGCAGTCCTTATAGTTTGGCATACATTCTTTAGATAATTAATCTTAATAGCTAAAGTAATTTTATTTACTTTCCTGTATTATGTGATGTCTCTGGTTAGTTGTCTTAACTTTTTTTTACAGCTTGGCCTTCGAATTTGGTAAATAGTTTTTAGTCACTTAGTGATTAATCATTTTATTTAAGTTTAATGAGCTTTTATTATAAGGGAATGGTTATCTTGTTTTAAGAATAACCTGGCTGCTTACTCAGTCAATCAGCATCATTTATTTCATTGCTGACTTTGTAGAGAGACCTCTACTTTATGCATTAAGAATATATAGAATAGGCCGGGCACGGTGACTCATGCCTGTAATCCCAGCACTTTGGGAGGCCAAGGTATGCGGATCACCTGAGGTTGGGAGTTCGAGACCAGCCTGACCAACATGGAGAAACCCTGTCTCTACTAAAAATACAAAATTAGCCGGGTATGGTGGCGCATGCCTGTAATCCCAGCTACTAGGGAGGCTGAGGCAGGAGAATCGCTTGAACCCAGGAGGTGGACCTTGCGGTGAGCCGAGATCGTGCTATCGCACTCCAGCCTGGGCAGCAAGAGCGAAACTCTGTCTCAAAAAAAAAAAAAAAAAAAAAAAAAGAATACATAGAATAGGAAAAAAAGTTTCTGTCTTTGAGATATAGTTTAATAAAGGACTTTATAAGTGGCTGCCTGATAGTATTATCATAAAATAACACAGAATACTTAAGCACACAATTCTTAAAAAATGAAGCACACAACATTTTTCAAAAGATGGTCCATACTCTCTTAAGGCTTTTAAATCATTGGAAGACTGTTAGCTCCTCTCTCTCTCTCTTTTTTTTTTTTTTTTTGAGACCAAGTCTTACTCTGTCGCCCAGGCTTGAGTGCAGTGGTACAACCTCAGCTCACTGCAACCTCCACCTCCCAGGTTCAAACGATTCTCCTGCCTCAGCCTCCCGAGTAGCTGGGATTTCAGGCGCCCACCACCTTGCCTGGCTAATTTTTTATTTTTAATAGAGACTGAGTTTCACCATGTTGGCCAGGCTGGTCTCGAACTCCTGACTTCAGGTGATCCACCCTCCTTGTACTCCCAAAGTGCTGGGATTACAGGCATGAGCCATCATGCCCAACCAGCTACTCTTTTAATTGACAGCTACATAGCAGGGGAAACTGTTGTTTGGGCTTGTGAATAAACATCATTGTTTTTGTTTTTTTCTATGAAGTGTTAGTTTTGAATGACCCATTATTTGTAGCCAGTAATCAGAATATTCAAGTGTTGCTGATTTTATGTTCTGTTTCTTCTAGATGTCATCATTGCCAAGAAGAGCAAAAGTACAGGTCCAGGGTGTGCTACCGAAAGATGAATTTTCTTCATTCTCTGAGTTGTAAGCGTACTGGTTTAATATGTGGGTAGGGGAATGATGAATATTTTAGTAAGGAGTAATGCATTCTGTCACTTTCTAACTCCTTAAGTGATGTGGGTAGAAAAAACTGTTTTTTATTCATTCATGCAACAAATATTTGTTGAACTCGTGCTGTATTCCAGGTTCTGTCTAGTGTTGCTAATAAAGTATTAAAAGGAGAGAGAAAGTAACCAACTAAATATATAACATAATATTTACACTAGAATGTAAGCTCCATGAGCGCACAGAGTTTTATCTATTGCTTTAGAGCAGGATTTTTCGGCCTCTGCACTACTGACATTGTGTGCAAGATAATTCTTTGTTGTAGGGGCTATCTTTTGGCTTGTAGGATTTTTAGCAGCATCGTTGGCCTCTACCCATTGGATGCCAATAGCTTCCTGCCCAGTTATAACAATTAAATATGTCTCCAGACATTGCTAGATATCCCCAGTTGAGAATCTCTGCTTTAGAATGTCATATTAGGTGCTCTGAAGATATTTGTTAAGTAAATGACTGACAATATTTATGGTAATAAGTACTATAATGAAAAATAAAACAGGGCAGGGGATAGAGAGCATAATGAGTGGTTGCAGTCGGGGGGCGTTTTGGATAGAGTAGTCAGAAAGTTTGGAAGATGTGGCAAGAGATCTAGATGAGATTTGGGGGTACAACTTGCAAAGATCTTGGGGATGGGTGTTCCAAATAGAGAAAGCAGCAAGTGCAAAGACCGTGAGTCAGGAGTATGTTTGGTGTGTTGAGGGAACAGCAAGAAGACCAGTGTGGCCAGTCTAGAGACATGAGGCAGAGAGTGGTAAGACATGAGATTGTAATGAGTAGGATCTGGCTCTAATAGGCTTAGATCTTTCTCCTTAGTCCCTTTGACTTCTCTTGTCACCAGCCTCTAAATTTTGGAATCCCTCAAGGCTTAATTCTAAGGCCCCCCCCCATACCCTCTCCCCTCCCTGTTGGTAGCTGATCTTATCTTATGACTTAATATAAAAATCTCAATTTTATACAGTATCTCCAACTTGATCTTCCCTGGTATTAGATTTTTATTTGAAGTGGGTTGGGAGGACACTGGAGGGTTTTGGGTAGGGATGTTACATGCCCTGGTTTATATTTGTAAAATATTCTGGTTTCTTGGTGGAGAATAGACTATAGGGGGCAAAACTGGAAGTAGGGGAAATGAGTTAAGGAGATTATTGTAGAAGTTTAGGGTTCTAGACATGAAAGTGATGAGAAATGGTCTAATTTGGGATATATTTTGAAGGTAGAGTGGACAGGACATGGTGCTGGATTGGATTTGGGTTATGAAAGAATGACAGACATTTTGGAAAGACTGGAAGAGGAACAGGTGTGAGAGTGGTGGAATCAGGAATTCTGTTTTGGACTTGGCGAGTTTGATGTGATTGCTGGACATTCAGGTCAAAGTGGATATACAAGTCTTGAGCTCAAGGAGGGAAGGTGAAGTTGGAGATACTATATAAAATTGAGATTCCCAGCTGGGTGCGGTGGCTCACACCTGTAATCAGAGTGCTTTGGGAGGCCAAGTCAGGCTGATCACTTGAGGCCAGGAGTTTGAGACTAGCCTGGCCATCATAGTGAAACCCATCTCTACTGAAAATACAAAAATTAGCCAGGCGTGGTAGCGCATGCCTGTAATCCTAGCTACTTGGGAGACTGAGACATGAGAATCACTTGAACCCAGGAGGTGGAGGTTGTAGTGAGCCGAGGTCCCGTTACTGCACTCCAGCCTGGGTGACAGAGGGAGACTCTGTCTCTAAATAAATAAATAAAAATAAAATAGAGATTCCTGTATTGAGAAAATAAAAGATTAGCTGGCAAGAGAGCATAGAGGGAGGAGAGGGCTGAGGGCTAAGCCTCGAGGGATTCCAGTGTTTAGAGATTAGGGAGAAGAGGAGTCAAAAGGACTAAAGAGAAACTGCCAAGAAGTAGTATGAAAGCCAAGGGGTGGGGTTCCTGTATATAAGGGATGTGCTCTAAGGGGTGAGTGCCAGATGCTCCTGAGAGCTCAGGTGATAGGGAAGGAGAGTTGACTGGCTGCCTTAGAACTGCTTCATGTATCTGTGCTTGTGTTTTCTTCATAATAACTAAAGGGCTTGAATCTTGGTCATATTCCTCTGTGAAATAGGGTTAGTCAGTAATCCTGGTTGATAGGTGATGAGACTAAGGAGGGAAGAAGTCATCCTGCTCAGTTTGATGATAGTATGAGGAATGGAACCCTAGTTTTCTAGTTCATTGGTTTTCTAATTATAGTTTCTTTCAGTTCCATTGCTATTATGTTATTCTGATGATTCCTGTTTTTTGTTTGATTGTTTGTTTGTTTTTGCTTACCAGGCTTAGTGTCACCTCTGAAGAGAACACCAGTAGTTTGATCTATCATGATTATTCTCTTCTAGAGCATAATTCCAGTCAGGTTTTTGTCCCTAGGAAGAACTTAACATTAAAAAACCCAGACCTCCCTATTCACTCATCTCAGTAAAGGAAGTCTCACTAATATTGACCTTTTATATCAGAGTAGAAATGAATGGAATTAACTGGGTTGGCAGGAGCATGATGGTCCTTTAACAGAGTTCCCATGGCTGCTTTTTCTCTGCTCTTGCTGTGAGTTTGATTCTTGGTTGTTAGAAAAGTACCATAGTTGCACCTGATCCAATCTAATCAGGAAAGAAATCCATTCTGTGAAAGGAAAAAAGGGTTAATTAAAGCAGTTGGAATAGTCTTGGTGCTGGCTTTTAATGTAATTTAGGGTGTTTCCTAGAACCATTTCTCAATCCTTTCATTGATTTGAATAACTTAATACAATTTAAATGAATCTGATTAGTAGTTGGAAACTTATTTAAGTGCTTTTCACTGTTAAAATTGAAAAGCTCACATTGACTATGGTTTGACATGACCCAGTAAATTACTTAAGGAAATAAATGATTTTTTATGTCTTGAATGAATGTGTGTATGTGTTTGTCAGTTAGGTGAGAAGAGAATGGAGAGACAGAGCTGTGATTTACAGCACACTGGGGTATTTTTACACTGGTCTGTCATCAACTCTGTTGGTTCAATTCTTAGCAATAACTGTTCACAGCCTGTACTCAATCACTCCATTTTATATTAAACACCTCCTACTTTATCATTTTTTCAAGAATCATGCATCTCTTTTTTACCTTTGACATTTGCTTTTATTTTCCTGGAGATTATTCTGTTGATTTACTTCTAGATCATCTGCCTCTGAAGAAGATGACAAGGAAGATAGTGCCTGGGAGCCCCAAAAGAAAGTTCCCAGAAGCCATAAGCAGCCCTCTCCCAAGGAATCCAAACCAAAGAGGATGCCTCGGGTGAAGAAGAATACCCCACAGATCAGTGATGACTCAGAAGTTGTTGTTAAGGAGGAGCTGGTAGGTGCTATAGCTGGATGGAGGGAACTCTGTGGTGTCTTCCTGATTGGTGATGTTACTTTCTTATTCTACAGAGTAGGACAAGGCATGTAAATGACAAAAACTGCCAGCAATGGCATCCCCTACCATGGGTCTTAATTTTTGGGTCTTTACTGTGTTTCTGTGTCTATTCCCTTTTCCCTCTCCTAGGAGTTGGACTGGGTGTGGTAGTGATGTTAATGATGGTGGCATTAGCAAATAGTTGAGTGCTTACCATTAGCCAGGCAATGTGCTCAGCGTTTCATTTAAATGATCTTACTTAATCTTTATAACAACCATTGAGGCAAGTGCTTTTATGCTGATTTTATAGATGAGAAAGCTGAAGAAAGAGATGTTAAGTGACTTGCTCATGGTGTACAGATAGTAAGTGATGGAACTGGGTTTCTAAGTTAGGAACATGATTTTGTCAGCATTTTGGGAACAGATATCTCTCTCTTGGGTGTTTTTACATCAGCTGTGTTCACAAGAGAGATAAATACAGCCAGAGTGCTGGTTTAATAATTAATAGTTTAAAATAATAATCTTAAAGACGTGAAATTCTTATGGCCAGCATTTTGCTCTCCTTGGAGGCTAATCTAAATGGGGAATTAAATAGTAATCAGAAATTTACTTGATGAGCATGGACTCAGAATAGGATGATGAATAAATCCATTCATTTGAGTTTATTGAATGTCTACTGTGGTTTAGGCACTGTGCTTGTCACAATGACAATTGAATGTTTTTTTTTGTTTGTTTTTTTTTTTTTTTTTGAGACGGAGTCTCGCTCTGTCACCCAGGCTGGACTGCAGTGGCCGGATCTCAGCTCACTGCAAGCTCCGCCTCCCGGGTTCACGCCATTCTCCGGCCTCAGCCTCCCGAGTAGCTGGGACTACAGGCGCCCGCCACCTCGCCCGGCTAGTTTTTTTTTTTTGTATTTCTTAATAGAGACGGGGTTTCACCGTGTTAGCCGACAATTGAATGTTTTAATAGCTTGAAGCTGAGACAGTATGAAGTATCCACCTTAGAGCAGGGCTCTCATACTGTTGGGGTGAAAATACTCAAAATTTGTTTGTGAAGCTTTCCTCTCTTTCTTGTGTTATTTTAAAAAACGCTGATCATATTTGCTTTCTGCAGTTCTTTTTCTATTCCTCTGTGGCTGACAACACCCTTTATGATTGACACCTTCTTTAGATATGTCAATTCATTTGATTAGGTTATCAACTCTTTTAGGCCTGGAAGTTATTTTATCTTTATATCTCTGCTCTGATCCATTCTATTTTGGGCAAAAAATTTAATACTCAGAGGGCTCTGTAATGTTCATTATTTTCAAGTTCAGTTGGTGGTGGTGGTAAGTTGGCATTGGGGTGGAGGTGCTCTTTATTGTAGTTCTCAATATTCTTAATAGTGACTCTGGAAAAAATACTTGATAGAAGAGAAGACAGAATTTTGACTGAAATTTGGTTTGGGAACTGTTCATGTTTGTGCCATCTGCATCACTTAGGTAATGGAAAACAGACCAGCTTAGGGGTAGGGTCTTTGTCTTATTTACACTATCCCCAGTGCCAAGATGGGTGCCAAGTCTCATTTCTTCACACTTGAGCTGTCACTTGGATTAGGGGGCAGTGGCGTTGCAGAGTGTAGTCTCTAGACACCTACACCTACACCTCTAGACACCTGTGTGGGCTGCTGTGAGGACTCTTGTTAAGGAAAAGTGCCTGACATTAGCCTGCTGTCATTCTGTGTTCTATCCTCTACTCTTCAGCAGAAATTGGTGGCATGTGTTGCCTGTTGAGTTGTATGAGCGAATGAGTGTTACTTTTCTCCCTGCTAAGTGGTTGACTTTGATAGCAAGAGTTAATCTTGGTTTTCTGGCATGTGTAGACCTATCTTTTACTCATTTTTAAAAATTAAACTGCTTATTTCTAAATAGACATGCAATGGCAAGAAATAATAGAAGAATTCCATGTACTCTTTATCCATTTTTTCCCGAATGGTAGGATCTTGCAAATCTATGGTAAGATATCACAACCAAGATACTGACATTGATAAAATTCACTGATCTTATTTAGATTGCTCTAGTTTTACTTGTATTCATTCATGTGTATGTATATGTATGTACTTGGTTCTATGCGATTTTATCACACATGTAGGTTTGTGTATCTACCATGACAGAACAGTTCCATTACCACAAGGATGCCTGGTGTTGCCCTTTTATAGCCACACCCACCTCCCTGCATCATCCCTGACCCTTGCCAACCTCTAATCTGTTCAGGAATGTTATATAAATATATTCATATAGTATATAACTTTGAGATTTTTTTTCCCCACTCAACATAATTTCCTTGAGATTCTTCCAAGTTATTGTGTGTATCAATAATTTGTTCACTTTTATTTGTGAGTAATATTCCCTGGAAATTGCTTTTTATCTTCTAATTCTCATATGTTCTCTTTGTGGTTTGATAGAATAGCTCTGTGGCTATTGCTGACACTGCTTTGGAAGACAGAAAAAATAAATTGGATACCGTACAGACTCTGAAAACAGCCAAGACAAAACGAAAATGTTCAGCTCAGCCACATGCAGCTCAAAGGACCAAAAAACTGAAAGTTGATGAAGAAACCAGCAAAGCCAGCAACTTAGAGGGTGAGAGTAATAGTTCAGAGACACCATCCACAAGCACTATGTGGGGAGGTACATGCAAGAAGGAAGAGAATGAAGATGACTTTACATTTGGTCAGTCCCCTTTAAAGAAAATGAAGACTGAAACATGTACTCAGGGGCAGCCTGTCAAGTTTCCAGCAAATGCCAATAATATTAAAGAGGAGGTGGAAATGAATTGGGACATAGTACAGGTATGTGCAGCTTTTTTCTGTCACTTTTGTTTGAGTGCTTTCTTTTTGACTAGCATAGGGGTTGTACTGTCTAAGGGAAGGGCTGGGGGTTTTCACTTCTCTCTACAGTTTTGCCAATAATTTCTGGAGGCTTTCCCACTTGATACTTTCTTGGGGACACTGTTTTGTGTTGTAGCTAATCATCAGTTCTTCAGCTAAGATGTGTGGCCTCACTTGGCCTTTGCCATGGTGTTTTAGTGAACATACATTATATAGACAGGCTGTACCAACTGGTCGGGCCCCCACAGGTTCTTTGTTAAGTTTTTGCTTTGAACTTGGGCTGTATTTTCCTATAAAAGCAGTGTAGGTGATTAGGTCACTGGCTGTTCATACATCTAGTTAACCCTTAGTATGATGATGTAATGTACTACAAGACCTAGCAATTTTTGAAAGGAAATTCTATAAGAATTCCAACTTGAGATGCCAGAATTATATGTCTTACTACAGGGGAAATCAGATTTCTCCCAGTTTTTTTGGTTGGCTTTGGGGACAGTATTGGAGACCTGAAGAGTGGCTCATGAGCTTTTGTCTGTCCGAGCACACTCTGGGACCATTTTTGACTTAATTGTGGTAGTGCCTCTCAGAGTAGATGGGGGTGACTTCCCTCTCTGTTATCTGTCCCATGTGGTTCTGATGTGTACTCTTTCCCTTGCTGTGATTGTGGCTGTAGAGCCAAGGGCCTCTGCTGGATCCTGATTCCACTTCTCAATCTGGGACTGCCTGTGTGTCACCTTTGTTCTTCAGAGGAATGTCTTTGTACCTATACTGCCTTTTCTATTACCTATTAGTAAAATGTCACTGGTAATTTTTAATCATGATTTTTCTTCTCTCTGGTGCACTAAGGAATAGAATGTTGCTTTACAGCTTTTCCTCTTACCCTTGTTCCTGAATGAATAGTCCAAGGTATCTTGGAAAAACAGAGTATAATTAGGCTCGTTTCTATGCCTTCTTTTTCTTTGTTCGTTTAGACCTAGAGGACCGCGCTTTTAAAGTGTGGTCCATGGACTTCCTGCATCACATTCACCCCAAAGCCTTTCTTAAAGTTCTTGGTTCCAGACCAGGCCTACAGAGGCAGGTGGACATGTAGCACTTCCCTTCTCTTTTCTTTTTCTAACACTTTTTAAGCTTATTTCCATTGTTGACATAGATCCACCTCTGGTAGTTGACAGTGTGCAGGAGGAAGTTAAGAAGTTTTAGACTGTGAAGTCTCTGGTCTTTGAGACTTGGTAATAAGTTATTCATAGTAAAGAGCTACTTATTCTATGACTCTGCTTCCCACCCTGTGTTACAGGGAAAGAGATATAGAAAGTGGCCCTGCCTTAACTTTTTGTCTCTAGGTTACAAGTAGTAGAAACTTCTTTATAATGAGCCTAAGTAGAAAAGAGTTTTTCACCAAGGACATAGGGACCTTTCAAAGAACAAAAGGGACAGAATGTGGTCAAGTCTCCCAAAGGACTTGAACTAGAAATTGGGAAACTGTGAGGACTCAGAGAAGATGCTGTTAGTTTTCTCTCTATCTGGTGTCTTATAATCACCAATTTCTGCTGCTTCTCTGCTTGAGTTATTATTTTCTGAGCAGATAAGATTTCCTTGCTTCTTTACAGAGGATAGAAAATGACAGCTCCCTAGTTTATTTGCCATTAGTTTTATTAGTTACATAGACTAACCAGTTACTTCTGTATTCCAGTTCCAATTTTTTTTTTTTTTTTTGGTGAGACGGAGTCTCACTGTGTCGCCCAGGCTGGAGTACAGTGGCACAATCTTGGCTAACTGCAACCTCCGCCTTCCGGGTTCAAGCGATTCTCCTGCCTCAGCCTCCTGAGTAGCTGGAACCACAGGCATGTGCCACCATGCCTGGCTAATTTTTTGTATTTTTAGTAGAGACGGGGTTTTACCATGTTAGCCAGAATGGTCTCCATCTTCTGACCTTGTGATCTGCCCGCCTCGTTCTCCCAATGTGTGGGGATTACAGGCAAGAGCCACCACGCCTGGCCTCCAGTTCCAAATTTTTTTTTTTTTTGAGACGGAGTCTCGCTCTGTCACCCAGGCTGGAGTGCAGTGGCCGGATCTCAGCTCACTGCAAGCTCCGCCTCCCGGGTTCTCGCCATTCTCCTGCCTCAGCCTCCCGAGTAGCCGGGACTACAGGCGCCCGCCACCTCGCCCGGCTAGTTTTTTTTTGTATTTTTTAGTAGAGACGGGGTTTCACCGTGTTAGCCAGGATGGTCTCGATCTCCTGACCTCGTGATCCGCCCGTCTCGGCCTCCCAAAGTGCTGGGATTACAGGCTTGAGCCACCGCGCCCGGCCTCCAGTTCCAAATTTTAAGAAGAAAGTCTGATTGGCTGAATTTGGGTCAGGTATCTACCTCTGGTCCAGTTCCTGGGGTGCTGAGGCCTCATCGTATTTTAGAAATACGGCTGCCAGAGCTCCATCTCTCTCTGTGTGTGTGTGTGTGTGTGTGTGTGTGTGTGTATGTGTGTATGTGTTGGGTGGGTGGGGGTGTTCTCTGAGAAAAGGCGGGCATTTCTGGGCCACCTGAAGATGTCTGCTTCAGGGTTCAGCTTTATAATGTAAATTTATAAATCTAGGTGATGATTAGCCACTGTTGGCAAAGATTTACATAGGTTTCTTTTACCATAATACCTTAAGGTGTTGATTTACAGATCTTTAATTGACAAGGGATAATAAACTTACCATTTATTTGTAGATGACTTGTTATGAGCTTGGCTCTGTACTAGGCACTTTATATTAATTTAATACATTATCATGATGGATTAGTAGATACAATGGGTTATCAAAAAATCCTTTACAGGTAGGAGGAGAATAGAAAACAGTTTCGTTTGTTCAGAGAAACCATCTTAAAGTTAATAATTACTGAGAAATTACTGAGAATTGACTCAAGGTGTTTGTAGAATTTAGTTTCTAGTTTGCATCACTTCTCTAATAGGTATAACTAAAGTTGATTTCAGAGCTTTGAGAGAAGAAAATTTGTTCTGCAATTCGTTAACCTAGACTTTTAATGTTTTGTTAGGGATGAATACCTGGGTTCCCTAATGAGTTTTGTAATGTCACTAAAATAGCAGCTAAACAAAGCCTTTTGGAAAATACATTCCAAGAGAAAGGCAAGATTACTTGCTGAGTAGAATGAGGAGGGACAAGTGTATGATAAGCGATAGGTGCCCAGCTGCCAGAAGGTGAGTGACAAAGGAAAAGCAAAGAAACAAAAGTTTTATTTGTAAGCCAGTAGCAGTAATGTCCTTTGTTGTGTTGTGGGAATAGTGACTTGGAAGCAAGTTGTCTCATTTAAAGGCACAAGAACTATTTTATGGCCTTTTGCCCTCTTAGAAAATATTTTGAAAATTATAGTCATACTAGATTTTCCTTTTAATTCCAAGCAATTTTTTTTTCCTCTTCTTCCTTTTTTGAAGCGAATTTTGACAGCTGAAAGCCTATTCTCTGAGAATCTGGGCACTCCTTGCCTGTGAGCTGGGAAGTGGTTTTTGGGATGCTGTCACCTTTGCTGAGCAAGCCAATGGCAACTATTAAGCTCAGCATTTTCCTGGTGGGTTTAGGGAAATTGCCTGGGAAACTATTACGTGTGAATTTACATGTTTGGGTTCTTTTTATTTAACCATTTGCAATTATCTTTCCTTAATTTTAACTTGAATTTTACAGACAATTCTTGTGATATATGTGGATTCCCTTTCCTATACTTTTAAAATTTCTCCGTAAACAGGAGAAACTTTGTGGGAGAGAAAGTAATTTTGTCTTAAAACTGTATTCCTGCTTGTAAACATGGTTGAGAACAGGGGTAGATGTTGGAAAAAGAGGGAACTGACAAGAATGAGAGTCAAGTAATACCAAGCCAGAAAATCAGAAAAAGTCTTGAACATTTGGATATGGACCAGACTCAATGAAATACCTGTAATATGCATATTATCTGCCACAAAATGTATGTCCAAATTCTTTGGGGAAATCCTGAATAGTGTCTAGTTAGCAAGGAATGGTTAATGAAACTTAATTATATAGAAATTATTACGTATTACTAGTTGAACATGTGGAAATGTCACTTATATTTCCTTCATTTTGTGTACTATTCCCCATGGCCTTGGCCACAGTAAAACTTGGTCTTCTGTTTTTTCCTTTCGAGGTGTATTTCTCAACTCTGAAAACTACAGATTTTTTTCAGGAACATCACTGTCTTGTTTGGAGAGGTAGAACTATATATAGTCAACACTTGATTTAGTTTTAGTCTTGTCAAAAGGACAAAATTACAAGTTTAGTTTAAATATCTCAATTGGGTGTGTATTCTAGAATCAAGCAACACCTCGTTTCATAAAATAGGATAAGTGTTCTAATGAATTGAGCAGGGGAGTTGGTTTTATACATAGGACTAATGAAAGCAGAAACAACAGAAAGCGGATTACTTTCCTTGTAAGGTGGAGAGAGGGAGACAGAAAAATAGAAAAATAACAGCTGAAATGAAGTTACTTCAGTCTTTTTATATAAGGATTAAAGTAGAGGGAACTTTATTGTCATGCTCATTGAAGACTGAAATTGGCCTGTATGGGAACTTGGCTGTTATTCTTTAGATTTCTTGGAAAGTCAGATAACAACTTTGTTTTGGTTTGGTGACTAAAACTTTAGCCAGTGTGAGTCCATTTTGATTTTTAGTCTATGAACCATAGGATCTATTGGGGCCTACTGCAAGAGCTTCATCCAAAACAATGGCCTCCTATAATGTTTTAACAGACATTAGACATGAATGTATTTTGTTTCTTATTTCCTGATCAGGGGTTGGGGATCACCAGGTCTTTTGACAGAAGCAACCTACTCCTTTTCAGCCCTTTGTCCCAAACTGCAAATGTGTGATTGCGACCAGAAACAAGTTTTTGTTAAATGTATTTTGCAAATATGTTATGGATACCATGAACTGTAAGAATTGGAAGAAGTGACTAGCTACAGACAATTTTTGGGAAAATTAAACTGCTCCAAAGGTGGTGGTTGTCCAGTTTCTTTCGGGAGTGGTGAGTGTAGGGGAGTTGAGCAGCCATGTGTAATATCTTAGTAAAGTTTGCTAAACAGGGAGAAAAGGCAAACAAAACCTTTTTTATTAGCTTTTTTCCCTTTGTTGCAAGAGATTGTGTGGGATTATGTGGGTGAAGAAAGCCATGGGATGACAAAATTGGGGAAAGAAGTGAGACAAAAAAGTGGTCAGCATTTCTCAGTTGTGTATCTCAGTGCAATTCTGTATATAAATGCGGAACCACTTATTAGGTTTAACCTCTTTGTCCAGGAGAAATTAAATAAGAGAAATGATGTTGGTACTTTTTGTTAATATAATTTAGTTGCTAGTATTTATTATGGGCTTTAAAAAAACAACTTCTTTTTGAAGTATAACATACAGAAAATTGTACATAAATGTACAGCTCAGGGATGTTCAGAAGTGTAACCATGCAACAGGCTTCCAGAACATTACCAACATCTTAAAATCCCCCTTTATACCCTTTTCCAATTCCTCCTTCCCTCTCATACAACCACTCTTCTGATTTCTGACAGCATAGATTAGTTTTTCCTTTTGCAATCTGTAAGGAAACTTGTGTGTGTAATAGAATAAGTGATACAGTGAAATAACTAGGCAAGGGTAAGGAGAACAGCAGAAATCAACAGCTTTTCAGAGGGGAGGTAGCCAGTTGTTGGTTTGGGAGTGATTTAGAATAGAAAGTTCTCTCAATTCCACTCATTAGAGAGTCATTTAACTTAGATGTTCTTTTAAAATGCAGATGCTGCCTGGATGATTAAGGCTATAGTTTATTTGCTTAATACCAAGATGTTTTCTTTTTAACTGAGGAAATAGGAATTTCCTTTTGGAGGAGTAAATCTCAGGACACTTTGGGAAAAAGCATTTTCTTGGAGGTTTTAGAGAGAGAGCAGTAAGCCATCAGATCTCATGAGACTCATTGTTCCAAGAACAGCATAGATGAAACCGTCCCCCATAATTCAGTTATCTCCACCTGGTCGTATCGTTGACACATGCGGATTATGCCTGAGGAATCATCTTGCTTGGCATATAAATTGAATTTTTTTTTTTTTTTTTTTTTGAGACAGAGTCTCGCTCTGTCGCCCAGGCTGGAGTGCTGTGGCGCGATCTCGGCTCACTGCAAGCTCCGCCTCCCGGGTTCACGCCATTCTCCTGCCTCAGCCTCCCGAGTAGCTGGGACTACAGGCGCCCACAACCGCGCCCGGCTAATTTTTTGTATTTTTAGTACAGACGGGGTTTCACCGTGGTCTCGATCTCCTGACCTTGTGATCCGCCCGCCTCGGCCTCCCAAAGTGCTGGGATTACAGGCGTGAGCCACCGCGCCCGGCCATAAATTGAATTTTTGAAGAGGTTTTATAGTTTGTGCGATTTTGGGCAGTTTACCTTTTTGGCCCTCAGTTTTTGCATTTGTAAAATGGGAACAATAAAGTACCTTTCTCATATAGTTTAAATGAGTTTATATTGACTGTGTAAAAGTGTTTGGAACATAATAGACTCTATAGAGGAATTAGCTTAAGACAACAGTCAAAATAAGTCCCTCTCTGTCTTAGAGGTAAAAAAAATTCTTGAGAATGCCTTTTTTCCCCCCTTACTCTCATTCCTATCTGCCAGTTAATTTTTAAAAAATATTAAAGTAGTAAATGTGAATCGCTTATAGGTGAAAACTGTAGTAGTTCTTTGCCCTACCCCTTCTCAACTCTAAGACTTGCTTTCTATTTTTAGCTCTTTTAGTTGTTTCTTTGTTGTTTGCCTAATTTTTCTAAAACACACATTATTAAACCCCCCACCCCAGAGTTTCTGATTGAGTGGCTTTTGGCTGGGACCCAAGAATTTGCATTTTTAGCAAGTTCTCAGATGATGCTTATGCTGCTGGTTTGGGGACCACACATTGTACCACTGCTGTAGTTCATAGATCTCATCAACTCTTGAAAAGGGAGTTGACTCAATAGCTGAAACCAAACCATGAGTGGATCCGTTGTTGAATGGCTTTGTTACCAGTGGAAGGTATCCCAGTTACTGATGTCAAATCTGTAAGGGTCTGCAGCAACCTAAGTTTTTGCCTCCTCCGAAGAAAGAATTTGACAGAGGGGCATAAGGCAAGAGAGACCAAGGCAAACTTCAGAGTAGGAGTGGAAGTTTGTTTAAAAGGCTTTAGAACAGGAAAGAAAGGCAAGGAAAGTATGCTTGGAAGAGACCCAGGCAGGCACTGAGGTCAAGTGTGGTGTTTAACTTTGATCCTAGGTCTCTATAGGCTGGCCCCTTTCCCGTGATTCTTCCCTTAGAGTGAGCTGCCCGCATGTGCAGTGCCTTCCTTACGCTTGGAAGGTGAGCACGTGCTGTGTTTAGGAAGTTGTACATAGACCATCTGAGGCTTTATTTGCTTCTCTGGTGGTGTGTCCCTGTGTATTAGTCTGTTTTCATGCTGCTGACGAAGACATACCCAAGACTGGGAAGAAAAAGTGGTTTAATGGACTTACAGTTCCACATGGCTGGGGAGGCCTCAGAATCATGGTGGGAGGCAAAAGGCACTTCTTACATGGCAACAGCAGAAGAAAAGGAAGAAGCAAAAGTGGAAACACCTGATAAACCCATCAGATCTGGTGAGACTTATTCACTATCACAAGAATAGCACAGGAGAGACTGGCCCCCATGATTCAATTACCTCCCCCTGGGTCCCTCCCACAACATGTGGGAATTCTCGGAGATACAATTCAAGTTGAGATTTGGGTGGGGACACAGCCAACCCATATCACAGCCAGCCCATATCACACCCATATCCATCATTTTGTTTCTCAATGTGCATGCCCAGGAAGTTACTTCTCCCTAGTGTCTGCGTTCAGTTAACACTTCAGTGTAATAGGTATGGACCATCAGGAAATGGCCTCTTCCTGGGGCTGGCTGCCAATTTATCACTTTTAGAGAGGCAATGTGATGATTGCCGAACCATCACCTCAACATTCCTAGTTGGGGAGGGGGGCTCTTCTGCCATGCTCATGTCTGTCTAACTACCTGTAACAGCTTCATATTGAGTACAGGATATCAATTTCAAACTGTAGAATTCACCATGTAGCCTCATCTACCTTTGCATTTCTCACCTGATCTTCACACCCCTTGTACATGTAACTGTCCAGTGGGTTCACTTTACCCACTGCCTACACAGAGCCTATTTATCAAGACAAGGGAGTTGCAATAGAGAAAGAGTAATTCACACAGACCCAGCTGCATGGAAGACCGGAGTTTTAGTATTACTCAAATCAGTCTCCCTGAAAACTGGGGAATTGGAGTTTTTAAAGAAAACTTGGTGGGTAGGGGGCCATTGAGTCAGGAGTGCTGATTGGTCAGGTCAGAGATGAAATCATAGGGAGTCAAAGCTGTCTTCTTCTGCTGAGTCAGTTCCTGGATGGGGGCCACAAGACCAGATGAACTAGGTTATCAATCTGGGTGTTGCCGACTGATCCATCTAGTGCGGGGGCTGCAAAATATCTCAAACACTGATACTGGGTTTTACAATAGGAATGTTATCCCCAGGAACAATTTGGGGATTTTTAAAATCCTGAAGCCTTCAGCTGCATGACTCCTGAATTTGTATATTTTCACACAGCTATGAAGACATACCTGAGACTGGGTAATTTATAAAGGAAAGAGGATTTTTTTTGAGGGTTTCACTCCTGTTGCCCAGGCTGGAGTGCAGTGGCGCGATCTCGGTTCACTGCAACCTCTGCCTCCCTGGTTCAAGTGATTCTCTTGTCTCAGCCTCCCGAGTAGCTGGGATTACAGGCATATGCCATCATGCCCAGCTAATTTTTATATTTTTAGTAGAGATGGGGTTTCATCATATTGGTCAGGCCGGTCTCGAACTCCTGACCTCTTGTGATCTGCCCGCCTTGACCTCCCAAAGTGTTGGGATTACAGGCGTGAGCCACCGCACCTGGCCAGGGAAGAGGTTTAATTGACTTACAGTTCAGCATGGCTGCGGAGACCTCAGGAGACTTATAATCGTGGCGGAAGGGGAAGCAAACATCCTTCTTCATGTGGTGGCAGGGAAAAGAAGTGCAAGTAGAGGAAGTGCCAGACACTTAGAAAGCCATTGTATCTTGTAAGTCTCACTCATTATCACGAGAACAGCATGGGGGAAACCACCCCCATGGTTCAATTACCTCCACCTGGTTCTGCCCTTGACACATGGGGATTATGGGGATTACAATTCAAGGTGAGATTTGGGTGGGGACACAGATCCAAACCATATCAACTCCTGAACCATAATTTCTACTCTTGTGGCTAATTTGTTAGTCCTGCAAAGGTAGTCTAGTCCCTAGGCAGGAAGGGGGTTTGTTTTGCAAAAATGCTTTTATTTTCTTTGTTTCAAAGCTAAACTATAAACTAAGTTCCTCCCAAAGTTAGTTCAGCCTACACCTAGGAATGGACAAGAACAGCTTGGAGGTTAGGAACAAGATGGAGTTGGTTAGGTCGGATCTCTTTCACTGTAATAATTTTCTCAGTTATGATTTTTGCAAAGGCAGTTTTATACATTTCAGCATTACTGAACTTTTAGCAATTTAAAAAATGTGCAGTGGTTTCTCATCAGAGGCTTTTGGTGTTATTCTCTGTTCCTGGAATTCCTGCCTCCCCATTTAGCTGCCTGGAAATACCTTCATTCTCTTGTTGCTTTTCCATTGCTGCAGAGTTTGATGTTTCCACCTTTCCTGTGGTCTTAAAACAATTTATAAACACTTCTGTCAGAGTATGAACCATACAGTATGTCAACTATTTACATGTCTATCTGCTTTTGTTAGCTTGTTAGCTCCTTGAGAAGAGGGACTTGGTTTTTTTACATCTTGATTATCATTGGCTTAGTATGGTTATTGGCATATAATATGAGCTAAAATAAATGTTCAACTGAATCAATATAGAAAACATTCGGTGATTTGGAGTCCCCAAAATGAAGACTGCTTGTATGTGGTTTTGTTAGCCTTAATTTCAAGGATCGAATTTGCATAAGCAGCACTGTACACTCCCATAACATACATGATGCCATATGGATTTGTTAGGACCTATTACCATCCAGGGTCTGGAGTCTTAGCTGTCTTAGGTTTGTTTTATTCAACAGTAGATGAGCTGATGGGTAGTGGGAGCCCATGGATTGCTCTAACAATCACACAGTTCCAAAATGATGAGCATTCCTGTCGTTTCCACCTGTCATCTCTGTCTTTCAGAATCTTGCCTATCTTTCAAGGGTCAACCAAAATGCTATTCCTGCAGCAGGCCTCCCTTGATTACCTCAGGGAGATCTTTTCTCTTCTTTAAAAACATGGTACCACTTATTGCCTGGCACATGCTGTTTTATTTTTACTTATTTGCATTAATATTTTATCTTCCCTTCTAGATTGCTAACTTCTTCATGGGCAGCCTCATGAAGGCCTCTCAAGAGGGAAGTGGTTAGACCTTTACCTGTAGGTAGCTAAGAGTCGTTGGAGCTTAAGTTCAAACAAAAGAAAAAAAATAAGGGACTTGATTACATTTGTATTTTAGAAATATAATCAGGCCGGGCGCGGTGGCTCAAGCCTGTAATCCTAGCACTTTGGGAGGCCGAGACGGGCGGATCACGAGGTCAGAAGATCGAGACCATCCTGGCTAACCCGGTGAAACCCCGTCTCTACTAAAAAAAATACAAAAAAACTAGCCGGGGGAGGTGGCGGGCGCCTGTAGTCCCAGCTACTCCGGAGGCTGAGGCAGGAGAATGGCGTAAACCCGGGAGGCGGAGCTTGCAGTGAGCCGAGATCCAGCCACTGCACTCCAGCCCGGGCGACAGAGCCAGACTCCGTCTCAAAAAAAAAAAAAAAAAAAAAAAAAAAAAAGAAATATAATCTGTAGTAATGCAGATGGGATGGGTGGGAAGCATAGACAACAATAAAAACCTACTATGAGTTCAGATAAAAGATGCTATTAGTGGAAACAGAGCTTGATGGGGGAGGGAACAGACATTTTAGAAGTTCTGTTTGCCTCCTTAGTGACAGAGTAGAGGGATGTGATAGAGAATATACAGTGATGCTTAGGCCATTGATTAGAATGCTTTTGATTACAATAAGAGAAAACTATCTCAAACTAGTTTAAGCAATAAAGGAGATTTATTGATCTACGTAACAGGAAAATTTCGGTCAGTTCACTGAAACAATCTACTATTCTCTTAGCACCACCATCCTCATAACAATAAAATGGCTACAACTTTGAATTTCTACCTCTACAAACTATTTCTTCAGAGGAAGAAATTGTACCTGGGTCCAGAGTTCCAGCCCAAATCTTAAACTTCATGCTGATTGGGCTAATCTCTCTGGCCAGGGCAATGCAGCACTCAGGCTGTTAATTCTGAAAACAGCTGGTTACTTGAGCCACGTGCTGTGGAGCTGGAGTTAGGGTCAAGTGCTGTCAAGCCACATAGCTGCTATATAATGGAGAGAGGTGGCCACAGTATTATGGGAGATAACCACAGTATCCCCTAAGGTTTCTGTGGTAGATGACATGATGTGGACTGGAATAGGAAACAGGAAAAGGTACAGGTTTGAGGGAGAAAATATAAATGAGTTGATTTTGTGAGGGTCAGGCAAGATAACAAGTAACGGGAGCATTTCTAAAGAGGGAGGAGCCTCATGAAGGCCTCTTAAGAGCAAAGTAACTGGGCTTGTTCTAGGAACTGAGAGAAGGCTATTGGGCTGGCATCTAATGATCTGGGGAAAGACTGGATAAGATGAGGTTGGAGAGAGGCTGATGTATTTTGGTTCATGGTAGGGAGTTTGGATTCCAAATGCAATGGGAAATCAGTGACAGATCTACATCCAGTATACATTTTGAAAATAACGTTCTTGTTGCTTTGTGTATACTGGAATAGATGAGACTTAGAATTGGATGCAGGGAGAACAGGTAAAAGCTGTTTCATTAGTTCAGGCTAGAACTAGACTGGGGTGTGGGGCAGAAGAAATGAAGAACAGTGATAGAGTAAGGAAATATTTTGCAGTTCGAGTTGACTAGTTCTTAAGATGGATTGGATTTAAGAGTTGAAGGAGTTAGAAGAGTTAGACTCTTAGTTTTCTGGGTTGAATTGCCATTTGAATAGCATAATATGGGTAAAACCAGAGGAGAAATAAGTTTGAGAAGAAGATAATTTTGGAAATGCAAGGTTTGAGATGCCCATTAGATTTCCAAGAGAATATGTCAAAATAGGTAGCTAAATGAGTCTGGAGCTCATGTGGAAGAGAGTCAGGGATAGAAATGTGAAATTGGTGTTCTTATCAAAATTAGCATTAATCCAGGATAATGGGTGATAAGATGTAGACCTTAGGATTTAAGATGCCCCATGAATGAGATATCCTCTATAGTCTCTGGAGTTTAGCCATTTATTTCATATGTAGTCTTGAAATTCAGTCTGTTATGTATCTGGACTTGATTTTGGTAATCAGTTGATTATGATAATTCTTTAATAAATTTTCCCTGTTTTTTACCACAGTTTCTGTCAGATCTTGGGCATTCAGGGTTGAAATAATAATACAACATACTCCTTTTGTTCTTTACTTTGAAAGAGTTGCTTAGGTTTTTGGAAGCTACTAACATTGGATTTTGTTCTTTCTCTTTTCCAGACTGACTTTTGTAAACTTTTCTGCTTAACTGTACATTTTGCTAAAACCCATAGACTTAAAAATAATTAAATATTTAAATAATTAATAAATCATCTTTTAATATTGTAAATAATTAGTATTTCAATATAATTAACATCAATTTTAATGTGTTTAAAATAATTTTAAGTATTTAATTATTTATAATATTTTAAAATAAATATTTAAAATGCCTATGATTTTAAATAAATAATATTTTAAAACAAATATTTAAAAAAATAATTAATTGCCTGATGTGGTGGTTCATGTCAGTAATCCCAACATTTTGGGAGGCTGAGATGGGAGGATTGCTTGAGCCCAGGTATTGGAGACCAGCTTGGGCAACATCATAAGACCTCATCTCTACTAAAAAAAAAAAAAAATTAGCCAGGTGTAATGGCGTGGCCTGTAGTCCCAGCTATTTGGAGGCTGAGGCTGGAGGATCACTTGAGCCTGCGAGTTCAAGGTTGCGTTGAATCACGATTGTGCCACTGCACTCCAGCCTGGGCGAAAGAGTGAGACACTGTCGCAAAAAAATAAAAAAAAATTTTAAAAAGTAATTAATTAGTTTGAAGATGTTGTATTTTGTGCATGATACAAAATTCAAAAGATATAGAACGGTCTTCCAACTCTAACCCTCACCCAACCAATTACCTTTCTATTTCCAGATCTTGTGAATCATTTCATATTAGTTCATACAGAGCTGCCTCAGGTTCTTAAATGGTTGCATGGTGTTTAGTATGGGCATAACTTATTTTCCAGTTCTCCCATTGTAAACTTAGGTTTTTGCTTATTTTTACTCTGCTAGGAACAATTCTTCAAAAAAATTATTATAAATAATATTATTTTCTAGAAGCATGTATATGTTGTGATAAATTCCCAGTAGTAGAATTGCTGCTGGGCCAAAGAGTTTATTTATGCATTGTAAATTTTCATAGATATTGCCTAATTGCTTACTAACAATGACTAAAAATGGCTTTCCTTTGTTCTCATGCTGACAAAGTGAGTTACCAACTCCTTGCTTTGCTACCAATATGAGAGATGAAAAGTGTATCATTGCATCATTAAAAAGTGCCCTCGTTGAACACTGGAATTTGAATGATACAGTGGTCTGGATTAGATTTTATTGAATTTGTGAAATGACTATTTTACCATTATGATTGTCAATGGATACATGTATTTTATATGGCTTTCTTTTTTGAAAAAAACTATAGCAAATAATTTCTAAGTCACTGGAGAACATTATTTGATACTATGTTTTAAATTATACATGATATAGATGTTTAATTTTCAGCATTTTAAATCACTAAGTATCTCTAATTTGCAGGTTTTATCTGAAAGAACTAATATTGAACCTTGGGTCTGTGCCAACACCATTCGTCTATTTAATGATGATAACACAATTCCCTTCATTATACGTTATCGAAAAGAGCTCATTAATAACCTTGATGCTGATTCCTTGAGGGAAGTTCAACAAACCCTAGAAGAGCTACGGTAAGAAACCTAAGAAAGAATGAGCCTAGTGTAAGGGAAAAAGGCCAATGAGGAACAGTGAGAAAGTGAATGATGGTGTATTTGACAATTTCAATATTTTGTTTCCTTGAATTATTGTAATCTGGATATAGTCCTCTTCTGACAGAGGAAGTCAGCTCTATTTTACTTATTTAGGGGGTGTATGGAGTCCCTCTGCTGGTGTGTTTATGCATAGCTTGAGCATGTATTAGCAGAAAGGTCGTTTGCAGTAAAAGTGTGTGCCTCAGAGTTTGGCTGTCATCTTCTTTCATAGAAAAGGTTGGGCATAATGGCAAAATTAGGACTGCCAGCAAGAAACTTGAAGTACATTTTATTCTAAATCTTTTAACCATTCACATAAAACTGTCCTTTTAATTTCATAAAGTTCCTAAGTGGAGAGTTCTTTGACAGTATAGAGTTTGGTAGGAAATATGTATATTTCCTTTTCCCATACTTTTTTTTTTTTTTTTGACAGAGTCTCACTCTGTCGCCTGGGCTGAAGTGCAGTGGTGCAATCTCAGCTCAGTACAATCTCTGCATCCCAGGCTCAGGTGACTCTCCTGCCTCAGCCTCCCAAGTAGCTGAGATTACAGGAATGCGCCACCACGCCCTGCTAATTTTGTATTTTTAGTAGAGACAGGGTTTTGCCGTGTTGGCCAGGCTGGTTTTGAACTCTTGGCCTTAAGTGATCCACCTGCCTTGGCCTCCCAAAGTGCTGGGATTATAGGCTTGAGCCACCATGCCCAGCCTTTTCCCCATACTTTTAATGGTTATGGTAATTTAACAATAATGGATTGTAAGTTTTATATGGTTCCAGAATGGAAAGTACCTTTTTAAAAAAATTATGCCTCTGGACTCGCTGTTAATAACTCAGAAATATATGTACAAAGACTATAAGACTGACCATATTATTTGATAGGGTTTATTAAAACACTTCAATGCTTATGCATTTATTGCATGTCTCCTATGGGCACTGTGTTAATGCGTACATTCTTCAAGTGTACAAAAAAGATCTGATTAAAATTGGATTATCATTCTACTATGAAGCCATTTTAAAAGTATTAAGGGTAATTTTTATAACAAGCTTGACAGGCTTTCTGTTATTTTGGGGGAACTTGCATCTCAGTAACTTTTCTACCTCTTTTGTTGACGTTCTCTTAGTGTCAGGAGAATTAAAATGCTGATATGTGGAAAGTTATACTTCATTGAGAGTCAGAATCAATTAGCCAATGTAAAAGTATAAATGACTAAATCAAATAGTCTCAGATGCAAATCTTCCAGAGCCAGGCTAGGATAATCAAGCATGGGGGATGAGAATTGGAGATTACAAATCCTGTCTAAGTGAGGCAACCCTTGCTCATCTCCAGTAGATGACTGTCATGGAGGGTTGTCTGCCCAGTTTGCTGGTTCTTCCTATTTCTGAAAAGAAGCTGGTAATTTGGGTTTTTACGTCAGAAATTTCTGGGCCAAACAAAACCACTCTCGACCACACCTAGAATGCCAGCAGTTTGCAAATTCTGAAGTAAGCTTTCTGTTTGGTTGAAGGCAAGGTAATTAAGAAAGTCTGAGGGTTTGGATCTGAATCAGGAGAAAGCGTCATAAACAAGCAAGAAAATCTTGCTTAAAAATTAAACGGTAGTCTAACAATATTTGGTTGTATGGGAGACAAATAGGAGCTGTATATCAAGAATATTATTATTTTCTTTTTCTTTAAAAAACACTTCTACTGCAAAAGAATTCCATTCTCTGGGTTTCTATGAACCCAGAATACATTGAATATTAGTAGAGGAATGAATATTCCTTGAAGTAAGTGGGGGCATTGACTGGAACTTAAGAGATCTTTTTCTATAATACAGAGATTTCTTTTTGGTAATGAGATATGATCTTTATTTTTTCTTAAGCTCAGCATTTTCTATAACTAGAGCATTGGTTTTCAATTTGTTAATTGCTACCCCTACATTGGAAGTAAAACCAATTTAATAAGTCATACCACTTAAAAAATGAAATAGTAAATAGAAAATACAAGAGTACATTTATGTGGTAAAGGCAAATATTGTTTCATGAAATGTTTCAATTATGCAGCATATATATGTGTGTATACTGGGTTGCAAGGTAAAACATTTTTAAATTCACTTTGAAAAGTGAATTACAGAGTATGATTCTGCATAAGAAGAAAAGTTTTCTGTATTTTTCTCTAAAGATAATTCTCTTCTTCCTTATATGCAGGCTAATAGGACAAAAGGAATTGGCTTTTTGTTAAAATGACCTGGTAGGCTTTAGCCCTTGAAAACAGTCTTGGGCTACCATGATTATAGAAGACATACAGGTTGTAATCTAAGTACTGCATATTCTTTTCTGTAATTTACAGTCTTCTGCCTTTGTTTTTTGTTTTTTTTTTTTTAATTTACAAGTAGATTTAATTTTCTTTTCCACCAATCATTTTGAATAAATCATATTATCATCTGTAACTTTTGCCCATCATTTTAGCAGTACCATTATTGGGCAGATTCTATAAATAGAAGGTAATACAATAGGATGAGAAGCATTAACTATAACAACAGGATTGTATATTCACAGTGAAAACCTGTTGTAAAGTGGGGGAACTACTGTGCCCACCCTTCCTTTTGTCGTTACTTGTTTAGTGACGCCTGTAGATTGATTCTTGGAATCAGCTTTTCTACATGGAATCCTGGTTCTTTTTAGTGGGGAATGGATTGGGAAACCAATTGTGAGTGCTGGGTGTGCCCATCCTGAGCAGTGATACTCCGGTTGCAATGAGCTTACCTAATACCTATACCTTGGTTTTCAAGTATCGTTCTCCTGATTCCAGGGCTGGGGCAGGGAAACTAGAAGATAAGCCTGAAATATCATATGCCAGAGAATAAGGAAGTGCTCACAGGATGACAGGGATATGTCAAAAGGACACAGAAGCTAGCTTGAAGGGGTTACTTCTGGTCAAATCTGGAACAATTTGAACATTAAGATAAATGATAGCAATGGATTATAAGCACTAAGTAAAATAAGAAACCATTAAATCTATAGTGATGTAAATAAATCAGTGAATAAATTCAAAGTTTAATGAGGAATGGGGTAATTATATAGTCTCAAAGTACCTCTCCACAAAATACTTATAATTACAAGAGGAATAAAGAGTACCTGTATCGTGGAGAAACCCACAGATACAACCTTAATCAAATGATCAACGTAATCAGTAATGGGACAAATCAAAATCATGTACCAGCTAATAACGTGTAATAAGAAGAACACAGTATGACTTCTATGATATTTCTGCCAAAGATGCTCCATCTGTATATAATTGTGAGGAAACATGAGAGAAACCCAAGCTGCAGGACATTCTACAAAATAACTGTCCAGTAGCATTCAAAACATCAAGGCCTTATCAAGGAGAAGAAAATCAAGGAGAGACTGAAATACTGTTTTAGCTTGAAGGAGACTGTAGATGCACGCCAACTACATGTAACCCATAATTCTTAACTGAATCCACTATAAAGGATATTATTGGTACAGTTGGTAAAACCTGAATGAGGTCTGCAGATTAGATGGTAGTAATATATCAGTGTTAATTACCTGATAATGATGGTTATTTTGTGGTTATGTAAGAGAAGATTTGTATTTGTAGGAAATCACACTAAAGTGTTGGAGTGCAGGGATGTTAACTTATACTCAAACAGTTCAGAGAGAATAAAGTTCCTTTTACTTTACCTGCAACTTTTCTGTAAGTTTGAGGTAGCTTTGAAAAGAAAGTTTTGACATACAGTTTTTGTAGATTACAGAAGTTTCTATTTTCAGGGCTGTTGCAAAGAAAGTTCATAGTACAATCCAGAAAATTAAGAAGGAGGGGAAGATGTCTGAGTGCTTGTTAAAAGCCATGCTGAATTGTAAAACTTTTGAAGAACTAGAACACGTGGTAAGGAACCCTTTTTATCTTTTAACATAATACCTGAATATATTGTAATTTGGGTCTTCTTATGATTAAAGAACACCAAGAAATAAAAAGCTAACGTCATTAGCCACCATTATTTAATGCAACAAAATATTCTTTATTCAATAAATATTTATAGAGTGTTTTTTTGTATGCTAGTCACTTGGGTTTACAAAGATGAATAAATACATAGTCTTTGTCTCAAGGAATTTCCAGTGAAGTAGGGAAGGACAGTAGATTATACAAATGTGAAGCTTATCAGAGAGGGCTGAACTAGAGATCCAGATGTGGATGTCTTCAGCCTGTAGTTGTTACATGAAACCATGAGAATGGAAGAACTCACTCAAGAAGGGTTTGTCAGCAGGTCAGGATTGACTACTGGAGGATACCACCTTTTGAAGTGTGGATGGAGCATGGGAGAGCATAAAGAGGTAGGAAAAAAATAGAGAAGTATGAGGAGAATCAGGAGATGATGGTGCCCTGGAACAGCAGGGAAGAGAGTTTTAGATGGAGGTTATGATCAGTGGTTATGTGTAGCAGAGAAGTTTGGCAAAATAAGGACTGAGAAAAATATATGTATTTGGTAATTAGGAGATCATCATGGATTTTTGTGATACCATTTCCAGCAAGGTGTGTGAGAAGAGAAGCCAGATGGTGGTGGGTGTTAGAGTGAGTGGATTAAGAAGTAGAAGAATTGGCTGGATGCAGTGGCTCGTGGCTCATGCCTGTAATCCCAGTACTTTGGGAGGCCGAGGTGGGCTGATCACGATGTCAGGAGTTCAAGACCAGCCTGGCCAAGATGGTGAAACCCCGTCGCTACTAAAAATACAAAAACTAGCTGGGCATGGTGGCGGGCGCCTGTAATCCCAGTTACTCAGGAGGCTGAGGCAGAGAATTGCTTGAACCTGGGAGTCGGAGGTTGCGGTGAGCTGAGATCACGCCACCACACTCCAGCCTGGGCTACAGGGCAAGACTCTGTCTCAAAAAAAAAAAAAAAAAAAGAAGAAGAAGTAGAAGTATTGACCGGCTGGGCGTGGTGCTTCATGCCTGTAATCCTAACACTTTGGGAGGCCGAGGCGGGCAGATCACGAGGTCAAGAGATCGAGATCATCCTGGCCAACATGGTAAAACCCCATCTCTACTAAAAATGCAAAAAAAAAAAAAGAAAAAAAGAAAAAAGATTAGCTGGACATAGTGATGCCCGCCTGTAGGCCCAGCTACTTGGGAGACTGAGGAGGAGAATCGCTTGAACCTAGGAGGCAGAGGTTGCAGTGAGCAGAGATCGTGCCCCAGCACTCCAGCCTGGTGACAGAGCGAGACTTCTTCTCAAAAAAAGAAGAAAAAAAAACAAAACAAAGAAGTAGAAGAATTGTGTGTAGCACACTTTTAAAGGAACTTGCTGGAGTTGAGGACTTTGCAGTCCAAGCAATGAGTTTTTAAGATGAGTAAAACCAAGCAACTAATTTAGCATATAGAAAAATATGAAGAATAAGAGAAGGCACATACCATCTTCTTACAGTAAGCGTTTTCAAATTAGTTTTAATTCATCTCTGAAGGAAGAAGAAAGGATTGAGGAAAGGGTTTCTTTAGCATTCTCAGTATGTCCTCTAATTTTGTATCCTAGTTTTAACTTTTGTTTTTTTAAAACTGAATCATATGTTTTCTGCCTTTATTTTCTAGTCTGCTCCATATAAAACTGGGAGCAAAGGGACTAAAGCCCAGAGAGCAAGACAGTTGGGCTTAGAAGGAGCAGCCAGGGCACTGCTTGAGAAACCAGGGGAGCTCAGTCTGCTATCATACATTAGGCCTGACGTTAAAGGTACTGGCTTTATTTACAGAGATCAACTTTGTTTCTTTTTTTTTTTTTTTTTTAATTTAAAAACGTGTGTTAAAAAAATGTTCTGTTAAGTAATGATTATACGAAAGAATATTACAGCATATGTAGAATAATTGAAATAAAACAAATCCTGACATACCTATCGAGTAGCCATTCAACTTTTCTCTGTTGATGAAGTGCCTATTCTAGTCTTGCCCGTTTTTCTATTGTATTGTTTTTCTTTTTAAAATGATTATTTTAAAATATTTTTTGTCATTGATATGTGTTGCAAATCTTTTTTTCCTAGTTTGTAACTTGTCTTTTCACTTTCTTTATGGCATCTCTTGATAAATAGGTATTAGTGGAGTTTTATTATAGCTAACCATCTTTTAAGATAATAGCTGTGTTTTCTTTTTAAAGAAATTCCTTCATATCCCAAATTTATAAAGATTCTCCTATATTGTCTAGTAAAGCTTTTATTTCTAAAAATTTGTTTACTTGTAAAAGTCATAAATATTCTTTAAAAATGTCAATAGTTTTGACATCCAGGAAGTGTAAAGCGAAGCTCCGTTCTCACACTTCTACTCTAGGAGTAAAGTGTCTTTTTCTGAAATTTCCCTCCAAGTGTATCTTCCTATTTTGTGTGTGTGCATGCACAACAGAGAATAAGAGAGGGAAGAAGTAAGGGAGAGATATTTCTAAGAAAAACTCAAGGAAAATGACAGTTGATAAATGTCAAGGTGCATTTTTTTTTTATTGTAAAAATGAGCCTTAGAGTAAAAACTTCGGTTAAGAGTGCCTTTTTCTCAGGAATTTGCTGTTAAGATTGAGTGGGGAGATTGATGTTCTGGTGGTGTCTACTCTCAAAAAATTATTTTTTTAATATTAAGAAATTATATAATTAACATGTGCAACATGATGTTTTGATATACATGTATTAATACATAGTGAAGTGAGTACTATAGTTAAAGTATTCTATACATGATAAGCAAATTAACGTATTCATCTCACATAGTTACCTTATTTTGTGTTAAGAGCACTTAAATCTGTCTTAGCAAATTTACAGTACACATTACGGTGTTATTAACCATAGCCCCCGTGCTGTATGTTAGAACTGTAGTCTTTTTCAGCCTGTGTAGCTACAACTTTGTACCCTTTGACCTACATCTTTCCACCCCACCCCCACCTCCAGTTTCTTTTGTCCTTCTGTGGATCCCATAGACTGGGACATGTAAATGTCTGTAGGGGGCAGTCTCTGATAACAAAATCCACCGTATGTACTAACGTGTAGAAAATTACAGCATACCATAGCCTGTTTTTATTTTAAATAACCCAGCAAATGTGAATTTGTGATTTAAAAAACCAAGTAGGTGTGTCTGTAAAATCTAGATATCTGTTCATACCCAAACACACTTACCTTAATGTTTGGAGAAGGGCAATAGTGAAAAAGTAAAATAGGATATTGTGAATTTAGAGATGGGTTGAAATGAATAAAATTCAAATTTGTTTAATTTTTAATGTGTATTTATAGTTAGATTTCCAAATGGTTGCAACACTTAATATTTTAATAATAGCTAAGACTATAGCTAAGCATTAAGTTAACCACAGTAGGAAACTATCTGTGCCCAGTCATCGTATGTTTTATTAAAATGGAATGTTGAAACTTTCAGAATGTTAGATGCACAAAGGCTTATCGACTGTTTTTATTTTTATTTTTCTCCTTGTGGTTGATTTTCTTTCCTTCTACTTCTCACTACCTTTGGTACCAAGTCTCTTGAGTTCTCTCACACACTGAGTTCCTACTGGGTAGGTTTTTGATAACCGTATCTCTTTGGATTGTCATACATGGTGAGGCTGCTGGAATATATGACAACGGACATTTGGTGATACTTCTTATAAGGTGGATAGTTCAGGGTCTAGCACAGTTACAGTAGTCCTGTACTAGCAGACATATCAGGACTTCTGTTTGCTTTACTCCCTCTTTCCTTTACCCCAATCAAAAATGTAGAATTATTATAAGTAAGTCTATATAAGCTAGGTACTGCTTTTTTTTTTAAGTTTGATAGAAATGTTTTCTCCTTCTCTTTGTCTCCTCCTTCTTTATGTTACACACAATCATGATCACCCTTAATTTTGTTTTTCTAAAGAAGTTTCATAATCCTATCATTCCTGAAAGAAATATTTAAGAAACCAGATAGTTCCGTTTTTTTTTTTTCCCCCAATAGAAGACACTTCTTGCTTGCTTGCCACAGACCAGTAAGCATTTGGTCTGAATCATAAAGCTATACTGTGCCACAAATGGACTATGTCCTGGGATATCCAAAATACTACTTTCATGTCCAAGAGGAAGTAACTGATTGTTCTGTCATATATAAGAAGAGGTAGCTTAAGTGCACAGAAAGTGAAAAGAAATGTTGGCCTTTCGGTTTTTGTTTACAGGTGTGGAGGTTTGACGATTCTCTAGCTGGAAAGATTTCATTTTAAGGCAAAGGGTATGATTTTCTGGTTCTGTGGACCATATTTCCTCCTTATTTAACTGAGGTGCTAAACTTTTGGAACATCTGTTATCTTTGACTGTTTTAAACCCACAAGGTCTATTCTCTTTGATTGGGAAAGGAGCTTTTTCAAAACACAGAAGACTTTCTTTTAAAATTATTTTTCTCCCTGGTTGGACTGAGAAGGGGAATGTAATTTGAAAGAGTGTCCCAAATGACTCTGGTAATTTCTGTCTCCCATTGAGAACCACTGCTGTAGAAGTAGCTCAAGGCATTTCCCTAGCGGCAGTTTTTTAAAGTTGAATGGGTATCAGAATTATCTGGGACACTCCATAAAAACACTTCAGTTCCACAGTCTAGGAATTCATAGTTTTAACAAGTACCTGGTATGATTTTATTTTTGGGTCCTTAGACTACACTTTACATTTCTCTAGAGCTCTAGCACAATTTTAATTAGATTCATTAATTACATAAGATTTCAAATTATATTCCCCTCTTATGATGGGGGATTTTCAAAGGCCCTTTCTTATTGCAAGGTCTATAATTTCTTCTGTTCTCTGATTCCATTAATGGTTCTCCCTGTAGATTCCATCTTTACTACTGACTTATCACCCTGGTGTTGTCATTAAACTTCATGTAATGATGCTCTGAGATACTTGGAACTCCAGGAATTAGTTCTTGTGAATGGTTTTCCTAGGTGATGACTGAGAGAGCTAACACAAGAACAAATGTTTATTGAGTGCTCTACGTGCTATAGCTGTTTTAAGTCCATTAGATATATAGTCTTCCATCTCGTAAAGGTAATTTGTTAATGAAAATTCCCTCATAGGAAAGTTTTCTTAAAATGTAAATAGAATTCCTATTAGTTTCATTAGCTAAATTTCTTTCTTTAAATTTCTTTAAAATGTAGTTGACCCTTGCCTAATACAGAGATTAGGGGAACAACCCCCAGCCCCAACTCCCTCTTCAAAGTTGAAAATTTAGGTATAACTTTTGACTTCCTAAAAACTTAACTATTAATAGCCCACTGTTGACCTGAAGCCTTACTGATGACATAAAGATGACACATTTTGTGTGTTATATGTGTTATAAACTATATTCTTACAATAAGGTAAACTAGAAAAAAAATGTGAATAAGAAAATTTTAAGGAAGAAAAAATATATTTACTGTTTATTAAGTGGAAGTGAATTATCATAAAGGTCTTCATCCTCATCATCACACTGAATAGGCTGACGAGAAGAAGGAGGAGGAGGAGGAGTTCTTTCTGTCTCAGGAATAGCAAAAGCAGAAGAGGTAGAGGAGGTGGAAGGGGTGATGAGAGGCAGGCACCCTTGTTCCAACTTTTATTGTGATTAATCCATGTAGAAGTGGACCTGTGCAGACCGGGTGCAGTGGCTCAAGCCTGTAATCCCAACACTTTGGGAGGCCGAGGTGGGCAGATCTCTTGAGGTCGCGAGTTCGAGACCAGCCTGGCCAACACAGTGAAACTCCATCTCTACTAAAAATACAAAAATTAGCCGGGTGCGCACCTATAATCCCTGTTACTTGGGAGGCTGAGGCAGGAGAATCGCTTGAACCCAGGAGGCAGAGGTTGCAGTGAGCCAAGATTGCACCACTGCATTTCAGCCTGGAAGACAGTGAGACTCCATCTCAAAAAAAAAAAAGGGTCCTGTACCCATGTTGTTTAAAGGTCAACTGTAAACATAATTACTTATCCTAACACAACCAAACTGATCTTTTCTATTTATTAATTATGCCATAATAAATGTCCTCCTGTCCTCTCTTTGGCTTTTGTACCTTATTACTCATTAAAACTTTACTTACAGGAAAACATACATATAATAGGCAGTGCTTGTGTAATTCAAGTTTAATGCAAAAAACTTTCATGCAAATAGAATGATAAAGGCAAAAGAAATGAAACAAAGCAGTGCAAATGATCTCTCTCCGTAAGTCAATATCAGAGAAACCTTGATCTACAAGATTCATTGCTATAAATTAGCAAATAAGAAATGCTTAAAGAGAACTTAATGCCCATCTGTACACAATTTAACTGTGAAGAGGAACAACTGCATGAAAGCTCTTGTTTTGTGCTTTTGAGATTTGTGAAATTCAAATGGGTCGTTGAAAATGTGAATAAATGCCCCATAATCCAAAATAGAAATTGCTTCTAAAGGATAATTTTTTTAAACAAATGGAGTACTGTCCCTTTGGTTTTGACTCTATTAATATATATTTCCTATAACATCTTTAATATTTGTAATCACTTCATAAAGAAGGTACATAATGATTCCATTTTTATAGGAAACTCAGGTACAGAGAAGTCAAGTAGCTTGCCCAGTGTCTCACAACTGGCAAATGGTAGAACCAGGATTAGACAAGGCAGCTGGCTCCAGAGATGCATTTTTACCACTGGGCAATATATTATGTATTATGTCTGTATTATTGCTTTTGGAGACTTGTTTTTGTTACAAAGGGAAGCTAGTATACCACTACAATATCTTTCTGTCTTAAGGCTGTCAACTTAAGGTTTTATTTTGACTGGAATTAATTTACTGTGATTTAATTATAGAATTTAAAACCAATCTTATACTTTTTGTTTTTGTTTTCCTTTTTACCCTTCTCCTAAAGGGCTTTCAACGCTTCAGGATATTGAAATAGGAGTGCAGCATATTTTAGCAGACATGATTGCTAAAGACAAAGACACGCTTGACTTCATTCGGAACTTGTGAGTAACTCTTTTATGGAGTTTTCTGCTTTATGGACTCGTGCTGTTAAGGGTCACACGGTTAGTGCTAATACCAATGTTCATTAAAAACTTTGTTTTCAGACCTTTTTTTTTTTAAGGAGCAGAACTCTTTGTTCAAATAGCATAACCGAAATATATAAAACAGATAAAAGTAAAGTTGTTTTAATTGAATTCTGGGCAGGGAGCCTGGAACTCTGCCTACTCACCCTCTTTACACTGAGGCGTCTCAGTGGAGGGGCCTGATGAGTTTAAAAACCATTGCCTTACACAATATATATGAAGAGAGATTCATGTCCTTTAGAGTGGCATTGCTTTTTAAACATGTTGATTGTGATGTATGCTTAATTTTATAGTATCTCGTTTCTGGTGTTTACCAGTGATTGGCTTAATTTGAGAATGTGTAATATCAGATGAGGGTAAAAGGGCTGACCTCCAGATGATTTTTAGCTGTTGGGGGAGCAGCTTATCTATGGGATCACAGTCCCAGTTTATCAGACATTAAAGATCTTTGACCTAGAGCCTTCTTGGGCTTATGGGTTTTATGCCTCATTACAAAAACACATTAATTTAAAACCCTATTTTTATATATTTTGTTCTTTTTCTGCTGTGTATCAGAAGAGAAGACACGTTTCTGCCGGAGGTCTGTTCTCCCTCTCTCTCCCTCCACATATCTAGCTGTTTGAGCTGTGCCGAGAAGAGGAAAGGAGATGACCTAGTTGACTACTGTTGCTTGTCAGGGTTTTTTGTTAGTACAAGACAGATAACTTTTCTATTTTCTCAGTGGCCCCAGCAGGAATGAGTTGAAGCAAAATTCTTGCTCAGATTTTAAAATGTGTTTTTATAAGTAATTATGCTGCTTAAATTTGGTTCAGTATTATAAATTGTTATTGGAAGCTGTCCTGACACGTCCTTTTGTTTCTCTTTTTTTTTAGGTTTTAATTGACTGTGACTGCCTAACTTAGTGATTAGAAAAGTCTGATATTTAGATCAGAGCTGTTGATTTGATTTCTATAGAGAGTTTTGATCTTTTACATAATTGCAGATGGTTTCTGAATTCATTCAGGCATTTTATGGGGAGATTGAGTAGATTTATAAATAGATCTGGAGGACTATGCTAGTATCAGTAGGCAAAGAGTCCTCTTTTGATGGGGCAGTAATATTGATTTCATAGCTGGGCATCATTTAAAAAACTCACTTGGACTTTTTTGTTATCCTTATTTCTATATATTCTTTACTAAAGCACAAATTAATAACTGCTTGTTTTTTGAACACTTGGGTATCTGAACAGGTGCCAGAACAGACACGTTTGTATCCAGTCATCTCTGGCAAAAGTGTCCTCAAAAAAGGTAAATGAGAAAGATGTTGATAAGTTTCTGCTCTACCAGCATTTTTCGTGCAACATAAGAAGCATTCACCATCATCAGGTAAATAAAAAACTGCATGTGCATGCTGATACAGTAATAATGATAATATTTTAGATTTGCCTGCTACTTTACTAAGAATTTAAAGAATTTTATGTCAACTGTTTTCTTTTTTCTTTATATAAATTCTTATAATATTGTCATATCCTCGCCACTTCACAAATTGGGAACGAACGACCCAGAGCAGTTAGTTAATAAGTGACATTGAGAATTATAGCAGAGCTGACAATATAACATTTTAGGTATCTTGACTTTTTGGCTGGTGATCTTTTTGTTAGACTCTGTTTCCTAGTATCCTTATATTTGAGTTCAATTCTGGATCTCTTCCATGTGAAATACAAATCTGAGATACCTGATTTAGAATAAAGTGTGAGAGGTCTCATTTAGTTATATAAATCATAGTCATTGTACTTCAGTCTTTTAGTTTCATTTTTCAGTTTACTAAATTTTTTTTTCGTAAATGTAGTCATAGGCTATATCTATGTTGTGGAATGTAGCTTTTAAATTATATAGGGAAAAAAGAGAGGAGATAACCAAAAATACAGTAATACTGGCATTTATATTTACATATGTAGCGACCTTTATCAGTGCTCCTTATTTCTTTTTATGGCTTCAGGTTACTATCTAGTACCCTTTCATTCCAGTCTGAAGCACTTCCTGTACTATTTCATGTAAGGCAGGTCTACTAGTGACAAACTTCCTAGTTTTTGTTTTTTCTGGAAAATCTTAATTTCTCCTTTTTTTAAAGAAATTTATGTTTAATTGTGGTAAAATACATTTAACATAAAATGTACCAATATAACCCTTTTTAAGCATACAGTTCAGTAATGGGAAGCATAGTTATATTGTTGTGCCACCAATCTCCAGAAATTTTTTATCTTGCAAAACTGAAACTCTATGTCCATTAAACATTTCCTTCATTTTTTTACAGAGAGTTTTTTAAAATATAGAATTCTTGGTTGATGGTTTAAAATTTTTCCCTTTTAATACTAAATATACCATCCACTCTTATGGTATGGCCTCCATGGTTTTTTATGAGGAATCAGGTGTTAATCTTACGATGCCTTATTTGTGACAAGTCTCTTCTCTCTTGCTGCACTCAGGATTCTGTGTCTTTATCTTTTGACAGTTTGATTATAATGTGTCTTGTTGTGGGTCTTTCTGAGTTTATCCTACTTGGAGTTTATTGTGATTCTTAGACATGTAGATTAATGTTTTTCATCAAACTTGAGAAATTCTTCATAATAATTTAAAGAAAATATCCTTTCTGCGCCTTTCTCTCCTCTCCTGGGTCTCCCATTATACGTAGAGAGTATGATTGATAGTGTCTCACAGGTCTCGGCCTCTGTTCCTTTCCTTTCTTTAGCTTTTTCTTTTTTCTCTGACTGTATATTCCCGTTTGACCTGTCTTCAGGCTTGTTGATTTGTTCTTTTTATTCAAATTTGCTGTTGAACCCCTAGTACATTTTTTATGTCAGTCATTGTACTTTTCAGCTCCGTAATTTCTATTTGGTTCTTTTTTATAATTTCTAACTCTTATTTTTCTATATGGTTGAAAGATCATTCTCCTGGCTTTCTTTAGGTCTCTATTCATGATTTTCTCGAATTCAGCATATTTAAGAGAGTTAATTTAAAATCTTTGTTTTGTAAGGCCAATGTCTAAGCTTCCTCATGGACAGTTTCTTTGTTTTTTTTTTTTTTTTGGTAAAGTCTGTATATGTTGTATATTATAACTTGGTAACTCTGGAAATCAGATTCTCTCCCCTCCCTCGTGTTTGTTGTTGCTACTTGCTTTGTGGGGTGGTTTGTTCTAGTGACTTTTCTAAACTAGTTTTGTAAATTTTTATTCTTTGTTATGTGTGTCCACTGAGGTCTCCCTTGTTAGCTTAGTAACCATCTAGTTATTTAACAGAGATGCCCCTGAATGCCTGGAGCCAAAAACAAAAACAAAATAAACCCTAAAAGAAAAAACCCCAAACTCTCCCAGACTTTGCAGATTGATTCTTTGTTGGGGCACTCCTTCAACACTTAGTGAGGCCACTAACAGCTCTGCCTTAGCCTTTTCTTCCTGTTTGCATGGAGCCCAAAGTTCTTTTAGAGGTGAAAGCTTAAGATTCTCTCAGATCTTTTCAGAGCACGCACCCTAGCCCTCAGCATGCCCAGGAATTTTACAAAGCCCCTTTTCCCTCAAATATCTCATTTCCACGCTTATTTTTCACAGGTTTTTTGGTCTGTGTGTTAGTTGCCCCCGTGTTATCCCTTACCCCTCATGGCTGGTGCTAATATGTTTGCCTTTAAGTACTTTTGACAAAGGCCACCTGGGAGGCTTCTTCTCTCCTGAGTAAGCTTCAAGGCATGTGAAATAAAGGCAAGCCCTTGAGTCAGTTCCTCAGGGACCCACCAGACATCAAAACACACAACCGTAGTTATTTGAGAATAAGGTCCATATTGCTCCTTCTGATAAGAGCAACCTGCCCTAGGAAAGTGGGCTGTCATCTTCAGAGGCCACCGCTGAGCTGGAGACCTGGTGTAAGTTAAAAGTGCTCTCTTATAGAAATTCTGCAGCTTTTTTCTGTAAGTGTTTCTTTCGTTGTTATAAAATTTTTATTAGATTCCATAGTTGTGAAAAAGTTAATTCTGATGGTTTTTGCTACCTTACCTTTGTGGAGGGATGATATTTAGAGTTCCCTACTCCACAATTTTCAGTGATATCACTCCTAACAACATCTTTAAAGTACAGGATCTCACGCACCTTGTTCTATTCCAGAGCTGGAGTGTGGCTTTTAACATTATATAAAGTTTTCTTTATTACCTTGTTTAATGCTTTTTATTCTGAAGTCTGCTTTGGTATGAGGATTGCCTTGCAACCCGCGCTTTCTTAAAGGAAACTGACCCCACTCTTGTTTTAATCTCGGCCCTAGAATTATATTAATGCTTGCCCTTGGTCCTTTTGCCAGAGCTTTCCAAAGTCTTTAGAGTGAATGAAACTTATTCTGTAGACTAGTATACAGTTGGTAAACTTTTTCTGTAAAGGTCCAGTGAACAAATATTTAAGGTTTTGTGAGCCAGATGGCTTTTGTTGCAACTACACAACTGCTGTGTAACACAAAAGCAGTCATAGACAATACATAATGAATGAGCATGGTTGTGTTTCAATAAAATTTTATTCACAAAAAACAGATGGCAGGCTGGATTTGGCCCATAGGTCATAGTTTGCTAACTTCTGCTCTAGTGAAGGATCTGAAGAAGGGTATATGTGTACAATATTCTCTGAGTTCTTACACATTCAGAATTGTTTTCTATGGCCTTAAAACTTGAAGGATAGCTTGGCATGGTATAATCATTTTTGTTTGCACTTTCTTTCCTTAAGTTTCTTGAATATGTTGCTCTGCTGTTGGCTTCCTTTGTATATTATGTTTGAGAAATCTGATGCCAGTATAATTCTCTGTCTCCTAGAAATGCAAAGAGATGGCTTCTATGTTGTGTTTTATTTATTCTCTTTATTGGTTTTATAGTTTTTTGATAAAGGGAGAGGGAGATTTGAAGTTAGGAAACTGTCAGTGTTTTTCAAACCTGGAATTTCTCAAAAAATAATTTTAAAATTTATTTTTCTTCCTATCTGCATTTTACTGCTATAAAGAGAGAATAATAGAAAAAACTAGTATTCCTAACCTTTCATGTAATACTTAATTTTCATCATTAAGAATGTGATTATTTGGCATGGTGGCGCATACCTGTAGTCCCAACTACTCAGGAGCCTGAGGCGGGAGGATTGCTTGAGTCTAGAATTTCTGGACTGAAGTGTGCCATGCCGATTGGGTATTCACATTAAGTTCAGTATCAATATGGTGACCCCACAGGAATGGGAGACCCCTGGGTTGCCTAAGGAGGGGTGAACTGGCCCAGGTCAGAAAAGGAGCAGGTTAAAACTCCTGTGCTGATCAGTAGTGGGATTGCTCCTGTGAATAGCCATTGCCTTCCAGCCTGGGCAACAGTGTGACCTTGCCTCTTAAAAAAATAAAAAAGTAATTGTTTTTCGTTTAAGATGACACAGATGTGAAAAAATTTTGTTTTGTTGTAACAAGACATGAAGAGTGTTGGATTATCCCACAAGTATTTCCTGAAAGGTTATTTTATGTTGGGTCCTATTTAGGGTATGGAGGTGACGCGGCCCTTGCCCGTTTGAATATTTGAAATGTTTCACTATTGTATCTAAAGTTGTCAACTTTACTTTTGTGCACACTATATTTACCGCATCAGGTGAAGTAGTGAAGTACATACTTTCAATAATTGGAAAGAAAGTATGGTGAAATTTTACATACCTAGTTGTTATAGTCTACTGACACAGGTATAACATAATGAAAAATAATTTTTAACAGTACCAGTGACTAAGTATACTAACATTCCTTTTGCAGAAGTAGTTTTTCTGTCTTACTTTGTCCACCTTTTATGTTTATTTAATTTTATTGCAACTTTGGAAAAACATGAATGCTTTTATTCTGTTAAAACCTAGCCTTCTAATATCTGCTTGAAAATATTTTATTGGGCTCTGCATTTTAACTGCTGTGTTTAACACATGTGGCATTCTGAGTTAGTGACTGAATTTAAGATTATGATTGACACAGGCTTCTGGGTGTGACGGTATTCAGGCCTGGGAAAGCAGAGCATTTTGGAAATGTCAGTTTTGAAAAACAGCACTGCCCTTTTACGAACTTTTTAGTTTATCATGCACAGGCCGGAGTGATGATATGCTAGGTTACAAAAACAGCTTCCCAATTCCTGTAGTGCTGAAACCTCATGTCCCAACTCTGAACCTTACTTTTCAGCCTTTATGTAAATACCCTAGCACATAGTATCACAGAATACAGAAATGAATGCAAATGATGAAAGACAGTGTGGTGAAGGAAAATTACTGTGGAACTCTCTCCGAGTACTGTGGGAATAGCCATTAATAGCTGCTTAGTAAATTCTTCCAGCTGCATCTTTTTTTCTTTCTTTTTCAAATTGGTCCTTAGTGTGATCTTTTCTACCACATGAATTTGTAGCTCAGTCTTCACATTCTCTCATGGGAGTTTCTGTTCCTTATCTTTATTGATGTGTATTTTCACTGACATGCAATTTCCTGTGTCTTATACTACCTATTTCCTGTTCAGTGTCACCATCTGCAATAATTCTGCTTTAACCCACTACTCATTTTCAATTCCAGTTTCTGTCCCAAGCTTTATTATTTCTGTTACCTTACTCCCCTCTCCACCATGGGTCTTCCTGTGTGTCAGGATTTTTTGTAAGTTTGACATATTACATTACTAGGTATGGTAAAAAAGAGCAAAAATCCTCCAATAATGTGTTGTGATGTTATGCCATAGTTATATAAATCGGAATTAAATAATTCTCCTCTATATTGTTGTACTCTACTTGAATTAATTTATTAGAGATAATTTCTTGTATGAAGAACTTCTGTTTACTAAGCTGGCACAACCTATGGCAAATACGGAAGTCTCTGCTGAGCTCAAACAAGTTTATTTTGTATTCACAATTTATTTCTTTGTAGATAGTTCTATGCAGTATTATTGAATATATTGTTTTATGTAAGCTTACTTTTTTTTTTTTCTCTCTTAGACAATATCTTGCTCTTTCACCCAGGCTGGAGTGCAGTGGCAGAATCCCACCTCATTGCAACTTCCACCATGAGGGTTGAAGGCATTCTCCCACTTCAGCCTCCTGAGGAGCTAGGACTATGGGCGTGCACAAGCACACCTGGATGATTTTTGTATTTTTTGTAGAGTTGGGGTTTCACCATGTTGCCCAGGCTCATCTTGAACTCCTGAGATCAACCAGTCCACCTGCCTTGGCCTGTCAAAGTGCTGGGATTACAAGCATGAGCCACCGTACCCAGCCTAAACTTTTATTTCTAAGTGATTGTTTTATTTCTGCTGACGTTTACTTTAGAAATTTCTCAAGTATATAAGAAAAAAGTCCTCTATATATTTTTTAAAACTCTGACAATTTATTTAAAATTTTACTCAATATTTTAAAAATTTAAATTAAAGTTAGAAAAATATGCTTTTTATCTTTTGACATTCTTTTCAACATGAAGCACAAATTGAGAAATTTTCGTAGCAGAATTATTTTCTGGTAATATTAAGTTGAATTATTTTAAGCTTGTTTCACCACAGATAGGAAGTCTAAGTTTTTGTTAGAGATCCTCATGGAAATGTGCTAAAATTGTTAAAATATCAGTTTGTGTCCTGTAAAGGGAGAACTTAGTTTATTAAAACTCCATTCATTAAGAGTGATTGGAAGAAAGCCATTAAGAATTAGTGAAAAATCTGAATATATATTGAAGTGATGTTGTTTCTTTAATTTTTAATATATAATACACATAAATATATGTAGACTAGCAAATATTATTTAAGGGAGGCTGTTAACTTGATTAAATTATTTGGTTAATTTGTGTTAAGATCTGTCATCTTAATAATTGGTATTGAAGAGTGCTTTAAGAAAAGAGTGTTTTAATTTTCTAATAGCTTTATTGAAGTAAAATTCATATCGCATATAATGCAACCATTAGAACTTTATAAGTTCAGTAGTTTTTCGTAAATTCACTGAGTTGTGTAACCGTTACCACAAGCAATTTTAGGACATTTTTCTCCCAAATATTTCCTTGCGTCAAGCTCTAGACACCCAACTTTCTATCTCTACAGATTTGTCTGTTCTGGTCATTTCATATAAAGGAATCGTACAATATGCAGGTTTCTTTCACTTAGCATAATGATTTCAGAGTTTGTCAGTTACGGTACGTATTATACACCTTTCCTTTTTATTGCTACATAATATTACATCATATGGATTCTCCACATTTTACTTATCCATTCATCAGTAAGCGAATACTTCGGTTGTTTCTACTTTTTGGGTATTATGAATAATGCTATGAACATTCGTGTCTAAGTTTTTGTGTGGACATATGTTTTTATTTCTCTTGGATATGTACCTAGGAATGGAATTGCTGGGTTATATGGTAGCTTTACGTTTAACCTAATCTGCCATATTATTTTCCAAAGTGGCTATGCCGTTTTTACTTTCTCACCAGTAGTTTGTGAAGGTTCCAGTTTCTCTACATCCCCCCCAACATTTATTGTCCATCTTTTTGTGTTTTGATTTGCATTTCTCTAATGATGTTGAGCATCTGTTCATGTACTTATCATCATTTGTATATAATTTTTGAACAAATACCTCTTCAGATCTTTTGTACATTTTAAATTGGATTGTGTCCAGGCATGATGGGTCACACCTGTAATCCTAACACTTTGGGAAATTGAGGCAGGTGGATCGCCTGAGGTCAGGAGTTCGAGACCAGCCTGGCCAACATGGTGAAACCCCATTCTCTTAAGAAAGTAAATAAATTGGGTTTTGTCTTCTTATTGTTGAACTGTAAGAGTTTTAAATATATTGTAGATACCCTTATGTGACATATGATTTGCAAAAATTTTTATCCCATATTGTTCATTTTCTTTTCACTTTTTTGATACTATTCTTTGAGGCACAAAAACTAAAATTTGTTGAAGTTCAATCTATTTTTTTGTTATTGATTACGCTTTTGGTTTTATATCTAAGAAGGCTTTATGACTTGGTGTCATAAATATTTTCTTCTTTTTTAATGGAAATTTTATAGTTTTAGTTCCTATATTAAGGTCTAAGATCACTTTTGAGTTAATTTGTATGTATAGCATGAAGTAGGTGTCTGTCCACTTTTGTTCTTTTGCATGTGGTTAATTCTAGTTATCCCAGATTTATTGAAAAGACTGGGTTTTCTTCATTGAATTTTCTTGGTACCCTTGTTGAAAATCAGTTGACTCTATATGTATAGGGTTATTTCTGGTCTCCAGTTCTATTCCATTCTATGTCTATCCTTATGCCAGTCCCCACTGTCTTGATTACTGTGTCTTTATAGTAACTTTTGAAATTGGGAAGTGGGAATCTTCCAAGTTTATTTTTTTTTTTAAAATTGACTTGACTATTCTCAGTCCTTTGAATTACTTTATGTGTTTTAAAATTAGTTCGCCAATTTCCACAAAAGATGCCAGTTGGGATTTGATAGAGATTTCACTGAATTTGTAAATCAGCCTGGGGAGTATTGCCATCTTAGCAATATTAGGCCTTCTGATCCATGAACATGGGATGTCTATTTATTTAGATCTTCTTTAATTTCTTTCAACAGTGTTTTGTAGTTTGCAGAGTACAGTTGTTCCTTGGTATATACAGGAGATTGATTCCAGAATCCCTGCATATACCCAAATCTATGTATATGCAAGTCCCAGAGTTGGCCCTGCAGAACCCGTGTATATGAAAAATCAGCTCTCCTTATACGTGGGTTTCAGATTCTGCAATTACTGTGTTTTCAATCCCTGTTTGGTTGAAAAAATTCTGCATATAAGTCAGCACATGCAATTCAAACCTGTATTGTTCAAAGGTCAACCATTTAAGTTTTGAACTTTTTTTGTTAAATTTATTCCTAAGTATTTTATTCCTTTTGGTGGTATCATAAATGGAATTTAAAAAAATATTTTCAGAGTGTTTATTGCTTGTATGTAGAAATTAATTTTATATGTTGAGCTTGTGTTTTGCAACTTTGCTGAACTCTTTATTAGTTCTAATAGTTTTGTAGTGAATTGCTTAGAATTTTCTATATATAAGATCATGTTAGCTGCAAATAGAGAAAGTTTTACATCTTCCTTTCCAATATAGATGGCCTCCCTTCCTTTTCCCTGGCTAAAACCTTCAGTACAATGTTGTGAGAGTGGACACACTTGTCTTGTTTCTGGTCTTTGATCAGTAAATGTGATGTTAGCTGTGAGATTTCTGTGCACATGCCCTTTCTCACATTGAAGAACTTTCCTTATGTTTCCAAGTTTGTTGAGTTTTTTTTTTTATCATGAAGGGCTACCTGATTCTGTCAGATGTTTTTCCACATCTATTGAGATGATCATAGGATTTTTATTATTTATTCTATGGATATAATGTGTTAGGTTAACTGATTTTTTCAATGTTAAATCAACCGGGCATTCCTGGAATAGATTCTAGTTGATCTTGGTGTATAATCCTTCTTATATGTTTCTGGATGTGGTTTGCTAGTGCTTTATTGAGGATTTTTACATCTATATTCATAAGAGATACTGGTTTGTAGTTTTCTTGTGAAGTCTTGTCTGGTTTTTGTATCAGAGTAATACTGGCCTAATAGAAATATTTGGGAAGCTTTTCCTTCTCTAATATCTTTTGGAATGTTTGTGAAGAATGAATATTGATTCTTTTAAAAATGTTTGGTAGAATTCAGTGGTGGTGCCATCTGGGCCTGGACATTTATTTGTGGAAAATTTTCAAATTACTAATTCAGTGTCCTTACTTTTTATAGGTCTGTTCAGATTTTCTGTTTCTTTTTGGTTTGTTTTTGGTAGTTTGTGACTTTTTAGGAATTTGTCCATTTTATCTTAGTTGTCTAATTTGTTATACAGTTGCTCGTGGTATCCCTTATAATCTTTTTTATTTCTATAAGGTCCTTAGTAGTGGCTTCTCTCTTGTTCCTAATTTTGTTATTTGAGTGTTTCCTGTTGTTTTTCCTGATTAGTCTAGTGAAAGATCTGTCAATTTTGTTGATATCTTTAAAGAACCAAGTTATGGTTTTGTTGATATTTATTGCTTTTCTATTCTCTATTTTATTTTTACCCTATTATTTATTATTTTCTTTTGCTTGCTTTGGTTTTGTTTGTACTTCTTTAAGGAGTGTTTTAAATGTGTTTTAAGACAGTCATACTTTTAATATTTTAATTAAGAGCATGGACAGGTCTGAGTTTAAATTCTTTTTTTGCTACTTGCTAGCTTTGTGATTTGGAACAAGTTTCAGAAAAATTATTATGTAAAATGAAGATAATACACACATCACTGGTGACTCTAAGGATTACTTGAGATAATATATTTAAAGTGCTTAGATGGGCTCTACAATTAGTAATGCTCAATGGATGGTAACAATTTGTAGCTACTAAATATTGCACCTAGGGATTTTACATGTTTGTATTTATCTTAGCACAGGTTATCTTTTCAAATTATAAAAAGTATACCCTTCCAGCTCCAGATGATCAAAAGTTTTTAGTTAGTAGAATCTGCAATGAGATTTTTAGATCATCGAAGTTTCTTCTTGTACATGTGATAGATAGGCTTTGTATCTGCATTTTATTTTCTAAGAACATGTTAGTGTTTTCCTTATGAGGGAGGTATGTTACTTGAAAAAAGTGTAAGTAAATGATTATTTTAAAATGTATTCTTGGTAAATAAATGAGTAAAAAATTCATATAGCTGTCAGCTACATAGCTGCCTGATTTGTTTCATATATTTTGTGGATTATTAGTCTTTGCCTTATGTTTGCACTCAGATTCTGGCAATTAACCGTGGAGAAAATTTGAAGGTACTGACGGTTAAGGTCAATATTTCTGATGGAGTGAAGGATGAATTCTGTAGGTGGTGCATCCAAAACAGGTCTGTTTACAGATATTTACAGAATTTTCTTTCTTTCTTTTCTAAAATATGATACTGATATCTATATGTGCTGATATGTAAAGATGTCTATTATGTAAAAATTATTAAAAAGCCAGTGACAGGCTAGGCGCGGTGGCTCACGCCTGTAATCCCAGCACTTTGGGAGGCCGAGGGGGGTGGATCATGAGGTCAGGAGTTCAAGATCAGCCTGGCCAAGATGATGAATCCCCGTCTCTACTAAAAATGCAAAAACAAAAAATTAGCCAGGTGTGGTGGTGCGTGCTTGTAATCCCAGCTACTCAGGAGGCTGAGGCAGAGAATTGCTTGAACCCGGGAGGCTGAGGTTGCAGGGAGCTGAGGTTGTGCCACTGCACTCCAACCTGGGCAACAGAGCAAGATTCTGTCTCAGGAAAAAAAAAAAAAAAATGCCAATGACAGACAAGGTAAATAATGTCCCTTTTGCATTAAAAAAAAAAAAAAAAAAAAATGTGTGTCAGGCATGTTTAAATAGAGAATATCCAGGAAGGTGTATGAGGAATTTTTGATAGTGATTATCTCTGTGGAGAAGAACTTTTTTACTTCATTACTTTTCTGTACTATTTGAAACTTTTGTAAGATCATCTTTTCCCTTGCAAAAACAAACTAACAAAGATATACTGTATGTATCATATCTGAAGTGTTTAGCTCTTTAAGGATGATGGAAACAAAAAATAACTTATTGGATATTACAATATAAATCTCTAAGCATTCTGTATGTGGGAATAAATGTTGCATATTAAGGATGATTGAAAGAAACATTAAATTTTTTAGATATTTTAAGGAAATGTCTAAGCTTATGTAATTTTTTATTACCCTTTTTATTTGTTAAGGAGCCTATAAAATAGCACCATGTTTGTATAATACTTTTTACTTTTAGTTTTAATTTTTCAGAGTGTAATTGATCCTCACAACAATCTATTTAGTTGGTAGAGCAGATTTTGTAGCCACCATTTAGCCGATGAGGAAACTGATACAAAGAGGTAAGTACAGTGGCTTCCTAGCAGCTAGGAGATGTAAATTTTGATAGAGTTCATCACCAGCTGGCTCTATGTAACTTTAGAATAGAGAGATTCCTAGGAATGATACTTAAAAAGTTAGATGAATTGTTCTTTGAGAATAAGTATCATGGATTTTGGAAATCAGTTATCTCATTCAACAGAACTGTTTTGTTAATTCATTAAAAGTCATGAAGGGTCAACTTGCTTAACAACCAAATACTATTAACTAAGCAACCATTAAGTAAAACAACAATCTAAATGTTAATCAATAGGTAAATTGCTTAAGCCAGTTATGTTATGTCCATATGGTGGAATTCTGTGCAGCCGTTTTGAAAAAGTGGAAATAGAGCTGAAGTTGAAGTATGAACACGTCTTATTAAGTTAAAAAGACAATTTACAATTAGCATTTATTTATAGTATGATTTCATTAGAGGCAAATAAATGTCTTTGTATTACTTGTATATGTTTTCCTATATACTTGTCTTGTCTTTTTTCTTTTTCTTTTTTTGAGAGACAGTGTCTCACTGTGTTGCGTGGGCTGGAGCACACAGGTGCTATCATAGCTCACTGCAGCCTCAGTCTCCCAGACTCCAGTGATTCTCCCACTTTAGTCTCCTGTGTAGCTGGGACCATAGGTGCGCACCACTGGATAAACTGATTTTTTTTTTTCTAAAGAGATGAGGTCTTACCATGTTGCCGTGTTGCCCAGGCTGGTCTTGAACTCCTGGGCTCAAGCGGCCCTTCTACCTGAGCCTCCCAAACTGCTGGCATGACAGACATGACCCACCATGCCTGGCTAGTTGTTATTTTTTATGAATGCTTATTTTCTTTATAAATAAGCAAATAAATTCCAATGAAAGGAAAGAGAAAATGTATGCCTAAAAGAAATTCTAGATTTAAAAAGTTAGGAAATTAGATAAGATATGATAAAACTCTAAGAGAGTTTCATAGAGGAAACTCCTAAGAAGTAGATATATTTGAGTTTGAATTCCAGTTGTATGACTTTCTACCTCTGCACCTATGGGCTTGTTACCTAATTTCTTTCTCAGTTTTGTCTATCCTTAAAATGGTAATATTTTCCTTATAGATTTGAGAGAATTAAGTGATAATCTGTGTAACTGTATAGCACAATGCCTGGTGAAGAACAGACCTTTGATGGTATTTGTTATTACAAAGTAGTGGATTATTGTGCTAATTCTTTTTAGAAATGTTTTAGTAAATTACAATAAGTTGAAGACAACTTCTGGCTTATTTTTCTGTAAATATTCGTAATACTCAGTATCAGAGTCAGTCCTCAGTAGTTAAAGAAAAATATGCTTTTAAGCTATTTATTATCTTTAGACTAAGTAAATGTCAAGGAATTTTTTTACAGTGATTTATTTTTCTATGACTTATTTATATTTTATTTAGTTTTCCAATTGAAAAATTTGTAATATTATTTAGCCTACAATGTAACATGTTACATCATTATGGCATAGTAATATAATTTTCAGTCAAGTTTGGAAGTTTTTCTTTTCCTTTTTCTTTTTTTCTTTTCTTTTTTGAGACAGGGTCTCACTCTGTCGCTCATGCTGGAGTGCAGTGGCATGATCTTGGCTCACTGCAGCCTCGACTTCCCAGGCTCAAGCTGTCCTCTCACCTGAGCCTCCCAAGTAGCTGGGACTACAGGTGCGTACCACCATACCCAGCTAAATTTTTCTTTGTTGTAGAGACAGGGGTTTTGCCATATTTCCCAGGCTGGTCTCAAACTCCTGCGCTCAAGTGATCCACCCACCTCTGCCTCCCAAAGTACTGGGAGTACAGGCATGAGCCACTGTGCCTGGCCTGAAACTTTTTCTTAATTTAGATAATTCCAAGAGCTGAAACACTTTTCTAGGACCTAAAGAATTATTCTCAAAGAATTTTTTTTTTTTCCCATTAAACATGTGTGAATGACTACCGAAATGCTTACTTGATGAATCTTCCTGTTCCTTTTATTACTCTCTTTTTCCCTATTTCTTCCACCCTCTTCTGTATGTACTCATCTATTCAGGTTATGTGCTAGATTTTGGAGATTCACCTGTAAATTAGACAGATATACTGCTTGTCCATGATGACAACGTAGTTTCATGAGAACAACACCGAGAAAATCATTAAGAGTATGTTGAGGTTATGAAGGAAAAGTGCAGTAAGAAGAAGAAAAGTGGTTGTAACAGAACCCTGAGTAGTGTGGACTTGACATCTAGCCTAGGTCGGAGATAGGAGAAGGAAGAGAAGTGACATGGAATGAAGATTGAGATGTTGACACGGGTTAGATCCTAATACATAGCTTTCAGGTATGCTAAATACTTTTTTCTTTTAAGGATGGTGGGAAGCCAATACAGATTTTAAATACAGGAGTGTGTGATGATCAGATTGCATTTTAAGATCAGTCAGGCCGCCACAGTGTAGATAATTATTTGAAAGGAATGAAGAGTAGCTATGGGACAAGAGATTATCGTAGCTTAGACTAGGGTGGTAACAATAGGGAATAAGTAGACAGATCTGGGCAATATTTAGGAGGTAGACGGGGCAGGACAAGGTATCTGATTAAATGGTGGGTGGATTGGTTAGGGAGAGGTGAAGTGAAGCATAAAATTTGTGTAGCGGCTGGGCGTGGTGGCTCACGCCTATAATCCCAGCACTTTGGGAGGCCAAGGTGGAAGGATCACCTGAGATCAGGAGTTCGAGACTTCGAGACCAGTCTGACCAACATGGTGAAACCCTGTATCTACACAAAATACAAAAATTAACCAGGCATGGTGGTGCATGCATGTAACCCCAGCTACTCGGAGGCTGAGGCAGGAGAATTGCTTGAACCCGGGAGGTGGATGTTGCAGTGAGCCGAGATTGTGCTGTTGCACTCCAACCTGGGCGACAAGAGTGGAACTCTGTCTCAAAAAAAAAAAAAAAAAATTGTGTGGCTTGAACAATAAGGTAGATGATATAGTTACTCTCAAATTATAAATATATTAAGAACTATGTAATAGGGCAAATAATGATTTAAATGGCAATCTTGTTACATAAGTTAATTAGCATAACAAGGAAGAATTTAATGCTAATATATTAGTATTGAAACTAATATTTAGGTCCAAATTCAGCAACTGAACAATTCCTCATTTGGAATTGTATGTTACTAGTACAAGGTAAATATGAAGAAGATTTCTAAGCTTTTTAGATGCTGAAATAGTTGCTGTGTTTGTGAGAACCTCAGAAATTTAAGTTTCTGTATTTGCTCTTTAAATAAAAACATATTTAAGGAAAACTTTTTTTAAAAATTAAGAAAACTTCTTTATAGAGACATTATCTCACTATGTTACTCAGGCTGGTCTCAAACTCCTGGGCTTAAACAATCCTTCTGCCTCAGCCTTCACATTAGCTGGGACAACAGGCACACACAACCACACCTGGCTTCAGAACTTGTCTTTTTGAGTTTTCATATTTTTGTGTCTTTGACTTGATAAGTTAATTTTTGTTCTCTAAAATTGTGCTGCTGTTTTTCGTGTAGATTTAAGGGAAACTGTCTGTCTTTCAAATATGGAAAAAAGCACAGTGGAGAGAGCCTATCTTTATCTGACAACTGGAGTGGGGAGAGCATATTTCTTTGCCAAAGTAGAGAATATTTCTTTGGAGGAGTTTGTGATCCCTCACCTCAATTTTGTGCTTCATTGTATGCAACATGCATAGCATGTGTTTTGCAGTGTACGATTTGGTTTAAGTGAATCCTCCTTAGTTTTATTCAGATGTATTTAACTATTGAATTAGAGGAAGAATCAAGTTTTGGGATGACATCCTGTAAGGCAAACCCATCATATTTTCTTTAAGTTTAAAGATTTAAGTAACAGGGTTTGTGAATTTACTATGCTATTTCAGGTCCCTTATTATGCTAAGTGCCTTCAATAAATCCCAGGAAGCCTGTGAAGGGCAGGAATTGTTTTGGTGTAAGGAGCAAAAAGGAGTTTCTATAATGTAGGAAATGAAAAAGCTGTTCTCTTTCAGGGCTGGGTCTGGTGGTCTAAGTTCAACTGAATGGGTATAATCAAGGCATCCTCAAGTATTAAATAGACCCACAGCTCTCTGTTCAGGAAGGGGAGGAGAGCAGTCCAAGCCAACGGAGGATCTTGAGACTTGAAGAAGACTACTGGGGGTTTGCGAGGGTATGGGTAGGTGATATTTAAGATTTCAGGCTTTTTCCTGCAAGCAGTGGCTTAAAGGGAATGACCCTAGGAGACAAATCAGATATATACGTTTAAAAAAATCGCTCCATTAGGTCTTCCTGCCTCTAAGGACTGTCTAGCATATTGTTCCATGATTCAGGACTGTGTTCTCTCTCCCACCTGGTCAACCTCTATAGTTTGTGTATAAGACCCCTTATGATCTAGTCACTGCCACATTTTCTACCCTCATCTTCCCTCCTGTTGATCTTGCCACTTTATTTCCTAGAAGCACTAATCTTATAATTACTTCAATTTACCATGCTTTTTCATGCCTCTGAGCTTTTACATATGCTATGATTTCTTCCTAGAATGCTCTTATTCTTTTTTCTTGCTTGGTAAACTACAATTCATTAAAAAACCCATCTCAGATGTTTCTTTTGGGAAGTCTTTCTTGACATTGGATTCCCCAAATTAATAATAATAGCAGCAGCAGCAGCAAAACTTACATGGAATGTATCAGGCACCATTATAAGTCCCTTGCATATATTAACTCACAACAATTCAATGAAGTAGACTATTATTACTCCCATTTTACTGTTGAAGAAATAGTAGCACAGATATACTTAAGTAAATCCACCATGAAAGTAGAGCAAGGCCAGACATGGGGGCTCACGCCTATAATCCCAGCACTTTGGGAGGCCAAAGCAGGTAAATCACTTGAGGTCAGCAGTTCGAGACTGGCCTGGACAAAAAGGTGAAACCCTGTCTCTACTATTAATATAAAAATTAGCTGGGCGGGGTGGTGCGTGTCTGTAGTCCCAGCTACTCTGGAGGCTGAGGCAGGAGAATGGCTTGAACCTGGAAGGTGGAGGTTGCAATCAGCCGAGATTGTGCCGCTGCACTCCAGCCTGGGTGACAGAGTGAGGTGAGACTCTGTCTCAACTGTCTCAAAAAAAAAAAAAAAAAAAAAGTAATAGAGCAGAACAGATCATACTTTTAACTAGTGTATTATACTGCTGTTTGCTGTCACTTCTGCTTTTGAGCTCTTCATATCTTTAACATTTATTTCTGTTTTTACATTTATTGTGCCATACATTTTTTAAATATTTGTTTCATTGAAAAAAGGTGTATTTGTTGAATTCATGCCTTTTTTCAATGGAGTAGAGAAATCCTACTCCTCTGTATCCCTAATTCCTTCAGGCAAATGTTACAGTAGGGAGCAGCAGGGATTTAGGTGGAAGGAAGGATGTATCCTGCCTAAAAGCACTTTCACTAAAATTTAAAAATTATATGGCACTTTCTATGGAAGAGATTCAATTAGTTGCTATTATGTAATCTTTGGAATAAAACATTGTAAGTGCTTAAATGTTTGTTCAGTGAAATTTAGTTCATTTCCTAGCCTAAGATAAGTAAAGGGGATGAGAGTACCCTTAAGGTAATTTTAATTAATATTTTGTTAATGATTTTCATTCAAGAGGGCAAGGGCAGAGATGCTATAGATGGATGAAACAGAGTAGATAGTATCATAGGACCAAGAGGTTTATATGCCCACTGTGCAGTAACAGACTAATACACCAAGACAGCAGGGTTCGTAGCAGAGAAAAGAGATTAATGGGCCTGGTGAGGTAGCTCACGCCTGTAATCCCAGCACTTTGAGAGGCTGAGGTCAGTGGATCACGAGGTCAGGAGATTGAGACCATCCTGGCTAACACGGTGAAACCCCATCTCTATTAAAAATACAAAAACAAAAAATTAGCCAGGCGTGGTGGCGGGCACCTATAGTCCCAGCTACTCAGGAGGCTGAGGCAGGAGAATGGCATGAACCTGGGAGGTGGAGGTTGCAGTGAGCCAGGATCACACCACTGCATTCCAGCCTGGGTGACAGAGTGGGACTCCATCTCAAAAAAAAAAAAAAAAAGGGTTTAATGATTGCAGGGCATTGAGTGAGGAGATGGGAGGAGGACTTGAAATCCATTTCCTCAAAAAGTTCTGGGCTGGGGTTTTTTTTGTTTGTTTTGTTTTTGTTTTTAAGAAAGGGTCTCTGTTGCTCAACTGGAGTGTGGTGGTGCAATCATGGCTTGCTACAGCCTCAACCTCCTAGGCTCAAGCGATCCTCCTGCTTCAGCCTTCCAAGTAGCTGGGACTACAGGCATACACCACCACATCCAGCTAAATTTTTATTTTTTGTAGAGACAGGGTCTGGCTATGTTGCCAGACTGGTCTTGAACTCCGAGTGATCCTCCCACCTTGGCCTCTGGGAGGCCATATTCTGGGATTACAGATGTGAGTTACTGTGCCCAGCCTGGGCTAGGATTTTTAAGGGGATCATGGAGGGCAAGGAACCTGAAAATTGTGGTCGTTGATTGGTTGGGGTGAGGGGGATAAAATCATCAGGATATGGAAACTGTACTCTTTGGTGAGTCAGCTTCTTGGTCGTGGGTCTTTCATACTAGCTTATGTCAGTGGTTTCTTTGGTACACAGGACCTGAAAGAGTATTCAAATGGAAAACTTAACATTTCATAATGTTCAGGCTATTACCTATAAAGCAGTTAAGGGAAGCTAAAATCTAGTAACAGGGTCTGTGTAATTCTAGGACAGTAGGCACCAAACAACTATGAGGAAGCAGGTCAGAGAGTGAGCTGACCTCATGATTAATGTTGAATGTGCTACCAGCTTGGTTTCTTTTCATTTCTAGCCCTCCCTTCTTTCCTGATTAATTTTATAAGGTTTATAGGGACAATTTCAGTGAGGCTACATTTGTCCTTTTAGCTTGTGCTTTTTCTCTTCTATTCTTTCTCCAGTGTTCATTAACAATTGATTCTGTGGCATTTATACTCCTCATTACATATGCAGATGCTGCCTGGTAGAGCACTGTGGCCTGAGCAATAGAGTAAGTTCTACTCAAAAATGGCAAGAGGCAAGGGTTAAAATAGAATTTCTGCTTTGCTCAGTCTACTTTAACTCTCAGAAAAAGACAAAGAAAGGGGAAAAAAAAGGATACAGTAGCTGTCTTAACTTGGACTACCATAACAAAATACCATAGACTATGTGGCTTCAACAAGAGAAATTTGTTTTCTCATACTTCTGGAGGCTGAGAAGTCCAAGATCAAAATGCCAGCTGGTTCATTTTCTGGTGAGGGCTTCCCTCCTGGTTTGTAGACAGCTGTGTTCTTCCTGTGTCCTCACATGGTTGAGAAAGAGAGAGAGAGAGCAAGCTCTCTGTTATCTCTTCTTATCAGGGCACTAATTCCATCATGAGATCCCCAACCTTATGATTTCGTCTAAACCTGATTATCCCCCAAAGGCCCCATCTTCAAGGTATGGATCTGGGGAGGGACAGATCCATTCAGTCTGTAGCAGAGTTGTAGTAATTTTTTGGTGCCTTTCTTGTATCTTAGGATTTTGGCCATTATTAATAATGCTTTGGAGACCCTTTACTGAAGAGGAAATTTTTTCCTTGTTTTATATCTGACCATAGATAGTTACTAGGGTTTTTAAAATAAAAACTCCAGATGTCATAGTAATAATTTCCAGATACCACAGCCTTTGCTTGCAGATTATGTTACTTTGACTTCAATAAGGGTTTTACCCCCTTCTGTATTCCACCTCCCTTCTTTTTGGGAGCCCTTTTATGGCCTTATTTGTTGTTGCATCAATTTTAGTGTGGGCTTTTCTGTTTTGCAGGTGGAGACCACGTGGCTTTGCAAGGCCAGAGTTAATGAAGATCTTACGTGATTCACTGAATGATTCCTTTAAACGCCTTATTTATCCTCTTCTCTGTAGAGAATTCAGGTATATATCTTGTCTTGTTTAATTTTGTGTACTGCTTATTATTATATGGTACTAGTCCCATTACAGTGTGTAGCAAATATATGTTGATTGATTAACCAATTGAAAAAATTTAGTCTGCATCACAAAGTGTTAAAGTTAAGGCTTGATTTCAATCTGTAGATGCTTTCACATGCATAGATCATAAAAATAGTTCTTAATTATGATATATTTTTCAAATCTTGACCACTTAATGTGCACCCCTTGAAATCCTACGATACTAGTCTTGCAATTTGAAAACCAAGCTAAACAAGTGGTTTTATTGATTAGAAATTTGGCTTGGCAGAAGTGAACTGAGAAGTTAATGGAGAAGTTAGTTGGAGGTGTTTTTAGAGGTAAGAGAGCCAAAGAAAGCATAAGGAAATCAGTAGGGTACGTGATGAGTCAATTACTTTGTTTTTAACTACAAATGGGAGTTATTTGGATGAAAAATTATCATCAATGATAAATATTAGGAGATTATTAAAATGGCAATGTGAATGGACTAATAGAAGGACTAAGTAATAAAGATGAAAACTGCAAAAGAGGTGGGGTTTAGAATTGTTTAGAGGACAGAAGATGGAAAGAAAAGAAATGTAGGGAGGCAAAACTCCTCTTTCTTACTTCTCTGTAACCCTTGTTTTTGTACCCAATCTTTAGAAACTAGACATTCCCTAATACATTCCTTCCAAAGTATTATAGATTGTCTTCATTCTCATTTATTTGTAAGTTTCAGCAAGGGCGACTTGAGAACTGTAGTTTTGTAGCCATCTCTTCAACCTCTCTAGAATTTTTAGCAGCCAATGTAGGGCTTGTTTCTCTTTTGCTGGACTTGACCATTGAGTTAAGATTGGTTCAGAGCAGGGAGTGAGCAGGTACTATTAAAAAAGACACATAGTCCTGTTGTCCAATTTATTTTTACCAAAGTCATTTAATCTCTTGTTACATCCATTTTAGCCTAGATGTAGCCTGAAAATATTGTTCCTTTTAGAATTGTATTTCATTTCAAGCTGTCTAACATCTCTTGCTTTTGAGAGCTAGGGCATACACTTTAAAAATTAGGAATTTGGTTCTTCCTGAAGGAAAATTTGTTATTTAAAATATCAATTTCTTTTTGTATGTTTTTCTTTTTGTTGTTTTCTCATGTTGCTTATGTCTAGTGGCACTTTTGACATTTTTTCATATTTTTTGATTTGAGTAGCTTCACTGCATGTGGAGTAATTTCATTAAGGTTTAATGCAAACAGTTTGATGTGGGATCATTTAATGTATAAACCTTTTCTGAATTCTATTAGCAGTAGATAAGCAAGAGTACTTTCTTTTTCTTTTTCTAAAATGCCCGTAAAGAAATATAACTTATTTCCCTTTATAAGTTAGTTTGCAGGTATTATCTACAGATACGCCTCCTGATAGGAATACTTACCTGAATAATAGTTAAAGAGGAGGAAACTCCCACTTGGTTTGTCTTTTAGACTATTTTATTTTGCAGTCACTTAATTTGGTTGACTGTATACTATGCATAGCCTACTTCTGCATATCTTATTCCTGTGACTGCCATGATCATTCATCCATGTGTCATTTTTCACATCTACCTCTGTCATCAGTTCTGCATTGTCAGTTATAAAGTGCTGTCTGTTTTGCCATCTTTTATTGTAATTTGAATTTTTCCTCCCCTTTATCTCCATGGTGACTTTTAATTGAGGACATCATTTTTTGTCTGGATTACTGAACAAGCGTCATAGATGATCTTGGTCTTCTGTGTTGTCTTTTCTGGTGCATGTTATAAATCGCCCTTTCAAAATTCTCATCTCATGATTTCATGCTTGTATACTTCTTTCAGCTGATCTTGTTTGTCTCCAGGATAGAATCCAAGCTCTTGAGAAGAACATGCATGACCCTTTGTGATCTGTTTTTTTCTTGCCTCTACTTCTGTCTCGCTGTTTCTTTTTACTTTAGCATACGAAATTACTTGCTGTTTCCATAATGAGCCATGAACTTTTACATATGCTGTTTCCATTGTCTGGGGTATTTTCTCCCTGCCCACTGTCCTTACTTTTGTTTCCATCTCATGTGACATCCAAATGTGTGTACACTCTCTTTCTCACATATACACATATTTATAAGCATGGGTTTTATATACAGTAGAGAGCAGATAGAGAGGTAATGTAGGTATGATAAACTTACAAGACTTGCTTCAGAATTGCTTGTGCTATCTTATATTACTGTGATTAGTGAAAATAGAGTCAATATAATTTTTGTATATTTTTCTCTTAAGTTATATTGTTATAATAAATTATCCTTTGAGAAATAATTGTACAAAATGAATGCTCCTTTTCTGAAAGAAAATTTGGGTGAATGAAAAACCTTTTCTTCTATTTCTAAAGAGCCAAACTAACATCAGATGCAGAGAAGGAATCAGTAATGATGTTTGGACGGAACCTTCGTCAGCTCCTTTTAACAAGCCCTGTTCCAGGGCGCACCTTAATGGGAGTGGATCCTGGTTATAAACATGGTTGCAAATTAGCTATAATTTCTCCTACCAGTAAGTTGTCTTGCAGTTTTCCATATAAAAGTTGTTTAGTTGGTTATAAGTTTCATTTCATACATTTCATGAGGATTTGGAAATAATGTTAATCTTTAAGACTTAGAAAGTAGTTTTCTCACATATGGGGGTATTGGGAACCAGATAATCAAACTTCATTTTTCTCTCATTTGTTCATCAAACCCGTTAATATAGAACTATCATTTATATGCTTCCTATGTCTCAGTAGAGATATTCAGGATTAATTAGGCTCAAACTTGAACTCTATTAATTCCCATCAGATTCTATTATTGTGATGCATTTGTATATGATGCACTTTAATTCTGTATATATTTCGAATACCAAAAGACATTTTTATTGTTTTGCCCAGTCAATTTTTTTTTCCTATTTACTTACATTTTCACTGATATTTGTTTCTTTTGCATTTCCATGCTTCCATTTGAGATTATTTTCTTTCTGCCTGAAGAACTCTATGTTATTACTTTTAATGAGACACATTGTCTTAGTTTTAGTTTGTCTGAAAACATCTCTGTTTTGCTTTCATTTTTGAAGAATATATTTTGCTTGGTGTAGAATTCAAGATTGGCAGTACTTTCAGTATTTTAAATATGTCATTTTTTTGTTTTTGACTACTATAATTTTTGTTGAGAAGTCAGCCAAACTGTTATTATTGTTCCTTTGAAGGTAATATGTCTTTTTCCTCTGGCTGCTAAGATTTTCTCTTTGTGTTTTTCAGTTTTCTTATGATATGCTTCAGTGTGTGTGTATGTGTGGGTTTTCTTGTCTTTTCTTTTTTGCATGAATTCCACTTAGGATTTGTGGAGCTGCTAGCATCTCTTTCTGGAACTCCAATTACATACGTATTATACCTTTCAGTTTCTTCTCTCCTTTTTGTTTATTTTCTGTTGATCATCTAAGTTAATTAATCCTGTATTCAGCTATGTCTGATTTGTTACTAAAACCATCTACTGAGTACAAATGATTGGTTTTTCAGTTTTAGACTTTCCATTTGATACTTTAAAAAATAGTTTATAGCTCCCTATGAACTTCTTTATTTCTAATTTTTTGATCTTTTAACTTCTTGTTTTATTTTCTGTTAGCATTTACTATTTTTATTTTTTTAGTTTAGATTTTCATTTCTGAAATTTTTTTTCTTTCATCTCTAATTAATTCCCAGTTTATCTCATCTAATTTCTGAGATTTTCTAAGTTTGACTTATGTTATTCTTTTATATATTTAATTTTTACTGAGTCAGGGTCTTGCTCTGTTACCCAGGCTGGAGCGCAGTGGCGCGATCTCAGCTCACTGCAGCCTCTGCTTCCTGTGTTCAAGCTATCCTCCCACCTCAGCCTCATGAGTAGCTGGGACCATAGGCACGCACCACCATGCCTGGGTTTTTTTTTTTGTTTGTTTTTGTTTTTGTATTTTTAGTAGAGACGAAGTTTCGTCATGTTGCCCAGGCTGGTCTTGAAATCCTGAGCTCAAGCTATTGCCTGCCTTGGCCTTCCAAAGTGCTGGGATTACAGGCATGAGCCAGATTTACGTTACTCTTATTTTCTGTAATGTTTCTTTTTAAGAAGCTTGTTCTCATACATTAGGCACATCTTTCTGTGAGGACATTATATTACTCCTTTAAAATTTTTTTTGTTTTAAAAAAAATCGTTCTATGTAGAATTTGACCCTCATGCATTTCTTTTGCTTAGTTTTATACATTAGTTTGCTTGAACTTGCAGTAGAGGCTGGGTCAGGCAAACTGTTCTCACTCTATATCTCTAGAACTTTCTCTTCTGTTTTTTCCAAATCATTAAAAGAAAAAATTTTGTGTGGATTGAGAGACAGTTTATACTTTCTGGAATCTGCTTCTCTGTTGCTTTCCTTTATCTGGGCTTTCTTTTTCCTTTGCTCTTACTCTCTTTACTTTGCTCAGTTTGGATGTGATTACCAATCGTTTTTCCTCAGTGTGGAATTTTTTGTCTTGAAAGGTATCTTCTACTAGTTAGTTTCAAGAGTTCATAGGGATCAGTGTTTTCTAATCCTTTCAGAACTACTGGGCACCCTTTGTACTGAACCTCTCTCAGTTTCAGCTGCCGTTCTCAAACTGACTGTTGTGATTTCCAGGGAAGTAGTCTTTGACATTTTTGGGATTCTCCTGTTCTCAGTTCAGACTTCATTTTAAAAAACAAGCCAGTCTTCTTTTGTGTTACAACTTGCTTAATAAAATCATTGATGTGTTGCACTTTGTAATTTCTTGTAAAATGGCTTATTCTTTTCATTTTTTAAAGGTCAGATACTTCACACTGATGTGGTTTACTTGCATTGTGGACAAGGCTTCCGAGAGGCAGAGAAAATAAAGAGGCTTTTGCTGAATTTCAAGTATGAAAATAAGTAATCTTTTGAATATTTCAGTGGCTCAGCCAACCAGAGATACCTTTGAAGCCCCTAATTTGGAGGGAGGGATTAAGGGAGGTGCCTTTGTGAGAGAGAAGGAACCATGTAAAACAGTGCTGGGGCAAAATTGCTGGAGAACTCTGCATGTGGAGACTTGAGAAACGCTGCACCCTTCCTTTGCTACCTTCACAAATAAAGGAGGTAATATGGGCAGATGTGAGCAGTTCATTCTTCTGTTCCAGTTTTCTACCTCCCTTCCTCCCTCCCTTCTTTCCATCTGAGGAATAGATGTGGTTGTAGTTAGAAGTTTCAGAAATTGACAATGTATTATATAATTTAATCATAGTATTTTACTGTGGCTTAGATTGCTGCAGAGTTGACTTACCCATGTCTAATTTTGGTTCCTTCTTGATGCGAAGAAAGCTGACTTTTTTGAGATAGTGTGGCAGTAAAATACTTCTTTGCTGCCTCCTATACCAAATGCAGGGCAGTGTCTTTTATTCTATATAAGTCTGTGTTTTTCTTGTGCAACAGTGGACAGGTTGCTTGTATATATGAGAGAATAAGAACATCATATAATAGTATTTGTGCATTCTGTACATTTTCTCTGGTTGTTTTCAAAGCATGCCTGGAAATTCAGTTTGTCATTCTGTTTCTGACTTGAAGCTGCAGCACAGTGGTGATTGGAAATGGAACTGCCTGCCGAGAAACAGAAGCTTACTTTGCTGACCTGATAATGAAGAATTATTTTGCACCACTGGATGTTGTTTACTGGTAAGGCTGTTATGTATGTCTCTTTTCTTGGAGAAGCATGGGAACTTTAAAGTTCCTTTTGTGATGAATCCTCCCTTCTCTTTTTAAGATGTACTTCTTCTTTGCCCTCCAGATCACCTCTTGGTGTTCATGAGAAGTTTGCAGGATAATGTAAAGTGTCTGAGTCTTGGAGACATTTGAGATAGGAATGATTAGAGCAGGACAGAGTCCAGAAACTTTTTACAGAAGCAGTACATTAGGGCTCAGTTTCATCGGATTTTCTAGGCTATACATTGTGTGAGGGTTCTAGTTAACTATTGAATAATAAGTAGAATGATGTACTAGGCAGGCTAGCAGCTAGTAGACTGCGAATAACTTAGCCTTCTTCTCCCAAAGCTTTGAAGCCTATGAATCATTACCCTTCAGAACTGAGAGCCAAGGTAAGTATTATGAATTAAAAAGTATTTCCAGTATTCTTTCCTCATTTATCCCTTGGTCACAAACTTTTATTTCATATAGCCATACAGATAACTTGTGAATAGCTTTGGATTAGAGACCCAATTTCTCTAGTCTTGTCCCTGCATCTGTAGTAGTTCTGCTTTCTTTCACCATTGTTTCCCTACTTGCTCTTTGGATCTCAATAGTCATGTCTACCTTTTCCAAACTATAGTAGAATATTAAGTCCTAAAGGATTTAATTCTAGGAGAGAGGGTAGTTATAATGGCTGATATTTAACAGAAAGTTCTCAAGAGCTATCTCCCACTGCTAGTGAGAAAACTAATAACTAAAAGAATAGTTGACTGATGAGTACGTGGCTGATAGGATCCACAAACCAACAGAAAGTAAAACCTAACACAGGAAGAATTCTAGGATTTGTGTAAGTAGGTCAAAAGGGAAGGGCCAGGCAGTTAGTATAGTCGAGAGTGCCAAGAGTGTAGTCAAAGTCAGAAAAACAAACTCATGGTAACAAGGGGAGTAAGAGAAGGTCAGGAACAAACTATAGGTGCCATGGGATCATGATTCAAGAAGGAAACAGATTGAAACATCCACTGCAGGATTTTTCCCTCTTTATCTTGTTGTAATTTATTTTTATTTTTAATTATTTATTTATTTATTTATTTTTTATTTTTTTTTTGAGACGGAGTCTCGCTCTGTCCCCCAGGCTGGAGTGCAGTGGCCGGATCTCAGCTCACTGCAAGCTCCGCCTCCCAGGTTTACACCATTCTCCTGCCTCAGCCTCCTGAGTAGCTGGGACTACAGGCGCCCGCCACCACACCCGGCTAGTTTTTTGTATTTTTTAGTAGAGACGGGGTTTCACTGGTTTAGCCAGGATGGTCTCAATCTCCTGACCTTGTGATCCGCCCGTCTCGGCCTCCCAAAGTGCTGGGATTACAGGCTTGAGCCACCGCGCCCAGCCTCTATTGTTGTAATTTAAGTTGGCCTGGGAAATACTGTGGTTCTTCCCTATTCTGGGAACTGCAAATGTGCACCCAGTCCTTTTGAGAAACTAATACAAGCACTGATGTAGCTGGTTCAGTTTATTTCAGGTACCTTCTGTGATTTTTTTTTAACCCGTTCACGTTAATTTCATGTAAATATCTTGCATACATTTGTAGTGGTTGTAAGTACAACTTTCAAATCATAAAAAATATTAAGTCGTGAAGATGTCTTCAGTTTTTTCTGCATTTGCTTATAGAATATCCCTTTATTGAACTTTAGGTAGTATGTAGTATTAGAAAGGAAAGGATGAACTGTGGGGTCAGACAAATCTGAGTTCATCTTTTGTTTTAATCATTTACTAGTTAGGCAGGTTTTGAAGAGTTACTTAGCCTTTCTTAGCTTCACTTTCCTTCATTTTTAAAATGGGGAAAAGAATATCTACCTTACAGGTTTTTTAACAGTATTAAAAGTGAGAGAACATAAATTACAACAAAAGACTAAGGCTTTAATAAATAGTATGTTTTTTTATGAGTGTTTGTTTATATATGTACTTTTATTACAAATATAAATTATATGTATTTAAAAGTGCTGTGAAATTAGAGGCAGTATTTTCTTATGCAAATTAATAAACCTACATAAAGTTCATTTTCACCTTGATGCAATAAGGATGATAGTAAAATCTATCACTGGATAGTAATAATGTCTATCGCACTTTTGTAAAATAATCTGTGTATCGTGGTATCATGAGATGTTCAGTCTTATTAATGGATATGAATTAGATGCCGTTTTAGTTGAGCCTCACAATAGGTGCTGTGGTATGATGAGAAGTATGTGGGCTATAGAGACAGACCTAGGTTCAGGCCTGCCACCTACTGCCTCTGATTAGCCATATATTTTTAATCCTCTGTTAGCTTTAGCATGTTTTTCTGTGGAAATGTTACTTACCTGTTAGCACCATAGACCATTGTGAAGATTTAAAATGGAATGTGTTAGGTATCTCCTATTTTTAAGGCTGTTTTTAGTAAATATGTTAAGTGTGGGCTAATCTTTGACATTAGGGAGACCCCATTAATATGTAAAAAAAATTTCTTTTTTTTTTGAGATGGAGTCTCGCTCTGTCACCCAGGCAGGAGTGCAGTGGCACGATCTTGGCTCACTGCAAGCTCTGCCTCCCAGGTTCACGCCATTCTCCTGCCTCAGCCTCCCGAGTAGCTGGGACTACAGGTGCCCACCACCACGCCTGGCTAATTTTTTATAGTTTTTAGTAGAGACGGGTTTTCACCGTGTTAGCCAGGATCTTTCGTCCCTTCTTTGCACTTTTATGAATATAGTCTCCATTAGGCATTTTCTTTCAGAAGAGCCCCATTTTGTTGCAATTTAAGACTTGCTTTGGATGGTAGTCTTTCTCCTATAATCTGTTTTCTCCTTTCTGCTATAATTATATGGGGTTTTAAAATCTACCTGTGTGCTAAATTATAGTAGCTGTTTTCTACAGTTGAACCAATTTTGCAGTTCTGATTTAACTCTACTTATAGTGTATTAGTCTTTTAAAGTACTTTTTGCATTTGTTTGCTAATATTATGTGCTTTTGAAGTTTTTAAATGATGCAAATATCTAATTGGAATTTATAGCAAGTGCTTTAGAAAAATCAGCTGGTTAATTTCATTTTATTATCATTTATTCATTATCATTAATCAGCTGGTTAATTTCATTTATTATTTTGCCAATTCAAGGTGCCTATTTGAGAAAAGTATGTTTTCTCATCTTAACACTTTGAAGTTACATTGAAATTGAAATCTCCAGGCTTTCTCCGGCAGTCATTTTTAATACTTTCTGAACAGATAATCTGATAGGTATTTCTATAATCTTGTCAGCCACTCATCCTGAAAAACCTTTTCCAGCCATATCTACCAGCACATTTCCTCTTATCTGTTCCTTCCAATACTCTTTGCCTCGACATGCTACCATAGGTTAACAAATGCCATGCTATATATCCTAATTCATAAACCCCATGAAACCTGACCCGTTCATCTGTCTTTTCTCTCATTCATTTCTCTCCCTACCCTTAAAATACCTTACAAATCATGATACTTACACATATTATGGGGCAAGCCATCCAAAGCTACAAATTCTAATTACCAAAGGAGCAAAAAGTTAAACTGGGGTTAAATTGCAGAATGTAACCATGCTAAGTCTCAGTTATCACATACTGAGTTGTGATAGTTGAAGTTGAAATGTTCATGAAAAAATGAAAGCTGAAAATGTTCATGAAAAATTATACAGTTTTATGGGTCATTTGTTAAAAGTATATGCTAGAATGGTTTGCAATTTTCAATCTGTTGACATATAGTAGGCACTTATTTTGCTTTTGTAGTTATACATTAGTTTCTGTTTTTTAGATTCATACATGGTGGAATCATACAGTATATAATCTTTTGCTAGCTTCTTTCATGGAGCATGATTATTTTGAGATTTCATCCTCGTTGTTGCAGAAACCTGTGGTTCTTTTTATTACCGAACAGTATTCATTGTTTGGCTGTATCACGATTATTCAATCACCTGTTGATGGATATTAAAGTTGTTGCTGGTTTTTTGCTACTACCAGTAAAGCAGCATGAACATTCGTTTACAAGTCTGTATGGATATATGCTGTCATTTCTCTTAGGTAAATAACTAGGTGTGGAAAGTCTGTGTTGTGTGGTGTATGGTATATGTTTAACTTAAGAGACTGTCAAGCTTTTTCCCAAGATGGTTGTACTATCTTACTTTCCCACCAGCAATGTATTAGAATTCTAGTAGTGGCAGTGGCGGCCCATCTGGAGCAGCTGCTGGGAAGACACCAGCTGCAGCAGGGGGGTTGTGGCTGGGATTGCATGCTCCGTAGGTGATGGGAGCCCCACCTCCTACCAGGTTAGTGGGGCAGAAGCCCCATGCTCCTGGGTGCAGTTGCAGCTGCCCAGCTACAGCTCTGGACCTGAGCATCCCTGTGCTCTCAGAGGCCTGTGTTGCCCCTGCAGGCTTGGAAGTGCCTGCTCCAGTTCCCTGGTCTCTCCCTGCTCCCAGCACCTGCTCTAGTACAGAGCAAAGTTGTGGCTGAGCCTGGGCACTGTTACGACCTGGACAGGTGTGCATGCACTCGGGGCAGTGCTGACACCAGCCCCTCCTGCCTCAGCCTGTTCAGGACTTTGGGCACCAACAAACACAGGAGCGAGGCTGGGGTGGGGTGATGGCTAAGGGCAGCTTGGCACAGGCCTACAGGTGTCTCCTGGCACAAACAGCCCAGGCACCGTGGATGCATGTTGGTGGTGGGAGGCAGACATTCCTGGGTGGCAAGGGGCAGGTCTCAGTGAAACCCTAACCTCTAAGCCAGGGCCTACATGAATCCTGGAGGCCGGGCTACCATTTCTGGGTGGAGTCTGTGGCCTGGAGTGAGAACTTACGGTACTTTTTCCAGTGCCCGTGGCCACCCATGGACCAATCAGCATGCATTTCCTCACTTCTGAGCCCATAAAAACCCTGGACTCAGCCAGACTGACACAGATGTTGGGACTACCAGCTGTGGGAAGGAGCTACCCACTTTGGGTCTGCTCTCTGCTGAGAGCCGGACACTTGTCAGGAGACCTGCCTGCAGAGTGGGGCTACCCACTGCTCATCTTCTCTCCACTGAGAACTGGACGCTCATTGGGATAACCTGCCTGCAGAAAGGGGCTACCCACTGTGGGTCTCCTCTCTGCTGAGAGCTAGATACTCATTGGGACAACCTGCCTGCGGAAAGGGTCTATCCTCTTTGGGTCTTCTGAGAGCTGTTCTGTCACTCAGTGAAGTTCCTCTCCGCCTTGCTTACCCTCCAGTTGTCCACATACTTCATTCTTCTTGGACATGGGACAAGAACTCTGGTCCCACCAAATGGTGGATCTGAAAGAACTGTAACACAAACAGGGCTGAAACATGCCCTCCTGCCTGCCATGTTGCAGACCTTGAGAAGGAGAAAAGAGCTAGCTGCAACCCTTTGGGGAGCCCAGACCTAGGTGCTCCCTAAGCCAGGGCTATGGCACCCTCTTTGGGACTCTGTGGTTCCTGGCGTCTCCCACCTTCCAAGCACCACTGTGTTCCCCTTGTCCAGATGTGGGTGTCTACAGTGGTTGTTGTGTGCGATACATCTCGTCCAGCCACAGCCTTGCATGGCACCGCCTGCCCTGCCACAGCTGGCACACCTACCGGTGCACAGTGGCCGGACCCTGTGTTCAGTCACACACTGCTCACCACACTACGCCTGGCTCACCCTTGGCAGGGTGAGATCCGGGCGAGTAGCACCAGCCAAGCACAGCCTGCCAGCTTGAGTGAGTGGAATGAGCCCAGGGAGCTTGAGCAAAACTCGGACAAAGGCGCCACTGGCCACAGAGGTGTCTGGCTGGAAAAGTGACACCCTAAGGATTCCGTAACACTAGTTTCTCCATATCCTCAATGGAATTATGAAGTTATGGTCAGTGCTTGGTACGGTCAGCCTTTTAAATTTAGCTGCCCTAGTGGATATGTAGTGATATCTCATTGTGGTTTTAATCTGCATTTTCCTAGTGATTAATGATCATGAGCATCTTCATTTGCTTATTTGCCATCCATGTATCTTCTTTGGTGAGGTATCTGTTCAAATCTTCCCATTTAAAAAAATGGATTGTTTTCCTTGTGATTATTGAATAAGCATTTTTTGTTTATTCTGAATTAAGCCCTTTGTCAGGTGTATGTTTTGTAAACATTTTTTCCCAGTCTGTGGCTTTTCACTTTTTTTTAAACAGGATCTTTTGAATAGCAAAAATTTTAGTTTTGAGAAAGTCCAATTTATCAATTTTTTGGTATAGTTTTTGCTTTTTGTTTTCTATTTAAGAAATTTTGGGCTGGGTGCGGTGGCTCAAGCCTGTAATCCTAGCACTTTGGGAGGCCGAGATGGGTGGATCACGAGGTCAGGAGATCGAGACCATCCTGGCGAACACGGTGAAACCCCGTCTCTACAAAAAAATACAAAAAACTAGCCGGGCGAGGTGGCGGGCGCCTGTAGTCCCAGCTACTCGGGAGGCTGAGGCAGGAGAATGGCGTAAACCCGGGAGGCGGAGCTTGCAGTGAGCTGAGATCCGGCCACTGCACTCCAGCCTGGGCGACAGAGCGAGACTCTGTCTCAAAAAAAAAAAAAAAGAAATTTTGGCAAAATCAAGGCTACTATGATTTTCTCCTAGAAAATCGTAGAAGTTTTGTAGTTTTAACTCATTAAGTCTGTAATTTAATTTTTGGAGAACTGACATCCATTCAATTTTTTTTTTTTTTTTTTTTTTTTTAAGATGGAATCTCACTCTGTCGCCCCAGGCTGGAGTGCAGCGGCACAATCTCGGCTCACTGCAGCTTCCGCCTCCTGGGTTCAAGTGATTCTCCTGCCTCAGTCTCCTGAGTAGCTGGGATTACAGGCGCCTGCCACCATGCCCAGCTATTTTTTGTATTTTTAGTACAGACAGGGTTTCACTATGTTGGTCAGGCTGGTCTCAAACTCCTGACCTCATGATCCGCCTGCCATGGCCTCCCAAAGTGCCGGGATTACAGGCGTGAGCTACCGCACCTGGCCCATTTAATTTTAGTTGTATTTTTCATCTAGAAGTTCTGTTTTTCATATCTGCTTGATGATTCCTACAGTTTTTTCCTGGCTATAATTTTCAAGCCTGTCTTTTTTTTAAACCTTTGATTTTTAAATCTTTGATTTTATAATCTGTGTGATAATTCTAGAATCCTTGGAAGTTTATTTCTGCTATATACTATAATTGCTGGTTCTGCTTTGTGATGCTTTCTTTCCTTTTTTGTTCAGTTTTTATGGTGAACTTTTTCTTTTGATGGAACTTTGTGGGAATTCATTTAGGCCTGCATTGATGGTAAGTTGCTTCAAAGAGGATTTGCATTTGTTTCTGCTGCACTCCCTTAGGTACTCCCAGGTTGGGATCACTTAAATTAAATTCTCGACTTGAGTTTTTTTCTGACCACCCAGGTAGTGTGAATTTAGGCTACAGACCAGACAGATGGCTTATGGTTCCATATTCTCATCAGCAATTCCCCCCTTCATCAGCCTGTGACTGAGTTTGAGATAGTCCATTTTCGTTGTGATCCCCTGGGGGTAGAGTATAATGAGTTATATTTCTGTTTTATTCTTACATTGAGGGCTTAACCTAACTCTGGAGTCCTAGCTTTACATGTGTGAGAGTAGGTAGGGGATCTTTTGTTAACATCTGTATCTTAGGTGGATCCTGGGTTTGTATTTTGTTCTTCTGGTTCTGTGAAGCTCTGTGAGGCCATGGAACTTGAAAATAAAACACACTTCGTTCAGCAGATGGCCTCAGCTGAAAGTCAGCTTTGGAAATCAAGGTTCTCACATATACTTCATTTTTTTTTTTTTTTAGCAAAAAAATTTCTTTCTTGCCAACTCACACATCTCTTTAAGAAGATAGGTCTAGTATTTTAGTTGTTTTCAGTAAAAGGTGAATCCAAGTAGCTAATTTCTCATATTGGTTTTGTATTTTAAATTTTCTTAAAATGTAAAATTTGCTATTTTCAGACACCAAAGACAGACCATAAAGAAAAGTAGATAAAGATCTTTTAAATCATCTAAATTTACACTTTTGAGTTAAGAATTACTTGTTTTTTTTAGTTCTTTCCTCAGGATATCTATGCCTGTGGAAACATGTACACGATACAGCCTTCATCCTCTGGCAATTTAATATTCTTTTTTTTAAAAGGATGCTTAAGAGGGAGATCTTGAAAAGTCCAGAAAAATGCCAAGAGGAAAATAAAAATCACTGGTACTCTCACTACTCAGAGAATCATATTAATGTTATTATATATTTTCTTGTAGTTATTTTACCTATGCATGCATTTATTCAGCAAATATTTATCACCTATAAATGTCAGATTGAATGAGATAGACTCAGTAAGGTACAAGAAGAGAACAACTTTTTCTTTACTACCTCCTCTCTTTATTCAACTCATGTTTGGATGAACTCATGTTCATTCCTGGCTGAAATAATGGACAGGTATCATAGCCTTTTCAGTCTCTCTTAGTTATTAGCATAGTCTCATTTCAGCAGTTGAAATATCTTCTCTAGTCAATAATCAGAGCTCCAAACTTGAGATAAGTTCAATTAAATGTTAGGCCTGTTTCACTCTGGGAGATGCTACTTCACTGTCGGGATTTGCAGGTAGTTTATTGGGATTTGTAGTTAGTATCTTCTCTCTTTTCCTCTTTGTTATTCTTATTTTCCCTAACTCACTAGCTGAATTTTTGATCCCTCTAAGTTTAGTCCTCAGAGTTGAGTAGCATGGGGAAAAAGAGCATGGTCTTAGGGAGTAGGACCAGTTGCATTCTAGGTTAAGGCCCTTTAAGGCCCTCTGGGTGGCCCAAATACAATTGCTGATGCTTCCTTTCATGGGGTGTTATGAAGAATTTTTCTGTTTTTGTTTTCTGAGACTTCCCCTGCAAGGAAGCTGTGATGTAGCTGATATCTTCTTTGGTTGACTGGTTCCTGCTTTCCCTCTTTAGCCCTGGGCTTCAGACCAGCCATTTCTCATCTGAGTTACTTCGCTGCTCAGTCCTCTTGGACAGAATCTGTTGAAAGCCTGCCATACACTTCCTCCTGCAGGCCCATTTGGCTCATACCTCCTTGCCTGCTCTCCAATGGCAACTTATCCTTAGCACAGCTGTCTCCCTTTTTAATTTTCTCTCTCTCTCATACCTTGTGCTTGCTATGTATTCTCTTTCTTACCCATCCTTGCCTTCCTCTCATACTTTCTGTGCCCTCAGAGGTAGCTCTTCCTTTTCATTTTTCTAAGGCATGTTTAGCACTCCATACTCGGAGCATATGTGAAGCTCACGAAGTGTTCCCAGTAAAGCACCTTCCACTTGGCATGTGATGGATAAGATATTCTTCTATGTGAAATGTTGAGAGAGCAGGAAAAATAGCATAGCATCCCAGTCATCTTCCCAAAGAATTTTTTTCTCTCGAACCTAACTCTTGTCCCTCCCCCCAAAACACATCTATTTTATAGGACACAGATGGATGATTGCTGTTGTTGACAAAACAGGCCTTTGATGCTTTAGCTAGAACAAAAACATCCCATTGCTCCTGTTTCCATCATCCAGTCAGCAGAGTATCCCTCAGAACCAAGACTATGTGACAGGCACAGTATTGTGTGCTGGGAACGAGAGCAGTATAGGTGAAGTCCCTACCCCTCTTGAAGTTTGCATTCCAATGGAGAAAACAGAGAAAAAGATAAGTGTGTGTGTATTTTTATATATGTCAGTTGGTGAAAAATTCTATATCGAGAATTAAAAGCAAGGTAAGGCGATAGTGACAAGAAGTACAATTTTTAGATAAGTATAGTTATAACCGATATTCTTGGTATATGAGACACATTTTAAGAAGCCTCCAGTGCTGAAGTACAGTGTGATGAATTTGTGTCCTCCTTTATCCTACTTCCAGATTCATGTTCTCTTTATCCTCATTTTTCTGTGTCGTATAAGCCTGTGTTTTTCAGATTGTAACTTGTAACCCATTGATGAAATGTGAAGTCCATTTAGTGCGTCTCAACCAGCATTTTTAAAAAGTTAAATAGAAAAGAATAGGAAATAAAGGGCATTTTGTGTAGTAAGCTAAGTATTGCCTCATGAATATTTGTTTTCGTTACATATATGTATTGTGTACTGGGTTGTGATGTATTTCTTATGGTTGATCATAAAAGTTTGAGGAACATTGTTCTATGAAATTACAGTTTTCAGCCTTTAAAAATGCAAAGTTAAGAGAGAAGATTGGCCTGCAAGAGTCTTTAATGAAAAGTTAGAAAGCTTTTAGAAATAAAATTCAGACCACCTTGTACGATTGCAAAAGATCCTCTGAAGGAAAGTAAATAGAGGGATGGTTCTCAGAACACATTGGGATATGTAAGCTGGACAGATGTGCTCTTCCAGTAAAATAATGAGCCATGATCCTTACCATATTCCTTGGAAAAAAGTTAAATTAATGAATAGAATTTTCCCAATCTCAATTAAAATTCCTCATGTCAAAGAAAACTTTCCAAATACTTTAGTTATTAACACGTTAAAACTTTATTATAATCTTATTTCAAGGGAAAAGGCTTCTAATAGGCCAATTCAGAGATGCACTCTTTGTAACAAAATTTTATGGAAAACAGAACATAATTCCAGTAGAGAAAAACACAAATAAAAATGTTTGGGTGATTGGTTTGGTAGATCAAGTCTTCTACTTACTAGAGTATGTCAGAAAATTGCTTAAGTATTCTATCAAGTGTTTTTTTTTCCCCAGAAGAAAAAAAAGAAAGGTTCTTTGCCAAACCAAGTGTGGAACAATTTATTTTAGTAACTAGTATCTGATTTAGCTCTTATATATTTAATTGTATTATGTAATATGCAAATATTCTATTGTGTTCTCAGTAGAACACATTGACTTCCAGGGGCTTTGCCACCAGAAGAAGATTGGGAGCTAAAAGTAAATTAATTTGGCTGGGCGCGGTGGCGCACGCCTGTAATCCCAGCACTTTGGGAGGGCGAGGCAGGCGGATCATGAGGTCAGGAGATCGAGACCATCCTGGCGAACACGGTGAAACCCCGTCTCTACTGAAAATACAAAAAATTAGCCGGGCGTGGTGGCAGCGCCTGTAATCCCAGCTACTCAGGAGGCTGAGGCAGGAGAATGGCGTGAACCTGGGAGGCCGAGCTTGCAGTGAGCCGAGATCGCGCCACTGCACTCCGCCTGGGCGACAGAGCGGGACTCCGTCTCAAAGAAAAAAAAAAGAAAAGTAAATTAATTTGTATGTATTGACTGCATACTCCCTGCCAGGTGTGGATTTTATAAGGACATATACAAAGCTGAAAGAAGTGTAAGTAACCAAGAATGTATGTAAGAGGGAAGTTACTGATCTGTTAAAAATAGTTCTGGAAGACCAAAACTTAAGAACTAAATTCCTCCTTTACCTGCTTCCCCCCATGTATAGCATAAAAGTTTTTTAATGATTGTCTTTGGGTAAAGAGAGTTAGAAAAGAAATCTCATTGCTTGTAGATAATATCATAATTGTAATCAGTGGATAAAAGAGTAGACTTGTTCAACTTCTCTTTTGATTTGTAAGATAGGATGATTTGGGGGGCTGAAAAGACGAATAAGTATCAATAAAAGAAAACTAAAATATAATTAAAATAAGAAGATATTAAGAGATCTTCTGTTTCTTATTTTATCTTCTGGCCCAGATGAAACATTTTCTGGAGTTCTGGGTGGACTTGTACATAAAATTTTGATACCACTGTTGGTAATTGTTGAGAAATTGTAGAAGCTTGGAGATGAACCAATGTTATTTTGATGTTCCAGAGGGAAAATAAAATAGGTTATATAGATGACTGAGTGTAACCTTGAACAGGCAAGATTATTATTAAATTATGAAAGAATGGTTTATGAGCACTTAGGAAGGGACAATAGAACAATAATCATTGGACATCACCATGCGTTTCTTACAAATACAACATTTTGGTCTTAACCTATTTCATTTTCTGTTAGGAAAATTAGACTGGTAGAAACATCTGGACCTCAGCATAGCTATTGATAGTCTCTTAGTACCCTTATGGACAAACTGGAGATTTGGTTATGTGGCTCCCAAAAAGATGTTGATTAGCTAATGTTTTGATGTCTGGTTTGAGGTCTCTAGTGTTGTGCCACAAACATTGTATTAGCTAACATTTTAGTCAATAATTCAGTCAAGGTTTGGAGACACGCTTTTCAAATTTGTGGACATTGAGGTGTGTTAGAATCAGGACCAAAAAAGTTTTTGAAAGACTTGAGTGTTTGGACCTAATCTAACAATATGAATTTTAATAAGGATAAATTAATTTTGTGATGCTAGGGGAAATTTTTGGTAGAGATTTTTGGATGATTTCTAGGGTTTCTTTTTACTCTGTAGGTGACTCTATCAGAATAATGTGCAGCAGATCTCCCCTGTCCTGAACCACCTGGACCTTTTTCTTTTGCTTTGGTGTAAAGAAACTTACTTTCCAAAAAATCACTAAGCTTAGCTATATAACTTAAAATCTATCTAGCTATGTAAAGTTCATAATGTTATGAAGTTAATACTGCTTTATATGGAGGAAAAGATGTGGTTGGTGTTATTAATTTCTCACTAGTGCCGTATTTTCCGTTTCACATGTGGAATTTGAAATCAGGATTTTTGTATTTAAATATCCTGTCTCCTCCATATGCAGTTTTCTAGGAATGATAAAAACCATATATCATCCTTGGAACTTGGGATAGCCTAAATTGTTTTCTGGATATTAAAACTAATATCCAGATTATGATGCCTAATGACAAGTTAAGGTGCTGTGTTATTTAAATTTCTCATTTCTTTCTACAGTAATGGCTTGAGATGATGTACTGTGACATTCTAGAACTTTGTTGCCTTTTTTCTCTTGATACTCATCTCCATTTCTGTGACTATTATAAACACTGAGCTCTTGTTTATAGGGTTTCCTTTCTAGGATGTTTGTGATATAAGGTAAATTGCAAAGTAAAACTGTGTTTTACAATCAATACAATTTATGTTCATTTTGTTGAAAGGCAGAATGTTTTTAAAAATACATATTTAAATAGACCATTTCAGTGAAGTATGTTGGGAAAGGAGACATAAGGAATGAATAGTTTGGGTGTGTGTATATGTACATGTATGTGTGTATGGTTTTAAAATACTATTTGGATTGGAATTCAGTTTGACCGTTTTTGATCAAAATAAAACGTTTTACCAGTTTGTAACCCATGTGTTTTTGTGTTCCAAAGTCCAATTTAAATATCTGCAGGAGTTACCCCACCCCCTCACTGTAGCCCCTCTTGCAGATTTTTGTTTATTGACTTAAATTAGAATTGGCCTAAAGCCCAGTGATGGTCATTTCTTGTCTTAAGGTTTTTGGTTACAAATCTGCTTTTGTTGCCAGATCCAATAAAGATTCTTGATTGTTTTTGTTAGTTTTATTATAAGTTCTTGCCAAAGATACAATGTATTATAACCAAAACAGATGTCCTGTTTAGACAAGTATATTTAGGCTCTAACAGAACCTAAAATGTAAATTAAACATGTTCAGCATTAATGTAACAGTTGATGAACTTTGGGATTTTATCAGTGTTTTTGATAACCTTTAGAACTGGAGGAAACAATGCCTAACTTTGAGCAATTGTTTTACGTATTTTCTCTGTCTAATCTCAGTTTGTGTATGTACAGTTTTACACTCCTAGATACTTCTCCAAACTGACATTTTACTGCCATTTTGAAAATAGAGTGGAATTCACCAATTTCCTGTATACAATTTTGTTCTTAAAGAGCATACATCAGATGAACAGTATTTTCTGTTAGAGACTTCAGTTGAGTAGAAAAGGATAGTTTCTAAGACTTTAATGCTTGTGAATAGGTAGATGAAATAATTATGCATAGACCCTCTTATTAATGCTGTTCTTGGTGAAGTTAGGAACCATATTAGGGTTGTAGTGCCCATCCTTTAAGACTTTCAGTAACCATCTCTGTGGATAGGGTCCAGTGCAGTCTTAATTTCTGCTGAATTCTGTGTTTTGGTGAACAACAGGTATGTAGTGAATTCAAGATGAATGTATTTCTATTAAGCAGTGTTAGCTCTTTTTTTTCTATCATAGTTTCTAGGGTAAATTAGATGTGTGAGGAATAAGACTGTATTATCAATGGTTACCACTGGAACCATTTTTATTTTAAGATTGTTGACTCTTTGGCCTATTCTTCTCCATATTTTCTTCTTTTCTTTGGGATTAAACAGGTTACTGTTTTGCCTCACCTTTGGCCAACACGTTTTAAAAAATGTATTCAATTTCTTATTGAGGGAATATCTAGGTTTTTTCTTAAACTGGGTTATGAAGAATTATTATGGTTCTCTCTCTCATTTTAGTTGCATTAGTTGAATTCAAAATTACTGAAATCCTTTGTTAAGATCTTTTTCTTTTGATTGTATAGGACTTGGAGATTCGGGGGCCAGAAATTGATAGCTGAAAATAGTAGTTCTTGAATTCACCTTATTTGTGTTTTATATATTTTTTGACTGGGGTGGGGGGTCGGTATACCTTTTGATTCTAGTGTATTTTATGTGGCTAAATCTTTGTGTTATGCTCTCCTAACTTAATGAAATACCTCTTTTAAATTCCCCACATCCGTACATTTCTAAGGTTATGCCCAGTTTAATTCCCCTTACTTTTCTGCTTCATAGCACTTGCATTTTGAAGGAACCCTAACATTTGGGTTCACATTATGATAATTAGGTTTCAAGGGCATGGGGGATTAAAGATATCTCAGGTCTAGTTGCAGAATAAAGTTCAGAAGCACTTTTAAAACTTGCCTGATTGGTGGGTAGAGGTGCTTTTATTTATTCTCTACTCATGCAGCATTAATCCCTATTTCATCAGGTACCTACAGTGCTGTAATTCTAGACGTGACCTTGGGTCTTGATTTACTTCAGCTCCGTTTTCTTTATTAATGTACCATGAAAGAGGTACATGAAAGATAGCCAACATCAAAGCACCTTTTAAAGTAAATTGGTTGATAGGAATTCCCTGGTATTTGACACTGTCTGTCAAATGTTTCAGCTGGTTTGCATCCTTTTACAAGCTATTGCTTGCTGCACTAAAAGAAATTTAAAGGAGTTGTTTTAAGTCTTCGGGTTGTGGCGGGGAGGGTGGTTGTGATGGTGGTGATGGTGGTGATGGCAGCGACATGGCAAAAGTTAGCCAGAGAAGAGAGTAAATGAGAGTAAATGTTCTTTTTCAGCTGTGCCCCTCCCAGGATTGTTTTGTGTTTTTCTTTGGGTTAGGGAGTCTTTAATATAGTGCTTATGATTAGGAGGAGGAGGCACTCATCTTGGTTTTCAGAAGACTGAAGAGGGTAGCCAAAGTCATCAAACTTTTGTGAAAGAAAGAATTAAAGGCAGTGTCAGTATCTTATTCAGAGATTGTTCAATCATTTTAACTTCCAGCCTGTTTATTCTTTATTGAGTCATATGAGAAGAAGCTGTAAAGTGGGAAACTGAGTCTGAAGAAAGAAGAAAGGAAACAGGACTCAGAGGAGTCTTGCCATATGTATTATGGAATGTTTATTTTCCTGTAAACATGTTTTAGAGGCTGTTGTCTCTGTTCTAGGCTGAATATATGGGGGTAGAACTTCTTACAGCTAAGTTTTGAAACCCTGGTTACTTCTTTGTTTCACAAATACTAGTTGGCTGTTTCTTCCTACTTAAGAAAAAAATATTTAAAAGCATTTTATTTTTTGGATTGTCACCATGATTGTCTTTGGATCTATTCCTATCATCTTTACCATAGAACTTTTTAATCTGAATAGTGAAAAATAGAAATTATGGAGTGTTTTAGATGATATTTACTTGCCTTCAAATATGTACTTTATTTTCAGTTTACTAATGTAACCTTGACTTGTTGAGATCTTTAAAAATCTATTGTAATAAAAACTTTATTGTAAATTGTATTTTTAGTGTGCATTTTAATGTATTGAAATGCTTTAAAGTCATATATTCTCTTGACATTCTGTAATATTGTTTTCACTTACCTGCTTATCTTTTTATTTATATATGGTGAGTATGAAAATAAATTTCAATCCAGACCTGGACTTGGCAGTTAGTTGAATTAAAGACTTTGGCCTGTGAAGGATAAGAAACCAACACAACAACTGACACAGAGGAGTTTGGTAGTGACCTTTTCTTTTCAAGGAAAGCAGATATTTGAGACAGACTGTAACCATCAGTATAGAATAAGCTACCGAGGTTTCTTGGGGTTTTGTGAAGGGAGATAGCCTCGTATGTGTGTGTAGGGAGCAGTATATGCAAATTATTTGACATTTGATTCTGTGATGAAGAAAGTGGGTGGAGAGGTACATCTTGCCCATTTGTCTTTGTTTTGTTTTTGTTTTTGAGACAGGGTCTCACTGTGTTGCCGAGGTTGATCTCGAACTCCTAGGCTCAGCCTTTCGTGAGTATCTGGGATTATAGATGTGCTGCACCATGTCCAGCTTGCCCCTTTGTTGACATAGGCAAAGTAGAACATCTTGCTGTCCTTGCCATATACCATATATGGTTCAGCCCCTGTATTTGGAAGAGTGACCTCTGGGCTTTAGAGACTGATACTAGGAACTGGGTAGTAGAAAAAAGGTTGAAAGTGCTATACCTTTCTATTTATGCCACATTTCCCTTCAACCTCTGCCCCCGTCCCCTTCACAGTTAATAGCATCTTCTTTCATATATAGGATGTGTGTCTGTAATAATTTGATATGACCCATCATAGTTATAGACAGGAGACAGTGAAGCATGATATTGCTTAGAAAGTTAAGATCTTATTTTGTAAGCACTTTAACTTTCCTGAGGCGGACAGTTGTGGAGTCCTTTGATTGACTTTTGATTCATGCTGCTGTTGCTGCTGCTTTCTTTTTTAAATATTCTGAGGTTTTGTGTATCCTACGTAATTTAGGATCAGCATTGTTATAGCACATGAATTGACCCTAGTGTTGTATGTGTTATCATTCAAATATATTAACTACAGGCTAGTCTAAAGCTTGATTAATAAGAGTTCACCTAGTCAAGGATCGTAAGATATTACTTAGTAATAAGCAACTTGAGCTTGCAAATGAATCATCAGGTTAGCAGTTGGTGGGTATATTTTTGACTGATTCTTGTGTTTACTCAGTTAGTCCATTTACCTAAAATTCCTACTCCCTTTCGAAGCATTTTTCTTTTTCCTTTCAACATAATGGTTTTCCTCAATCTAGGACTATGTAAGAAGTTTGATAGGCCACCCTTCTAATTCCTGGTTTGAATTTAGACAGTTCCATTGTTTAAACCATGCTGCTGCCATCATTGCCATTGTCATATTCTACTTCCTATTTTAAGTTTAAGGGATATGGGTGCAAAGAAGCCTCTGTACTGTCTTTCATAAGGAGAAATGCTTTGAGGAAGTCTTTCTATTCTTGTATGCTGTAATTTCTAGCATTCAATGATTTCCTTGCCTTCAAGGTTCTAGGCTTAGTTTGAGTTAAAATTCACTGATTATACAGGAGGAACCCAGATATCTTTTTTCTTTCCTCCCTCCTATTTGGGGGATCCCTAACTCAACTCATTTGGGAGACTCTATCTGGTTCTGAATAGGAAATACTGCTTTTAAATGGTTTAGACTTTGGTGAGAAAAGTAATAATTAAAATTTCTACCATGAAATGAGTTTTTTTTTCTATTTTAATAAAATTTTTATTGGGTGCAGAAAGACTGGAAGGGTGTTAGGGATCCCTGTTCAAATTTTTGGATTTGGGACTTGACATTTTTCTCATTTAAGGTTTTTATAAGAAGTGGATAAAGAAAGCAGAGCTAAGAATATGTCAGGAACATATTGGGCCTTTGAAAATATCTTAGTTATTTCAGGTTTGATTTGTTTCTACTCTTCATTTTTTTACTGCTTTTTCCCCATCTTCCTTCTGACTACATTTCCTTAGTGAGAAGTGACAGGTTTCTGCTTAGTGGGAAAATGTAAAGTGTATCTGTCTTGTTGAATTTAATATCTTGGGGGATATTTGTCTCCAAAATCTAGTGCATACACAGAATCCTTTTTTGTCATTATATAGAAGGGAAATTCTTCTTTTAAATTCCTCTCTGCAGTTAAGCCTGAGATCTTACTATATAGTACTGTTAGTTATTGACATTTTCACTAACATATTCAGGAATGTTTTGGTTATATTGGATAATTCTTTCCCTTTGACTATCAAAATTTTTTTACTCTTTCACTCAACACATTTTTTGAGCACTTTTATCTGTATAGTGCTTAGCATGGTAGAGTCAAAGATTTATAAAACTATATCCACTGACCATTTTGTGTTTAACCCAGCAGCCTCTTCTAAGCTCTAGCTTATCTGGATTCCTTTTCAGTTTCATACACTGCTGTTTTTCCCACCTGCTTTTGGTAATTGTACTTCTAAGCTTGTTAATCATTTTTTCTAGGCATCCTGGTACCTCTTCCTCACTCTTAAACTTAGACAACACCCCAGATATTTTCCTCACCCCCTTTGTCTTCTCTGTATATCTTCTTTTCCTTGATAATCTCTTCATCCACTTCTGGAGCTTCATCTTTTGCATCTTGTGGATTCTAAGTCTACATTGTTTCAAGTTCTCACCAGAGACATGGACTCAGATTCAATGGCTTATACTAGTCTCTAGAGTACCCCTCTGGTACCTCAGTTTTAACCAAATTTAGCTTTTTGCTTTGGCTCCCAAACCTATTTTTTATGTGTTTTTTATTCTTTTATAAGTCCCTCCTTTATTGATGTTAATTATCTTGGGCACAACATTTGCATTCTTTGATTTCTTATTCTGTCATACACCCCATTCAAACTACCATGAAGTCCTGTTGATTCTGTCTCTAAAATGTGTCTCCTATTTCTTCCTTTCAATGCCTCTTGTTTACCATTCTTCTTCCTTTGAGATGTTAAGGCTTTCATGAGCTGGTCTCAACCTACTTTTCATGTATAGTCTCTTTATACTCACTTCTTAACCCAAGACACGGTGTTCATCATTCAAGGATTCATAATCTGGGTCTCCATATTTATTTTTACATTATGCCATTGTGATGCCATTCATTAAGGAATCATACAATTTAAAGAATTATATAATCAACAGTTTATTCATTATAAGAATCAGCCCAGAGTTACAATTACATCCTATATTTTATTAAATATATAAGCTAAGATAAATCCATTTTCTTTTTTTTTTTTTTTTTTTAAATTTTTATTTTACTTTAAGTTCTGGGATACATATGCAAAATGTACAGGTTTGTTCCGTAGGTATATGTGTGCCATGGTGGTTTGCTGCACTTATCAACCCATCATCTAGGTTTTTTTTTTTTTTTTTTTAAATTTATTTATTATTATTATACTTTAAGTTGTAGGGTACATGTGCATAACGTGCAGGTTTGTTACATATGTATACTTGTGCCATGTTGGTCTGCTGCACCCATCAACTCGTCATTTACATCAGGTATAACTCCCAATGCAATCCCTCCCCCCTCCCCCCTCCCCATGATAGGCCCCGGTGTGTGATGTT